>NC_092343.1:162545000-163192500 GCF_046630445.1 Rutidosis leptorrhynchoides | reverse complement strand
CAATACGACCTCCTATCATCCATAAAAATTCATACTTTTCAATTATCTTCTTATACATGGGCGAATTTAAAAAAAAAAAAAAAAGAAGAACAAGTAGCACCTCTGTACGTGTTCCAAATTTCCAAAACCTCGAATTCTTGTTTCATTTAAAATTATATTAATGCAGTTCTGTTCAAAATCTTTTATTTAAACTGCCTGGAAAGTTTTAAATCTCAATTGTTCGTATCGGGTTCCAATTTTGGAGTCAAAGTTCAAGCTCAAAAAGTCAAACATTATGTTCTTCATAAAATTCGATCGTTCTGTTATGTTTTGGAGTTAATTAAGAAGTCAGATAGTTTATAGGAGTCATGTGAAACACAATTCGTGTTGAAAGATTTATCTAAAACGTTCTCATTTATAAAATCAATTATTTTTTTTATTTTTTTATCGACAACGAACAGCAGACTGGTTTCTTTTTTTTTTCTTTCTTTTTTATTATTATTATTAATCGAGAACCCATATATATATATATATATATATATATATATATATATATATATATATATTTGCTGAGTGTTTATAAGTATTGAACAAACATTAATTCGAATTTGGGATTGATTATGGGTCGACTGAAATTTGGGATGAAGAAGAAGGGAAACAGAAATAGCATACGGGTTATATGAATATTATCGTGGGTTCTAATCAGAAAAATGGTCACGGTTTGATGGTTAAGGGGTGCTTGGTATGAATGGGAGGTCTCGGGTTCGATTCCTGGAAATGACAACTTTTTTTTAAAGCTATATGGAGGTAGTTTTCCAAAATCTAAATCATTATTATTATCATTATTATCATTATTATGATTGTTATTAAGTAATTATTACCATTTAATATTATTATTGTGATTATGCATATTATTAATATAATTATTATTATTAAAATTGTAGTAGTTATACTTATTACTAATATTGTTATTATTAGCATTATTATCAAAATCAAGTATTATTTAGTATTACTGTTATTATTGTTATTATTAATGATTGGTATTACGGTATTATTAATTATTAACAATATCATTATTTACAATATGATTATTAAAAATTTGGTATTATTTAATAAATATTAGAATTATTATGAGTAACATAAGTATTATAATTAATATTATCATTAGTAATAAGGTTGCTATAGTAATTATTATTATTAAATATTAGGTATTATTATCAAAAGTATTATTTTTAATATCATTAAACTTTTTATTAAAAACTACTGTTGTTATCATTATAAGATTTATTATTAAAACAATTATTAATATTATCATTAATAAGATCATTACTACTATTATCACCATCATTATTATTATCATAAGTATCATTACTAATATTATGAAAAATATATATTTTTACATAAAAAAATACATTACACTAATACTAATAATACATATCACTATATTTCTGTTAAATTGAAAGTAACTAAACTATATATAAAATGAAACAACTAATATATAAATATATGTTGTCATCATATATAAATCTTAATACAAATTTTTATTATTAACATTTGTATATGGATATTCATATAAATAACAAATTAAGTATCTTAATACAATATTAACCAAATATATATTAATATAACTATATTAAGATTTTTATACAAAATGAATACATTTAATTAAATAATGAAGTATATATATAAGTTACTAATATAAAAATTACATCACTAATAATAATATGAAAGGACCCGTTCATATACATTATAAACGATTCACAATAGTTGATTACATTGCGAGGTATTTGACCTCTATATGATATATTTTACAAACATTGCATTCGTTTTTAAAAGACAATCTTTCTTTACATCGAAAATTGACAGGCATGCATACCATTTCATAATATCCACTATCCAACTATAAATTGATTTAATAATAATCTTTGATGAACTCAATGACTCGAATGCAACGTTCTTCCAAATATGCTATGAAAGACTCCAAGTAATATCTTTAAAATGAGCAAATGCACAGCAGAAGATTTCTTTAACACCTGAGAATAAACATGCTTTAAAGTGTCAACCAAAAGATTGGTGAGTTCATTAGTTTATCATAATCATTTATTTCCATCATTTTAATAGACCACAAGAATTTCATTTCCAGTTCTCATAAATATACGTCCCATGCATAGAGGCAAAAAAATCATTCATATGGTGAACACCTGGTAACCGACATTAACTAGATACATATAAGAATATCGCCTATCATTCTGGAATCCTCCTTCGGACATGATATAAATTTCGAAGTATTAAAGCATCCGGTACTTTGGATGGGGTTTGTTAGGCCCAATAGATCTATCTTTAGGATTCGCGTCAATTAGGGTGTCTGTTCCCTAATTCTTAGATTACCAGACTTTAATAAAAAGGGGCATATTCGATTTCGATAATTCAACCATAGAATGTAGTTTCAATTACTTGTGTCTATTTCATCAAACATTTATAAAAGCACATGTATTCTCAGTCCCAAAAATATAAAGGGTAAAAAGGCAAATGAAACTCACCATACTGTATTTTGTAGTAAAAATACATATAACGTCATTGAACAAGTGCAAGGTTGGCCTCGGATTCACGAACCAAAATTAATTATATATATTTATGTGTTGGTCAATATTTGTCTAACAAATTAGGTCAAGTCATAGTGTACCACAACCCTAATGCTCGAGACTAATATGCAAAAGTCAACAAAAGTAAATTTGACTCAAATTAATTTCCAAAAATCTATACATGATTAATATATAATTTAAATATCGTCGTTTTATATTTTTAAATATTTTTAAAAGATTTATTAGAGTAAATAATATAATTTATTTATTAATAAATAAAATTTTATATTAAATTTATATAATAAAATATACTTTTATATATATTAAGTAATAAAATTTATAGGGTTCATTTAATATCATAAAGATAATATGATAGGTATTATTAAAGTAAGTTATTACACGTAGTAAAATATGTTTGTATCACATATTTATTTGATAAAATAATATCTATAATGATAGTAAGTAAAAGTTGTATTATTTTGTAATAATAATTATTATTATAAAAATATCAATATTTATAATTACTAAGATGACATTAGGATAAAACGATAATTCTAATTATGATAACTTTAATATTTACGATAATTTTTAATATTATCTTTAAAATAATAATTCTATTTAAAATAATAATAATAATGATATTTTATAGTAACAATGACATTTCTATTAAAATGATAATTTTTATTAAAATGATAGTTTTAATACTAACGATACTTTTAATAATAATAGTAATGATAAAAATAATAAGAACGATAATTTTATCTAAATCAATATCTTATAATATTTTAATTTCATCATGATACTCTTACCCATTATTTCCTAATCGTTTCGTTTAATAGCTTTTAATCGTCTTTTATATCGTGTTAATAATAATGATAATAATAGTAATCAAAATAATTAGGTGTTACAAATATTTATTTTAATTACACTAATATTAATAATGATAGTTACTATAAAATTATTAACGATAATACTAATAATTATCTTAATGATAATATAGTAATAATAATAATAACAATAACAATAACCATTTTTAAATAATGATATATATATTAATAATGATAATAATAATAATAATAATACCAATAAAAATAATAATAATAATTGGATAATAATAATAATACTAATTATAACTTTAGCGATAATAACGATAGTAATAATAAAAAAATAACAATTTTTAATGATAAATCCCTTTTATTGATAAAGATAATAATAATAATGATAATAATAAGATAAAACTAGAACGACGATAAAAACGACGATAATAATAATCATTTTTAATAAAAATATCGAAAATTCAATTGATTATAACTTCTAATCCGTTCATCGAAACCATTCGATATCTAAAGGAAAAGTTCTTAATTTTTCGCTAGCTTTCCAAGGACATGCATATCTTATACCTTATCTCAACCGCAAGTGTAACTAAATCAAGATTCAACCTAACCTGTCTAAGGGCAATATCAAAAGTACAAGCATGCATAATCCTAAATACTCGAGCACTAGTCAGGGATACACTATTAGTATGTAAAAGTTAAATTATGAGTACTCACGTATCAATATTGAGATTCAATATTGCAGGAAAGGTACGTAGACGCAACGGAAATGATAAACACTATATTGACCTCACGAGCATACCCATGAACCATACTCAATCACCTCCATAGCTATAACCCATAATTTCCTTAATTCTATCCCACTCGAAAAGCAATTTCAAAATCACTCGGACAACACTCCGTCATAATATTTTATGTATACTAATAATATCTTGAAATAATACGGAGTAAATATATATATGTAAATCGATTGAGAGAGTTTAGAGAAAAATATTTTCAAGTTTCTATGAAATAATAAAACCTATTGAATTCTATTTATAACAGATTTTTGAATTATTAAAGTGAATTATTAAAGTATGAATTATTAAAGTGAATTATTAAAGTATGAATTATTAAAGTGAATTATTAAAGTATGAATTATTAAAGTGAATTATTAAAGTATGAATTATTAAAGTGAATTATTAAAGTATGAATTATTAAAGTGAATTATTAAAGTTAAAGTAAAGTAAAAATAAAGTAAAGGTAAAGTTTAGGTATAGTAAAAGTATAAAACTATGTACGTATAATACGTGTATAAATATATATAATATTAATTTAAATCGTTATATATATTTATTAAAATATAAATATCATTATCTTTATCATACTAGTTAAGTAATGAGTTGTCAAAAGTGGTTCTAGATATTTATAAAAGTTATATACATTTTAATAATAAAGTTCTTTTTAAACTGAAAATATTTTTGTACGTTTGAAACTAAATAGATCAATCGAGTCTTTATGAGATTCAATCTTTCACTATCCTTTGTCTAGTTCTCAATGACTGATAATTTGTTCTTATTTATAAATCACTTTACTATTTTCTGAATATTGTTAAAATGGAAAGATTTCTCAAATCAACTTGGGCCTTTCAACAGAGACTTGTAATCATAATTTAATATATCTGATAATTCAATCATTTGATCTTATCTTCTAATTCCATTGATAAACATTTTGAAACAGATACAATCATATAAAGTATTTAATCTAATATTTTATTTACGTTTCAAGTTATAATATATATACACATATACAAATATAATCATATTCGTTTAATGGTTCGTGAATCGTTGGAACTTGGTCGAGGTTGAATGAATGTATGAACATAGTTTAAAATTCTTGAAATTTAACTTAACAAATATTGCTTATCGTGTCGGAAACATATAAAGATTAAAGTTTAAATTTGGTTGGAAATTTCCGGGTTGTCACAGTACCTACCCGTTAAAGAAATTTCGTCCCGAAATTTGAGTGGAAAGGTCGTGAATGATAATAAGTATGTTTTCATGATGCATACGGGCTGAAAATTAGAGTTTTATCATCAGCGAATAATTTGGATAAACAATCCATTTATATGAAAGCTAACATAGAAGAGTGAAATGAGTAAGTGTAGATTCATCTTATCATTTGACTTAGATATGATTGATTCCCATATTTCAAGGGATTTGAAGAAAATCTTCTTAATAAGATTTGACTCTCCGGTAATCAAGGGAATTAGGATCCCCTTTAAATGCGATCGTCCATTTTAATTGTTCTGTAGAAGATTTTCTTATAAATTCATCTCCTTCGTTTCCTTACAACTCACACGTTCTGTTGATGCATTTTATGCAAGTCCCTAGACATCTACCCACGTCCATTGCAGGTACAACAGTTTACAGGCCACCATGATTGCTCGTTATTATCCTATCCGTGTTTGTATATGGTTACAGGAACTGCAGGAATGAGATTTAGATGTTTGACTATGTTAGACTTAGTCAGACGTATGAGTGAAGCCTCACTAGTACGGCTGACAGGCTCATACGCACGGTTGATGCTGAGCTAAGTCACAATTACAACCTAAATGAGAAGACACGAGTGAGTGATCACCCGTACGGCTGATGAAGCCAACTCGTACGTGTGATGAATGAGTCGTATGGGTGAGTCAACAGCAGGGGTATATAAAGTCTTATGTTCTTCATTTTAGGTTAAGCCTCTCATTTGTTACACACACTCAGATCTAGTGAGCTCCTCCGATTCTCTCTCAGTCCAAATCACCCAGGTGGTGAATAATAGCTCTAGGTGTTGATCTAATCACACTTGATTTAGTTGTGGTTTGACTAAATTAATCAAAAAAACTTAACCTTTTCACTAGAGGGTTTGATTCACTTATTCCGTCATTGTGTGAGTTAAATCTGTTGATTTCTAAGTTCCTAGTCACGTTTCATCACCTTCTATTCTTTCCCCCTCAACTCATATTTTAAAGTATTCATCAATATGCTCCATTTGTGACAACCCGGAAATTTCCAACCAAATTTAAACTTTAATCTTTATATGTTTTCGACACGATAAGCAATATTTGTTAAGTTAAATTTCAAGAATTTTAAACTATGTTCATACATTCATTCAACTTCGACCAAGTTCCAACGATTCACGAACCATTAAACGAATATGATTATATATGTATATGTGTATATATATTATAACTTGAAACGTAAACAAAATATTAGATTAAATACTTTATATGATTGTATCTGTTTCAAAATGTTTATCAATGGAATTAGAAAATAAGATCAAATGATTGAATTATCAGATATATTGAATTATGATTACAAGTCTCTGTTGAAAGGCCCACGTTGATTTGAGAAATCTTTCCATTTTAACAATATTCAGAAAATGGTAAAGTGATTTATAAATAAGAACAAATTGTCAATCATTGAGAACTAGACAAAGGATAGTAGAAGATTGAATCTCATAAAGACTCGATTGATCTATTTAGTTTCAAACGTACAAAAACGATTTCAGTTTAAAAAGAACTTTATTATTAAAACGTATATAACTTTTATAAATATCTAGAACCACATTTGACAACTCATTACTTAACTAGTATGATAAAGATAACGATATTTATATTTTATTTTATATATATAATGATTTAAATTAATATTATATATATTTATACGCGTATTATACGTACATAGTTTTATACTTTTACTATACTTAAACTTTACCTTTACTTTATTTTTACTTTACTTTAACTTTAATAATTCACTTTAATAATTCATACTTTAATAATTCATACTTTAATAATTCACTTTAATAATTCATACTTTAATAATTCACTTTAATAATTCATACTTTAATAATTCACTTTAATAATTCACTTTAATAATTCAAAAATCTATTATAAATAGAATTCAATAGGTTTCATTATTTCATAGAAACTTGAAAATATTTTTCTCTAAACTCTCTCAATCGATTTACATATATATATTTACTCCGTATTATTTCAAGATATTATTAGTATACATAAAATATTACGACTGAGTGCTGTCCGAGTGATTTCGAAAAAGTTTTTCGAGTAGGATAGGATTAAGGAAATTATGGGTTATAGCTATGGAGGTGATTGAGTATGGTTCATGGGTATGCTCGTGAGGTCAATATAATGTTTATCATTTCCGTTGTGTCTATGTACCTTTCCTGCAATATTGAATCTCAATATTGATACGTGAGTACTCATAATTTAACTTTTACATACTAATAGTGTATCCCTAACTAGTGCTCGAGTATTTAGGATTATGCATGCTTGTACTTTTGATATTGCCCTTAGACAGGTTAGGATGAATGTTGAATTAGTTACACTTGCGGTTGAGATAAGGTATAAGATATGCATGTTCTTGGAAAGCTAGCAAAAAATAAAGAACTTTTCCTTTAGATATCGAATGGTTTCGATGAACGGATTAGAAGTTATAATCAATTGAATTTTTGATATTTTTATTAAAAATGATTATTATTATCGTCGTTTTTATCGTCGTTCTAGCTTTATCTTATTATTATCATTATTATTATCTTTATCAATAAAAGGGATTTATCATTAAAAATTGTTATTTTTTTATTATTACTATCGTTATTATCGTTAAAGTTATAATTAGTATTATTATTATTATCCAATTATTATTATTATTATTGGTATTATTATTATTATTATTATTATTATTATTATTATTATTATTATTATTATTATCATTATTAATATATATATATATCATTATTTAAAAATGGTTATTGTTATTGTTATTATTATTATTACTACATTATCATTAAGATAATTATTAGTATTATCGTTAATAATGTTATAGTAACTATCATTATTAATATTAGTGTAATTAAAACAAATATTTGTAATACCTAATTATTTTGATTACTATTATTATAATTATTATGAACACGATATAAAAGACGATTAAAAGCTATTAAACGAAACGATTAGGAAATAATGAGTAAGAGTATCATGATGAAATTAAAATATTATAAGATATTGATTTAGATAAAATTATCGTTCTTATTATTTTTATCATTGCTATTATTATTAAAAGTATCGTTAGTATTAAAACTATCATTTTAACAAAAATTATCATTTTAATAGAAATGTCATTGTTACTATAAAATATCATTATTATTATTATTTTAAATAGAATTATTATTTTAAAGATAATATTAAAAATTATCGTAAATATTAAAGTTATCATAATTAGAATTATCGTTTTATCTAATGTCATCTTAGTAATTATAAATATTGATATTTTTATAATAATAATTATTATTACAAAATAATACAACTTTTACTTACTATCATTATAGATATTATTTTATCAAATAAATATGTGATACAAACATATTTTACTACGTGTAATAACTTACTTTAATAATACCTATCATATTATATTTATGATATTAAATGAACCCTATAAATTTTATTACTTAATATATATAAAAATATATTTTATTATATAAATTTAATATAAAATTTTATTTATTAATAAATAAATTATATTATTTACTCTAATAAATCTTTTAAAAATATTTAAAAATATAAAACAACGATATTTAAACTATATATTAATCATGTATAGATTTTTGGAAATTATTTTGAGTCAAATTTACTTTTGTTGACTTTTGCATATTAGTCTCGAGCATTAGGATTGTGGTACACTATGACTTGACCTAATTTGTTAGACAAATATTGACCAACACATAAATATATATAATTAATTTAGGTTCGTGAATCCGAGGCCAACCTTGCACTTGTTCAATGATGTTATATGTATTTTTACTAGGAAATACAGTATGGTGAGTTTCATTTGCTCCCTTTTTAAATGATTTTGCAATATATATTTTTGGGACTGAGAATACATGCGCTGCTTTTATAAATGTTTGACGAAATAGACACAAGTAATTGAAACTACATTCTATGGTTGAATTATCGAAATCGAATATACCCCTTTTTATTAAAGTCTGGTAATCTAAGAATTAGGGAACAGACACCCTAATTGACGCGAATCCAAAAAGATAGATCTATTCGGCCTAACAAACCCCATCCAAAGTACCGGATGCTTTAGTACTTCGAAATTTATATCATGTCCGAAGGAGGATCCCGGAATGATAGGGGATATTCTTATATGTATCTAGTTAATGTCGGTTACCAGGTGTTCACCATATGAATGATTATTTTTGTCTCTATGCATGGGTCGTATATTTATGAGAACTGGAAATGAAATTCTTGTGGTCTATTAAAATGATGGAAATAAATGATTATGATAACCTAATGAACTCACCAACCTTTTGGTTGACACTTTAAAGCATGTTTATTCTCAGGTGTTAAAGAAATCTTCCGCTGTGCATTTGCTAATTTTAAAGATATTACTTGGAGTCTTTCATAGCATATTTCGAAGAACGTTGCATTCGAGTCATTGAGTTCATCAAAGATTATTATTAAATCAATTTATAGTTGGATAGTGGATATTATGAAATGGTATGCATGCCAGTCAATTTTCGATGTAAAGAAAGATTGTCTTTTAAAAACGAATGCAATGTTTGTAAAATGTATCATATAGAGGTCAAATACCTCGCAATGTAATCAACTATTGTGAATCGTTTATAATGTATATGAACGGGTCCTTTCAGTTGGTATCAGAGCCAGGTTCTTAGCGAACCAGGTCTGCATTAGTGTGTCTAACTGATAAGTCGATAGGATGCATTAGTGAGTCTGGACTTCGACCGTGTCTGCATGTCAAAAGTTTTGCTTATCATTTTGTGTCAAAAATTAACTACTTATCATCCTCAAGAAATTACCTGCTTATCATTTTTAGTCTAAGACACGTCTTGCTGCATTGATTGCATGAATAGTGTATAGACAAAAATTCATATCTTAGCATATCTGCTAAATCATATCTTATCGTATCTGTTACTTTAAACTTTGCCTGACATTTCCCGCAAAGTCCTCCATAATCTACGAAATCTTTTGATCTATATATATATATATATATATATATATATATATATATATATATATATATATATATATATATATATATATATATATATATATATATATATATATTCTATGTAATTAGAATACCATCCGTTAGCCAAAATCATTTCATATCAAAAAAAAAATTCCTTTATCCAATCGTACGAAATGGAATTCGTCATCAGTTCAAGTCACTCAGATTCCGAAATGGAATCCCATTCAAGCTCCGAAAGCAGTGTGACCGGAATAGATCAACCAATCAGTCATCACCTATTCTGGATGAATTGGGGATGGGTTCGTAGCCTCCTCAATCATTGGAGACAAGAAGAAGGTGATCCCTTCCATCCACCACATTGCCCTCTTGAAGAAGAACCTGAAGCACTTACCGGCGAACCTGTCCGAAACACCATGTTCTCGCTCATTTCCAGAGTATCTCATCACGATTATATATTACATCAAATTTTAGATTTTATTTATCCGCTCGTCCGAACCGACAATCACCCCGGTGTAATAGAAGAAGTCATCGAGCTTCGCGCTCGGGTAGTGGCTTTGGAGAATATGGTGCAGAGATTACAAACACCAGCAGCAGCATCAGCAGCATAACCAGTACCACCATCATCAACGCCAACAGTACCATTACCACCTCCAACCACAACCGCGTCGTAAACCTCAACTTCACAATCTGTCCCACGAGCATCAACGTCATACGCACCATAGATACCGAGGAGTACCAACAACAATAACTGACGAAGTATTAAATCATAACTTCATTGGAGAAACATTCTGCGGTGATTATGTAATCTCTAAAGTCTTAGAGATTATCTAATCTAGCCCTAACCATAAATCAGTTAAGCGAACCAAAAATGATAGAAGGAAGAGTAGAAACCCTGACAAAAATGGTGTGTGATTAACAAGCTAAACTTGCTTTACCAACAGCATCAGCAGTACCGTCAGAGTTACCAGCATCGTCAGTACAGTCAACATCCGAATCAACAACACCGATAACATCACAAACTCCGTCAGTTCAAGAATCACTGTGGAGATCATTACGAATCAATAACGTGTATATTGTATCAAGTATATATTTGATTTTACACTTTCATCATCGATGTACCCGAAACTTTTCAGATAACATCATTCGTACTTTGCGAAATTCACAAGAATTCCACGAACCGAACATCATCCATCAACAAATAACGAAGTATTGATTCATAATTTCAATGTCATTAAAGAAATACTGCGTAAAAGTTATGTACTTTTTAAAGCCTTTAGGGATTATTAAATTCTAGTTTCAACCGTAAATCAAATGAGTTTAATTTAACATTAACTCATTAAATCTATGTTACGTCTGCAGAAAATATACATATATATATTTTCATAAAGACTGTAATTAAATTCTTTTGTACAAAATATTAATTGTGAAAATTTTTTTTTAACGGGTAGGTAATACCCGAGAGATATATAAATTCACAAATAATATATTACATTCTTCGAATCCGATTCAGCAAATTATCCATTATACTCCCTACTTTCACAACAATATACATTCTTTTATAGAAATCAAAACTACCATACTCATTCAAAATTTAATTACATATTCTGATTTTGAAATCTCAAAATTCAACTCGAGATATGACCAAAATCATCACTCTTAGATCCTTACATCTTTCACAAGCTATATTTTGACTTCAAAACTATGTTAGAACATCAAATGTATGTTAACGATTACAATCTGTGTTCAAACCCTTCGAAAATTTCTAAAGACACTTCGAATGATGAGCAATCGAGATGATGATCCAACCACATGTTACCCACAGTTATGTACCCGAAAAACTCTTGAAACCAAAGTAAAAGTTTAAACAACGTATCCGCGTCAGATTCTTTGGCATTTATTAGCAAAAATAACTTTGCGACTCCTATTCAAAGTAGCCAGTTTTGTCACAGCTCCAGCAAGTCAACTTCGACTTTTCAGTCAGACTAACCTTATTATAACCTTGAGATATACACCATCGTTACCAGGGAACCTTTTACATTCCACCACATTATTAGCAGACGTACCAACAACTTCATTACCCTTTGACTTTAGCCTCTCCAAAAAGTCATTATAATTATTTATTGAAACCCCATCATTTACTCATTCGCATCTTGTAATGAGAATTGCCATACGAATCATTGGGAATTAGCAATCAATATTTTGAAATCTCGCAGCATGTCTACGCCAACAGTTATATGTGTATATATAACGTCTATCTTCTGGACTTAATTTGAATGTGAAGTTTCTGAAAAACACTCCGAACTAAGAATTGGTTCTCCGAAAATGGAAAAAATGCTGATGATGCAGCAAAAACTAAAAACGACTTTAAACGGTAAAAGCTGAATGATAATGATGAAGTGTGCTGGCAAAGCGCAGAAAAAGAGAATTTTTGGAACTGAAAAACGGATTGAGCAAACTAGCAAAGTAGGAAGGAGGCTTTGGACAAATTACAAAGACTGAACCTGACTTCAAAGGATCCAAATGATTCAGTACCTGCTGAAGTCATTAACGAATACCTTGCTCCTGACTCTAAACCCCTGCGGACAATATTCTTCATCATCCTCTGATATTAGAAATTCTAAAATATCATCATATCTTTCATTATAAATATCCTCCATATTTCTGAAGATATTTTCTTAATTTTTCTTATTTGAAATCATTTACCTCTTCGCACTATCTGTATTACATCATAAAAGAAACTATTTTAGTTTCTAAATTCTGAAACATTCAAGTTTAAAATAGGAATATTTTGAAGTAGTGTTGGGAACTGAAGCATGAATTAGTATAATATAATGACACTTGATCAACGTGATTATATTACAGTAAGTCATGCTGAGTTTCTAAATGGAACGTGATGATTCACAGATCATAATATCATCATGTGCCATGTTATACGACTCTTGTATTCTATTTAACCTCTAAAATATTAAGAAAATATTTCTTGATTATTCGGCCTTTTCCAAGGTATTCTAGTAATTTGACAAGTCAAGATCGTGTCATCACAATTTCCTTCCTAGAACATTAACAATGTTCATTCTGAAATTCATATCTGTGAATTCTGGACCATTACAAGCGGTGCTTAATCGCAAGAAGAAGAAACAAAAGGACAAAACTCCGAAATAAAAATTGGGGTATAAATTGCAGCAAATAAAAGAGAGCATTAACTGTTAATGATAATGATTATAGAAGACAGAAGCAGAGACTTTGAAATATAAGGGAACATATAAAGCCCAACGATAAACCAGAAATTATAAACCATATATATTGATGCATATAGCAATATAAAGACACGGGAGAACTAGAAACACTATAAACCCAAGAGTATAGTAGAAGTAAATAGATTCTTCCGGCGGTAGATGAAAAAGAAGAATGACCGATATGAAAGTTAGAAGTATATCGAGAATCAGAACTGGATGGAGCATATTGATGAATACTTTAAAATATGAGTTGAGGGGGAAAGAATAGAAGGTGATGAAACATGACTAGGAACTTAGAAATCAACAGATTTAACTCACACAATGGCAGAATAAGTGAATCAAACCCTCTAGTGAATAGGTTAATTTTTTTTTGATTAATTTAGTCAAACCACAACTAAATCAAGTGTGATTAGATCAACACCTAGAGCTATTATTCACCACCTGGGTGATTTGGACTGAGAGAAAATTGGAGGAACTCACTAGATCTGAGTGTGTGTAACAAATGAGAGGCTTAACCTAAAATGAAGAACATAAGACTTTATATACTCCTGATGTTGACTCACCCATACGATTCATTCAGCACACGTACGAGTTGGCTTCATCAGCCGTACTGGTGATCACTCACTCGTGTCTTCTCATTTAGGTTGTAATTGTGACTTAGCTCAGCATCAACCGTGCGTATGAGCCTGTCAGCCGTACTAGTGAGGCTTCACTCGTACGTCTAACTAAGTCTAACATAGTCAAACATCTAAATCTCGTTCCTGCAGTTCTTGTAACCACATACAAACACGTATAGGATAATAACGAGCAATCATGGTGAAATGTCCCGTTTTTTATTGATTAAAAACGTTCCATATTAATTGATTTCGTTGCGAGGTTTTGACCTCTATATGAGACGTTTTTCAAAGACTGCATTCATTTTTAAAACAAACCATAACCTTTATTTCATAAATAAAGGTTTAAAAAGCTTTACGTAGATTATCAAATAATGATAATCTAAAATATCCTGTTTACACACGACCATTACATAATGGTTTACAATACAAATATGTTACATCGAAATCAGTTTCTTGAATGCAGTTTTTACACAATATCATACAAACATGGACTCCAAATCTTGTCCTTATTTTAGTATGCAACAGCGGAAGCTCTTAATATTCACCTGAGAATAAACATGCTTTAAACGTCAACAAAAAATGTTGGTGAGTTATAGGTTTAACCTATATATATCAAATCGTAACAATAGACCACAAGATTTCATATTTCAATACACATCCCATACATAGAGATAAAAATCATTCATATGGTGAACACCTGGTAACCGACAATAACAAGATGCATATATAAGAATATCCCCATCATTCCGGGACACCCTTCGGATATGATATAAATTTCGAAGTACTAAAGCATCCGGTACTTTGGATGGGGTTTGTTAGGCCCAATAGATCTATCTTTAGGATTCGCGTCAATTAGGGTGTCTGTTCCCTAATTCTTAGATTACCAGACTTAATAAAAAGGGGCATATTCGATTTCGATAATTCAACCATAGAATGTAGTTTCACGTACTTGTGTCTATTTTGTAAATCATTTATAAAACCTGCATGTATTCTCATCCCAAAAATATTAGATTTTAAAAGTGGGACTATAACTCACTTTCACAGATTTTTACTTCGTCGGGAAGTAAGACTTGGCCATTGTTGATTCACGAACCTATAACAATATATACATATATATTAAAGTATGTTCAAAATATATTTACAACACTTTTAATATATTTTGATGTTTTAAGTTTATTAAGTCAGCTGTCCTCGTTAGTAACCTATAACTAGTTGTCCACAGTTAGATGTACAAAAAATAAATCGATAAATATTATCTTGAATCAATCCACGACCCAGTGTATACGTATCTCAGTATTGATCACAACTCAAACTATATATATTTTGGAATCAACCTCAACCCTGTATAGCTAACTCCAACATTCACATATAGAGTGTCTATGGTTGTTCCGAAATATATATAGATGTGTCGACATGATAGGTCGAAACATTGTATACGTGTCTATGGTATCTCAAGATTACATAATATACAATACAAGTTGATTAAGTTATGGTTGGAATAGATTTGTTACCAATTTTCATGTAGCTAAAATGAGAAAAATTATCCAATCTTGTTTTACCCATAACTTCTTCATTTTAAATCCGTTTTGAGTGAATCAAATTGCTATGATTTCATATTGAACTCTATTTTATGAATCTAAACAGAAAAAGTATAGGTTTATAGTCAGAAAAATAAGTTACAAGTTGTTTTTGTAAAGGTAGTCATTTCAGTCGAAAGAACGACGTCTAGATGACCATTTTAGAAAACATACTTCCACTTTGAGTTTAACCATAATTTTTGGATATAGTTTCATGTTCATAATAAAAATCATTTTCTCAGAATAACAACTTTTAAATCAAAGTTTATCATAGTTTTTAATTAACTAACCCAAAACAGCCCGCGGTGTTACTACGACGGCGTAAATCCGGTTTTACGATGTTTTTCGTGTTTCCAGGTTTTAAATCATTAAGTTAGCATATAATATAGATATAGAACATGTGTTTAGTTGATTTTAAAAGTCAAGTTAGAAGGATTAACTTTTGTTTGCGAACAAGTTTAGAATTAACTAAACTATGTTCTAGTGATTACAAGTTTAAACCTTCGAATAAGATAGCTTTATATGTATGAATCGAATGATGTTATGAACATCATTACTACCTTAATTTCCTTGGATAAACCTACTGGAAAAGAGAAAAATGGATCTAGCTTCAATGGATCCTTGGATGGCTCGAAGTTCTTGAAGCAGAATCATGACACGAAAACAAGTTCAAGTAAGATCATCACTTGAAATAAGATTGTTATAGTTATAGAAATTGAACCAAAGTTTGAATATGATTATTACCTTGTATTAGAATGATAACCTACTGTAAGAAACAAAGATTTCTTGAGGTTGGATGATCACCTTACAAGATTGGAAGTGAGCTAGCAAACTTGAAAGTATTCTTGATTTTATGAAACTAGAACTTTTGGAATTTATGAAGAACACTTAGAACTTGAAGATAGAACTTGAGAGAGTTCAATTAGATGAAGAAAATTGAAGAATGAAAGTGTTTGTAGGTGTTTTTGGTCGTTGGTGTATGGATTAGATATAAAGGATATGTAATTTTGTTTTCATGTAAATAAGTCATGAATGATTACTCATATTTTTGTAATCTTATGAGATATTTCATGCTAGTTGCCAAATGATGGTTCCCACATGTGTTAGGTGACTCACATGGGCTGCTAAGAGCTGATCATTGGAGTGTATATACCAATAGTACATACATCTAAAAGCTGTGTATTGTACGAGTACGAATACGGGTGCATACGAGTAGAATTGTTGATGAAACTAAACGAGAATGTAATTGTAAGCATTTTTGTTAAGTAGAAGTATTTTGATAAGTGTATTGAAGTCTTTCAAAAGTGTATAAATACATATTAAAACACTACATGTATATACATTTTAACTGAGTCGTTAAGTCATCGTTAGTCGTTACATGTAAGTGTTGTTTTGAAACCTTTAGGTTAACGATCTTGTTAAATGTTGTTAACCCAATGTTTATAATATCAAAAGAGATTTTAAATTATTAAATTATCATGATATTATGATGTACGAATATCTCTTAATATGATATATATACATTAAATGTCGTTACAACGATAAACGTTACATATATGTCTCGTTTCAAAATCATTAAGTTAGTAGTCTTGTTTTTACATATGTAGTTCATTGTTAATATAATTAATGATATGTTTACTTATCATAATATCATGTTAACTATATATATAACCATATATATGTCATCATATAGTTTTTTTTTTTACAAGTTTTAACGTTCGTGAATCACCGGTCAACTTGGGTGGTCAATTGTCTATATGAAACATATTTCAATTAATCAAGTCTTAACAAGTTTGATTGCTTAACATGTTGGAAACATTTAATCATGTAAATATCAATCTCAATTAATATATATAAACATGGAAAAGTTCGGGTCACTACAGTACCTACCCGTTAAATAAATTTCGTCCCGAAATTTTAAGCTGTTGAAGGTGTTGACGAATCTTCTGGAAATAGATGCGGGTATTTTTTCTTCATCTGTTCTTCACGCTCCCAGGTGAACTCGGGTCCTCTACGAGCATTCCATCGAACCTTAACAATTGGTATCTTGTTTTGCTTAAGTCTTTTAACCTCACGATCCATTATTTCGACGGGTTCTTCGATGAATTGAAGTTTTTCGTTGATTTGGATTTCATCTAACGGAATAGTGAGATCTTCTTTAGCAAAACATTTCTTTAAATTCGAGACGTGGAAAGTGTTATGTACAGCCGTGAGTTGTTGAGGTAACTCAAGTCGGTAAGCTACTGGTCCGACACGATCAATAATCTTGAATGGTCCAATATACCTTGGATTTAATTTCCCTCGTTTACCAAATCGAACAACGCCTTTCCAAAGTGAAACTTTAAGCATGACCATCTCTCCAATTTCAAATTCTATATCTTTTCTTTTAATGTCAGCGTAGCTCTTTTGTCGACTTTGGGCGGTTTTCAACCGTTGTTGAATTTGGATGATCTTCTCGGTAGTTTCTTGTATAATCTCCGGACCCGTAATCTGTCTATCCCCCACTTCACTCCAACAAATCGGAGACCTGCACTTTCTACCATAAAGTGCTTCAAACGGCGCCATCTCAATGCTTGAATGGTAGCTGTTGTTGTAGGAAAATTCTGCTAACGGTAGATGTCGATCCCAACTGTTTCCGAAATCAATAACACATGCTCGTAGCATGTCTTCAAGCGTTTGTATCGTCCTTTCGCTCTGCCCATCAGTTTGTGGATGATAGGCAGTACTCATGTCTAGACGAGTTCCTAATGCTTGCTGTAATGTCTGCCAGAATCTTGAAATAAATCTGCCATCCCTATAAGAGATAATAGAGATTGGTATTCCATGTCTGGAGACGACTTCCTTCAAATACAGTCGTGCTAACTTCTCCATCTTGTCATCTTCTCTTATTGGTAGGAAGTGTGCTGATTTGGTGAGACGATCAACTATTACCCAAATAGTATCAAAACCACTTGCAGTCCTTGGCAATTTAGTGATGAAATCCATGGTAATGTTTTCCCATTTCCATTCCGGGATTTCGGGTTGTTGAAGTAGACCTGATGGTTTCTGATGCTCAGCTTTGACCTTAGAACACGTCAAACATTCTCCTACATATTTAGCAACATCGGCTTTCATACCCGGCCACCAAAAATGTTTCTTGAGATCCTTGTACATCTTCCCCGTTCCAGGATGTATTGAGTATCTGGTTTTATGAGCTTCTCTAAGTACCATTTCTCTCATATCTCCAAATTTTGGTACCCAAATCCTTTCAGCCCTATACCGGGTTCCGTCTTCCCGAATATTAAGATGCTTCTCCGATCCTTTGGGTATTTCATCCTTTAAATTTCCCTCATTTAAAACTCCTTGTTGCGCCTCCTTTATTTGAGTAGTAATGTTATTATGAATCATTATATTCATAGATTTTACTCGAATGGGTTCTCTATCCTTCCTGCTCAAGGCATCGGCTACCACATTTGCCTTCCCCGGGTGGTAACGAATCTCAAAATCGTAATCATTCAATAATTCAATCCACCTACGCTGCCTCATATTCAGTTGTTTCTGATTAAATATGTGTTGAAGACTTTTGTGATCGGTATATATAATACTTTTGACCCCATATAAGTAGTGCCTCCAAGTCTTTAATGCAAAAACAACCGCGCCTAATTCCAAATCATGCGTCGTATAATTTTGTTCGTGAATCTTCAATTGTCTAGACGCATAAGCAATCACCTTCGTTCGTTGCATTAATACACAACCGAGACCTTGCTTTGATGCGTCACAATAAATCACAAAATCATCATTCCCTTCAGGCAATGACAATATAGGTGCCGTAGTTAGCTTTTTCTTCAATAACTGAAACGCTTTCTCTTGTTCATCATTCCATTCAAATTTCTTCCCTTTATGCGTTAATGCAGTCAAGGGTTTTGCTATTCTGGAAAAGTCTTGGATGAACCTTCTGTAGTAACCAGCTAGTCCTAAAAATTGGCGTATGTGTTTCGGAGTTTTCGGGGTTTCCCACTTTTCAACAGTTTCTATCTTTGCCGGATCCACCTTAATACCTTCTTTGTTCACTATGTGACCGAGGAATTGAACTTCTTCCAACCAAAATGCACACTTTGAAAACTTAGCGTACAATTCTTCCTTCCTCAATACTTCTAACACCTTTCTCAAATGTTCACCGTGTTCTTGGTCATTCTTTGAGTAAATAAGTATGTCATCAATGAAAACAATGACAAACTTGTCAAGGTATGGTCCACACACTCGATTCATAAGGTCCATGAACACAGCTGGTGCATTAGTTAAACCAAACGGCATGACCATAAACTCGTAATGACCGTAACGTGTTCTGAAAGCAGTCTTTGGAATATCATCTTCTTTCACCCGCATTTGATGATACCCGGAACGTAAGTCAATCTTTGAATAAACAGACGAGCCTTGTAGTTGATCAAATAAGTCGTCGATTCTCGGTAGTGGGTAGCGGTTCTTGATGGTAAGTTTGTTCAACTCTCGGTAGTCGATACACAACCTGAATGTACCATCTTTCTTCTTGACAAACAAAACAGGAGCTCCCCACGGTGATGTGCTTGGTCGAATGAAACCACGCTCAAAAAGTTCTTGTAATTGGCTTTGCAGTTCTTTCATCTCGCTGGGTGCGAGTCTGTAAGGAGCACGAGCTATTGGTGCAGCTCCTGGTACAAGATCTATTTGAAATTCAACGGATCGATGTGGGGGTAATCCCGGTAATTCTTTCGGAAATACATCGGGAAATTCTTTTGCAATGGGAACATCATTGATGCTCTTTTCTTCAGTTTGTACTTTCTCGACGTGTGCTAGAATAGTATAGCAACCTTTTCTTATTAGTTTTTGTGCCTTCAAATTACTAATAAGATGTAGCTTCGTGTTGCCCTTTTCTCCGTACACCATTAAGGGTTTTCCTTTTTCTCGTATAATGCGAATTGCATTTTTGTAACAAACGATCTCTGCTTTCACTTCTTTCAACCAGTCCATACCGATTATCACATCAAAACTCCCTAACTCTACTGGTATCAAATCAATCTTAAATGTTTCGCTAACCAGTTTAATTTCTCGATTCCGACATATATTATCTGCTGAAATTAATTTACCATTTGCTAATTCGAGTAAAAATTTACTATCCAAAGGCGTCAATGGACAACTTAATTTAGCACAAAAATCTCTACTCATATAGCTTCTATCCGCACCCGAATCAAATAAAACGTAAGCAGATTTATTGTCAATAAGAAACGTACCCGTAACAAGCTCCGGGTCTTCCTGTGCCTCTACCGCATTAATATTGAAAACTCTTCCACGGCCTTGTCCATTCGTGTTCTCCTGATTCGGGCAATTTCTAATAATGTGGCCTGGTTTTCCACATTTATAACAAACTACATTGGCATAACTTGCTCCGACACTACTTGCTCCGCCATTACTCGTTCCGACACCATTTGTTCCTTTCGTTCTATTAACCCCTGGTCCGTAGACCTCACACTTTGCTGCGCTATGACCATTTCTTTTACACTTGTTACAAAATTTGGTGCAGAACCCCGAGTGATTCTTTTCACACCTTTGGCATAGTTGCTTCTGATTGTTGTTGTTGTTGCGGTTATTATTGTTGTTGGGATGATTGTTGTAGTTGCTGTTGTTGTTGTTGTTGTTGGGCCGTTTGTTGTAGTTGCGATTGTTGGGATAATTGTTGCGATTATTGTTGTAATTGCTGTTGTTGTTGTATTGGTGATTCTTATCACCGTTTTCCTCCCACTTTCTTTTGACTTGCTTCACATTGGCCTCTTCAGCAGTCTGTTCTTTAATTCTTTCTTCAATCTGGTTCACTAGTTTGTGAGCCATTCTACATGCCTGTTGTATGGAGGCGGGCTCGTGTGAACTTATATCTTCTTGGATTCTTTCCGGTAATCCTTTCACAAACGCGTCGATCTTCTCTTCCTCATCTTCGAATGCTCCCGGACACAATAGGCACAATTCTGTGAATCGTCTTTCGTACGTGGTAATATCAAATCCTTGGGTTCGTAACCCTCTAAGTTCTGTCTTGAGCTTATTGACCTCGGTTCTGGGACGGTACTTCTCGTTCATCAAGTGCTTGAATGCTGACCACGGTAGTGCGTACGCATCATCTTGTCCCACTTGCTCTAGATAGGTATTCCACCATGTTAACGCAGAACCTGTGAAGGTATGCGTAGCGTACTTCACTTTGTCCTCTTCAGTACACTTACTTATGGCAAACACCGATTCAACCTTCTCGGTCCACCGTTTCAATCCGATCGGTCCTTCGGTTCCATCAAATTCCAAAGGTTTGCAGGCAGTGAATTCTTTGTAGGTGCATCCTACACGATTTCCTGTACTGCTAGATCCAAGGTTATTGTTGGTATGTAGCGCAGCCTGTACTGCGGCTATGTTTGAAGCTAGAAAAGTACGGAATTCCTCTTCATTCATATTCACGGTGTGTCGAGTAGTCGGTGCCATTTCCTTCAAAATAGTTAAATGGAACAAGTTAATCATACAGAATATTAAGAGTAGTTAATAGTATTTCGTAGCATAATATGAACTCATTTATAAAAGCTTTTTCTTCATATTAGCGTTTTATAAGTTTAAATTCGGGTAGTACCTACCCGTTAAGTTCATACTTAGTAGCTAATATACAATTCAACTACTACAATTCTATATGAAAAACTGATTATAATAATATTTCGCGTTCAAACTTTTATACAATATTTTACAAACTTACAATACCGCTTATTTTACATAAAGCATGAAATATAGCACACAATAACTTTGATACAATATAGTTGTGAAGACAATTCTAGCTAGTACACAAGTCGTTCAGCAAAGGCAATAAAGACACGTAATTCATACGTCCAGAAACAAGTCATGCATTCTGGTTTTACTAGGACTACTTCCCATCCTTGGTCTTGTGCAACATAACCGTTATGGCCGTTGATAAGACAGCGTGTTGTAACGTCATCAAAGGGACGAGGGTTACGTAATGTCCAACAGTCCCGTAATAATCTAAAAACGTCATTTCTTACCCCAATTACCGACTCCGTCACTTGTGGAAACGTTTTGTTTAATAGTTGTAGCCCGATGTTCTTGTTCTCACTTTGGTGAGAAGCGAACATTACTAATCCGTAAGCATAACATGCTTCTTTATGTTGCATGTTAGCCGCTTTTTCTAAATCACGAAGTCCAATATTCGGATATATTGAGTCAAAATAATTTCTTAACCCGTTGCGTAAAATAGCATTTGGGTTCCCCGCAATATATGCGTCAAAGTAAACACATCGTAACTTATGGGTTTCTCAATGTGATATCCCCCATCTTTCAAACGAAAGTCTCTTATAAACCAAGACATTCTTGGAACGTTCTTCGAATGTCTTACAAACTGATCTCGCCTTAAATAGTTGTGCCGAAGAATTCTGGCCGACTCTAGACAAGATTTCATCAATCATGTCTCCGGGTAGGTCTCTTAAAATATTGGGTTGTCTATCCATTTTGTGTTTTTAAACTGTAAAATAGACAAGAGTTAGTTTCATAAAAAAAAATACTTATTAATACAAGCAATTTTTACATATATCATAAAGCATAAGAACACTATATTACATATATTACACCACACGAATACAACTATCTTATTCCGACTCGCTCGTTTCTTCTTCTTCGGTTTTGGTTCGTTTTGCCAAGTTTCTAGGGATATATGATGTTCCCCTAATACGAGCCGTCGTTGTCCACATTGGTTTAGAAAAACCTGGTGGTTTAGAGGTTCCCGGGTCATTGTTACAACTTAAGGACTTCGGGGGTTGACGATACATATAAAGTTCATCGGGGTTGGAATTAGATTTCTCTATTTTTATGCCCTTTCCCTTATTATTTTCTTTTGCCTTTTTTAATTCAGTTGGGGTAATTTCTATAACATCATCGGAATTCTCGTCGGAATCCGATTCATCGGAGAATTGGTAATCCTCCCAATATTTTGCTTCCTTGGCGGAAACACCATTGACCATAATTAACTTTGGTCGGTTGGTTGAGGATTTTCTTTTACTTAACCGTTTTATTATTTCCCCCACCGGTTCTATTTCTTCATCCGGTTCCGATTCTTCTTCCGGTTCCGATTCTTCTTCCGGTTCCGACTCTTCTTCCGGTTCCTCTTCGGGAACTTGTGAATCAGTCCACAAATCATTCAAATTTACATTTGACTCTTCATTATTATTAGGTGAGTCAATGGGACTTGTTCTAGAGGTAGACATCTATCACATAATATCAAACACGTTAAGAGATTAATATATCACATAATATTCATATGTTAAAAATATATAGTTTCCAACAAAAATGTTAAGCAATCATTTTTAAAGAAAACACGGTCGAAGTCCAGACTCACTAATGCATCCTAACAAACTCGATAAGACACACTAATGCAAATTTTCTGGTTCTCTAAGACCAACGCTCGGATACCAACTGAAATGTCCCGTTTTTTATTGATTAAAAACGTTCCATATTAATTGATTTCGTTGCGAGGTTTTGACCTCTATATGAGACGTTTTTCAAAGACTGCATTCATTTTTAAAACAAACCATAACCTTTATTTCATAAATAAAGGTTTAAAAAGCTTTACGTAGATTATCAAATAATGATAATCTAAAATATCCTGTTTACACACGACCATTACATAATGGTTTACAATACAAATATGTTACATCGAAATCAGTTTCTTGAATGCAGTTTTTACACAATATCATACAAACATGGACTCCAAATCTTGTCCTTATTTTAGTATGCAACAGCGGAAGCTCTTAATATTCACCTGAGAATAAACATGCTTTAAACGTCAACAAAAAATGTTGGTGAGTTATAGGTTTAACCTATATATATCAAATCGTAACAATAGACCACAAGATTTCATATTTCAATACACATCCCATACATAGAGATAAAAATCATTCATATGGTGAACACCTGGTAACCGACAATAACAAGATGCATATATAAGAATATCCCCATCATTCCGGGACACCCTTCGGATATGATATAAATTTCGAAGTACTAAAGCATCCGGTACTTTGGATGGGGTTTGTTAGGCCCAATAGATCTATCTTTAGGATTCGCGTCAATTAGGGTGTCTGTTCCCTAATTCTTAGATTACCAGACTTAATAAAAAGGGGCATATTCGATTTCGATAATTCAACCATAGAATGTAGTTTCACGTACTTGTGTCTATTTTGTAAATCATTTATAAAACCTGCATGTATTCTCATCCCAAAAATATTAGATTTTAAAAGTGGGACTATAACTCACTTTCACAGATTTTTACTTCGTCGGGAAGTAAGACTTGGCCACTGTTGATTCACGAACCTATAACAATATATACATATATATTAAAGTATGTTCAAAATATATTTACAACACTTTTAATATATTTTGATGTTTTAAGTTTATTAAGTCAGCTGTCCTCGTTAGTAACCTATAACTAGTTGTCCACAGTTAGATGTACAAAAAATAAATCGATAAATATTATCTTGAATCAATCCACGACCCAGTGTATACGTATCTCAGTATTGATCACAACTCAAACTATATATATTTTGGAATCAACCTCAACCCTGTATAGCTAACTCCAACATTCACATATAGAGTGTCTATGGTTGTTCCGAAATATATATAGATGTGTCGACATGATAGGTCGAAACATTGTATACGTGTCTATGGTATCTCAAGATTACATAATATACAATACAAGTTGATTAAGTTATGGTTGGAATAGATTTGTTACCAATTTTCACGTAGCTAAAATGAGAAAAATTATCCAATCTTGTTTTACCCATAACTTCTTCATTTTAAATCCGTTTTGAGTGAATCAAATTGCTATGATTTCATATTGAACTCTATTTTATGAATCTAAACAGAAAAAGTATAGGTTTATAGTCAGAAAAATAAGTTACAAGTCGTTTTTGTAAAGGTAGTCATTTCAGTCGAAAGAACGACGTCTAGATGACCATTTTAGAAAACATACTTCCACTTTGAGTTTAACCATAATTTTTGGATATAGTTTCATGTTCATAATAAAAATCATTTTCTCAGAATAACAACTTTTAAATCAAAGTTTATCATAGTTTTTAATTAACTAACCCAAAACAGCCCGCGGTGTTACTACGACGGCGTAAATCCGGTTTTACGATGTTTTTCGTGTTTCCAGGTTTTAAATCATTAAGTTAGCATATAATATAGATATAGAACATGTGTTTAGTTGATTTTAAAAGTCAAGTTAGAAGTATTAACTTTTGTTTGCGAACAAGTTTAGAATTAACTAAACTATGTTCTAGTGATTACAAGTTTAAACCTTCGAATAAGATAGCTTTATATGTATGAATCGAATGATGTTATGAACATCATTACTACCTTAATTTCCTTGGATAAACCTACTGGAAAAGAGAAAAATGGATCTAGCTTCAATGGATCCTTGGATGGCTCGAAGTTCTTGAAGCAGAATCATGACACGAAAACAAGTTCAAGTAAGATCATCACTTGAAATAAGATTGTTATAGTTATAGAAATTGAACCAAAGTTTGAATATGATTATTACCTTGTATTAGAATGATAACCTACTGTAAGAAACAAAGATTTCTTGAGGTTGGATGATCACCTTACAAGATTGGAAGTGAGCTAGCAAACTTGAAAGTATTCTTGATTTTATGAAACTAGAACTTTTGGAATTTATGAAGAACACTTAGAACTTGAAGATAGAACTTGAGAGAGTTCAATTAGATGAAGAAAATTGAAGAATGAAAGTGTTTGTAGGTGTTTTTGGTCGTTGGTGTATGGATTAGATATAAAGGATATGTAATTTTGTTTTCATGTAAATAAGTCATGAATGATTACTCATATTTTTGTAATCTTATGAGATATTTCATGCTAGTTGCCAAATGATGGTTCCCACATGTGTTAGGTGACTCACATGGGCTGCTAAGAGCTGATCATTGGAGTGTATATACCAATAGTACATACATCTAAAAGCTGTGTATTGTACGAGTACGAATACGGGTGCATACGAGTAGAATTGTTGATGAAACTGAACGAGAATGTAATTGTAAGCATTTTTGTTAAGTAGAAGTATTTTGATAAGTGTATTGAAGTCTTTCAAAAGTGTATAAATACATATTAAAACACTACATGTATATACATTTTAACTGAGTCGTTAAGTCATCGTTAGTCGTTACATGTAAGTGTTGTTTTGAAACCTTTAGGTTAACGATCTTGTTAAATGTTGTTAACCCAATGTTTATAATATCAAAAGAGATTTTAAATTATTAAATTATCATGATATTATGATGTACGAATATCTCTTAATATGATATATATACATTAAATGTCGTTACAACGATAAACGTTACATATATGTCTCGTTTCAAAATCATTAAGTTAGTAGTCTTGTTTTTACATATGTAGTTCATTGTTAATATAATTAATGATATGTTTACTTATCATAATATCATGTTAACTATATATATAACCATATATATGTCATCATATAGTTTTTTTTTTTACAAGTTTTAACGTTCGTGAATCACCGGTCAACTTGGGTGGTCAATTGTCTATATGAAACATATTTCAATTAATCAAGTCTTAACAAGTTTGATTGCTTAACATGTTGGAAACATTTAATCATGTAAATATCAATCTCAATTAATATATATAAACATGGAAAAGTTCGGGTCACTACACATGGTGGCCTGTAAACTATTGTACCTGCAATGGACGTGGGTAGATGTCTAGGGACTTGCATAAAATGCATCAACAGAAGGTGTGAGTTGTAAGGAAATGAAGGAGGTGAATTTATAAGAAAATCTCCGACAGAACAATTAAAATGGACGATCGCATTTAAAGCGGATCCTAATTCCCTTGATTACCGGAGAGTCAAATCTTATTAAGAAGATTTTCTTCAAATCCCTTGAAATTTGGGAATCAATCATATCTACGTCAAATGATAAGATGAATCTACACTTACTCATTTCACTCTTCTATGTTAGCTTCATTCGTACTCTTCATATAAATGGATTGTTTATCCAAATTATTCGCTGATGATAAAACTCTAATTTTTAGCCCGTATGCATCATGAAAACATACTTATTATCATTCACGACCTTTCCACCCAAATTTCGGGACGAAATTTCTTTAACGGGTAGGTACTGTGACAACCCGAAAATTTCCAACCAAATTTAAACTTTAATCTTTATATGTTTCTGACACGATAAGCAATATTTGTTAAGTTAAATTTCAAGAATTTTAAACTATGTTCATACATTCATTCAACCTCGACCAAGTTCCAACGATTCACGAACCATTAAACGAATATGATTATATATGTATATGTGTATATATATTATAACTTGAAACGTAAACAAAATATTAGATTAAATACTTTATATGATTGTATCTGTTTCAAAATGTTTATCAATGGAATTAGAAAATAAGATCAATTGATTGAATTATCAGATATATTGAATTATGAATACAAGTCTCTGTTGAAAGGCCCACGTTGATTTGAGAAATCTTTCCATTTTAACAATATTCAGAAAATGGTAAAGTGATTTATAAATAAGAACAAATTGTCAATCATTGAGAACTAGACAAAGGATAGTGGAAGATTGAATCTCATAAAGACTCGATTGATCTATTTAGTTTCAAACGTACAAAAACGTTTTCAGTTTAAAAAGAACTTTATTATTAAAACGTATATAACTTTTATAAATATCTAGAACCACTTTTGACAACTCATTACTTAACTAGTATGATAAAGATAACGATATTTATATTTTATTTTATATATATAACGATTTAAATTAATATTATATATATTTATACGCGTATTATACGTACATAGTTTTATACTTTTACTATACTTAAACTTTACCTTTACTTTATTTTTACTTTACTTTAACTTTAATAATTCACTTTAATAATTCATACTTTAATAATTCACTTTAATAATTCATACTTTAATAATTCCCTTTAATAATTCATACTTTAATAATTCACTTTAATAATTCATACTTTAATAATTTACTTTAATAATTCACTTTAATAATTCAAAAATTTATTATAAATAGAATTCAATAGGTTTCATTATTTCATAGAAACTTGAAAATATTTTTCTCTAAACTCTCTCAATCGATTTACATATATATATTTACTTCGTATTATTTCAAGATATTATTAGTTATTAATTATTATGAAAGAAAGAATCCGATATCAAAGAAAAAAAGTTTAAAACCAGTAGATCTGTGTTCACACTAGATCGCTTGTCTCCACCGGCGGGATCAAACGCCGGTGACCACCTCTTCCTGCAAACCCCCTTCTTCTTCAATTGCTAATTTCATGGCCCATCGTGAGGATCATATCAACACAGCGAAGATTGCTACTTCGATCTTCATTACTAATTTCCCACCGACGTTTGGGATTAATGACTTACGCGATATTTGCAAAGATCATGGAACTCTCCTGAACGTTTACATCGCAAGCAAATTATCAAAACAAGGTAAACGTTTCGCTTTTGCTAGATTTCTTAACGTTGATTCTATCAACTCTCTGGAAAGGCGATTATCAAACATTTGGGCCGGTAATTATCATATTTTTGCTGCTAAATCTCGTTTTGATAGAGGAGAAGCAAGAAAACATTCTGGGAATTCTATTGGGTCGGATGCTTTTATTCATCCTACTAGAATTCAAAACTTTAAGGAATTTCCTGAATTGAATAAAACTTCCTTTGCTAAGGCAGTTAATGAATATGCTTCTCCTATCACTGTCAAATCTGGACTGAAGTATATTAACATCCCTGATGAAGAACTGATTCAAGGTAATGATGCACCACTCTTACTCTTTGTAAAGATTAAGGATACTGTACTTATTCCACATATCAAACGAATTTGGCATGTGGAGGGATTCCATAATCTCGAAATCCACCACATTGGAGGCTCTTGGATAGATGTGGAATTTCAAAATGAAATCTCCTTGGAAAAGTTTAAGTGCAATGAAAAGATCCTTTCTTACATCGAGGAATTCAAAATCTTCGATGAAAACTTTGTGATCAATGAAAGGGCAGTTTGGATTGACATTGCAGGTTTACCTGCTTGTGCTTGGAATGAATCGTCTTTTAAAAGGATCGCTTCATCTTTTGGTACTAAAGTGTTTATTGCTTCCTCAAACGGTAAAAAGGGTTGGGGTAAACTTTGCATTATCACACCTAGATTGGATTACATCCATGATAGGATTTCGGTGATGATTAAGAAAAAAGCTTATAAAGTGTTGGTCCGAGAAACATCCAACTGGAATGCAAATGTGCTCGACTTGGAAAAAGACGAATCATCGAATGAGGATGATGAGGTTTTTTCGGATGAATCCTCTGTTAATTCAGAAGAAGTGGCCCCATTTGTCCCTTCTACCCCTTTTCCTGAGCAGGTGCAAATTCCTTCGAATACTAATAATGCAACTAGAGAGGAAACAAAAACAAAGTCAGGTGATAATGAAGTGGTTCAGGTAGAGGCAGAAGCTACTCAAAATACGATAATTGAAACATGTATTGCTGAAAGTATAATCGAACCACAAGGAAATGATAATGAAATAATTGAAGTGAATCAAGACTCTGGGTCCTCTTCCTTATCGAAACCTCCTGGACTAAACGGTGAACGTTTTCACTCCCCTATTATTAGCTCTACCAACTCCTCTGATGGCGCTAATAATGTGTTTCGAAACAAGATGTTAAACATGAGTAAAGTGCTTGGCTATAACTTAGAACTTTCAACTTTCGACCTCAACAAAGTTGTGATCAGTATGAGAGGTTATAAAACCGTCTCATGAATCTAATGTCCATTAATATTGGAGGAGGGATGCATTTTATTTTAAAACAAAGATGGATTAAAAGTCTGTGCTCAGAACACAACATCACAATTTTGGGCATACAAGAAACTAAATTGGCTAACTTATGTCATTTTTCAATAAAAGCGATGTGGGGAAATTTCAATTTCAAAGTTGCTTCTTCATCGGCTTCGGGTAGATCGGGAGGTATAGTGACGATTTGGGACCCAAGAGTGTTCTCTAGTAAGAGAGTTATTTCTTTTGGAAATTTGCTCATCGTTGAAGGAGCTTTTGTAGGAAGTGCGAGGACTACTTTTCTTATTAATATCTATGCTCCACAATCTCAGGTTAAGAAGAAAAGATTATGGGATTACATTCGTAACTTTGTCTCACAAAATGCAGGTGATTTTATTGTGTTCGGAGACTTTAATGCAGTTCGCTTTCCTCATGAACGCTATGGAACTTGTTTTAATCAGGCTAAAGCTAACGACTTTAATAGCTTCATCCATGATTGCAGTCTAGTTGATATTAAATTGGGTGGAAGGGCTTTTTCTCGGTTCAATAAAAGGTTTACACATCGCTCGTTGCTCGATAGATTCCTTGTTTCTGATGGAATTTTGGGAACATTTCCCTACCTCTCCGGTATCATTCTCTCCAACTTATGGTTGGACCATTGCCCTATCATTCTTCGTAATGAAAGGGTAGACTACGGACCGATTCCTTTCAAACTCTTTCATTCTTGGTTTGAAATTAAAGGCTTTGAAGAGGTGGTAACAAACGCTTGGAATGATAATACGGGTCTAACTTCACACAACCCACAGCTGCGGTTTAAAGATAAGTTGAAAAGAGTCAAAGAAGCACTCAAACTTTGGCATAATTCTTACAAGTCAAAACAATGTTTGGCCAAAATTAACATCTTAAAAGAAATCGATCAGATGGATGCTTTATTAGATTCCTGCTCAGATCCTTTTCAACTTGCTACTAACAGATGCATCCACATTAAAACATTGGAGCAAATGGAATCTTTAGAAGCTCATAATTAGGATCAAAAATATAAGAAACTTGTTCATTCGCTTGGTGATGAGAATTCCTCTTTTTTCCATACGGCCATCAACCGTAAGAGAAAAAAATTGCAAATAGAAGGGGTGATGTCCGACGGAATTTGGATTTCAAATCCGATACAAGTGAAAGAAACATTTCTTAATTTTTTTGTGAACAAATTCAAACATTCAGATCACGCTTCTTTTGACTTCCCGAGTCACCACATTCGAACTCTATCATCGGAACTGAGTAACCTGATTAGTACTGACTTTTCTAAGCAAGAAGTTATAAAGGCAATTTGGTCATGCGGAAGCGACAAATCCCCGGGCCCAGATGGTTTCACGTTCAAGTTCGTCAAACATTTCTGGGATCTTATCAAGATCGAGCTTTTAGAAATGGTGAATGATTTTATGCTCAAGGCATTTATACCGACTGGTTATAACTCTGCATTCTTCTCCCTTATTCCTAAGAAAGAAAACTCAATTCATGTTCATGATTTTCGTCCAATCAGCCTGATCGGGATACAATACAAGATCATTGCAAAGATTTTGGCTAATAGGTTGGCTTTAGTGATCGATGAGGTTATTGGTCCAAACCAAACCGCTTTCATCAAAGGAAGACAAATTCTAGATGGTCCTATGATGATAAATGAAGCAATTACTTGGTGCAAAAAAAGAAAAAAGAAAGCTTTGTTGTTTAAAATTGATTTCGAGAAGGCTTTTGACACGATACATTGGGAGTACATTTTCTCAATGATGCGTTTCATGGGATTTAGTGTGCGATGTATTTCTTGGATCAGGGCTTGTCTTACATCGTCCAAAGCTTCACTTCTACTCAATGGAAGCCCTTCCTTTGAATTTTCAATTGGTAGAGGTCTTCGCCAAGGAGACCCCTTATCTCCTTTCCTCTTTATTATAGGCATGGAAGGGTTAAATGCGGCTCTGCAAGATGCTACAAATGCAGCACTGTTTCAGCCCCTTCGCATTGGTAATAATCCTCATTTTTATGATTTATCGTCCTGTTTATATGCAGATGATGTGATCTTTGTAGGCGATTGGAACGAAACAAATCTGGACAACTTAATTCTAATCCTGGCATGTTTCTTCGCTGTTTCGGGTCTTAAATTGAACCCACACAAATCCTTGCTATACGGTGTGGGGGTTCCTTCTATTTTGGTGTCGAATGCTGCCAACAGAATTGGCTGTCTTCCCTCTTCGGTCCCGTTTACTCATCTGGGTCTACCTGTGGGCCGAGATATGCGCAAAGCTGTGAGTTGGGATCCTATTATAGAAAAAACAAAGAAAAGACTCGCATCCTGGAAATCAAATCTAATTTCGATGGGAGGAAGGCTAACACTTATCAAATCAATGCTTGGATCGATAGGTACTTATTATTTGTCGATGTTTAGAGCACCGAAAAATGTCTTAAATAAACTTGAATCATTATGATCTTCCTTGTTTTGGGGCGAAAAAGAAAACACCCGCAAAATTCATTGGGCGAGTTGGCGTTTAATTCTTAACCCACTAGAGAAGGGAGGATTGGGAGTTCCAAGTCTTAAGTCTCAAAACTTGGCGTTATTATATAAATGGCGATGGAGGTTTGTAACGAGTAAATATTCTAGTTGGAGAAAAATCATCTCGGCTATACACGGCAATGGTAGAGGTGCTTCCATTCCATGCAGTGCGAATGCTTCAGGGATTTGGTCGGTAATCTGTAAAACAATTGAAATGATCCACACAGATTATGCAATGAATGCTTCTCATCTTCATCTTCGTCTCGGGAATGGTACTAATGCTGAGTTTTGGTTCGACCCTTGGGTTAATGGTATTTCACTTGCAACACGTTTTCCTAGATTACTGGCTCTAGACTCAAGCAATTACAGCACGGTTGCTTCACGATTTGCTAACAACTCATGGTCATTCTTTTGGCGTAGAGAACCATGTTACGGAATTGAGGTGGAAAACTTGGAATCATTATATCAGATTCTTCATTCTACCTCTATCACTTCTGACCCAGATCGTTGGATTTGGAAGGGAGACACATTCTCTGTCTCTTCTGCCCGAAAACTCATAGACGACCATGATTCAGCCCCCTACACCGTAGCTACAACGTGGTGTAAACTTGTGCCCATTAAAGTCAACATTTTCATCTGGCGTCTGCAAATCTATAGGCTGGCGACAAGGGATAACTTAGTTGCACGTGGAATAGATATTGATGATTCGGGATGTTGCTTCTGTGATGAAACTTTTGAGGATGCAGATCATCTATTTCTTCATTGTGACACAAGTAAACAGATTTGGTCTAAAATCTCCCTGTGGTCGAGCCTTTCTCTTCCTTCGTGGCCCTCCATGGCTAATCTGTGGGCTTGGATTGATGGTGTCCCGATTCTTCATAATAAGCGTTTCATCACCTCCATCGTTATCTTTGCAATGCTTTGGTCCATATGGAGATTGTGAAACTGTACCATTTTCAAAGACAAGAGTTTTCGAAAATGTCATGTGATAGATAGTATAGTGGTGACAAGCTACAATTGGATTTCAGCAAGAGCTCATAAGAAAAATTGTAATTGGAATCATTGGTTGCAATCGCCTTTACTTTCATTGTAAATTCCTTTTTCTTTGTTTCCCTTGTATTTTTCTTTCAAGCATCTTGGTAGTTTTAATAAAAATTTACAGCTGTTCAAAAAAAAAGATATTATTAGTATACATAAAATATTACGACGGAGTGCTGTCCGAGTGATTTCGAAATTGTTTTTCGAGTAGGATAGGATTAAGGAAATTATGGGTTATAGCTATGAAGGTGATTGAGTATGGTTCATGGGTATGCTCGTGAGGTCAATATAGTGTTTATCATTTCCGTTGCGTCTATGTACCTTTCCTGTAATATTGAATCTCAATATTGATACGTGAGTACTCATAATTTAACTTTTACATACTAATAGTGTATCCCTAACTAGTGCTCGAGTATTTAGGATTATGCATGCTTGTACTTTTGATATTTCCCTTAGACAGGTTAGGTTGAATGTTGAATTAGTTACACTTGTGGTTGAGATAAGGTATAAGATATGCATGTCCTTGGAAAGCTAGCGAAAAATAAAGAACTTTTCCTTTAGATATCGAATGGTTTCGATGAACGGATTAGAAGTTATAATCAATTGAATTTTTGATATTTTTATTAAAAATGATTATTATTATCGTCGTTTTTATCGTCGTTCTAGCTTTATCTTATTATTATCATTATTATTATCTTTATCAATAAAAGGGATTTATCATTAAAAATTGTTATTTTTTTATTATTACTATCGTTATTATCGTTAAAGGTATAATTAGTATTATTATTATTATCCAATTATTATTATTATTATTATTATTATTGGTATTATTATTATTATTATTATTATTATCATTATTAATATATATATCATTATTTAAAAATGGTTATTGTTATTGTTATTATTATTATTACTATATTATCATTAAGATAATTATTAGTATTATCGTTAATAATGTTATAGTAACTATCATTATTAATATTAGTGTAATTAAAACAAATATTTGTAATACCTAATTATTTTGATTACTATTATAATCATTATTATGAACACGATACAAAAGACGATTAAAAGCTATTAAACGAAACGATTAGGAAATAATGGGTAAGAGTATCATGATGAAATTAAAATATTATAAGATATTGATTTAGATAAAATTATCGTTCTTATTATTTTTATCATTGTTATTATTATTAAAAGTATCGTTAGTATTAAAACTATTATTTTAACAAAAATTATCATTTTAATAGAAATGTCATTGTTACTATAAAATATCATTATTATTATTATTATTTTAAATAGAATTATTATTTTAAAGATAATATTAAAAATTATCGTAAATATTAAAGTTATCATAATTAGAATTATCGTTTTATCTAATGTCATCTTAGTAATTATAAATATTGATATTTTTATAATAATAATTATTATTACAAAATAATACAACTTTTACTTACTATCATTATAGATATTATTTTATCAAATAAATATGTGATACAAACATATTTTACTACGTGTAATAACTCACTTTAATAATACCTATCATATTATCTTTATGATATTAAATGAACCCTATAAATTTTATTACTTAATATATATAAAAGTATATTTTATTATATAAATTTAATATAAAATTTTATTTATTAATAAATAAATTATATTATTTACTCTAATAAATCTTTTAAAAATATTTAAAAATATAAAACAACGATATTTAAACTATATATTAATCATGTATAGATTTTTGGAAATTATTTTGAGTCAAATTTACTTTTGTTGACTTTTGCATATTAGTCTCGAGCATTAGGATTGTGGTACACTATGACTTGACCTAATTTGTTAGACAAATATTGACCAACACATAAATATATATAATTAATTTAGGTTCATGAATCCGAGGCCAACCTTGCACTTGTTCAATGATGTTATATGTATTTTTACTATGAAATACAGTATGGTGAGTTTCATTTGCTCCCTTTTTAAATGCTTTTGCAATATATATTTTTGGGACTGAGAATACATGCGCTGCTTTTATAAATGTTTGACGAAATAGACACAAGTAATTGAAACTACATTCTATGGTTGAATTATCGAAATCGAATATGCCCCTTTTTATTAAAGTCTGGTAATCTAAGAATTAGGGAACAAACACCCTAATTGACGCGAATCCTAAAGATAGATCTATTGGGCCTAACAAACCCCATCCAAAGTACCGGATGCTTTAGTACTTCGAAATTTATATCATGTCCGAAGGAGGATCCCGGAATGATAGGGGATATTCTTATATGTATCTAGTTAATTTCGGTTACCAGGTGTTCACCATATGAATGATTATTTTTGTCTCTATGCATGGGACGTATATTTATGAGAATTGGAATTGAAATTCTTGTGGTCTATTAAAATGATGGAAATAAATGATTATGATAAATTAATGAACTCACCAACCTTTTGGTTGACACTTTAAAGCATGTTTATTCTCAGGTGTTAAAGAAATCTTCCGCTGTGCATTTGCTCATTTTAAAGATATTACTTGGAGTCTTTCATAGCATATTTCAAAGAACGTTGCATTCGAGTCATTGAGTTCATCAAAGATTATTATTAAATCAATTTATAGTTGGATAGTGGATATTATGAAATGGTATGCATGCCAGTCAATTTTCGATATAAAGAAAGATTGTCTTTTAAAAACGAATGCAATGTTTGTAAAATGTATCATATAGAGGTCAAATACCTCGCAATGTAATCAACTATTGTGAATCATTTATAATGTATATGAACGGGTCCTTTCACCATCCAGTTCTGATTCTCGATATACTTCTAACTTTCATATCGGTCATTCTTCTTTATCATCTACCGCCGGAAGAATCTATTTACTTCTACTATACTCTTGGGTTTATAGTGTTTCTAGTTCTCCCGTGTCTTTATATTACTATATGCATCGATATATATGGTTTATAATTTTTGGTTTATCGTTGGGCTTTATATGTTCCCTTATATTTCAAAGTCTCTGCTTCTGTCTTCTATAATCATTATCATTCACAGTTAATGCTCTCTTTTATTTGCTGCAATTTATACCCCAATTTCTATTTTGGAGTTTTGTCCTTTCGTTTCTTCTTCTTGCGATTAAGCACCGCTTGTAATGGTCCAGAATTCACAGATATGAATTTCGGAATGAACATTGTTAATGTTCTAGGAAAGAAATTGTGATGGCACGATCTTGACTTGTCAAATTACTAGAATACCTTGGAAAATGCCGAATCATCAAGAAATATTTTCTTGATATTTTAGAGGTTAAATAGAATACAAGAGTCGTATAACATGGCACATGATGATGTTATGATTTGTGAATCATCACATTCCATTTAGAAACTCAGCATGACTTACTGTAATATAATCACGTTGATCAAGTGTCATTATATTATACTAATACATGCTTCAGTTCCCAAAACTACTTCAAAATATTCCTATTTTAAACTTGAATGTTTCAGAATTTAGAAACTAAAATAGTTTCTTTTATGATGTAATACAGATAGCGCGAAGAGGTAAATGATTTCAAATAAGAAAAATTAAGAAAATATCTTCAGAAATATGGAGGATATTTATAATGAAAGATATGATGATATTTTAGAATTTCTAATATCAGAGGATGATGAAGAATATTGTCCGCAGGGGTTTAGAGTCAGGAGCAAGGAATTCGTTAATGACTTCAGCAGGTACTGAATCATTTGGATCCTTTGAAGTCAGGTTCAGTCTTTGTAATTTGTCCACAGCCTCCTTCCTACTTTGCTCAATCCGTTTTCCAGTTCCTAAACTTCTCTTTTTCTGCGCTTTGCCAGCACACTTCATCATTATCATCCAGCTTTTACCGTTTAAAGTTGTTTATAGTTTTTGCTGCTTCATCAGCATTTTTTCCATTTTCGGAGAACCAATTCGTAGTTCGGAGTGTTTTTCAGAAACTTCACATTCAAATTAAGTCCAGAAGATAGACATTATATATACACATATAACTGTTGGCGTAGACATGCTGCGAGATTTCAAAATACTGATTGCTAATTCCCAATGATTCGTATGGCAATTCTCATTACAAGATGCGAATGAGTAAATGATGGGGTTTCAATAAATAATTATAATGACTTTTTGGAGAGGCTAAAGTCAAAGGGTAATGAAGTTTTTGGTACATCTGCTAATAATGTGGTGGAATGTAAAAGGCTCCCTGGTAACGATGGTGTATATCTCAAGGTTATAATAAGGTTAGTCTGACTGAAAAGTCGAAGTTGACTTGCTGGAGCTGTGATAAAACTGGCTACTTTGAATAGGGGTCGCAAAGTTATTTTTGCTAATAAATGCCAAAGAATCTGACGCGGATACATTGTTTAAACTTTTACTTTGGTTTCAAGAGTTTTTCGGGTACATAACTGTGGGTAAGATGTGGTTGGATCATCATCTCGATTGCTCATCATTCGAAGTGTCTTCAGAAATTTTCGAAGGGTTTGAACACAGATTGTAATCGTTAACATACATTTGATGTTCTAACACAGTTTTGAAGTCAAAATATAGCTTGTGAAAGATGTAAGGATCTAAGAGTGATGATTTTGGTCATATCTCGAGTTGAATTTTGAGATTTCAAAATCAGAATGTGTAATTAAATTTTGAATGAGTATAGTTGTTTTGATTTCGATAAAAGAATATATATTGTTGTGAAAGTAGGGAGTATAATGGATGATTTGCTGAATCAGACTCAAAGAATGTAACATATTATTTGTGAATTTATATATCTCTCGGGTATTACCTACCCGTTAAAAAAATTTCACAATTAATATTTTGTACAAAAGAATTTTATTACAGTCTTTATGAAAATATATAAATGTATATTTTCTTCAGATATAACATAGATTTAATGAGTTAATGTTAAATTAAACTCATTTGATTTACGATTGAAACTAGAATTGAATAATCCCTAAAGGCTTTAAAAAGTACATAACTTTTACGCAGTATTTCTTTAATGACATTGAAATTATGAATCAATACTTCGTTATTTGTTGATGTATGATGTTCGGTTCGTGGAATTCTTGTGAATTTCGCAAAGTACGAATGATGTTATCTAAAAAGTTTCGGGTACATCGATGATGAAAGTGTAAAATCAAATATATACTTGATTTATTATGAATTGGAATTTGTTGAATTGCGACAGAGATTGTAGTTAACGCTGGTTATGTTGCGGCCTAAGGACGTACATTATTGCATATTTGTATTATGAATTAACCGATTAGTTAAGATTCACACACAATAGCTTAGCACGGAAAGATTTATTTCAATATATATATATATATATATATATATATATATATATATATATATATATATATATATATATATATATATACATATAATTTCTTCAGAGGGAATGAGTTAATTCTTCATAACTTGTTGATACAATATACACGTTATTGATTCGTAATGATGTCCACAGTGATTCTTGAACTGACGGAGTTTGTGATGTTATCGGTGTTGTTGATTCGGATGTTGACTGTACTGACGATGCTGGTAACGCTGACGGTACTGTTGATGCTGTTGGTAAAGCAAGTTTAGCTTGTTAATCACACACCATTTTTTTCAGGGTTTCTACTCTTCCTTCTATCATTTTGGTTCGCTTAACTGATTTATGGTTATGGCTAGATTAGATAATCTCTAAGACTTTAGAGATTACATAATCGCCGCGGAATGTTTCTCCAATGAAGTTATGAATTAATACTTCGTCAGTTATTGTTGTTGGTACTCCTTGGTATCTATGGTGCGTATGACGTTGATGCTCATGGGACAGATTGTGAAGTTGAGGTTTACGACACGGTTGTGGTTGGAGGTGCTAATGTTACTGTTGGCGTTGATGATGGTGGTACTGGTTATGCTGCTGATGTTGCTGCTAGTGTTTGTAATCTCTGCACCATATTCTCCAAAGCCACTACCCGAGCTCGAAGCTTGTTGACTTCTTCTATTACACCAGGGTGATTGTCAGTTCGGATGAGCGGATAAATAAAATCTAAAATTTGATGTAATATATAATCGTGACGAGATACTCTGGAAATGAGCGAGAACATGGTATTTCGGACAGGTTTGCCGGTAAGTGCTTCAGGTTCTTCGTCAAGAGGGCAATGTGGTGGATGGAAGGGATCACCTTCTTCTTGTCTCCAATGATTGAGGAGGCTACGAACACATCCCCAATTCATCCAGAATAGGTGATGACTGATTGGTTGATCTATTCCGGTCACACTGCTTTCAGAGCTTGAATGGGATTCCATTTCGGAATCTGAGTGACTTGAACTGATGACGAATTCCATTTCGTACGATTGGATAAAGGATTTTTTTTTTCCGATATGAAATGATTTTGGCTAACGGATGGTATTCTAATTACATAGAATATATATATATATATATATATATATATATATATATATATATATATATATATATATATATATATATATAGATCAAAAGATTTCGTAGATTACGGAGGACTTTGCGGGATATGTCAGGCAAAGTTTAAAGTAACAGAAACGATAAGATATGATTTAGCAGATTTGCTAAGATATGAATTTTTGTCTATACACTATTCATGCAATCAATGCAGCAGGACGTGTCTTAGACTAAAAATGATAAGCAGGTAATTTCTCGAGGATGATAAGTAGTTAATTTTCGACACAAAATGATAAGCAAAACTTTTGACATGCAGACACGGTCAAAGTCCAGACTCACTAATGCATCCTATCGACTTATCAGTTAGACACACTAATGTAGACCTGGTTCGCTAAGACCACCGCTCTGATACCAACTAAAAGGACCCATTCATATACTTTATAAACGATTCACAATAGTTGATTACATTGCGAGGTATTTGACCTCTATATGATACATTTTACAAACATTGCATTTGTTTTTAAAAGACAATCTTTCTTTACATCGAAAATTGACAGGCATGCATACCATTTCATAATATCCACTATCCAACTATAAATTGATTTAATAATAATCTTTGATGAACTCAATGACTTGAATGCAACGTTCTTCGAAATATGCTATGAAAGACTCCAAGTAATATCTTTAAAATGAGCAAATGCACAGCGGAAGATTTCTTTAACACCTGAGAATAAACATGCTTTAAAGTGTCAACCAAAAGGTTGGTGAGTTCATTAGTTTATCATAATCATTTATTTCCATCATTTTAATAGACCACAAGAATTTTATTTCCAGTTCTCATAAATATACGTCCCATGCATAGAGGCAAAAATAATCATTCATATGGTGAACACCTGGTAACCGACATTAACTAGATACATATAAGAATATTCCCTATCATTCCAGGATCCTCCTTCGGACATGATATAAATTTCGAAGTACTAAAGCATCCGGTACTTTGGATGGGGTTTGTTAGGCCCAATAGATCTATCTTTAGGATTCACGTCAATTAGGGTGTCTGTTCCCTAATTCTTAGATTACCAGATTTTAATAAAAAGGGGTATATTTGATTTCGATAATTCAACCATAGAATGTAGTTTCAATTACTTGTGTCTATTTCGTCAAACATTTATAAAAGCGCATGTATTCTCAGTCCCAAAAATATAAAGGGTAAAAAGGCAAATGAAACTCACCATACTGTATTTTGTAGTAAAAATACATATAACGTCATTGAACAAGTGCAAGGTTGGCCTCGGATTCACGAACCTAAATTAATTATATATATTTATGTATTGGTCAATATTTGTCTAAAAAATTAGGTCAAGTCATAGTGAACCACAACCCTAATGCTCGAGACTAATATGTAAAAGTCAACAAAAGTAAATTTGACTCAAATTAATTTCCAAAAATCTATACATGATTAATATATAATTTAAATATCGTCGTTTTATATTTTTAAATATTTTTAAAAGATTTATTAGAGTAAATAATATAATTTATTTATTAATAAATAAAATTTTATATTAAATTTATATAATAAAATATACTTTTATATATATTAAGTAATAAAATTTATAGGGTTCATTTAATATCATAAAAATAATATGATAGGTATTATTAAAGTCAGTTATTACACGTAGTAAAATATGTTTGTATCACATATTTATTTGATAAAATAATATCTATAATGATAGTAAGTAAAAGTTGTATTATTTTGTAATAATAATTATTATTATAAAAATATCAATATTTATAATTACTAAGATGACATTAGGATAAAACGATAATTCTAATTATGATAACTTTAATATTTACGATAATTTTTAATATTATCTTTAAAATAATAATTCTATTTAAAATAATAATAATAATGATATTTTATAGTAACAATGACATTTCTATTAAAATGATAGTTTTAATACTAACGATACTTTTAATAATAATAGTAATGATAAAAATAATAAGAACGATAATTTTATCTAAATCAATATCTTATAATATTTTAATTTCATCATGATACTCTTACCCATTATTTCCTAATCGTTTCGTTTAATAGCTTTTAATCGTCTTTTATATCGTATTCATAATAATGATAATAATAGTAATCAAAATAATTAGGTGTTACAAATATTTATTTTAATTACACTAATATTAATAATGCTAGTTACTATAAAATTATTAACGATAATACTAATAATTATCTTAATGATAATATAGTAATAATAATAATAACAATAACAATAATCATTTTTAAATAATGATATATATATTAATAATGATAATAATAATAATAATACCAATAAAAATAATAATAATAATTGGATAATAATAATAATAATACTAATTATAACTTTAACGATAATAACGATAGTAATAATAAAAAAAATAACAAATTTTAATGATAAATCCCTTTTATTGATAAATATAATAATAATGATAATAATAAGATAAAACTAGAACGACGATAAAAACGATGATAATAATAATAATCATTTTTAATAAAAATATCGAAAATTCAATTGATTATAACTTCTAATCCGTTCATCGAAACCATTCGATATCTAAAGGAAAAGTTCTTAATTTTTCGCTAGCTTTCCAAGGACATGCATATCTTATACCTTATCTCAACCGCAAGTGTAACTAATTCAAGATTCAACCTAACTTGTCTAAGGGCAATATCAAAAGTACAAGCATGCATAATCCTAAATACTCGAGCACTAGTCAGGGATACACTATTAGTATGTAAATGTTAAATTATGAGTACTCACGTATCAATATTGAGATTCAATATTGCAGGAAAGGTACGTAGAAGCAACGGAAATGATAAACACTATATTGACCTCACGAGCATACCCATGAACCATAATCAATCACCTCCATAGCTATAACCCATAATTTCCTTAATTCTATCCCACTCGAAAAATAATTTCGAAATCACTCGGACAGCACTCCGTCGTAATATTTTATGTATACTAATAATATCTTGAAATAATACGGAGTAAATATATATATGTAAATCGATTGAGAGAGTTTAGAGAAAAATATTTTCAAGTTTCTATGAAATAATGAAACCTATTGAATTCTATTTATAATAGATTTTTGAATTATTAAAGTGAATTATTAAAGTATGAATTATTAAAGTGAATTATTAAAGTATGAATTATTAAAGTGAATTATTAAAGTGAATTATTAAAGTATGAATTATTAAAGTGAATTATTAAAGTTAAAGTAAAGTAAAAATAAAGTAAAGGTAAAGTTTAGGTATAGTAAAAGTATAAAATGTAGTGACCCGAACTTTTCCATGTTTATATATATTAATTGAGATTGATATTTACATGATTAAATGTTTCCAACATGTTAAGCAATCAAATTTGTTAAGACTTGATTAATTGAAATTTGTTTCATATAGACAATTGACCACCCAAGTTGACCGGTGATTCACGAACGTTAAAACTTGTAAAAACTATATGATGACATATATATGGATATATATATAGTTAACATGATACTATGATAAGTAAACATATCATTAAGTATATTAACAATGAACTACATATGTAAAAACAAGACTACTAACTTAATAATTTTTAAACGAGACATATATGTAACGATTATCGTTGTAAAGACATTTAATGTATATATATCATATTAAGAGATATTCATACATGATAATATCATGATAATATAATAATTTAAAATCTCATTTGATATTATAAACATTGGGTTAACAACATTTAACAAGATCGTTAACCTAAAGGTTTCAAAACAACACTTACATTTAACGACTAACGATGACTTAACGACTCCGTTAAAATGTATATACATGTAGTTTTTTAATATGTATTTATACACTTTTGAAAGACTTCAATACACTTATCAAAATACTTCTACTTAACAAAAATGCTTACAATTACATCCTCGTTCAGTTTCATCAACAATTCTACTCGTATGCACCCGTATTCGTACTCGTACAATACACAGCTTTTAGATGTATGTACTATTGGTATATACACTCCAATGATCAGCTCTTAGCAGCCCATGTGAGTCACCTAACACATGTGGAACCATCATTTGGCAACTAGCATGAAATATCTCATAAAATTACAAAAATATGAGTAATCATTCATGACTTATTTACATGAAAACAAAATTACATATCCTTTATATCTAATCCATACACCAACGACCAAAAACACCTACAAACACTTTCATTCTTCAATTTTCTTCATCTAATTGATCTCTCTCAAGTTCTATCTTCAAGTTCTAAGTGTTCTTCATAAATTCTACAAGTTCTAGTTACATAAAATCAAGAATACTTTCAAGTTTGCTAGCTCACTTCCAATCTTGTAAGGTGATCATCCAACCTCAAGAAATCTTTGTTTCTTACAGTAGGTTATCATTCTAATACAAGGTAATAATCATATTCAAACTTTGGTTCAATTTCTATAACTATAACAATCTTATTTCAAGTGATGATCTTACTTGAACTTGTTTTCGTGTCATGATTCTGCTTCAAGAACTTCGAGCCATCCAAGGATCCTTTGAAGCTAGATCCATTTTTTTCTTTTCCAGTAGGTTTATCCAAGGAACTTAAGGTAGTAATGATGTTCATAACATCATTCGATTCATACATATAAAGCTATCTTATTCGAAGGTTTAAACTTGTAATCACTAGAACATAGTTTAGTTAATTCTAAACTTGTTCGCAAACAAAAGTTAATCCTTCTAACTTGACTTTTAAAATCAACTAAACACATGTTCTATATCTATATGATATGCTAACTTAATGATTTAAAACCTGGAAACACGAAAAACACCGTAAAACCGGATTTACGCCGTCGTAGTAACACCGCGGGCTGTTTTGGGTTAGTTAATTAAAAACTATGATTAACTTTGATTTAAAAGTTGTTATTTTGAGAAAATGATTTTTATTATGAACATGAAACTATATCCAAAAATTATGGTTAAACTCAAAGTGGAAGTATGTTTTCTAAAATGGTCATCTAGACGTCGTTCTTTCGACTGAAATGACTACCTTTACAAAAATGACTTGTAACTTATTTTTCCGACTATAAACCTATACTTTTTCTGTTTAGATTCATAAAATAGAGTTCAATATGAAGCCATAGCAATTTGATTCACTCAAAACGGATTTAAAATGAAGAAGTTATGGGTAAAACAAGATTGGATAATTTTTCTCATTTTAGCTACGTGAAAATTGGTAACAAATCTATTCCAACCATAACTTAATCAACTTGTATTGTATATTATGTAATCTTGAGATACCATAGACACGTATACAATGTTTCGACCTATCATGTCGACACATCTATATATATTTCGGAACAACCATAGACACTCTATATGTGAATGTTGGAGTTAGCTATACAGGGTTGAGGTTGATTCCAAAATATATATAGTTTGAGTTGTGATCAATACTGAGATACGTATACACTGGGTCGTGGATTGATTCAAGATAATATTTATCGATTTATTTCTGTACATCTAACTGTGGACAACTAGTTGTAGGTTACTAACGAGGACAGCTGACTTAATAAACTTAAAACACCAAAATATATTAAAAGTGTTGTAAATATATTTTGAACATACTTTGATATATATGTATATATTGTTATAGGTTTGTGAATCAACCAGTGGCCAAGTCTTACTTCCCGACGAAGTAAAAATCTGTGAAAGTGAGTTATAGTCCCACTTTTAAAATCTAATATTTTTGGGATGAGAATACATGCAGGTTTTATAAATGATTTACAAAATAGACACAAGTACGTGAAACTACATTCTATGGTTGAATTATCGAAATCGAATATGCCCCTTTTTATTAAGTCTGGTAATCTAAGAATTAGGGAACAGACACCCTAATTGACGCGAATCCTAAAGATAGATCTATTGGGCCTAACAAACCCCATCCAAAGTACCGGATGCTTTAGTACTTCGAAATTTATATCATATCCGAAGGGTGTCCCGGAATGATGGGGATATTCTTAAAAATGCATCTTGTTATTGTCGGTTACCAGGTGTTCACCATATGAATGATTTTTATCTCTATGTATGGGATGTGTATTGAAATATGAAATCTTGTGGTCTATTATTATGATTTGATATATATAGGTTAAACCTATAACTCACCAACATTTTTGTTGACGTTTTAAGCATGTTTATTCTCAGGTGATTATTAAGAGCTTCCGCTATCGCATACTTAAATAAGGACGAGATTTGGAGTCCATGCTTACATGATATTGTGTAAAAACTGCATTCAAGAAACTTATTTTGTTGTAACATATTTGTATTGTAAACCATTATGTAATGGTCGTGTGTAAACAGGATATTTTAGATTATCATTATTTGATAATCTACGTAAAGCTTTTTAAACCTTTATTGATGAAATAAAGGTTATGGTTTGTTTTAAAATGAATGCAGTCTTTGAAAAACGTCTCATATAGAGGTCAAAACCTCGCAACGAAATCAATTAATATGGAACGTTTTTAATCAATAAGAACGGGACATTTCAGTTGGTATCCGAGCGTTGGTCTTAGAGAACCAGAATTTTGCATTAGTGTGTCTTATCGAGTTTGTTAGGATGCATTAGTGAGTCTGGACTTCGATCGTGTTTACTTGAAAAATGATTGCTTAACAAATTTTGTTGGAAACTATATATTTTTAACATGTGAATATTATGTGATATATTAATCTCTTAACGCGTTTGATATTATGTGATAGATGTCTACCTCTAGAACAAGTCCCATTGACTCACCTAATAATAATGAAGAGTCAAATGTAAATTGGAATGATTCGTGGACTGATTCACAAGTTCCCGAAGAGGAACCGGAAGAAGAGTCGGAACCAGAAGAAGAATCGGAACTGGAAGAAGAATCGAAACCGGATGAAGAAATAGAACCGGTGGGGGAAATAATAAAACGGTTAAGTAAAAGAAAATCCTCAACCAACCGACCAAGGCTAATTATGGTCAATGGTGTTTCCGCCAAGGAAGCAAAATATTGGGAGGATTATCAATTCTCCGATGAATCGGATTCCGACGAAAATTCCGATGATGTTATAGAAATTACCCCAACTGAATTTAAAAAGGCAAAAGAAAATAATAAGGGAAAGGGCATAAAAATAGAGAAATCTAATTCCAACCCCGATGAACTTTATATGTATCATCAACCCCCGAAGTCCTTAAGTTGTAACAATGACCCGGGAACCTCTAAACCACCAGGTTTTTCTAAACCAATGTGGAAAATAACGGCTCATATTAGGGGAACATCATATATCCCTAGAAACTTGGCAAAACGAACCAAAACCGAAGAAGAAGAAACAAGCGAGTCGGAATAAGATAGTTGTATTCGTGTGGTGTAATATATGTAATATAGTGTGCTTATGCTTTATGATATATGTAAAAATTGCTTGTATTAATAAGTATCTTTTTTATGAATCTAACTCTTGTCTATTTTACAGTATAAAAACACAAAATGGATAGACAACCCAATATTTTAAGAGACCTACCCGGAGACATGATTGATGAAATCTTGTCTAGAGTTGGTCAGAATTCTTCGGCACAACTATTTAAGGCGAGATCAGTTTGTAAGACATTCGAAGAACGTTCCAAGAATGCCTTGGTTTATAAAAGGCTTTCGTTCGAAAGATGGGGGATATCACATTGGGAAATCTATAAGTTACGATGTGTTTACTTTGACGCATATATTGCGGGGAACCCAAATGCTATTTTACGCAATGGGTTAAGAAATTATTTTGACTCAATATATCCGAATATTGGACTTCATGATTTAGAAAAAGCGGCTAACATGCAACATAAAGAAGCATGTTATGCTTACGGATTAGTAATGTTCGCTTCTCACCAAAGTGAGAACAAGAACATCGGGCTACAACTATTAAACAAAACGTTCCCACAAGTGACAGAGTCGGTAATTGGGGTAAGAAATGAGGTTTTTAGATTGTTACGGGACTGTTGGACATTACGTAACCCTCGTCCCTTTGACGACGTTACAACACGCTGTCTTATCAACGGCCATAACGGTTATGTTCCACAAGACCAAGGATGGGAAGTAGTCCTAGTAAAACCAGAATGCATGACTTGTTTCTGGACGTATGAATTACGTGTCTTTATTGCCTTTGCTGAACGACTTGTGTACTAGCTAGAATTATCTTCACAACTATCTTGTATCAAAGTTATTGTGTGCTATATTTCATGCTTTATGTAAAATAAGCGGTATTGTAAGTTTGTAAAATATTGTATAAAAGTTTGAACGCGAAATATTATTATAATCAGTTTTTCATATAGAATTGTAGTAGTTGAATTGTATATTAGCTACTAAGTATGAACTTAACGGGTAGGTACTACCCGAATTTAAACTTATAAAACGCTAATATGAAGAAAACGCTTTTATAAATGAGTTCATATTATGCTACGAAATACTATTAACTACTCTTAATATTCTGTATGATTAACTTGTTCCATTTGACAATTTTGAAGGAAATGGCACCGACTACTCGACACACCGTGAATATGAATGAAGAGGAATTCCGTACTTTTCTAGCTTCAAACATAGCCGCAGTTCAGGCTGCGCTACATACCAACAATAACCTTGGAGCTAGCAGTACAGGAAATCGTGTAGGATGCACCTACAAAGAATTCACTGCCTGCAAACCTTTGGAATTTGATGGAACCGAAGGACCGATTGGATTGAAACGGTGGACCGAGAAGGTCGAATCGGTGTTTGCCATAAGTAAGTGTACTGAAGAGGACAAAGTGAAGTACGCTACGCATACCTTCACAGGTTCTGCGTTAACATGGTGGAATACCTATCTAGAGCAAGTGGGACAAGACGATGCGTACGCACTACCGTGGTCAGCATTCAAGCACTTGATGAACGAGAAGTACCGTCCCAGAACCGAGGTTAATAAGCTCAAGACAGAACTTAGAGGGTTACGAACCCAAGGATTTGATATTACCACGTACGAAAGATGATTCACAGAATTGTGCCTATTGTGTCCGGGAGCATTTGAAGATGAGGAAGAGAAGATCGACGCGTTTGTGAAAGGATTACCGGAAAGAATCCAAGAAGATATAAGTTCACACGAGCCCGCCTCCATACAACAGGCATGTAGAATGGCTCACAAACTAGTGAACCAGATTGAAGAAAGAATTAAAGAACAGACTGCTGAAGAGGCCAATGTGAAGCAAGTCAAAAGAAAGTGGGAGGAAAACGGTGATAAGAATCACCAATACAACAACAACAGCAATTACAACAATAATCGCAACAATTATCCCAACAATCGCAACATCAATCGCAACTACAACAAACGGCCCAACAACAACAACAACAACAACAATAACAATAACAACTACTACAACAATCATCCCAACAACAATAATAACCGCAACTGCAACAACAATCAGAAGCAGCTATGCCAAAGGTGTGAAAAGTATCACTCGGGGTTCTGCACCAAATTTTGCAACAAGTGTAAAAGAAATGGTCATAGCGCGGCAAAGTGTGAGGTCTACGGACCAGGGGTTAATAGAACGAAAGGAACAAATGGTGTCGGAACGTGTAATGGCGGAGCAAGTAGTGTCGGAGCAAGTTATGCCAATGTAGTTTGTTATAAATGTGGAAAACCGGGCCACATTATTAGAAATTGCCCGAACCAGGAGAACACGAATGGACAAGGCCGCGGAAGAGTTTTCAATATTAATGCGGCAGAGGTACAGGAAGACCCGGAGCTTGTTACGTGTACGTTTCTTATTGACAATAAATCTGCTTACGTTTTATTTGATTCGGGTGCGGATAGAAGCTATATGAGTAGAGATTTTTGTGCTAAATTAAGTTGTCCATTGACGCCTTTGGATAGTAAATTTTTACTCGAATTAGCAAATGGTAAATTAATTTCAGCAGATAATATATGTCGGAATCGAGAAATTAAACTGGTTAGCGAAACATTTAAGATTGATTTGATACCAGTAGAGTTAGGGAGTTTTGATGTGATAATCGGTATGGACTGGTTGAAAGAAGTGAAAGCGGAGATCGTTTGTTACAAAAATGCAATTCGCATTATACGAGAAAAAGGAAAACTCTTAATGGTGTACGGAGAAAAGGGCAACACGAAGCTACATCTTATTAGTAATTTGAAGGCACAAAAACTAATAAGAAAAGGTTGCTATGCTATTCTAGCACACGTCGAGAAAGTACAAACTGAAGAAAAGAGCATCAATGATGTTCCCATTGCAAAAGAATTTCCCGATGTATTTCCGAAAGAATTACCGGGATTACCCCCACATCGATCCGTTGAATTTCAAATAGATCTTGTACCAGGAGCTGCACCAATAGCTCATGCTCCTTACAGACTCGCACCCAGCGAGATGAAAGAACTGCAAAGCTAATTACAAGAACTTTTAGAGCGTGGTTTCATTCGACCAAGCACATCACCGTGGGGAGCTCCTGTTTTGTTTGTCAAGAAGAAAGATGGTACATTCAGGTTGTGTATCGACTACCGAGAGTTGAACAAACTTACCATCAAGAACCGCTACCCACTACCGAGAATTGACGACTTATTTGATCAACTACAAGGCTCGTCTGTTTATTCAAAGATTGACTTACGTTCCGGGTATCATCAAATGCGGGTGAAAGAAGATGATATTCCAAAGACTGCTTTCAGAACACGTTACGGTCATTACGAGTTTATGGTCATGCCGTTTGGTTTAACTAATGCACCAGCTGTGTTCATGGACCTTATGAACCGAGTGTGTGGACCATACCTTGACAAGTTTGTCATTGTTTTCATTGATGACATACTTATTTACTCAAAGAATGACCAAGAACACGGTGAACATTTGAGAAAGGTGTTAGAAGTATTGAGGAAGGAAGAATTGTACGCTAAGTTTTCAAAGTGTGCATTTTGGTTGGAAGAAGTTCAATTCCTCGGTCACATAGTGAACAAAGAAGGTATTAAGGTGGATCCAGCAAAGATAGAAACTGTTGAAAAGTGGGAAACCCCGAAAACTCCGAAACACATACGCCAGTTTTTAGGACTAGCTGGTTACTACAGAAGGTTCATCCAAGACTTTTCCAAAATAGCAAAACCCTTGACTGCATTAACGCATAAAGGGAAGAAATTTGAATGGAATGATGAACAAGAGAAAGCGTTTCAGTTATTGAAGAAAAAGCTAACTACGGCACCTATATTGTCATTGCCTGAAGGGAATGATGATTTTGTGATTTATTGTGACGTATCAAAGCAAGGTCTCGGTTGTGTATTAATGCAACGAACGAAGGTGATTGCTTATGCGTCTAGACAATTGAAGATTCACGAACAAAATTATACGACGCATGATTTGGAATTAGGCGCGGTTGTTTTTGCATTAAAGACTTGGAGGCACTACTTATATGGGGTCAAAAGTATAATATATACCGACCACAAAAGTCTTCAACACATATTTAATCAGAAACAACTGAATATGAGGCAGCGTAGGTGGATTGAATTATTGAATGATTACGACTTTGAGATTCGTTACCACCCGGGGAAGGCAAATGTGGTAGCCGATGCCTTGAGCAGGAAGGACAGAGAACCCATTCGAGTAAAATCTATGAATATAATGATTCATAATAACCTTACTACTCAAATAAAGGAGGCGCAACAAGGAGTTTTAAAAGAGGGAAATTTAAAGGATGAAATACCCAAAGGATCGGAGAAGCATCTTAATATTCGGGAAGACGGAACCCGGTATAGGGCTGAAAGGATTTGGGTACCAAAATTTGGAGATATGAGAGAAATGGTACTTAGAGAAGCTCATAAAACCAGATACTCAATACATCCTGGAACGGGGAAGATGTACAAGGATCTCAAGAAACATTTTTGGTGGCCGGGTATGAAAGCTGATATTGCTAAATATGTAGGAGAATGTTTGATGTGTTCTAAGGTCAAAGTTGAGCATCAGAAACCATCAGGTCTACTTCAACAACCCGAAATCCCGGAATGGAAATGGGAAAACATTACCATGGATTTCATCACTAAATTGCCAAGGACTGCAAGTGGTTTTGATACTATTTGGGTAATAGTTGATCGTCTCACCAAATCAGCACACTTCCTTCCAATAAGAGAAGATGACAAGATGGAGAAGTTAGTACGACTGTATTTGAAGGAAGTCGTCTCCAGACATGGAATACCAATCTCTATTATCTCTGATAGGGATGGCAGATTTATTTCAAGATTCTGGCAGACATTACAGCAAGCATTAGGAACTCGTCTAGACATGAGTACTGCCTATCATCCACAAACTGATGGGAAGAGCGAAAGGACGATACAAACGCTTGAAGACATGCTACGAGCATGTGTTATTGATTTCGGAAACAGTTGGGATCGACATCTACCGTTAGCAGAATTTTCCTACAACAACAGCTACCATTCAAGCATTGAGATGACGCCTTTTGAAGCACTTTATGGTAGAAAGTGCAGGTCTCCGATTTATTGGAGTGAAGTGGGGGATAGACAGATTACGGGTCCGGAGATTATACAAGAAACTACCGAGAAGATCATCCAAATTCAACAACGGTTGAAAACCGCCCAAAGTCGACAAAAGAGCTACGCTGACATTAAAAGAAAAGATATAGAATTTGAAATTGGAGAGATGGTCATGCTTAAAGTTTCACCTTGGAAAGGCGTTGTTCAATTTGGTAAACGAGGGAAATTAAATCCAAGGTATATTGGACCATTCAAGATTATTGATCGTGTCGGACCAGTAGCTTACCGACTTGAGTTACCTCAACAACTCGCGGCTGTACATAACACTTTCCACGTTTCGAATTTGAAGAAATGTTTTGCTAAAGAAGATCTCACTATTCCGTTAGATGAAATCCAAATCAACGAAAAACTTCAATTCATCGAAGAACCCGTCGAAATAATGGATCGTGAGGTTAAAAGACTTAAGCAAAACAAGATACCAATTGTTAAGGTTCGATGGAATGCTCGTAGAGGACCCGAGTTCACCTGGGAGCATGAAGATCAGATGAAGAAGAAATACCCGCATCTATTTCCAGAAGATTCGTCAACACCTTCAACAGCTTAAAATTTCGGGACGAAATTTATTTAACGGGTAGGTACTGTAGTGACCCGAACTTTTCCATGTTTATATATATTAATTGAGATTGATATTTACATGATTAAATATTTCCAACATGTTAAGCAATCAAATTTGTTAAGACTTGATTAATTGAAATTTGTTTCATATAGACAATTGACCACCCAAGTTGACCGGTGATTCACGAACGTTAAAACTTGTAAAAACTATATGATGACATATATATGGATATATATATAGTTAACATGATACTATGATAAGTAAACATATCATTAAGTATATTAACAATGAACTACATATGTAAAAACAAGACTTCTAACTTAATAATTTTTAAACGAGACATATATGTAACGATTATCGTTGTAAAGACATTCAATGTATATATATCATATTAAGAGATATTCATACATGATAATATCGTGATAATATAATAATTTAAAATCTCATTTGATATTATAAACATTGGGTTAACAACATTTAACAAGATCGTTAACCTAAAGGTTTCAAAACAACACTTACATGTAACGACTAACGATGACTTAACGACTCCGTTAAAATGTATATACATGTAGTTTTTTAATATGTATTTATACACTTTTGAAAGACTTCAATACACTTATCAAAATACTTCTACTTAACAAAAATGCTTACAATTACATCCTCGTTCAGTTTCATCAACAATTCTACTCGTATGCACCCGTATTCGTACTCGTACAATACACAGCTTTTAGATGTATGTACTATTGGTATATACACTCCAATGATCAGCTCTTAGCAGCCCATGTGAGTCACCTAACACATGTGGGAACCATCATTTGGCAACTAGCATGAAATATCTCATAAAATTACAAAAATATGAGTAATCATTCATGACTTATTTACATGAAAACAAAATTACATATCCTTTATATCTAATCCATACACCAACGACCAAAAACACCTACAAACACTTTCATTCTTCAATTTTCTTCATCTAATTGATCTCTCTCAAGTTCTATCTTCAAGTTCTAAGTGTTCTTCATAAATTCTACAAGTTCTAGTTACATAAAATCAAGAATACTTTCAAGTTTGCTAGCTCACTTCCAATCTTGTAAGGTGATCATCCAACCTCAAGAAATCTTTGTTTCTTACAGTAGGTTATCATTCTAATACAAGGTAATAATCATATTCAAACTTTGGTTCAATTTCTATAACTATAACAATCTTATTTCAAGTGATGATCTTACTTGAACTTGTTTTCGTGTCATGATTCTGCTTCAAGAACTTCGAGCCATCCAAGGATCCGTTGAAGCTAGATCCATTTTTCTCTTTTCCAGTAGGTTTATCCAAGGAACTTAAGGTAGTAATGATGTTCATAACATCATTCGATTCATACATATAAAGCTATCTTATTCGAAGGTTTAAACTTGTAATCACTAGAACATAGTTTAGTTAATTCTAAACTTGTTCGCAAACAAAAGTTAATCCTTCTAACTTGACTTTTAAAATCAACTAAACACATGTTCTATATCTATATGATATGCTAACTTAATGATTTAAAACCTGGAAACATGAAAAACACCGTAAAACCGGATTTACGCCGTCGTAGTAACACCGCGGGCTGTTTTGGGTTAGTTAATTAAAAACTATGATTAACTTTGATTTAAAAGTTGTTATTTTGAGAAAATGATTTTTATTATGAACATGAAACTATATCCAAAAATTATGGTTAAACTCAAAGTGGAAGTATGTTTTCTAAAATGGTCATCTAGACGTCGTTCTTTCGACTGAAATGACTACCTTTACAAAAACGACTTGTAACTTATTTTTCCGACTATAAACCTATACTTTTTCTGTTTAGATTCATAAAATAGAGTTCAATATGAATCCATAGCAATTTGATTCACTCAAAACGGATTTAAAATGAAGAAGTTATGGGTAAAACAAGATTGGATAATTTTTCTCATTTTAGCTACGTGAAAATTGGTAACAAATCTATTCCAACCATAACTTAATCAACTTGTATTGTATATTATGTAATCTTGAGATACCATAGACACCTATACAATGTTTTGACCTATCATGTCGACACATCTATATATATTTCGGAACAACCATAGACACTCTATATGTGAATGTTGGAGTTAGCTATACAGGGTTGAGGTTGATTCCAAAATATATATAGTTTGAGTTGTGATCAATACTGAGATACGTATACACTGGGTCGTGGATTGATTCAAGATAATATTTATCGATTTATTTCTGTACATCTAACTGTGGACAACTAGTTGTAGGTTACTAACGAGGACAGCTGACTTAATAAACTTAAAACACCAAAATATATTAAAAGTGTTGTAAATATATTTTGAACATACTTTGATATATATGTATATATTGTTATAGGTTTGTGAATCAACCAGTGGCCAAGTCTTACTTCCCGACGAAGTAAAAATCTGTGAAAGTGAGTTATAGTCCCACTTTTAAAATCTAATATTTTTGGGATGAGAATACATGCAGGTTTTATAAATGATTTACAAAATAGACACAAGTACGTGAAACTACATTCTATGGTTGAATTATCGAAATCGAATATGCCCCTTTTTATTAAGTCTGGTAATCTAAGAATTAGGGAACAGACACCCTAATTGACGCGAATCCTAAAGATAGATCTATTGGGCCTAACAAACCCCATCCAAAGTACCGGATGCTTTAGTACTTCGAAATTTATATCATATCCGAAGGGTGTCCCGGAATGATGGGGATATTCTTAAAAATGCATCTTGTTATTGTCGGTTACCAGGTGTTCACCATATGAATGATTTTTATCTCTATGTATGGGATGTGTATTGAAATATGAAATCTTGTGGTCTATTATTATGATTTGATATATATAGGTTAAACCTATAACTCACCAACATTTTTGTTGACGTTTTAAGCATGTTTATTCTCAGGTGATTATTAAGAGCTTCCGCTATCGCATACTTAAATAAGGACGAGATTTGGAGTCCATGCTTGTATGATATTGTGTAAAAACTGCATTCAAGAAACTTATTTTGTTGTAACATATTTGTATTGTAAACCATTATGTAATGGTCGTGTGTAAACAGGATATTTTAGATTATCATTATTTGATAATCTACGTAAAGCTTTTTAAACCTTTATTGATGAAATAAAGGTTATGGTTTGTTTTAAAATGAATGCAGTCTTTGAAAAACGTCTCATATAGAGGTCAAAACCTCGCAACGAAATCAATTAATATGGAACGTTTTTAATCAATAAGAACGGGACATTTCATAAAACTATGTACGTATAATACGAGTATAAATATATATAATATTAATTTAAATCATTATATATATTTAATAAAATATAAATATCGTTATCTTTATAATACTAGTTAAGTAATGAGTTGTCAAAAGTGGTTCTAGATATTTATAAAAGTTGTATACATTTTAATAATAAAGTTCTTTTTAAACTGAAAACGTTTTTGTACGTTTGAAACTAAATAGATCAATCGAGTCTTTATGAGATTCAATCTTCCACTATCCTTTGTCTAGTTCTCAATGATTGACAATTTGTTCTTATTTATAAATCACTTACCATTTTTCGAATATTGTTAAAATGGAAAGATTTCTCAAATTAACTTGGGCCTTTCAACATAGACTTGTAATCATAATTTAATATATCTGATAATTCAATCATTTGATCTTATCTTCTAATTCCATTGATAAACATTTTGAAACAGATACAATCATATAAAGTATTTAATCTAATATTTTGTTTACGTTTCAAGTTATAATATATACACATATACATATATAATCATATTCGTTTAATGGTTCGTGAATCGTTGGAACTTGGTCGAGGTTGAATGAATGTATGAACAAAGTTTAAAATTCTTGAAATTTAATTTAACAAATATTGCTTATCGTGTCGGAAACATATAAAGATTAAAGTTTAAATTGGGTTGGAAATTTCCGGGTTGTCACATAATATATATATTTATTCGATTACGATTATATATATTAATGAATAAACAAATGATATAGGTTCGTGAATCCGAGGCCAACCCTATACATGTTCAATGACGTTCTATGTATTTTTACTACAAAATACATTAGGTGATTTTCATTTTCTCCCTTTTACTCTTTACGTTTTTTGGCTGAGAATACATGTAAATGTTTTATTAACTGTTTTACAATATTTATATGCGTGAGTTTCATTTGCCTTTTTACCCTTTATATTTTTGGGCTGAGAATACATGCGCAATTTTTATAAATGTTTTACGAAATAGACACAAGTAATCGAAACTACATGATATGGTTGAATTATTAAACCGAATATGCCCCTTTTTAGTCTGGTAATCTAAGAATTAGGGAACAGACACCCTAATTGACGCGAACTCTAAAGATAGATCTATCGGGCCCAACAAGCCCCATCCAAAGTACCGGATGCTTTAGTACTTCGAAATTTATATCATGTCCGAAGGAGGATCCCGGAATGATGGGGATATTCTTATATGCATATTGTTAATGTCGGTTACCAGGTGTTCAATCCATATGAATGATATTTTTGTCTCTATGCATGGGACGTATGTTTATGAGAAATGGAAATATGAAATCTTGTGGTCTATTAAAATTATGAAATGATTATTTATCTTAAACTAATGAACTCACCAACCTTTTGGTTGACACTTGAAAGCATGTTTATTCTCAGGTACGAAAGAAATATTCCACTGTGCATTTGCTCATTTTAGAGACATTACTTGGGGTCATTCATGGCATATTTCAAAAGACGTTGCATTCAAGTCGCTGAGTTCATCAATATTATTATTAAGTCAATTATAGTTGGATTTATTATGAATGGTATGCCTGCTGTCAACTTTCGATGTAATGAAAGTTTGTCTTTTCAAAAATGAATGCAATGTTTGTAAAATGTATCATATAGGGGTCAAGTACCTCGCGATGTAATCAACTGTTGTGAATCATTTATAATCGATATGGACTTCGTCCGGATGGATTAGGACGGGTCTTCACAGTTGGTATCAGAGCAGAGGTCTTAACGAATCAGGTCTGCATTAGTGTGTCTAACTGATAAGTCGTTAGGATGCATTAGTGAGTCTGGACTTCGACCGTGTCTGCATGTCAAAAGTTTTGCTTATCATTTCGTGTCAAAAAATACCTGCTTATTATTCTTAGAGAATCACTTGCTTATCATTCTTAGTCTAGACACGTCTTACTGCATTTAGTGCATCGATAGTGTATAGACAAAAATTCATATCTTAGCGTATCTGATAATTCATATCTTAGCGTATATGATAATTAATATCTTAGCGTATCTGTTACTGTAGACTTTGTCTGACAACTTCCGTAGAATTCCTCCGTAACTTATGGAATTTTAGTATTATATATGCATATGTAAATTATGTATTGAAAGGTACTAATCTACATCCTATAATCTATTTCTTATCGAAAATTCTTCATCTAATTGTACGGGATGAATCCTTCAACCAGTTCGAGTCCCTCGAATTCCGATAACTATTCCGATAGTTATTCCGACAGCTATTCCGACGTGGGCGTTCACCTAAGCTCTGAAAGCAGCGTCACCAGAATGAATCAACCAACCAACCATCCCCAATTCATATGATGAGTTCGTAGTTGACTTAATTAATGGAGATGAGAAGAAGGCAATCCTTTCCATCAACCAAATTCATCTCTTGGTGAAGAACCTGAAGCACTTACTGACGAACCACACCGAAACACCATTTTCACCCTCATTTTCCAAATATCTCACCACGATTATATTCTATCTAAAATTCTAAACCTTATTCATCCATTCGTTCCGATTGACAATCATCCCGGAGTAATACAAGAAGTCAGCGAATTTCGCGCCCGAGTTATAGTCTTGGAAAAATATGGTGCAAAATTTACCAGCTTCAGCAACATCACTGGCACCAACAGTACCACCAACATCAATACCAGTATCACCAACAACCCAAGTTTCAACATCACACCTCAACATCTCACTATGTACCCCGAGCATAATCATCATTCTACGTATCATTTTACATCATTTATCTTCGTTCGACATGGCAATTATGAAATCTCTAATGTTTTAGAGATTATATATTCTAGTTCTAATGGTAAACCAAATTAGTTTAATATCATATTAACTCAATGAATCCATGATTACATCTGAAAAAAATATATATGTATATATGTTTTCATAAAGATTGTAATTAAAAATTCTTTCGTACAAAGTGTTAATCGTGAAAATATTTTAACGGGTAGGTAATACCCGAGGAATATTCAGATTTCACATTAATAAATTACACTGTACATTCTTCGAATCTGATTCAACAGTCATTTACTGTCCTACTTACATTCACAGATATACGTATTCGTTCATCACAGAATAACCATTTTCATTCAATTTCATATTTGGATTTTGACCTATCAGAATCCGACAAGTGGCATAATGAAGAAACGTTGGACAAAATAAAAATTATTAGAAACAAACAAATTAACTATGAGAAATTTTGTTAAGAATCCACGCTAACTGTTCCTAGCTAATTGTTCCTAGCTAACTGATTACATTTTATATTATCGCAATTTAATTATCGCAATTTACATTCTCGCAATTTTATTTATCGTCATTTAATTTATGTTATTTACTTAACGCACTTTATTTATCGTTATTTAATTCCTGTTATTTAATTTACGCACTTTAAATATCGGGACACGTATACAAGGTTTTGACATATCATATCGACGCATTTATATATATTATTTGGAATAACCATAGACACTCTATATGCAGTAATGGTCGAGTTCTCTATACAGGGTTGAGGTTGAATCTACAATAATATATATATAATTTGAGTTGTGATCGAGTCTGAGAAATGTACACGGGTCACGATATGTATTAATTAATTTGAATATTATATATTAAACTATAAATGAATTATTGGACTGTCAACTGTGGACTATTGACTGAGGACTAATAATATTGGACAATTAAAATGAATTAAAATACTGATTATAACATATGAAACTAAACAATTCTTCAAGTTTGCCACTTGATTTCATTCTAAACTTCATTAGTATCTTGACGATTACATTATGCGTTCAAACCTTTCATGATTCTTGAAAATACCTCAATCGAGAGGATGAACCAACCCTACTTCATCTACGGAAGAAAAGATATATGCATATAGATATGCACCTGAAAAACACTCAAAACTTGAGTAAACATTTAACACGTATCTGTGCTAGCTTCTTGGCATTGTTATTACCCAAAATAACTTGGTAATCCCTTTCAAAGTAGCAAATTTTGTCACAGCTCCAGCAAGTCAACTTCGAATTTTCATTCAAAGTAGCCTTACTATAATCCTGATATATACAATTACCCTTTTGATACCGGAGGATTCTTTTATATTCCACCACATTACCAGCAAATGTACCAGAAACCTTGTCGCTCCTTAGTTTAAATCTCTCCGACAAATCACTATATTTATCTATTAAAGTCTCGTCATGTACTTATCCGCATCTTGTAATGAGAACTGCCATAACAATTACCAGGAATCAGCAAATAGTACTTTGAAAACTCACAACATATCTACATCAACAGTTATATGTATGACATTTATCTATTAGAATTATGATCTCTCATTCTGAAATTTTGAAAAGCACTCAGTCACAAATCAATACTCTGAATGTTGAAAAAGCTGAATGAAGCAACAAAAACCATAGACAACCGTAAACGACCTTAATCATCGAAAGTTTGATGATAAAGAATTGTATGTTGGAAAAGCTCAGAAAAGTTAGAACTAGAATATGGATTGAGCTAACCACGAAGGAGACCAAGGACAAGTACAAGGACCATACCATATATTCAAAGAATCCAGATAATTCTGGATCCGATGAAACCTTCAACGAATATCTTGCTCCGTACTCATGTTAAAATCTTGCGGAAAAATCTTCCTCATCAACCATCGAACTTAGAAATTCCAAAATATCATCATCAATATCTTCGATATTTCTGAGGATATTTTCATAAATATTCTCGTCCGAAATTATATACCTCTTCATGCTTCCTGTGTATCATTATATTGGAAACATTCAATAGAAAATTTAGTATCGAAAAGCAGATTATGCGAAACTATGAAGAAAGCCGTGGATAAATCACAAAGAATAAGTTTGACTTCAAAGAATCCAAATGATTCAATGTCTGCTAAAGTCTTTAGTGAATATCTTGCTCCTTACTCTAAATCCTTGCGGACAATAGTTTTTATCATCCTCTGATTTTAGATATTCCGAGATATTATCGTATCTTTCATTATAAATATCCTCGATATTTCTGAATATATTTTCATAACTAATCTTATCTGAAATCATTACTCTATTCGTGCTATCAGTGTTACATCATATAGAAACTGTTAGTTTCTAAATTCTGTAAACCTTCAAATTTAAATTATGAATGATTTTGAAGTAGTGTTGGAAATTGATGCATGAGTTAGTATAATATAATGACACTTGATCAACGTGATTATATTACAGTAAGTCATGCTGAGTTTCCAATGGAACGTGATGATTCACAGATCATAACATCATCATGTGCCATGTTACATAACTCTTTCATTCTGCTTAACTTCTGAACACATCAAGAAAGTATATTCTTGATAGTTCTATTCTCAGTGATTCTGATAATTTGACAAATCAAGATCGTGCCATTATAATTTTCTTCCTGGAACATTAATCATGTTCATTCCGAAATTCATATCTACAAATTCTGGAACATATCTCGCTTGACTTAAAGTCGAGAAGAGAAAATAAAAGCATGAAGCTTCAAAATATCAATGGGAGTATAAATCACAGTAAATTGGAGAGAGTATTAACTGTGAGTGTCAATGATTATAGAAAGACAGAAGCAGAGACATCGAAATATAAGGGAAGATATAAAACCCAACAACAACCCAGAAATTACAAACCGTAGATATTAATACGAATAGCAATATAAAGACACGGTATAATTAAGGATAGTATCACCCCAAGGTAATAGTAGAAGTAAACAGATTTCTCTGGCGAAAGATTGGAATGAAGGATGACGAAAATGATAATTAGAAAAAATATCAAGTATTAGAACTGGATTAAGCATTTTCAAATCTTTTGGATGTATGAACTAAGAAAGAAAGTATAGGAATGGTGAGAATAATGGGACGGAAGAGTTTAATATATAATGGAAATATCAGACAGAGTAATCGAGGCAGATCACAGTATTTAATTATAGAGATCTTAATTTTCTTATTCTTCGAAGAATCAAATCTTATAGATCTCGAAGATTTTTCTTTTAAATCCCCTGAATTCCGAAATTCAATTCAAACAACGTCAAAAGATTAGACACACCTTACTTTTCTAAATTCAACCCCGACTATGTCAAAAGCTAAGACAAATCTTTATCCTTTCATTTCACTATTTTGTGATAGTTTCATTCGTACGCTTCAAAAAATTGAATTGTTTTATCTGTATTACTCAATAATGATAAAACTCTAATTATCAACTCATATTCGTCATGAAAACATTTTTATTGTTAGCCATGACGACCTCACCCAAATTTCGGGACGAAATTTCTTTAACGGGTAGGTACTGTGATGACCCGGGAATTTTCGACCAAATTTAAACTTAATCTTACTATGATTCCGATACGATAAGCAAGATTTGAAACGTTGAGTCTTAAGAATTTTTTTTTGAACTGTTTACATAGATTCATTTGACATCGACCATTTCCAACGATTCACGAACTATTATTTGTAAATAAATATGTATATGTATATAAATGCAATTACAAGTTAAAAATATTTTTCTGTATAATTATTATTAATTGTATTATATAAATAACAAATATTTAATGAAAGTTAATATAACATATATTACATAAGTAATAATACATATATAAGTAATAACTACCTCTAATGGGAAGAGCTAAAAAAAATAAACTGCCTTGGCCCGGGTTCGAACCCAAGACCTCTCATTAACCACTCGACTAATTCCGTTTTTCTAAATATAAACGAAACCAAAATTTATTTAACTTGATTACTTCTGCTTTTCTATCTTCTTCTACTTAATCTCTTCAGCCCAATAGTAATTACGGCCCAACAGCCCCATTTGGTAAAAATTCATTTAAACGGCCCAAATAATAAAAAAATATCCAGTAACATACTTATCAAATTTCTGTTTCGTTACTTGACTTCAAAAAGGAATAAAAAAATTGAGACGGCTCAAATATTAATCAAGTGGGATTTATTCGTTTTAGGTTTTGTCGACCACAACTTTAAAAGAAAAAGAAAACCGTGATTGTCTTTGTAGACTTGAAACTGAATAAGGAAAAGCAGAAACAGTTATATTCACAGGTTGTGATGGGTGGCCGAAGTAAGAGGAGAAGGTGGGTTGGTGGTGTTGATCTGATGAAGTGGTGGTGGTCTAGGGGTGTGAGACTTTCCAAGTGGTGATTTAAAAGGTCACAGTTTGAAGATGGTGTTGGTGTTTGATTGTTGGTTTTATTAAACAAAAGAGAAAATAGAAACGACAACAATGGTGGTCATGAATTGCAGGAAAAAGGAAATAAAGAGAGAGAGATGATTGTGGTATTTTCAGTTGTGGTGACGAACGATTATAGGAGATGAGGTGGTGTTTATGATTGTTTGATGAGGGTGAGTGTGATGACCCGGGAATTTCCGACCAAATTCAAACTTAATCCTACTATGATTCCGATACGATAAGCAAGATTTGAAACGTTGAGTCTTAAGAATTTTTTTTTTGAACTGTTTACATAGATTCATTTGACATCGACCATTTCCAATGATTCACAAACTATTATTTGTAAATAAATATGTATATGTATATAAATGCAATTACAAGTTAAAAATATATTTTTGTATAATTATTATTAATTATATTATATAAATAACGAATATTTAATGAAAGTTAATATAACATATATTACATAAGTAATAATACATACATACATATATATATATATATATATATATATATATATATATATATATATATATATATATATATATATAATAAAAAAATATAAATTTAGACTATATAATAATAATACTGTTACTACTTCCAATATTAATATCAATATTTATGTTATTAATAAATTATAAATGTGAACTTAATATATATAGATTGATAAAGTATTATTATTGATATTATTGATATTAATAATATTAGTATTATTGTTATTAACAATATATATTAGTTATGCATTTGATGGTAATTATTATCATTATCATTAGTAATATTATTATTATAAATTTATCTTATTTTAATATTAAGAGTATTATTACTATAGTTAGATTTAATATTAAGACTAATTACAATTTATATAGAAAATAAATAAATATAATAGATATACAAATACTGTGTTACATAAATACAAATATATATATATATATATATATATATATATATATATATATATATATATATATATATATATATATATATATATATATATATACATATTAGGAGATATACATATATAGACATTTAGGAAATTAGTATTATTTATTACTATTATTATTAGTATTATTACTATACTATTATTATTATTTGTAATATAATAATTGTAATTATAATTATTAATTATTTAACATATATACATAACATCAATATCAGATTCAGTACATATATAAATCATCCGCAGTTGATTTTGATTCTTCCTGTCTACAAAAATCGAATTCCTCTTCACCTTAGGACAATCAATTAAAAAAATCAGTTAAAAATCTACATCTGCTTTTATAATTTTATTTTTTTTCTTCTGTTTCTGATCTAGTTAAAATGTCGGCTGCAATTCATTTATAATCAAAACAAACTCAGTGTTACTCAAACAATACGACCTCCTACCAGCCATAAAAATTCATACTTTTCAATTATCTTCTTATACATGGGCGAATTTAAAAAAAAAAGAAAGATGAACAAGTAGCACCTCTGTACGTGTTCCAAATTTCCAAAACCTCGAATTCTTGTTTCATTTAAAAGTATATTAATGCAGTTCTGTTCAAAATCTTTTATTTAAACTGCCTGGAAAGTTTCAAATCTCAATTGTTCGTATCGGGTTCCAATTTTGGAGTCAAAGTTCAAGCTCAAAAAGTCAAACATTATGTTCTTCATAAAATTCGATCGTTCTGTTATGTTTTGGAGTTAATTAAGAAGTTAGATAGTTTATAGGAGTCATGTGAAACACAATTCGTGTTGAAAGATTTATCTAAAACATTCTCATTTATAAAATCAATTATTTTTTTATTTTTTATCGACAACGAACAGCAGACTGGTTTCTTTCTTTCTTTTTTTTCTTTCTTTCATTTTTATTATTATTAATCGAGAACCCATATATATATATATGTATATATATTTGCTGAGTGTTTATAAGTATTGAACAAACATTAATTCGAATTTGGGATTAATTATGGGTCGACTGAAAATTGGGATGAAGAAGAAGGGAAACAGAAATAGCATACGGGTTATATGAATATTATCGTGGGTTCTAATCAGAAAAATGGTCACGGTTTGATGGTTAAGGGGTGCTTGGTATGAACGGGAGGTCTCGGGTTCGATTCTTGGAAATGACAACTTTTTTTTTAAAGCTATATGGAGGTAGTTTTCCAAAATCTAAATTATTATTATTATTATTATTATTATTATTATTATTATTATTATTATTATTATTATTATTATTATTATCATTATTATGATTGTTATTAAGTAATTGTTACCATTTAATATTATTATTGTGATTATGCATATTATTAATATAATTATTATTATTAAAATTTTAGTAGTTATACTTATTACTAATATTGTTATTATTAGCATTATTATCAAAATCAAGTATTATTTAGTATTACTGTTATTATTGTTATTATTAATGATTGGTATTACGGTATTATTAATTAATAACAATATCATTATTTACAATATGATTATTAAAAAATTGGTATTATTTAATAAATATTAGAATTATTATGAGTAACATAAGTATTATAATTAATATTATCATTAGTAATAAGGTTGCTATAGTAATTATTATTATTAAATATTAGGTATTGTTATCAAAAGTATTATTTTTAATATCATTAAACTTTTTATTAAAAACTACGGTTGTTATCATTATAAGATTTATTATTAAAACAATTATTAATATTATCATTAATAAGATCATTACTACTATTATCACCATCATTATTATTATCATAAGTATCATTACTAATATTATGACAAATATATATTTTTACATAAAAAAAATACATTACACTAATACTAATAATACATATCACTATATTTTTGTTAAAATGAAAGTAACTAAACTATATATAAAATGAAACAACTAATATATAAATATATGTTGTCATCATATATAAATCTAAATCTAAATTTTTATTATTAACATTTGTATATGGATATTCATATAAATAACAAATTAAGTATCTTAATACAATATTAACCAAATATATAATAATATAACTATATTAAGATTTTTATACAAAATGAATACATTTAATTAAATAATGAAGTATATATATAAGTTACTAATATAAAAATTACATCAATAATAATAATATATATATTTATTCGATTACGATTATATATATATTAATGAATACACAAATGATATAGGTTCGTGAATCCGAGACCAACCATATACTTGTTCAATGACGTTCTATGTATTTTTACTACAAAATACATTAGGTGAGTTTCATTTGCTCCCTTTTACTCTTTACGTTTTTGGGCTGAGAATACATGCAAATGTTTTATTAACTATTTTACAATATTTATATGCGTGAGTTTCATTTGCCTTTTTACCCTTTATATTTTTGGGCTGAGAATATATGCGCAATTTTTATAAATGTTTTACGAAATAGACACAAGTAATCGAAACTACATGATATGGTTGAATTATTAAACCGAATATGCCCCTTTTTAGTATGGTAATCTAAGAATTAGGGAACAGAAGCCCTAATTGACGCGAACTCTAAAGATAGATCTATCGGGCCCAACAAGCCCCATCCAAAGTACCAGATGCTTTAGTACTTCGAAATTTATATCATGTCTGAAGGAGGATCCCGGAATGATGGGGATATTCTTATATGCATATTGTTAATGTCGGTTACCAGGTGTTCAATCCATATGAATGATATTTTTGTCTCTATGCATGGGACGTATGTTTATGAGAAATGGAAATATGAAATCTTGTGGTCTATTAAAATTATGAAATGATTATTTATGTTAAACTAATGAACTCACCAACCTTTTGGTTGACACTTGAAAGCATGTTTATTCTCAGGTACGAAAGAAATCTTCCACTGTGCATTTGCTCATTTTAGAGACATTACTTGGGGTCATTCATGGCATATTTCAAAAGACGTTGCATTCAAGTCGTTGAGTTCATCAATATTATTATTAAGTCAGTTATAGTTGGATTTATTATGAAATGGTATGCATGCTGTCAACTTTCGATGTAATGAAAGTTTATCTTTTCAAAAACGAATGCAATGTTTGTAAAATGTATCATATAGGGGTCAAGTACCTCGCGTTGTAATCAACTGTTGTGAATCGTTTATAATCGATATAGACTTCGTCCGGATGGATTAGGACGGGTCTTCACAGTGAGTTTGGTGATGGTTTACATGGGTGGTTGTAGGTAGCGGTTCGAATAATGAAGGTGGTGGTTTACATGATGGTGATGTAGCCGGTGGTTAAAGATGGTTGTGAATCGAAGAGATATACAATAGTAGTTCATTGGTGGTGCTCTTCACAAGGTTATTCCGGCTGTAAGAGAGGAGTCAAGAACGATGATGGTGAGAAGTGAGGGTGGCTCGAAGATAGTTCATAATACGGTGACTAATATATATTAGATATATAGAAGTGATTGAGAGACAAAAACAAAATGCTAATTATTTTCACACTTTACAGCTCATAGCCACCTTCTCATATGAATTTAATGTATCGACATATTTTAAAAGGGAGATAATCATGAATGGTGCAAGTTGAATTGTAGGCATATGTTTATTTATATAATATGAAAAAGAAATTTGGTATGGGATAGTTATTAAAGTAGAGTGATAGATGGCGGGTTAAATGTAATCTTTAGTTGCAATTGAAGACTAAATAGAAATAGATAGTTAGGTAGATGGTTAGTGGGTTTTTTATTGAGTGGTCCATGATTAGACAGAAAATCAAAAGTTGATAGATTTATATTGATGGTATGATATGGATGTATATGTTAGTGTATATATATATATATATATATATATATATATATATATATATATATATATATATATATATATATATATATATAACATAGATAAAGTTATATATTCTGTATCATAATAAATATACTAATAATCAACTAACATGTGAATTGTGAATTGACATGAAACAGAGAAAGAAAGTGTGATTGATGAAAATGTAAAGTAGTAGTGCTTATGTGAGTGTGCAACTCACTCTTATCCCTTTTAAATGTGTAAATGTATTTCAATCATGTACAGCGAGTCATTTAATTTAAGCACAAGTGGAATATGAGATTTCCTGATTGATGTTAAACTATGTCTATAAATTAAATATATTTATTATATAACAAGTTGAGAAAAGTAAATAATACAATATAATAAATAAATGTGTTAAAATATATAGTCACCGGTTAATTGTTTGTACTCTATTTTTATAGGAATAATATATATCGTACTTCGTTGATAAACAGTAGCGAAATAAAAATCTTTAAAAAATCCCATATTTTTAAATTAAATAGTTTTATTTATTTTAGTCATTATGGTATATAATTTGATCATTAATCTACTAAATAAAAATTACATCAACTATCCCTCTCATTTCTGGGTAAAATATAAAAAGTGTTAAAACTTAACAAATAGTTCCTACATACATTTTTAATAAGCCTAAAATTGATATTACTTATTTTCGGATCACCGTTTATTTTAAATTCATATAAGTTTCTTTTTAACTCGTTTACTGTCAATCAAATAACAATTGAGTGTTACTTTCGTTTACTAAATAACTTCAAAATCACAAAATATATATTCTATATACATTATTTATAAATATATACTCTTTAAATAATAATTATTATATATTAGTTATAATAATTACAATATACAATATTTCATATTATTATATATATATATATATATTAGATACTTGCGTATCTATTTACATGTAATCGTATCGTGAGTCGTCGGAAATGGTCAAATGTTAAATTACAGTTCAGAAATTTTGAGACTCAATATTACAGACTTTGCTTATCGTCTCGAACCCATATAAGGATTAAGTTTAAATTTGGTCGGAAATTTCCGGATCATGACACATATATAGTGAGTGATTATATATTTAATTGTTTAGACTGGTACTACGAATCATCAAATGCTAAAATTATTGCAACCCCCGTGATATGCAATTAACCTATCTAAGTAATTCTATTTTATATCAACATCACGTTTTAAAATTTTGTTAATATATTATATTTCTGCTCTTCCACCCGTGGAATTACAACACACAATTGAAACACGTAAATCAATCCGTGATTCTAAAAGTAGATTACAGCGTTAATAATTGATAATTGATTGATAGTTTCTTGTCTTCTTTTCTTCTTTTGCTTTCTCTCACAAGTATCACATTCATTCAGTTACATGTCTATGTCCAATTGTATTATTATAAATAATTATTATTATTAACATTTTAATTAATATAGTACACCATAAATATATGTATCGAGAGATTTAGAGGGAGATCACAACCACCTAAACATCTTCAATACCATTATCTCGTTTTTCCGTTTCTAATTTCCTTCGTGAACATCACCTAACCAATAAGATAACTACTCACTTCCGGTTCTGAATTAGACGAGCATCATCATCAAACCACCATCGACACCCTAAACCTATTTAAACAGTCAACACCAATTCATCTCTTGAAACCATCACCACTCCCGGCTACCCACTGCAGTCGAGAACCACCCATCAAGACCCACTCAAAACTATCTCCTTCGCACACTGTTACCCATTATATTCTGTCCGAAAACCATCGAGTCACCATAACCAAGACTGCTGTAACTAATACCGTTTACTATTAATATTCGAAACAATAGCAGCTATTACATTTCTGTTTACACTTGAAGCCACCACCTCTAATCTTCAAACCTATAAATCCTCACCACTAACCACCATCAAAACTCCCACAACCATATCGTTTACTCCTGCAAACTGTTTATGTCTGTTTCCATTCCTTGATTAAACACCACCCAAAGGTAACTCACTAATGTTGCAAATTGCTGGTATTATAAACTATCTGTTGCTCGACTTTTGTTGTTATTATAAACCTTTCGTTACCATTAATTGAGCCACTACAGCTGCAAGACCAACAAATCTGAAACCCACTTATTACTACTCGATTAACTACTGCAGCTCTTGATTTTTCTATTTTGTTCTAAAACTGCAGCTGCATATTCCTGTTTTGTTCACAGAAATACACCCAACACAATCTTAAACAGTCCCTGTAACTCCATGTTCATTACTGCATGTTCTTGCTATCAATTTTATGTTCTAAAAACAATGATCACGTAGAAAACGATAAAATGGCCCTATACGTTTGAAGACTTTAAAGTTTTAAGTTTTGAAAACTACTCGATATTTAATTATATCCTTATCTCGATGTGACTGAATGAGCTGTAATATAGATGAGTTGGTAATACTTTAACATAACAAAACAAGTGGTGAGTGGGACTTGGCTGTAGAGTCAAAAAGGAGAGTGATCCACCAGAATTAAAATAGGTAGAGTATATGTAGAGTATATGTACAAAAGCATTATGATGGGTACCATGCCATATAAAATAATGATGATGATAAAGCCATTGATGTCGACAATGAAGGTCCTACTGTCGCTACTTTATTATTTTTCTGTTTTACTCATTAGCTCACAAGACCCACTCATTATTCGTTTTTTGTTGGTCCTTGCTAAAATATCTGATTAGGACTCGGTTTAGATAGGCCCAAAAACATAATGGATTGCTACATATCGGTCTTGGTGGTTTGTTCTTAGTCCATTTAATTTGAATCTCTATAAAACGGACCAAACTCAATTGCTTTAGAATCAGACTATTGTTGGGCCAAGTTCATTTTAGGCCGAGTTCATTATAAGAAATTCCATATAAATGATGATTTTGATTATGATTGTTGTGATGATGATGTTTAGAATATGATGGGAGTATGATATGATCAGGAAGACGAGATGATACATAAAAACATGATGATGTTCGTTATGATTAAAATGAAACCGAATGATATTAGTTCGATGATGATTTTGGTAAGAATAGGTGATGGTATAATGATAGGATGATCGTGGCAGGATAATGATGGGCAGATGATTATGTCAATTAAAAGATGATTTGAGGATGATGATAATAGATTATGAATAAGAAGAAAACTGGAAAGTTTAGGTTAATTAGATTAGATTTACGAATTAAACAGAAAGACGAGATATATCAGCTGGTTTGGTGTTCTTTGGTTTAACCGAGAGGTCTCGGGTTTGAGTCTCGTCTGGAGCATTCTTTTTAGACAAAGTTTTAAGGGTATACACAATTATTATTATTATTATTATTATTATTATTATTATTATTATTATTATTATTATTATTATTATTATTATTATTGTTGTTGTTGTTGTTGTTGTTGTTGTTGTTGTTGTTGTTGTTGTTGTTGTTGTTGTTGTTGTTGTTGTTGTCGTTGTTGTCGTTGTTATTATTATTATTATTATTATTATTATTATTATTATTAAGTATTACATTCAAAATTAATATTTTCATTATCGTTATCATTAAACTTATCATTTTATTAAAAACTACTATTATTATTATATGTATCATTATTTTATAATTATTATTATCTTTATTATTATTTTTATGAATATGATTATTTTTACCATTACTAATATTATTTAAGTATTAATATAATTAATACTTTTAACAAAGAAACGATATGTATACATATATAAAAATATATTTAATACAACTTATTATTATTATCATTATTAATATCATAATTTTTATTAACATTATTATTATCACTTTTATCATTATTATTGTATAATATCAATATTATTACTAATACTAGTATTATCATAGGTATTAATTTCATAAACAAATGATCTTCATATAAAATTTATTTAACTTAACTATATTAATATTTATTCAAAATATATGAATATATTCAATTAAATATAGAAATACAAAATATAAAAGTTATATCATTAATAATAATATATATATTTATTCAATTACAAGTATATACTTTAATATATATAAATGATATAGGTTTGTGAATCCGAGGCCAACCCTGCATTGTTCAGTATCGTCGTATGAATATTTTTACTACAAAATATTGTAGAGTGAGTTTCATTACTCCCTTTTTAAATGCTTTTGCAATATATATTTTTGGGACTGAGAATACATGCACTTTTATAACTGTTTTATGAAATAGACACAAGTAATTGACACTATATTATATGGGTGAATGATCGAAGCCGAATATGCCCCATTTGCTTGGTAACCTAAGAATTTGTAAACCGATCTACTAATTGACGCGAATCCTAAAGATAGATCTATTGGGCCTAACGAACCCCATCCAAAGTACCAGATGCTTTAGTACTTCGAATTCGTTTTTATCATGTCCGAAGGATTTCCCGAAATGATAGGGGATATTCTTATATGCATCTTGTTAATGTCGATTACCAGGTGTTCACCATATGAATGATTTTTGTCTCTATGCATGGGACGTTTATTTATGAGAAATGGAAATGAAAATCTTGTGGTCTATTAAAATGATGAAAATGAATGATTACGATAATGATAGGTCAGATCATGTTGAGATTGAGAGAAATGATAAGATAAAGAGAGATTCGGTATGTAAGAATGAGACTCGGTATTAGAAAGAATCGGTAAAATTACATTCCACAGCTTCTAGAACTCGGTTACAATGCAATGGCTATCTAATTAGGACTACTTAGGTTCCTTATATAGCCCTCTTCTAAGGAACCTTCATTTAAGCTTATTTCACATTAACACTATACAACTTCGGGGTCCTAACAATCTCCCCCTTAGTGTTAAATGTGAACTTTACAACATAATCCTATTTTGTAATCTTGAGAGGTCCAAACGTTAGTTTCCATCGAGTGCCATCTGGTTTTGAAACTTCTACTTGATTTTTTGAAATTTGCTTAGAAGGTTTCCAGACACCCCACGCTTTTCTTGGATCTCCCTCATATAATGGATATTCATCCATTTCCTTGAAATATCTTCTCTTTCTCTGTCCACGAAGTATCTCAAACTGTCTTGTACGAACTCGGAGTTTCAGATGATCTCTTATATGCTTTATGAATTCTCCAAGACCCATTATCATATCAATGTCATGGAACTTGCTTTGATGAATCTTAAGATACTTCAGTGCAGCCTTAAGTGTTCCATCTGAATATTTGTTCAGCTCTTCAGTACGAATGAACACCTTTTCCTTTTGAGTATTTACAAAAACAAACCCTCTGAGTTTGAATTGCATTTGAAACATCCTCATATCCTTCAGTCCCTCGGTAAATTGATTCGGACACGTAATTCGAATCTTTTTCCTTTTTGCTTCGAGACCTATTTGAAAATCTTCACGTCTCATCAGTTCAATTGTCTCCATCATGTATCTTTTCACAGCTTCCAAAGCTTGAGCCTTAGCAAAAGGTCGTATGGTGATGATACTGAGGTAGTTGTAGATGTGAATGATGTCAAGCATATCTAGATTATGAAAATCTGTTTCAGTGAACTTGTACTCTTTCTCATCTTCTCTGATAACGTGGAACTTGTGAAGACCCGTCCTAATCCATCCGGACGAAGTCCATATCGATTATAAACGATTCACAACAGTTGATTACATCGCGAGGTACTTGACCTCTATATGATACATTTTACAAACATTGCATTCGTTTTTGAAAAGACAAACTTTCATTACATCGAAAGTTGACAGGCATGCATACCATTTCATAATATATCCAACTATAATTGACTTGATAATAATCTTGATGAACTCGACGACTCGAATGCAACGTCTTTTGAAATATGCCATGAATGACTCCAAGTAATATCTATAAAATGAGCAAATACACAGCGGAAGATTTCTTTCGTACCTGAGAATAAACATGCTTTAAAGTGTCAACCAAAAGGTTGGTGAGTTCATTAGTTTAACTTAAACAATCGTTTCCATCATTTTAATAGACCACAAGATTTCAGATTTCCATTTCTCATAAACATACGTCCCATGTATAGAGACAAAAATATCATTCATATGGATTGAACACCTGGTAACCGACATTAACAATATGCATATATAAGAATATCTCCATCATTCCGGGATCCTCCTTCGGACATGATATAAATTTCGAAGTACTAAAACATCCGGTACTTTGGATGGGGCTTGTTGGGCCCGATAGATCTATCTTTAGAGTTCGCGTCAATTAGGGTTTCTGTTCCCTAATTCTTAGATTACCAGACTATATAAAAAGGGGCTTATTCGATTTCGATCATTCAACCATATAATGTAGTTTTGATTACTTGTGTCTATTTCGTAAAACATTTATAAAAAAACAGCGCATGCATTCTCAGTACCAAAAATATATATTACAAAAGCATTTAAAAAGGGAATAATGAAACTCACGATACTGTATTTTGTAGTAAAAATACATATGACGTCATTGAACAATGCAGGGTTGGCCTCGGATTTACGAACCTATATCAATTGTGTATATATTAATACGTATAATGTAAGTTACAAAATTTCATTTATTAATATGTATTATTTATATATTATAGTTTTGTAGAATTTATTCTAACCTTTATTTTAAAACGTATACTTATATTATATTTTATATATATATCGATTTTATGTATATATATCTATAATGATTTACGTTTATATAAATAGTGACATTAATATATTTATATACATATATTTGTGGTTAGTATTGTATTTATGAAATTTTATTAGTTTGTTATGTGAATTATTAATACAATCCTAGTATATACCATAAGTATATATATAGTGTACAAAATATTTATTTGTTAAAATAATAATTTAGATAATAATGATTTACTAATAATAATAATAATTTTATTAATAATGATAATACTAATAGCAAAAAAAATGAAAATGATAACTGTTAATGATACTAATAATAATAACTCTAAAATAATATTAATACTAATACCATACTTATGTTAATAATAAGGGTTCTAATATTTATAAAATGATAAATGATAATCATAATAATACTAGTAAATATTAATGATGATACTGATAAATATGATATTATTAATTGTAAATGTACTGATGATACTATTATTTATAAACCGGTACAAATTCTAATATTGATGATAATAATATATTTTTATTTCCTTCATAATAATAATAATGATAATCATAATCATAATCCTAATGATGATAAAATACTAAAATGATAAGTTTATTACTAATAATAATATTATTAATACCTATCATAATAATAATAGTAATGTCTATAATACTTTCAAATATGATAACAAATATGATACTAATAATAACAATAACAATAACAATCAAAACAATCACAATAATAATAATAATACTAATAATAATTAATATATAATAACAATAATAAAATTAGAAAAGAAAACTACCTCACATGAAAAGAGTTTCAAAAAAAAAAGAAACTACCGTCCTCTGGAATCGATCTCGTGACCACATGCTCACACGCAAACACTCTCGACCATCCCACCAATTCTGATTCTCTGTACTAATATCGAATTTAAATTTTATATATAAACTGTTTTTCTTCTATTCCTCTTCTTCTCCACAAGTCTCATGGATTCAACAAAACATCAATAACCAAAAAAAAAAACAAAATCGGGGTTCCCTTTAAAGCTTCAAAACATTACAGAAAAATAATAATTTGGGTTCTAAAATAAAAAAAAATACTAAAGGCCTACTGCAGCGTCGGTTCTTGGAACAAAAAAAAATTTGATTTCGTAATAGATAACATTATAGATAATGTTTATAACACGAAATAGTTTTCTAAACATGTATAAAAACTACTGGAATCGTCAATTTGATCAGAAACATATACACGAACGCGAATTTGTCTCAAGAACAATTGTTGACTTTTTTTAAACTAAACTTTGACTTCAAAATTCAAGATCGATATAAAGATTTGAGAGTTGAGATTTTGCAGATAGATTCAAAGAAAGATTTCTAACCTTTCTGCATTTTTAGATTTTGAAACTTTATTCGAAATTGAATTAAGAGAAAAAAAAATTGGAGCGTGCAGAGAAGAAGAAAAAAAAATATCGCTGTGCTCTTTAATCCCATTGGATTTCCTTTTTATTTGATTTGCAATTATACATAATCATGTTGTAATAATAGAGGTCGGTTGATAAAAAATGGAGAAAATGTCAACACAGGTTCACGAGTTGGGAGCAGGAAAGAAACAAAAAAATAATAATAATAGAGATAAAGGATACAGAGGTCACGCGTATAATATAGATCCCTACTGTTTTTTTTAATTAATAATAATAATATATAATAACAATACTATTAATATCTAATAATATTAATAAAATTAATAATAATGATAAATATAATATTAATGATAATAATAATTGTAAAAATGATAATAATAATAATAATAATAATAATAATACCATACTAATTATGATAATATTAATATTTTATCGATAATAATAATATTAGTAATAATAATCTAATATATACATCCAATTTCATCTTTATATGATATAAAGTGATATTATGAATACAAATATTGATATTTGACGATACAAATAACATTACTACAACAACTATATTTGTATTTAAATTTAATTTATTAATATCATCTATTATTATGTAATATTTAATAATTATGTAATATGTATTGTAACATATACTGAATATTATATATTTATGCATTTTAATATAAATATATTATAATATTTATTTACATACTAATTATATTATACTTATGTATGTAATTATGAAAAATATAAATGTTTTATATATGTAAGTATTATATATATTTATTAAAATAGTACATTATTTCATCATAGATATATTATAAATTTCTACATATACATAATATAATAATTATGTATAAAATCATATATATATAGTTATATTTATGTATATATGTATACTACCATATATATAAAATCATGTTTTAAATGTTGAGTAGATGATTAATTATGTATATTAAATAATTAACTACAAAGTATAACATTGTACATTTAATATTTTGATAACGTTGGTAAAATATGTTTGAATCATTTATATACAATATACTATTACTATATATATTCAAAATGAAAATCTTTAGTTATTAAATGTTATCTTTTATAATAACAAAATTACTTAATAGTTCATTAATACTAATATAATTAGTTTTATATATAATTATTTATATTTACATTCTTAGTTACAATTAAAGGTTCGTGAATCGTCGGAAATAGTTAAAGGTCAAATGTTATCATGAAATAGTTCAAACATAATGAGACTCGGTTTAATAGACTTTGCTTATCGAGTCGAATCATATAAGATTATGTTTAAATTTGGTCGGAAATTCCCGGGTCATCACAGTACCTACCCGTTAAAGAAATTTCGTCCCGAAATTTGAGTGAGGTCGTCATAGCTAACAATAAATATGTTTTCCTGACGAATATGAGTTGATAACTTGAGTTTTATCATCATTGAGTAATATGGATAAAAATAATTCGATTATTCGAAGAGTGCGAATGAAGCTATTCACAAAAGGATGAAATGAGAAACAAAGATTTGTTTTTAACTTTTGACGTAGTCAGGTTTGAATTTAGAAAATAAGGCGCGTCTTAACTTTTGACATTGCCTTGGTTGAATTCTGAAATTTAAGGGATTTAAAGAAAATCTTGAAGATCTATAAAATCTGATTCTTCGGGATTTATGGAAATTAAGATCTCTTTAATTAAATACGGTGATCTGCCCCGATTACTACGTCTGATATTTCCAGTATAAATTAAGCTCTTCCTTTCCATTATTCTCACCATTCTTATACTTTCTTTCTTAGTTCATACATCCAAAAGATTCTGAAAATGATTAATCCAATTCTGATCGTTGTCCTCATCCTTACTATCGCAACAATCATTCTCCTTTTCCAACTTCCACCAAAGGAATCTGCTTTCTTCTACTTCGCCCTCGGGATTATAATGTTTTTAATTCTCCCGTGTCTTTATGTTGTGATAAACATTGATATACACGGTTTGTAATTTATGTGTTGTTATCGGACTTTATATTCTCCCTTATATTTCAAAGCTCTATGCTTTTGTTTTCTCTTCCCGACTTCAAGTCAAGCGAATAATGGTCCAGAATTTATAGATATAGAGTTTCGAATGATTATAATGTTCTAAGCATGAAGGAACGTGATAGCACGATTTGATTTTCAAATTTATCAACATCACGGAAGATAGAACCATCAAGAATACATTTTCTTGATTTGTTACGGAGTTAAGTAGGATGAAAGAGTTATGTAACATGGCACATGATGACGTTATGATCTGTGAATCATCACGTTTTATTTAGAAACTCAACATGACTTACTGTAATATAATCACGTTGATCAAGTGTCATTATATTATACTAACTCATGCATCAGTTCCCATCATTACTTCAATAACATTCATATTTTAAGCTTGAAAATTTACAGAATATAGAAACTAACAGTTTCTATATGATGTAATACTGATAGCACGAAAAGATTAATGATTTCAGATAAGAATAGTTATAAAAATATCTCCAGAAATATGGAGGATATTTATAATGAAAGGTACGATAATATCTCAGAATATCTAAGATCAGAGGATGATAGAAACTATTGTCTGCAAGGGTTTAGAGTAAGGAGCAAGTTATTCACTATAGACTTTAGCAGACATTGAATTATTTGGATTCTTTGAAGTCAAACTTATTCTTTGTGATTTATCCACGGCTTTCTTCATAGTTTCGCATAATCTGCTTTTCGGTACTATATTTTCTATTGAATGTTTCCAATATATTGATACACAGGAAGCACGAAGAGGTATATAATTTCGGACGAGAATATTTATGAAAATATCCTCAGAAATATCAAAGATATTGATGATGATATTTTGGAATTTCTAAGTTCGACGGTTGATGGAGAAAGATTTTCCGCAAGATTTTAACATGACTTCGGAGCAAGATATTCTCTAAAGATTTCAACGGATCCAGAATTACCTGAATCCTTTGAATATAGGATTTGGTCCTTGTATTTGTCCTTGGTCTCCTTCATGGGTAACTCAATCTGTTTTTCAATACCCAATTTTCTATCGAGCGTTCCTAACACTCCTTTCTTTATCATCAAACTTTGGTCCGTTTAGACCATCTACCATTTTTCTGTTTCCTCTGCATTTAATGCTATGATATCTGAATCATCGGTTATTAATCCGAGGTGGTTTCAGGAGAATTGTGTTTTTAGATGATTAAACGCTGATGGTAATATGATGGAATATGAAAGGCTACCTGGTAACAATAAAAGAGCACGCGTATATATAAACGTTATAATAAGGTTGTTTCGTACGAAAAGTCGAAGTTGACTTGTTGGAGCTGTGACAAAATTGGCTAATTTTGAAAAGGGATCGCAAAGTTGTTTTTGTTAATAAATGCCAAAGGATCTGACGCGGCTACGTGTTGAACTTTTACTCAATTGCCGAGAGTTTCTCAGGTGCATAACTATATGCATAAATCTTTCCTTCCGTAGATGAAGTGCGGTTGATTCATCCTATCGATTGAGGTGTTTTCAAGAATCATGAAAGGTTTGAACGCAGAATGTAATCGTGAAGATACAAATGAGGTTTAAGACGAAATCAAGTGGCAAACTTGAAGAATTGTTTAGTTTCATATGTTATATTCAATATTTTAATTCATTTTAATTGTCCAATGTTATTAGTCCACAGTCGATAGTCCACAGTTGACAGTGCAATCATTCATATATAGTTTAATATATAATATTTGAATTAATTAATACGTATCGTGACCCGTGTACATGTCTCAGACTCGATCACAACTCAAAGTATATATATTATTATAGAATCAACCTCAACCCTGTATAGAGAACTCGATCATTACTGCATATAGAGTGTCTATGGTGATTCCAAATAATATATATAGATGTGTCGATATGATATGTCAAAACCTTGTATACGTGTCCCGATATTTAAAGTGCGTAAAATAAATAACAGAAATTAAATGACGATAAATAAAGTGCGTAAAGTAAATAACAGAAATTAAATGACAATAAATAAAATTGCGAGAATATAAATTGCGATAAAATAAATTGCGATAAATAAAATGTAATACGGAATTAACAGTTAGCTAGGAACAGTTAGCTAGGATTTTGTTAGCGTGGTTTCTTAATAAAATTTAATATTGTTAATTAGTCTGTTTCTAATCAATTTTTATTGTGTCCATTATTTCTTCATTATGCCACTTGTTGGATTCTGATAGGTCAAAATTCAAATATGAAATTGAATTTGAATGAAAATAGTTATTCTTTGGTGAACGGATAAGTATCCCGGTGGTTTTAAATAGGATAGTGAATAACCGTTGAATCAGATTCGAAGAATATACAGTGTAACTTATTAATGTGAAATTTAAATATTCCTCGGGTATTACCTACCCGTTAAAATATTTTTATTATTAACAGTTTGTACAAAAGAATTTTTAATTACAATCTTTATGAAAACATATATACATATATATTTTCTTCAGATGTAATCATGAATTTAATGAGTTAACATGATATTAAACTCATTTAGTTTTCAGTTGGAACTAGAATAAATAATCTCTAAAACATTAGAGATTACATAATCACCATGTCGAACGAAGATAACTGATGTAGAATGTCATGTAGAATGATGATTATACTCGAGGTATAGATTGAGATGTTGAGGCATGTGATATTGAAATTTGGGTTGTTGGTGGTACTGTTGGTGCCGGTGATTTGGATGAAGCTGGTACGTTTTGCACCATATTTTCCAAGACTACAACTTATGCGCGAAGTTCGTTAACTTCTTCTATTACACCGGGATGATTGTCGGTTCGGACGAGCGGATGAATGAGGTTTAGAATCTGAGATAGTATATGATCGTGATGAGATACTTTGGAAATGAGAGAGAAAATGGTGTCTAAAAACAGGTTCGCCGGTAAACGTTTTAGGTTCATTGTCAAGAGGTGAATTTGGTTAGTGGAAATGATCGCCTTCTTCGTGTTTCCATTGATTAAGTCGACTACGAACCCATCTCCAATTCATTCAGAATAGATGATGGCTAATTGATCGATTCATTCCGGTTACTCTGCTTTCGGAGCTCGATTGGAAATCCATATCGAAATAGCTGTCGGAATAACTATCGAAATAGCTATCGAAATCTGATGGACTCGAACTGGTTGAGGGATTCATCTCGTACGATCAGATGAAGGATTTTCGATAAGAAATAGATTATAGGATGTATATTAGTACCCTGCAATACATAATTTACATATGCATATATAATACTAAAATCCCATAAGCTACGGAGGAATCTACGGAAGCTGTCAGGCAAAGGTAACAATAACAGATACGCTAAGATATGAATTTAACTATACACTGTCTATGCAATAAAGGCAGTAAGACGTGTCTTAGACTTTAAGGATGATAAGCAAATAATTTTTCGACACTAAATGATAAGCAAAACTTTTGACATGCAGACACGGTCGAAGTCCAGACTCATTAATGCATTCTAACGACTATCAGTTAGACTCACTAATGCAAGACCTGGTTCGCTAAGACCACCGCTCTGATACCAACTGTGAAGACCCGTCCTAATCCATCCGGACGAAGTCCATATCGATTATAAACGATTCACAACAGTTGATTACATCGCGAGGTACTTGACCTCTATATGATACATTTTACAAACATTGCATTCGTTTTTGAAAAGACAAACTTTCATTACATCGAAAGTTGATAGGCATGCATACCATTTCATAATATATCCAACTATAATTGACTTGATAATAATCTTGATGAACTCGACGACTCGAATGCAACGTCTTTTGAAATATGCCATGAATGACTCCAAGTAATATCTATAAAATGAGCAAATACACAGCGGAAGATTTCTTTCGTACCTGAGAATAAACAAGCTTTAAAGTGTCAACCAAAAGGTTGGTGAGTTCATTAGTTTAACTTAAACAATCGTTTCCATCATTTTAATAGACCACAAGATTTCAGATTTCCATTTCTCATAAACATACGTCCCATGTATAGAGACAAAAATATCATTCATATGGATTGAACACCTGGTAACCGACATTAACAATATGCATATATAAGAATATCTCCATCATTCCGGGATCCTCCTTCGGACATGATATAAATTTCGAAGTACTAAAACATCCGGTACTTTGGATGGGGCTTGTTGGGCCCGATAGATCTATCTTTAGAGTTCGCGTCAATTAGGGTTTCTGTTCCCTAATTCTTAGATTACCAGACTATATAAAAAGGGGCTTATTCGATTTCGATCATTCAACCATATAATGTAGTTTTGATTACTTGTGTGTATTTCGTAAAATATTTATAAAAAAAACAGCGCATGCATTCTCAGTCCCAAAAATATATATTACAAAAGCATTTAAAAAGGGAATAATGAAACTCACGATACTGTATTTTGTAGTAAAAATACATATGACGTCATTGAACAATGCAGGGTTGGCCTCGGATTTACGAACCTATATCAATTGTGTATATATTAATACGTATAATGTAAGTTACAAAATTTCATTTATTAATATGTATTATTTATATATTATAGTTTTGTAGAATTTATTCTAACCTTTATTTTAAAACGTATACTTATATTATATTTTATATATATATCGATTTTATGTATATATATCTATAATGATTTACGTTTATATAAATAGTGACATTAATATATTTATATACATATATTTGTGGTTAGTATTGTATTTATGAAATTTTATTAGTTTGTTATGTGAATTATTAATACAATCCTAGTATATACCATAAGTATATATATAGTGTACAAAATATTTATTTGTTAAAATAATAATTTAGATAATAATGATTTACTAATAATAATAATAATTTTATTAATAATGATAATACTAATAGCAAAAAAAATGAAAATGATAACTGTTAATGATACTAATAATAATAACTCTAAAATAATATTAATACTAATACCATACTTATGTTAATAATAAGGGTTCTAATATTTATAAAATGATAAATGATAATCATAATAATACTAGTAAATATTAATGATGATACTGATAAATATGATATTATTAATTGTAAATGTACTGATGATACTATTATTTATAAACCGGTACAAATTCTAATATTGATGATAATAATATATTTTTATTTCCTTCATAATAATAATAATGATAATCATAATCATAATCCTAATGATGATAAAATACTAAAATGATAAGTTTATTACTAATAATAATATTATTAATACCTATCATAATAATAATAGTAATGTCTATAATACTTTCAAATATGATAACAAGTATGATACTAATAATAACAATAACAATAACAATCAAAACAATCACAATAATAATAATAATACTAATAATAATTAATATATAATAACAATAATAAAATTAGAAAAGAAAACTACCTCACATGAAAAGAGTTTCAAAAAAAAAAAAAAGAAACTACCGTCCTCTGGAATCGATCTCGTGACCACATGCTCACACGCAAACACTCTCGACCATCCCACCAATTCTGATTCTCTGTACTAATATCGAATTTAAATTTTATATATAAACTGTTTTTCTTCTATTCCTCTTCTTCTCCACAAGTCTCATGGATTCAACAAAACATCAATAACCAAAAAAAAAAACAAAATCGGGGTTCCCTTTAAAGCTTCAAAACATTACAGAAAAAAAATAATTTGGGTTCTAAAATAAAAATAAAAAATACTAAAGGCCTACTGCAGCGTCGGTTCTTGGAACAAAAAAAAAATTGATTTCGTAATAGATAACATTATAGATAATGTTTATAACACGAAATAGTTTTCTAAACATGTATAAAAACTACTGGAATCGTCAATTTGATCAGAAACATATACACGAACGCGAATTTGTCTCAAGAACAATTGTTGACTTTTTTTAAACTAAACTTTGACTTCAAAATTCAAGATCGATATAAAGATTTGAGAGTTGAGATTTTGCAGATAGATTCAAAGAAAGATTTCTAACCTTTCTGCATTTTTAGATTTTGAAACTTTATTCGAAATTGAATTAAGAGAAAAAAAAATTGGAGCGTGCAGAGAAGAAGAAAAAAAATATCGCTGTGCTCTTTAATCCCATTGGATTTCCTTTTTATTTGATTTGCAATTATACATAATCATGTTGTAATAATAGAGATCGGTTGATAAAAAATGGAGAAAATGTCAACACGGGTTCACGAGTTGGGAGCAGGAAAGAAACAAAAAAATAATAATAATAGAGATAAAGGATACAGAGGTCACGCGTATAATATAGATCCCTACTGTTTTTTTTTAATTAATAATAATAATATATAATAACAATACTATTAATATCTAATAATATTAATAAAATTAATAATAATGATAAATATAATATTAATGATAATAATAATTGTAAAAATGATAATAATAATAATAATAATAATAATAATAATACCATACTAATTATGATAATATTAATATTTTATCGATAATAATAATATTAGTAATAATAATCTAATATATACATCCAATTTCATCTTTATATGATATAAAGTGATATTATGAATACAAATATTGATATTTGACGATACAAATAACATTACTACAACAACTATATTTGTATTTAAATTTAATTTATTAATATCATCTATTATTATGTAATATTTAATAATTATGTAATATGTATTGTAACATATACTGAATATTATATATTTATGCATTTTAATATAAATATATTATAATATTTATTTACATACTAATTATATTATACTTATGTATGTAATTATGAAAAATATAAATGTTTTATATATGTAAGTATTATATATATTTATTAAAATAGTACATTATTTCATCATAGATATATTATAAATTTCTACATATACATAATATAATAATTATGTATAAAATCATATATATATAGTTATATTTATGTATATATGTATACTACCATATATATAAAATCATGTTTTAAATGTTGAGTAGATGATTAATTATGTATATTAAACAATTAACTACAAAGTATAACATTGTACATTTAATATTTTGATAACGTTGGTAAAATATGTTTGAATCATTTATATACAATATACTATTACTATATATATTCAAAATGAAAATCTTTAGTTATTAAATGTTATCTTTTATAATAACAAAATTACTTAATAGTTCATTAATACTAATATAATTAGTTTTATATATAATTATTTATATTTACATTCTTAGTTACAATTAAAGGTTCGTGAATCGTCGGAAATAGTTAAAGGTCAAATGTTATCATGAAATAGTTCAAACATAATGAGACTCGGTTTAATAGACTTTGCTTATCGAGTCGAATCATATAAGATTATGTTTAAATTTGGTCGGAAATTCCCGGGTCATCACAGAACTGACTGATGACGTCTTTCTTTTCGCTTATCTCTACTCCGACTCGAGTAATATTCAACACTTCTGAAATACGATATTATCTTTGAAGCCATAAATCATCTTCATCTTTGTTGATATGTTTCCTCCACATAAACTCATACCAATTCCTTTCACTTGCTGGAAGCAATCGTGAACCTATATAAGTAAACCTTTTACTCCTTGGTAATTCATTGATGCGGAAGATCTTGTAAGCATTTTCCTCGATGAATGTGTTTCGTAACGTTATAAAATCATGTTCTACTCCCAACAATAATCTTTGCTCCTGATTCTTAAAGAATATTCCATGGTTGTATTTGAATCTGGAATTCACTGTTTCACTTGATGTAGATGTACCAGAAGTTGAATTTTCATTAGCATTTATTGGATTTGAACTCGATGAGGGTGTAGAATTTGATGAATGACCAGTAGGATTTGTTGCATCATTATTTGGAACATCATCATCTTCAATATGATCAAAGATCTCATTTTCATTTGGATTAACATAAAGATTGTCTTCATCGTCATTAGAAGAATCCATTTCATCATCACTTTCTATTACTGGTTCAGGATTTCCTTCATCTACAATCTCTACATCTTCCCGAATTGAAGATACTGATGATAACTTGCTTAGAATGACAAATCCATCGTCATCCGTCTCTTCAAGATAGAAATCACTCAAGTTCAAATCCTCATCTACCAGTCTACTATCAGCCTCATTATGAACAATTGGAATTATAACTTGCTCAGGCTCCTTATCATCAATTTCATCATGTGTAGTAACCATTTCTGATTCCATCTGAACTTGTTGAGCTTGTGAAGCTGATGAAGACCTTACACCACCACTCTTAGTTGAAATTTTTACCATTAGATATTCTCCATCTACTCCTATCTCCCCCTCATGGCTATTCTGAGGATCAGAATCGTCATGTTCATCATCACGGTGAGGACTCAACGGAGAAGAGCAGGAATTAAGTGGATATCGAACACGAGCACGAAACAATGCTTGAAGCGAAGTGCATCGAAGAACATCTAGATTGACTCTAGAAAACATACGACTGAAATATTCTTGCTCCAAAGCATCATAGAAATGTGGTAAACGAGAGGGTGATGGTGGAAAAGTAACAATAGGAACACCAGTAGCAGCAACTATTGAAGGTGATGTCGGTGGAAGTGTTTGAGTTGCCGTGAGGGCAGGTAAGGATGATTGTACGGTATTATTCTTATATGTAGGGCTATACATACTACTAGTCAGATTTGTGATATCCCCTTCTGATGGAGGTTGGGTAACAACCGGAGTTGTCACCGGCGAAGTTTCTTTCGAAGCATCCGCCTCCATGACTTTGGTCTCATGGGACTCTGACAGAGTAGTAGAACTACCCATCTGTTTAGTTCTCACAGAGATATTGCTATCCCCGACTCCTGAAATCATTGATATACCATGAGGTGGCACATCTCTTTCAGTTAAAGACTCTTCCTCCAGACCCTGAGATTCAGAATCCGGAAGAGAAGTGGTTTGAACCAATGGATCACTTTCATGAACCAAGGGAACAGTCTGCTGGAAGTCTGATAAATATCCCGAAGGATTGTCATGTTGACTCGTTTCCATGGGACGCGGCAGATCTTCCTCATCAAGATAAGACGGACCTCGAGACCCTGTTATACGTTGAGGCACGGGAGGATTTCCAGCCGATACGCATGGTGCCTTTTCAAGATTTTTTGGCTACCCTTCGGCCGTTCTGGACTTCAATGATTGAGTGTCCTCACTCGATTGAGTCAACACAGACTTTACTGCAGAGGAAGACTTTACTTCTTTAGATACCGAAGCATCTTGCTTTGTGTAATTTATTCTTAAGTCCTGTTTAGATTGGATGGGCTTAGTGGTCTTTTTACCATCCATGCGTTTAGATCTCTTGCCTACCAAAGCTTGCATTTCATTTAGCGTAGGGCTTACTGTTATTCTTGGATGTGATATGAAGATGGGTGAGGGTGACCTAATTAGCTCTAGGTCTTGGTCCGTATCACCAATGGTTGGAGTAACTGTTTAGCGGACGATGGGTGTCGAAGTCCTAGATCTAGTTACTCGTTGGGTTGGTGGAGTCTGAATCATCTCATCAGGTATGTATCGAGTTCTCTTAGGTAAAAGTTCGGGAGATGATTCAGATGCTGTAGCTGAAGTGTCGGTGTCACTGCTTACTTCGGGTGTTGTGGAAAGGGTTGGTTCAATCCTAGTTGGACTAGGTTCCCTGATCCTCATGGGTTGAGCTTGGTGTGCTACCCTAGATCGTTTGAGGTTCACCCTAAGTGGAGAATTAGCTGGCCCGGGTGGTTGAACTACAGGTTCCTCTACAACCTCTGGGGCTGGAACCACGGCAGGTTCAACTTGTTCTTATTGTACCGGGTTCGGAAGAGGTATTCCTACAGCCTGAAAATAAGAACACATACGAGCGTCTTGGGGTTCAGCTAGCCTCACTAGCCAATTTGGAATTGGCGCAGTGAATTGATTATCAGACACCATCGAGGTATTCATCTTCAGCTCCCCAAATCGTTTCATCTGTAATCCATGTGTACCTGGTACAAATATATTTGCATTTCTGCAAGCATTTATAGCATCATGGATAAAGATACAGAAAAACCTTTCGCAAGAGATGTATGAACCCATTGGTTTATCAACTTGAGCGTGAACCAGATCCCATAAAAGCTCAGCATAGTCAGGAGCCTCTACTCTTATGAAAGAGTAGAATACTTTCAGCATTGGCACAGTCAAGCTATCGGATCCACTCCTTGTTATCAGCAAGCATCTGTTGATGATTGAGAAGATCACATACCACCTTGAGTGGAGATATTTCTTCTGAAACTTAGCTGGTAGAACATTGGTAGCTCCAACATAACCAAGATCAAAGACAGAAGTCATCATTTGTTGAGTAGCAGGAAAAGCAGGAGCATTCTGTACAAGAGGAAGTCTGAAGACCCTTCTGAAATCAGCTTTAGTGAAACTCCTCCTCCCTTGAACTCCTCTTAGTTGAAATTCAAAACGAGCTTGTGTTCCCTCTGGATTTTCAGTAGTAGGTTGTGTAGCTTCCACAAACCTAATTGTTCTGTTAAGTAACTCTAGATCTGTTACAGCTACACTGGCAGTAGTACTGAGAGCAGGCCACAGTGTGTGCCTCTCTAGAATTGCTGTCCAGTAGTTGCAGGGAATACTGGTTTCAGAGTTGATGAAGTGATTGTTCCCCATTTAGCTGTACAAATAAGAAATAGAAGACCACAAGATATTTAACAAAAAGCATATATCTCTATTCTTATTTGCCTTTGAAATCCTTTGTATATGTTTTATCTTTTCTATTTTAAGATTTTTATGGTTTTTCAATAATATAAAAGTCTTTTATTCTAAAATTTGAACAAATAATTGACAATCATGACATTCATACGATATTCATCACAATACAAATTTATCATGCAAAGTCAATTATACTACACAAAGAATCAGAGCAACACTTAGTCAAATTCAGCACAATTCAAGCAGATTCGGTAGTCATGAAAACTTGAGATTCTGTAACCAAATAAGCTTGAGTTTTCAGATCAGAAAGATATAGAATAAACATGTTAAGTGTTTGGAGATAAAAAAAAAGAAAATTTCAAGGTACCAAATTTCAGACTCGGTATCAAGAAAGAAAACCAGATTCGGTATCTTCAAAAATTAACTGAAAGTCACTCAAACATGCATATTCTATCACATATCATGTAATTTCACAACCATGATCAATTAACCATTCAATTACAAGCATATTAACATGTTAATTGTATGAACAAACTCGGTATCATGATAAGAACACATTCGGTAGATACAGAATTCATCAAATAAGCAATTAAACATGTAATCAGACTCGGTCAAATGATAGATCAGTCAATTTAACTCAGATTAGACAAGATTTCATGTTGATTTTCCAAATCAATTGAGTTTAATCAAAGATTAATTGAAATCGACTCAGACTCGGTATAATCAACAAGATTTCAAAAATTAAAGCTGATAATCCAGTTATTTTTGATCTTTTCTGGTTGATAAAAACTTAACTATCTCAGATCTACAATTATATATCTTAAACATTGATTAAAATGAACATTTACCAAGAATTTGAAGAAACAGAATGACGGACTCGGTAGAATTAGGCAGATTCGGTATAATCAACAGACTCTGTAGGTAATTAATAACAGTAAGAGAGTAATGTTTGACTTTGACTCTCCTTTTATAGATACCGAAGGTAAAATACCGAATGGGCTTTACAGAATGGGCCTAATATACCGAATACAGTCCAATTTTATCAAAACTTTAACAATTTAACTCCAAATCTTGACAAATTGATTTTTCCTCTTGAAATCCATTTCAATCTTTTCATTAAAAAAACAATTCTGAGACAATTTTTGAAAACTTTGAACTTACCGAATCTGTACTGTTGGTTGTCAGACTCGGTAAAATGCTAAAAATAGCATTTATTCAGTAAAATTTAAATATTTTTGGATTTTATCTTTTCCAATTTTTATGAATTTTTCAAAATAAGATTTATACTTAAAAGAACTTTGAATTTTATACAAAGTACAAATCTTCAGTGATAACAATTGTTGACACGGGTTGCATACTGAGATGTATACAAGCCATAGTGAATTATTTCAGATAAAAAACAAAGAAATTTTGAATTCACTTTTGAAAAACAATATTTTTGAATAATTTTCTCATTTTCTCCCTTTTTCTCCCCCTCAAAATGTAATATACAAGAAAGTAAATCAGCATTTTGATTATGTTCCCAAGAAAATGAATTAACTCCCCCTTGAAATAGGATATCAATGAGTTACCTCCCCTTTGCGCAACCAATGAACAAATATATCTAGGAAGTTATCATTAATCTAAAGGCAGTCCCTTAATGAAAAATTATCTAAAGCACTGAAACTTAGTTGCTCCCCCTAGAAAGTATCTACTCCCCCTAAACACAAGATCCCAAAAATAAGTCCCAACAGATCTAAGGAATATCAAGCACTATACTCTACCATGCCAATCTCTTTGATCAAGAATTTTAGCGTAAGTTCATCTAAAGGTTTAGTGAACATGTCAGCTAATTGCACTTTAGTAGGCACAAAGTATAACTCTACATCCCCTTTCTCTACATGGTCCTTAATGAAATGATAACGAATATCTATGTGTTTAGTTTTAGAATGCTGAACCGGTTTGCTTGTTATTGCGATAGCACTTTGTGAATCACAATAGATCGAGGTCTTAGAAATCTTAAAGCCATAGTCCAAGAGTTGAGTTTGCATCCACAAAACTTGTGAACAACAGTGAGCTGCAGCAATGTACTCAGACTCAGCTATTGATAAAGACACACAGTTTTGCTTTTTGGATGACCAACCAACTAGCCTATTCCCCAACATCTGAATTGATCCAGATGTGCTCTTTCTATCAACATGGCAACCACCATGATCCGCATCAGTATAAGCAGTAAGATTGAAATCGGATCCATGAGGATACCAGATCCCAAGATTAGGTGTACCTTTAAGGTATTGAAAAATCCTAACAACCGCTTTGGAGTGAGATTTCTTAGGGTTGGACAGAAAGCGGGCACAGACAGTTACGGAAAGTGTAATGTCTGGTCGACTTGCAGTCAGATACATTAAAGAACCAACCATACTTCGATAAAGCTTAATATCAAAGGGTTCCCCATTAGTATCAGCATCCAGTAAAGTCCTCATTGGGGTTGTCATTAGTTTTAAAACAGTCATTTTAAAACGTTTTAGCATATCATTGATATACTTTGTTTGACTGATAAAAATCTCATTTGGTAATTATTTTACTTGTAACCCCAAGAAGAAAGTTAACTGGTCAAGCATGCTCATTTTGAATTTGCTGGCCATAAGGTCACCAAATTCTTTGCATAAGGCCGGGGACGTGGAACCAAAAATAATATCATCAACGTAAATTTAAACCAAGAGAATGTGACCGTGGTTTTTACGGATGAATAGCGTTGTATCAATCGTTCCACGAGAGAAGCCATTGTCCAGCAAATACTTTATTAAGGTCTCGTACCATGCACGCGGTGCTTGCTTCAGACCGTATAAAGCTTTCTCCAAGTAGTAAACGTGGTTTGGATGAATGGGATCGACAAAGCCTTCTGGTTGATCAACATAGACTTCCTATTGAAGATAACCATTCAGAAAAGCAGTTTTGACATCCATTTGAAACACCGTGAACTTCATATGAGAAGCAAATGCAAGGAAAAGACGAATTGCCTCAATCCTAGCAACCGGAGTAAACATTTTGTCATAATCAATGCCCTCTTGTTTTCAATATCCTTTGGCCACAAGACGTGCCTTATTTCGAACCAAAATTCCATCAAAATCCTTCTTGTTCTTGAAAATCCACTTAACCCCTATTGGTCGTTGACCCGTTGGTCTTGGAACTAATCGCCATACTTTCAATCGTTCAAATTGATTGATCTCGTCTTGCATTGCAACTACCCAGTATGGATCTAGTAAAGCTTGAGCAACCGTTGTTGGTTCAATCTTACTAAGAAAGGCTGTGAATAGACACATTCGAATTGAAACTGGAGCAGATGCGTCACCAATAATAAGATCTATTGGATGACTTTTAGTCCATCGGGTGTGTGGAAGAGGTTGTACATCAATTGTATCCATTGGAACATCAACCGTTGTTGACGTTGAGCCTTGATCTGCTTGATCTGATTTAACAGTTTAATGGATTCAATAGAGTATCTGGAGAAACAGCTGGAGTTGTATCAAATGATGAATCTTGATCTTGCTCAAGAGTATCAGTAACAGGAGGTTGGAGGGAGGATGAAGAAGCAACAGGTGAATCAGTTGTTGTTGAATCTTCATCAAAAAGACTTTGAAGAGTCTCCACAGTAGTTGACTGTGATGGTGTAACCGGTACATCTTGAACATTTGAATCCCGTTGAGGAGTATAAAGACTATCAAATAAGATATCCAGTTCCTCTGATGTAACCGTAGGAACACCCTTCTTCGAGAAAATTGAGTTTTGAGCGGAAGAAGTAGTAGCCAAGTTAGGATCGGGTTTTGAACTGAGTTGTTCAAAAGCCATTCCCGAAAATTCATCGAACTTGACGTTAATGCTCTCTTTAGTCATCTTTGTCCACTTATGATAAACACAATAAGCAACTTTGTTCGAGGAATAACCAAGAAATATGGCCTGATCGCCATGAGGATCAAACTTTCTGAGGCTGTCAAAATCGTTAAGCACATAGCATATACAAACAAAAACACGGAAATATTTGACATTCGAGCGTCTACCATATAATAACTCATATGGAGTTTTATCAAAACGTTTGTTTACAATACAACGATTTTGGGTATAGCATGCAGTTGAAATGGCCTCCCCCCACATTTTTGGAGGTAATTTGGAGTAGGCAAGCATCGTTCATGCTGCTTCACACAACGTACGATTACGTCGTTCGACTACTCCATTTTGTTGGGGGGTCCAAGTAGCAGAGAACTGATGTTCAATGCCTTGGTCTTTCAAATAACTATCAAGCGGGTCATTCTTAAATTCTGTCCCATTATCAGTTCTGATGCTCTTAACATGTTTGTTAAAAGAGCGTTGAATCTTTTTAATGAACTCAATGATAATGGCGGGGGTTTCTGACTTAGTTCGCAAAAGAAAAATCCATGTAAACCGGGTATAGTCATCAACAATGACAAGCACATGTTTCTTGCCACCGAGGCTAGAAATACGCATGGGTCCACATAAGTCCATATGCAATAATTGCAAAGACGATGAAGTACTGGGGTTTTGCTTAAGCGGATGATTAGTCCGTTTCAGCTTACCCATCGCACATGATGGACACACATGATGCTTATCATATTGAAAGGTTGGAATACCATCAACTAAATCTTTAGAAACTAGTCGATTGATACCCTTGTAATTCAGGTGTGACATCCGATGATGCCATAACCATGAATTTTCTTTTGAAGAACGAGTGGCCAAACACATGGTTGCATGTGATGGTGCATCATTGAGGTCAATAGTATATAGTGAAGCACAACGTTTACCAACAAGAAGATCATTCCCTTCGGTGGATTGCACCGAGCATTGTCGACGTTCAAACAAAACTTTGAGATCTCCATAGCAGAATTGGCTCACACTAAATAAACTGCACCCCAAACCCTCAACATATGAAACCCGTTTGATTGTTATGCCATTTTGCACAAAATCTCCGTAACCCATTATTGCTGCAATCTCATCGTTTCCGAATGTAACCGTTCCTAGGAATTTGTCAATGAAGTTGACAAGCAAGGATTTATCGCCCGTCATGTGTCGAGAACGACCGGAATCGATATACCAAACACAGAAGTCAAAACTCTGTAAATGTGAATTTTGGGTACCTTTTCGGTTAGTACCAGCAATAAACTTTGGATTAACAACAAACTTTGGATCAATGATGAAATAATCACGTAAAGCATCATGCAGTTTAGACAATAAAGCATCATTTAAAACCACATTACATGAAGCATCATACGCAATATCAATCTTTACATCGTTATCAGAAGTCTTAACACACAATTTATTCCAAGTAGATGTTTTGTTCACAGACGAAAATTGAAAAACATGAGATGATTTCCTAGGCCGACTAGCAGATTGCTTTGGTTTGGTTGCTACTTTCTTAGTCGTGGACTTAGGAACCCATACAGATTTGTAATTCAAGTTTGAATTATGACCTGTGACATGAAAAACACCTTTGTTAGTTAGACGTCCAAACTTTTCAGTTGACACATGAGATGACTGATTTTGCAGAATTTCCAATTTGATTGTACGTTCTTTTGCATCATACTCACTTAAATCAGGTTTAGAACTTGTGTGTGTTGTGGACTTAACTGATTTCTTTAAAAGACTCGCTTTTGAAGTTTTTGTCATAGGAATCATAGGAATCTTTTCAGTTAACACAGAACCATTTGGAGAATGAACCTTTTTAACAATATACTGAGTTGTAGAAAAAACTTTCGAACCATGATTGCTAAATTAAGAACGTAGAGGATTTTTAAGAATAGTAATGGGTTTTACATCCTTAGATGTTGTTGTTCCCTTCCCCTTCTTAGTAATCCCACCAATACAGTCAAGCACATTAGTTGCAACATTAGACGTTTGCTTAAGTGTGTTAGCCTGTTTCAGTTGAATTATCTTTTGTTTTAAGCTTTTAATCTCAAGACATAATTCTTCAACAGAAACTATCACTTCACCCTCCTTAAAAGCATAAGTACATTCTTTCTTAGGCAGTGAAGGCAATTTATCACACAAAGCAAGCATTTGTTCTAATGATTGGCACTTAAGTTGCAAGTCAATATTCTCCTATTCAAGTTGAGCTACTATACGATTCAAATTACGTACAGCAGGCAAATGCAAGTAATAATCATGCAAAGGATCAAGTTGACTTTCAAAATCTATCAAAGGTTCAATGTTCGGTTCATCATGAGGTTCTACTTTTTCATCTAAAGAATTTTGACCTAGAGAATCTGTCTCAAAGAAGACAGTTAGTTCATGTGCTAGGTCTTCACGAAAAACATCATCTGGACATGCAGGTAAAGTTGGTAGAATTGGTTTCACATCAAAAGTTGGTTCATCAAACACCTCATCTATTGCAGTAATGCTAGAACTAGGTTTGTTAAACACTTCATTCTCAAGCATTAAAATGTATTTCTCTAGCATGAGTGTTGGGATATAAACCAGTCTACGCTTACGCACATAATCTTCACGTTGCATGTTCTTTTCAGTTTCAACAAGATTTTTTAAGAAATCAGGATTCGATTTACCTATCTTAGCATTAATTTTTTCATACATTAAGCTAATTTGATGGTATTTCCTAGATTTACGATTCACAATAATATCATCAAAATCAGCATCAGAAGCATGTAAAAATGCGATGGTAAACCGGCTTGAAAATAATTAGAATGATATAATCCTGGAATCTTTTTGGAAGCATCTTTCAAAATTTTCGGATCTTCATAACCCAACCCCCACTTTTCATCATGAATCGTTTTTGGTCTATTCATGAAAATCGTTTGTTTTGAAAGTTCCATATCCATGATAGCTTTGGATTGCTCTGTTCGATAGAGTTTTTCCTCATATCGAGCAAGTTGTGCTTTCATTTAAAAAGATTCTTTTGACAATAAAGAAATTTCAGTGTTCTTTTCAATTATGGTGTTTTCCAATTGAACGATTTTCTTGTTTAGTTTTGAAAGTGTGGGTTCATGTTGGTTTTTCAAATCAGAAAGATCTTTTTCTAAAAATTGAACTTTTTCTGCAAGTCGTTCCGATTTTAAACGATAATCAGTTCTTTCAACTTTAATCAGATGAATTGTCTTTTTCAGATCTTTCAACTCAGTTTCCGTAGAGTTGAGTTGGAGAGTCAATTGTTGCACATCCGTTTGCAATTTGGATGAGGAAGGTCTGGTCTCATTCATTTTGATTTTATCTTTTAAAACCTTATTTTCAGATTTTAAGCCTTTGACTTCTTTTGACATTGAGACCAGATTCTTCATCAAGTCATTTTGCATTTTTATAAAATCAGGTGAGATTTCAGTTGATTGTACCTCATCATCATCGGATGTTGAGTCAGAATTCTCCATTGCTTCCTTAGCTTTGATGAGCTTTGTCACCTTGCAAACATTTGCATGTTCCACCTCTGAATCTGAATCGTCAGTCCAGTTAAACCAAGTATCATCAACCAGTTTTAGCTCTCCCCCAGTTTCCACAATCTTAGCCATCAACATTTTCTTCTTGTAGTAAGCTGCGTCCTTCTTCTTAGGCATCTTGCACTCACGAGAGTAATGACCAGCTTTGCCACAATTGAAACAAATTGAATCTTCCTTCTAGGAATCATCATCACGTTGTTGTTTAGATTGATCAGCTTTCTTGTAGTACGAGGAAGATGACAAGTTTTTACGTTGATTGCTTGATCTGCCTTTAAACTTGTGTTTGGTCAAGGCTTTTGTGAACATGGCTGCCATCTTGACTAATTCAAGGTGAGAATCATCAACATCAGAAAGATTCAAATCTTCTGAATCAGTTGACTCTTCAACAAGCACTTTCTTGGACAAGCTTTTGGAAGACGTAAACGATTTGCTCTTCTTTTTGGCAATTAGGGCAAGTGGATCGCCCGGAGAAGACTCTTTCCTTCCTTCTTGAAGTTTAGACACTTCAGGTTGGTAATGCATAAGAACTCCAACAAGCTCATGAATAGTCAACTTGTCAATCTCTTTAGTAGATCGAACAATGGTTCCATAAGGAAGCCAATCGGCATTGAGCTTTTTGAGAAACTTCATGTTGACTTCAGCATTTACTTTTATGATCTTGCACCTTTTCAACTCATTGAGAACACCATTGAAACGACGATAGGTATCCTTGAGTGGTTCATCAGTTTCCTGCTTGAAATCTTCATAGAATCCCAGAGCCTTATTCAATTTAGTAACGTCTGACATGTCATAACCTTCTTGCTGTCGTTTGATCTCATCCCATATATCTTTTGCTATTGTGTTGCTATCAACAGTTTAAAACAATTCATACGGGATTGCTTGCATAACAATATTCTTTGCCTCTATGTCACCCTGAGCTCTCTCACGCTTATCACCAGAAAGTTCATATACTAGAATTGGCATACCAGTATCCGGATGATAATCAACAACTGGACCATCTCTCAGAGAAGCCCAAATGTACTTTGCTTTCTCACCCTTATAGTCTATGTACTGAGTGATACGGTAAAGCCACTGAGTGTACTTTCCATCAAACAACACTGGAGGACGGGAATCTGATCCAATGATCAAAGTATCTTGAGTAGACATCTTGAAAATGAGGTAGATTCGGTAAAGATTCTGTAGTACACAAATCTAAGATGAAAAATCACAACAATCTGATCAGAATGTCAGATTCTGTATCAGATTCGATACTATAGCAGATTCAGTAAAGATTCTGTATATCAGATTCTATAAAAGAAACTGATCAGAAATACAAGAGACACACCCAGATTCAGTATAGATTCGGTAATCACAAGAATTGTAGCCTGTAACCACTTAAAATAATGGATTAAGTGATACAGAAACTCAGATTCTGTATCAGATTTGGTAGTCAGATTCTGTATGAATTTGAAGTTCAAACTCAATTCAATCCTTTTGAATTAGATTCTGTAACCTTGCTGCACAAGGAAACAAGTTAGTATCACACAAAATATCAAAGATACCGAAAGTAGAGGATACCGAATGTTAACTGTAGCAGTTGAAAATACCGAGTCTAAGTTTAAAACTTAGAAATATGACAGAATCCTTTCTCAAACCACACCAATTAACTGCGTATAATCAAACAGAATGTGATAGAATCACAATCACAACACAATTTGCAACACTTAAGATGAATTTAAGTAATGAAGCAGACTCGGTATGACAGTTACGATACCGAGGGTTTATCAAATCTTCAAAACTTGATGAATTGAAGAAATTGAACCGTCAGAAATGTGATTTAACACCTCACGAACACAACTGAATCCTAAAATCTTCACAAAAATCCAGAATCAAGCTTGAATTAAGCAATACCGAGAGTTTTAGCCACAAACTCTAAAAATCAACTTGATTCGCCATAATTGAAGTTAAAAAGCTGTAATGATGATCGAAACTCTTTCTAAAAGATCTAATGCACCTTCGCTGAACTTATCACAAGAATCTGAACGTCAGATTATCAAATTCGATAATACCGAATGTGATTCAAAATACCGAGAGTATTCAGATTCTGTAATCTACAATCTCTGGATCGATATAGTGATGTAGAATCACTTCCTAGAAGCTCTGATACCAAATGATAGGTCAGATCATGTTGAGATTGAGAGAAATTATAAGATAAAGAGAGATTCGGTATGTAAGAATGAGACTCGGTATTAGAGAGAATCGGTAAAATTACATTCCACAGCTTCTAGAACTCGGTTACAATGCAATGGCTATCTAATTAGGACTACTTAGGTTCCTTATATAGCCCCCTTCTAAGGAACCTTCATTTAAGCTTATTTCACATTAACACTATACAACTTCGGGGTCCTAACAGATAAACTAATGAACTCACCAACCTTTTGGTTGACACTTTAATGCATGTTTATTCTCAGGTATGAAAGAAATCTTCCGCTGTGCATTTGCTCATATTAGAGATATTACTTGGAGTCATTCATGACATATTTCAAAAGACATTGTATTCGAGTCATCGAGTTCTTCAAGATTATTATTAAGTCAATTATAGTTGGATATATTAAGAAATGGTATGCATGCCGTCAACTTTCGATGAAATGAAAGTTTGTCTTTTAAAAACGAATGCAATGTTTGTAAAATGTATCATATAGTGGTCAAGTACCTCGCGATGTAACCAAATTTAATGTATTCATCCAGATAGATTAGGATGGGTCGCTTCAGTTGGTATCAGAGCGGTGGTCTTAGTGAACCAGGTCTAGCATTAGTGTGTCTAACTGATAATTGATTAAATGCATTAGTGAGTCTGGACTTCGACCGTGTCTGCATGTAAAAAGTTTTGCTTACCATTTCGTGTCGAAAATTTCCTGCTTATCATTCTTAGGGAATCACTTGCTTATCATTCTTAATCTAGTATCAATATTATTACTAATACTAGTATCAATATTATCAATATTTTTTACTAATACTAATACTAGTATTATCATAGGTATTAATTTCACAAACAAATGATCTTCATATAAAATTTATTTAACTTAACTATATTAATATTTATTCAAAATATATGAATATATTCAATTAAATATAGAAATACAAAATATAAAAGTTATATCATTAATAATAATATATATATTTGTTCAATTACAAGTATATGCCTTAATATATATAAATGATATAGGTTCGTCAATTCGAGGCCAACCCTGCATTGTTCAGTAACGTGGTATGAATATTTTTACTACAAAATATTGTAGAGTGAGTTTCATTACTCCCTTTTTAAATGCTTTTGCAATATATATTTTTGGGACTGAGAATACATGCGCTTTTATAACTGTTTTACGAAATAGACACAAGTAATTGACACTACATTATATGGGTGAATGATCGAAGCCGAATATGCCCCTTTTACTTGGTAACCTAAGAATTTGTAAACCGATCTACTAATTGACGCGAATCCTAAAGATAGATCTATTGGGCCTAACGAACTCCATCCAAAGTACCGGATGCTTTAGTAATTCGAATTCGTTTTTATCATGTCCGAAGGATTTACCGGAATGATAGGGGATATTCTTATATGCATCTTGTTAATGTCGGTTACCAGGTGTTCACCATATGAATGATTTTTGTCTCTATGCATGAGACGTATATTTATGAGAAATGGAAATAAAAATCTTGTGGTCTATTAAAATGATGAAAATGAATGATTACGATAAACTAATGAACTCACCAACCTTTTGGTTGACACCTTAAAGCATGTTTATTCTCAGGTATGAAAGAAATCTTCCGCTGTGCATTTGCTCATATTAGAGATATTACTTGGAGTCATTCATGACATATTTCAAAAGACGTTGCATTCGAGTCATCGAGTTCTTCAAGATTATTATTAAGTCAATTATAGTTGGATATATTATGAAATGGTATGCATGCCGTCAACTTTTGATGAAATGAAAGTTTGTCTTTTAAAAACGAATGCAATGTTTGTAAAATGTATCATATAGAGCTCAAGTACCTCGCGATTTAACCAAATGTAATGTATTCGTCCAGATAGATTAGGACGGGTCGCTTCAGTTGGTATCAGAGCAGTGGTCTTAGTGAACCAGGTCTTGCATTAGTGTGTCTAACTGATAGTTGATTTGATGCATTAGTGAGTCTGGACTTCGACCTTGTCTGCATGTAAAAAGTTTTGCTAATCAGTTCATGTCAAAAATTTCCTGCTTATCATTCTTAGGGAATTCACTTGCTTATCATTCTTAATTTAGACATATCTTACTGCCTGGATTGCATGAATAGTGTATAGACAAAATTCATATCTTAGCGTATCTGCTAATTCATATCTTAGCATATCTGTTACTGTAAACTTTGCCTGACAGCTTCCGTAGATTCCTCCATAACTTATGGGATTTTAGTATTATATATGCATTTGTAAACTATGTATTGCAGGGTACTAATCTACATCCTATAATCTATTTCTTATTGAAAATCCTTCATCTAATTGTACGAGATGAATCTCTCAACCAGTTCGAGTCCCTCAGATTCCGATAGCTATTCCGATAGTTATTCCGGCAGCTATTCTGACATGGATATTCAACTAAGCTCCGAAAGCGGTGTCACCAGAATGAATCAATCAATCAACCATCCCCAATTCATCTGATGGGTTCGTAGCCTACTTAATCATTTGAGACAAGAAGAAGGTGATCCCTTCCATCCACCATATTGCCCACTTAGCAATGAACCTGAAGCACTTACCGACGAACCTGTTCGTAATACCATTTTCTCTCTCATTTCCAAAGTATCCCGTCATGATTATATACTATCTCATATTCTAAAATCTTATTCATCCACTCGCCGAACCGACAATCATCTCGGTATAATAGAAGAAGTCAACAAGCTTCGCGCCAGAGTTGTAGCCTTGGAAAATATAGTGCAAAACGTACCAGCTTCAACAACATCACCGGCACCAACAGTATCACCAATATCAATACCAGCATCACCAACAACCCAAGCTTCAACATCACATGCCTCAACATGTCATTCTGTACCTCGAGTATAATCATCGTTCTACATGACGTTCTACATCTTCGTTCTTCATGATGATTATGTAATCTCTAATGTTTTAGAGATTATGTATTCTAGTTCTAACGGTAAATCAAATGAGATTAATATTATATTAACTCATTTAATCCATGATTACATCTGAGGAAAATATATATGTAAGTATATTTTCAAAAAGATTGTAATTAAAAATTCTTTTGTACAAACTGTTAATGGTGAGAATATTTTAACGGGTAGGTAATACCCGAGAAATATTTAGATTTCACATTAATAAGTTACACTGTACATTCTTCGAATCTGATTCAACAGTCATTTACTATCCTACTTACATCCACAGATATACGTATCCGTTCACCGCAGAATAACCAATTTCATTCAATTTCATATTTGGATTTTGACCTATCAGAATCCAACAAGTGGCATAAAAATTCAATTTCATGTTGGTGAGTTATAGGTTTAACCTATATATATCAAATCGTAACAATAGACCACAAGATTTCGTATTTCAATACACATCCCATACATAGAGATAAAAATCATTCATATGGTGAACACCTGGTAACCGACATTAACAAGATGCATATATAAGAATATCCCCATCATTCCGGGACACCCTTCGGATATGATATAAATTTCGAAGTACTAAAGCATCCGGTACTTTGGATGGGGTTTGTTAGGCCCAATAGATCTATCTTTAGGATTCGCGTCAATTAGGGTGTCTGTTCCCTAATTCTTAGATTACCAGACTTAATAAAAAAAGGCATATTCGATTTCGATAATTCAACCATATAATGTAGTTTCACATACTTGTGTCTATTTTGTAAATCATTTATAAAACCTGCATGTATTCTCATCCCAAAAATATTAGATTTTAAAAGTGGGACTATAACTCACTTTCACAGATTTTTACTTCGTCGAGAAGTAAGACTTGGCCACTGTTGATTCACGAACCTATAACAATATATACATATATATTAAAGTATGTTCAAAATATATTTACAACACTTTTAATATATTTTGATGTTTTAAGTTTATTAAGTCAGCTGTCCTCGTTAGTAACCTACAACTAGTTGTCCACAGTTAGATGTACAGAAATAAATCGATAAATATTATCTTGAATCAATCCACGACCCAGTGTATACGTATCTCAGTATTGATCACAACTCAAACTATATATATTTTGGAATCAACCTCAACCCTGTATAGCTAACTCCAACATTCACATATAGAGTGCCTATGGTTATTCCGAAATATATATAGATGTGTCGACATGATAGGTCGAAATATTGTATACGTGTCTATGGTATCTCAAGATTACATAATATACAATACAAGTTGATTAAGTTATGGTTGGAATAGATTTGTTACCAATTTTCACGTAGCTAAAATGAGAAAAATTATCCAATCTTGTTTTACCCATAACTTCTTCATTTTAAATCCGTTTTGAGTGAATCAAATTACTATGGTTTCATATTGAACTCTATTTTATGAATCTAAACAGAAAAAGTATAGGTTTATTGTCAGAAAAATAAGTTACAAGTCATTTTTGTAAAGGTAGTCATTTCAGTCGAAAGAACGACGTCTAGATGACCATTTTAGAAAACATACTTCCACTTTGAGTTTAACCATAATTTTTGGATATAGTTTCATGTTCATAATAAAAATCATTTTCTCAGAATAACAACTTTTAAATCAAAGTTTATCATAGTTTTTAATTAACTAACCCAAAACAGCCCGCGGTGTTACTACGCCGGCGTAAATCCGGTTTTTACGGTGTTTTTCGTGTTTCCAGGTTTTTAATCATTAAGTTAGCATATCATATAGATATAGAACATGTGTTTAGTTAATTTTAAAAGTCAAGTTAGAAGGATTAACTTTTGTTTGCGAACACGTTTAGAATTAACTAAACTATGTTATAGTGATTACGAGTTTAAACCTTCGAATAAGATAGTTTTATATATATGAATCGAATGATGTTATGAACATCATTACTACCTCAAGTTTAGTAGGTAAACCTACTGGAAGTGACAAGAAATGATCTAGCTTCAAAGGATCTTGGATGGCTTGAAAGTTCTTGAAGTAGGATCATGACACAAAAACCAGTTCAAGTAAGATTTTTACTCGAATTAAGATAGTTTATAGTTATAGAAATTGAATCAAAGTTTGAATATGAATATTACCTTGAATAAGAAAGATAACCTACTGTATATAACAAAGGTTTCTTGATCTTAGATGATTACTTGGAATGGATTAGAAAGCTTGGAAGTAAATTAGTAAACTTGAAGGGATTTTTGAAGTGTTCTTGAAGTGTTCTTCCTATGATGATTATAGCTTGATTCTTGAAGTGATTTATGATGGAGATGATGATTAAATACTGGAAAAATACGTTCATAATAGTGTGTGTGTGTTGAGAGAGAATTAGAAAGAGAATTGGAAGTGAAATGGAGTGAATGATGAGTGGTAATTGGTGAGTGGTGAGTGGGGTTAAAAGGAGTTCTAGTTAGTTGACTAGCTCATGGTAGAAGTTAAAATTGATTAATCATACATGACATAATCAAGAGTGGAATCCCATGCTAGTTCCTATTGGTATATACCCATAGTAAGTACGTTTTAAAGCTGTGTATAATACGGGTAAGAATACGACTAGAATTCTTGATGAAAGAAAAGAATGGGAAAGTAACTGTAACCATTTTTGTTAAGTATGAGTGTTTTGATATATGTCTTGAAGTCTTCCAAAAGTATTTTAATACATCTAAATACACTACATGTATATACATTTTAACTGAGTCGTTAAGTCATTGTTAGTCGTTACATGTAAGTGTTGTTTTGAAACCTTTAAGTTAACGATCTCAATTAATGTTGTTAACCCATTGTTTATTATATCTAATGAGATGTTAAATTATTATATTATCATGATATTATGATATATTAATATATCTTAATATGATATATATACATTTAAATGTTGTTACAACGATAATCGTTACATATATGTCTCGTTTCGAAATCCTTAAGTTAGTAGTCTTGTTTATATGTATATAACTCATTGTTAATATACTTATGGAGATACTTACTTATCATAATCTCATGTTAACCATATGTATATCCATATATATATCTTCATGTCATTTTTACAAGTTTTAACGTTCGTGAATCGCCGGTCAACTTGGGTGGTCAATTGTCTATATGAAACATATTTCAATTAATCAAGTCTTAACAAGTTTGATTGCTTAACATGTTGGAAATATTTAATCATGTAAATATCAATCTCAATTAATATATATAAACATGGAAAAGTTCGGGTCACTACAGTACCTACCCGTTAAATAAATTTCGTCCCGAAATTTTAAGCTGTTGAAGGTGTTGACGAATCTTCTGGAAATAGATGCGGGTATTTCTTCTTCATCCGATCTTCACGCTCCCAGTGAACTCGGGTCCTCTACGAGCATTCCATAGAACCGTTTCAATCCGATCGGTCCTTCGGTTCCATCAAATTCCAAAGGTTTGCAGGCAGTGAATTCTTTGTAGGTGCATCCTACACGATTTCCTGTACTGCTAGATCCAAGGTTATTGTTGGTATGTAGCGCAGCCTGTACTGCGGCTATGTTTGAAGCTAGAAAAGTACGGAATTCCTCTTCATTCATATTCACGGTGTGTCGAGTAGTCGGTGCCATTTCCTTCAAAATAGTCAAATGAAACAAGTTAATCATACAGAATATTAATAGTAGTTAATAGTATTTCGTAGCATAATATGAACTCATTTATAAAAGCTTTTTCTTCATATTAGCGTTTTATAAGTTTAAATTCGGGTAGTACCTACCCGTTAAGTTCATACTTAGTAGCTAATATACAATTCAATTACTACAATTCTATATGAAAAACTGATTATAATAATATTTCGCGTTCAAACTTTTACACAATATTTTACAAACTTACAATACCGCTTATTTTACATATAGCATGAAATATAGCACACAATAAATTTGATACAAGATGGTTGTGAAGATAATTCTAGCTAGTACACAAGTCGTTCAGCAAAGGCAATAAAGACACGTAATTCATACGTCCAGAAACAAATCATGCATTCTGGTTTTACTCGGATTACTTCCCATCCTTGGTCTTGTGGAACATAACCGTTATGGCCGTTGATAAGACAGCGTGTTGTAACGTCGTCAAAGGGACGAGGGTTACGTAATGTCCAACAGTCCCGTAACAATCTAAAAACCTCATTTCTTACCCCAATTACCGACTCCGTCACTTGTGGGAACGTTTTGTTTAATAGTTGTAGCCCGATGTTCTTGTTCTCACTTTGGTGAGAAGCGAACATTACTAATTCGTAAGCATAACATGCTTCTTTATGTTGCATGTTAGCCGCTTTTTCTAAATCACGAAGTCCAATATTCGGATATATTGAGTCAAAATAATTTCTTAACCCATTGCGTAAAATAGCATTTGGGTTCCCCGCAATATATGCGTCAAAGTAAACACATCGTAACTTATGGATTTTCCGATGTGATATCCCCCATCTTTCGAACGAAAGCCTTTTATAAACCAAGACATTCTTGGAACGTTCTTCGAATGTCTTACAAACTGATCTCGACTTAAATAGTTGTGCCGAAGAATTCTGACCGACTCTAGACAAGATTTCATCAATCATGTCTCCGGGTAGGTCTCTTAAAATATTGGGTTGTCTATCCATTTTGTGTTTTTTTACTGTAAACTAGACAAGAGTTAGATTCATAAAAAAAAAATACTTATTAATACAAGCAATTTTTACATATATCATAAAGCATAAGCACACTATATTACATATATTACACCACACGAATACAACTATCTTATTCCGACTCGCTTGTTTCTTCTTCTTCGGTTTTGGTTCGTTTTGCCAAGTTTCTAGGGATATATGATGTTCCCCTAATACGAGCCGTCGTTTTCCACATTGGTTTAGAAAAACCTGGTGGTTTAGAGGTTCCCGGGTCATTGTTACAACTTAAGGACTTCGGGGGTTGACGATACATATAAAGTTCATCGGGGTTGGAATTAGATTTCTCTATTTTTATGCCCTTTCCCTTATTATTTTCTTTTGCATTTTTAAATTCAGTTGGGGTAATTTCTATAGCATCATCGGAATTCTCGTCGGAATCCGATTCATCGGAGAATTGGTAATCCTCCCAATATTTTGCTTCCTTGGCGGAAACACCATTGACCATAATTAACCATTGACTATATTTACATGATTAAATGTTTCCAACATGTTAAGCAATCAAACTTGTTAAGACTTGATTAATTGAAATATGTTTCATATTGACAATTGACCACCCAAGTTGACCGGTCATTCACGAACGTTTAAACTTGTAAAAACTATATGATGACATATATATGGATATATATATAGTTAACATGATACTATGATAAGTAAACATATCATTAAGTATATTAACAATGAGCTACATATGTAAAAACAAGACTACTAACTTAATGATTTTTAAACGAGACATATATGTAAAGATTATCGTTGTAAAGACATTTAATGTATATATATCATATTAAGAGATATTCATACATGATAATATCATGATAATATAATAATTTAAAATCTCATTTGATATTATAAACATTAGGTTAACAACATTTAACAAGATCGTTAACCTAAAGGTTTCAAAACAACACTTACATGTAACGACTAACGATGACTTAACGACTCAGTTAAAATGTATATACATGTAGTGTTTTAATATGTATTTATACACTTTTGAAAGACTTCAATACACTTATCAAAATACTTCTACTTAACAAAAATGCTTACAATTACATCCTCGTTCAGTTTCATCAACAATTCTACTCGTATGCACCCGTATTCGTACTCGTACAATACACAGCTTTTAGATGTATGTACTATTGGTATATACACTCTAATGATCAGCTATTAGCAGCCTATGTGAGTCACCTAACACATGTGGGAACCATCATTTGGCAACTAGCATGAAATATCTCATAAAATTACAAAAATATGAGTAATCATTCATGACTTATTTACATGAAAACAAAATTACATATCCTTTATATCTAATCCATACACCAACGACCAAAAACACCTACAAACACTTTCATTCTTCAATTTTCTTCATCTAATTGATCTCTCTCAAGTTCTATCTTCAAGTTCTAAGTGTTCTTCATATATTCTACAAGTTCTAGTTACATAAAATCAAGAATACTTTCAAGTTTGCTAGCTCACTTCCAATCTTGTAAGGTGATCATCCAACCTCAAGAAATCTTTGTTTCTTACAGTAGGTTATCATTCTAATACAAGGTAATAATCATATTCAAACTTTGGTTCAATTTCTATAACTATAACAATCTTATTTCAAGTGATGATCTTACTTGAACTTGTTTTCGTGTCATGATTCTGCTTCAAGAACTTCGCGCCATCCAAGGATCCGTTGAAGCTAGATCCATTTTTCTCTTTTCCAGTAAGTTTATCCAAGGAACTTAAGGTAGTAATGATGTTCATAACATCATTCGATTCATACATATAAAGCTATCTTATTCGAAGGTTTAAACTTGTAATCACTAGAACATAGTTTAGTTAATTCTAAACTTGTTCGCAATCAAAAGTTAATCCTTCTAACTTGAATTTTAAAATCAAATAAACACATGTTCTATATCTATATGATATTCTAACTTAATGATTTAAAACCTGGAGACACGAAAAACACCGTAAAACCGGATTTACGCCGTCGTAGTAACACCGCGGGCTGTTTTGGGTTAGTTAATTAAAAACTATGATAAACTTTGATTTAAAAGTTGTTATTCTGAGAAAATGATTTTTATTATGAACATGAAACTATATCCAAAAATTATGGTTAAACTCAAAGTGAAAGTATGTTTTCTAAAATGGTCATCTAGACGTCGTTCTTTCGACTGAAATGACTACCTTTACAAAAATGACTTGTAACTTATTTTTCCGACGATAAACCTATACTTTTTCTGTTTAGATTCATAAAATAGAATTCAATATGAAACCATAGCAATTTGATTCACTCAAAACGGATTTAAAATGAAGAAGTTATGGGTAAAACAAGATTGGATAATTTTTCTCATTTTATCTACGTGAAAATTGGTAACAAATCTATTCCAACCATAACTTAATCAACTTGTATTGTATATTATGTAATCTTGAGATACCATAGACACGTATACAATGTTTCGACCTATCATGTCGACACATCTATATATATTTCGGAACAACCATAGACACTCTATATGTGAATGTTGGAGTTAGCTATACAGGGTTGAGGTTGATTCCAAAATATATATAGTTTGAGTTGTGATCAATACTGAGATACGTATACACTGGGTCGTGGATTGATTCAAGATAATATTTATCGATTTATTTCTGTACATCTAACTGTGGACAACTAGTTGTAGGTTACTAACGAGGACAGCTGACTTAATAAACTTAAAACATCAAAATATATTAAAAGTGTTGTAAATATATTTTGAACATACTTTGATATATATGTATATATTGTTATAGGTTCGTGAATCAACCAGTGGCCAAGTCTTACTTCCCGACGAAGTAAAAATCTGTGAAAGTGAGTTATAGTACCACTTTTAAAATCTAATATTTTTGGGATGAGAATACATGCAGGTTTTATAAATTATTTACAAAATAGACACAAGTACGTGAAGCTACATTCTATGGTTGAATTATCGAAATTGAATATGCCCCTTTTTATTAAGTCTGGTAATCTAAGAATTAGGGAACAGACACCCTAATTGACGCGAATCCTAAAGATAGATCTATTGGGCCTAACAAACCCCATCCAAAGTACCGGATGCTTTAGTACTTCGAAATTTATATCATATCCGAAGGGTGTCCCGGAATGATGGGGATATTCTTATATATGCATCTTGTTAATGTCGGTTACCAGGTGTTCACCATTTGAATGATTTTTATCTCTATGTATGGGATGTGTATTGAAATATGAAATCTTGTGGTCTATTATTATGATTTGATATATATAGGTTAAACCTATAACTCACCAACATTTTTGTTGACGTTTTAAGCTTGTTTATTCTCAGGTGATTATTAAGAGCTTCCGCTATCGCATACTTAAATAAGGACGAGATTTGGAGTCCATGCTTGTATGATATTGTGTAAAAACTGCATTCAAGAAACTTATTTTGTTGTAACATATTTGTATTGTAAACCATTATGTAATGGTCGTGTGTAAACAGGATATTTTAGATTATCATTATTTGATAATCTACGTAAAGCTTTTTAAACCTTTATTGATGAAATAAAGGTTATGGTTTGTTTTAAAATGAATGCAGTTTTTGAAAAACGTCTCATATAGAGGTCAAAACCTCGCAACGAAATCAATTAATATGGAACGTTTTTAATCAATAAGAACGGGACATTTCAAGGACCATACCCTATATTCAAAGAATCTAGGTAATTCTGGATCCGTTGAAATCTTTAGAGAATATCCTGCTCCAAAGTCATGTTAAAATCTTGCGGAAAATATTTCTTCATCAACCTTCGAACTTGGAAATTCCAAAATATCATCATAAATATCTTCGATATTTCTAAGGATATTTTCTTAAATATTCTCGTCCGAGATTATATACCTCTTCGTGCATCCTGTGTTTCATTATATTGGAAACTTCTGTAAAATCTAAGTTTAATTTATGAATGAATTCTAGAGAAATGTAAAGAAATTGATGCATGAATTAGTATAATATAATGACACTTGATCAACGTGATTATATTACAGTAAGTCATGCTGAGTTTCTAATGAAACATGATGATTCACAGACTATAACGTCATCATGTGTCATGTTACATAACTCTTTCATTTTGTTTAACTTCTGAACATATCAAGAAAATATGTTCTTGATAGTTCTATTCTCAGTGATTCTGGTAATTTGACAAATCAAATCGTGCGATCATGTTCTTTCTTGCTTAGAACATGAAGTTCATTCGAAACTCCATATTTACAAATTCTGGACCATTACTCGCTTTACTAGAGGTCGAGAAGATAATCAAAAGGCAAAGAGCTCCAAAATATTAGAGAAAATATAAAGCCCAATAATAACACGGAGGTTACAAATCATGGATATTAATACGAATAGCAATATAAAGACACGGTATAATTAAGAATAGTATCACCCCAAGGTAATAGTAGAAGTAAACAGATTCTTCTAGTGGAAGATTGAAAAGAAGGATGACAGAAATGATAATTAGGAAAATATCAAGGTTTAGAACGGGTTTAAGCATTTTCACAATCTTTTGGATGTATGAACTAAGAAAGAAAGTATAGGAATGGTGAGAATAATGGAACGGAAGAGTTTAATTTATAATTGAAATGCCAGACAGAGTAATCAAGTCAGATCTCTACATTTAATTAGAGAGATCATGATTTCTTTATTCGCCGAAGAATCAGATCTTATAGATTTCCAAAGATTTTCTTTTAAATCCCTTGAATTCCGGAATTCAACCAAGACAACGTCAAAAGTTAAGACGAAACTTTATTTATTCATTTCATTCTTTTATGATAGCTTCATTTGTGCTCTTCGAATAATCGAATTATTTTATCCATATTACTCAATGATGATAAAACTCTATTTATCAACTCATATTCGTCATGAAAACATATTTATTGTCAGTCATGATCATCCCAATCAAATTTCGGGACGAAATTTCTTTAACGGGTAGGTTCTGTGACAGCCCTGAAATTTCCGATCAAATTTAAACTTAATTTTATATGGTTCTGACACGATAAGCGAAGTCTTTTATCTTGAGTCTCAAAATTTTTGAACTGTTTCAATTACCTTTCGACTGTTCTCGACGATTCACGAACAACTAATTTGTAAATAGATACATATATATTTAAAAATATAAATGTGTATATTAGTTCGAATTAATTTGAAATATAAATTGAAATAATATACGATTTAATTGATAAATATGAAAATAAAATACGGTATAATAAAACATGTTATCAAAAAGTATCTGTATAGAAAGTACAGCGAACATAATTATTAAATGATAGTAACAATCGGTTGCTATTTTGATTGTTAGTAAACAAGTTTAAAATAAATTATGGCTGCTATCCTATTCTTTCAATTATGCACGTTTTGTTACTAGGTGACCTATTTAACCTATCATGATTATTAATATATTATTATTATTTTGTTTATATGTAGATAATATACATCATGCATATATATATATATATATATATATATATATATATATATATATATATATATATATATATATATATATATATATATATATATATCAATGACTCATGAGCTTCTATACACACATATATGGTGAGTGATTATATATTTAATTGTTTAGACTGGTACTACGAATCATCAAAATCTAAAATTATTGCAACCCCCGTGATATGCAATTAACCTATCTAAGTAATTCTGTTTTATATCAACATCACGTTTTAAAATTTTGTTAATATATTATATTTCTGCTCTTCCACCCGTGGAATTACAACACACAATTGGAACACGTAAATCAATCTGTGATTCTAAAAGTAGATTACAGTGTTAATAATTGATAATTGATTGATAGTTTCTTGTCTTCTTTTCTTCTTTTGCTTTCTCTCACAAGTATCACATTCATTCAGTTACATGTCTATGTCCAATTGTATTATTATAAATAATTATTAATAATTATTATTAACATTTTAATTAATATAGTACACCATAAATATATGTATCAAGAGATTTAGAGGGAGATCACAACCACCTAAACATCTTCAATACCATTATCTTGTTTTTCTGTTTCTAATTTCCTTCGTGAACATCACCTAACCAACAAGATAACTACTCACTTCCGGTTCTGAATTAGACGAGCAACATCATCAAACCACCATCGACACCTGAAACCCATTTAAACAGTCAACACCAATTCATCTCTTGAAACCATCACCACTCCCAGCTACCCACTGCAGTCGAGAACCACCTATCAAGACCCACTCAAAACCATCTCCTTGGCACACTGTTACCCATAATATTCTGTCCGAAAACCATCGAGTCACCATAACCAAGACTGCTGTAACTAATACCGTTTACAATTAATATTCGAAACAATAGCAGCTACTACGTTTTTGTTTACACTTGAAGCCACCACCTCTGATCTTCAAACCCATAAACCCTCACCACTAACCACCATCAAAACTCCCACAACCATATCGTTTACTCCTACAAACTGTTTATGTCTGTTTCCATTCCTTGATTAAACACCACCCAAAGGTAACTCACTAATGTTGCAAATTGCTGCTATTATAAACTATCTGTTGCTCGAATTTTGTTGTTATTATAAACCTTTCGTTACCATTAATTAAGCCACTACAGCTGCAAGACCAACAAATCTGAAACCCACTTATTACTACTCGATTAACTGCTGCAGCTCTTGATTTTTCTGTTTTGTTCTAAAACTGCACCTGCATATTCCTGTTTTGTTCACAGAAATACACCCAACACAATCTTAAACAGTCCCTGTAACTCCATGTTCATTACTGCATGTTCTTGATATCGATTTTCTGTTCTAAAAACAATGATCACGAAGAAAATGATAAAATGGCCCTATACATTTGAAGACTTTAAAGTTTTAAGTTTTGAAAACTACTCGATATTTAATTATATCCTTATCTCGATGTGACTGAATGAGCTGTAATATAGATGAGTTGGTAATACTTTAACATAACAAAACAAGTGGTGAGTGGGACTTGGCTGTAGAGTCAAAAAGGAGAGTGATCCACCAGAATTAAAATAGGTAGAGTATATGTCCAAAAGCATTATGATGGGTACCATGCCATATAAAATAACAATGATGATGAAGCCATTGATGTCGATAATTAAGGTCCTACTGTCGCTACTTTATTAATTTTTTGTTTTACTCATTAGCTCACAAGACCCACACATTATTCGTTTATGTTGTTCCTTGCTAAAATATCTGATTAGGACTCGGTTTAGATAGGCCCAAAAACATAATGGATTGCTACATATCGGTCTTGGTGGTTTGTTCTTGGGCCATTTAATTTGAATCTCTATAAAACGGACCAAACTAAATTGCATTAGAATCAGACTATTGTTGGGCCGAGTTCATTTTAAGAAATTCCATATAAATGATGATTTTGATTATGATTGCTGTGATGATGATGTTTAGAATATGATGGGAGTATGATATGATCAGGATGATGAGATGATACATAAAAACATGATGATGTTCATTATGATTAAAATGAAACCGAATGATATTAGTTCGATGATGATTATGGTAAGAATAGGTGATGGTATAATGATAGGATGATCGTGGCATGATGATGATGGGCAGATGATTATGTCGATTAAAAGATGATTTGAGGATGATGATAACAGATTATGAATAAGAAGAAAACTAAAAAGTTTAGGTTAATTAGATTATATTTACGTATTAAACAGAAAGACGAGATAGATCAGCTGGTTTGGTGTTCTTTGGTTTAACCGAGAGGTCTCGGCTTCGAGTCTCGTCTAGAGCATTCTTTTTAGACAAAGTTTTAAGGGTATACACAATTACTTTTATTATTATTATTATTATTATTATTATTATTATTATTATTATTATTATTATTATTATTATTATTATTATTATTATTATTATTATTATTATTATTATTATTATTATTATTATTATTATTATTATTATTATTATTAAGTATTAAGTATTACATTCAAAATTAATATTTTCATTATCGTTATTATTGAACTTATCATTTTATTAAAAACTACTATTATTATTATATGTATCATTATTTTACAATTATTATTATCTTTACTATTATTTTATGAATATGATTATTTTTACCATTACTAATATTATTTAAGTATTAATATAATTAATACTTTTAATAAAGAAACGATATGTATACATATATAAAAATATATATAATACAACTTATTATTATTATCATTATTAATATCATAATTTTTATTAACATTATTATTATCACTTTTATCATTATTATTGTATAGTATCAATATTATTACTAATACTAGTATTATCATAGGTATTAATTTCATAAATAAATGATCTTCATATAAAATTTATTTAACTTAACTATATTAATATTTATTCAAAATATATGAATATATTCAATTAAATATAGAAATACAAAATATAAAAGTTATATCATTAATAATAATATATATTTGTTCAATTACAAGTATATGCTTTAATATATATATAAATGATATAGGTTCGTGAATCCGAGGCCACCCTTACATTGTTCAGTATCGTCGTATGAATATTTTTACTGCAAAATATTGTAGAGTGAGTTTCATTACTCCCTTTTAAATGCTTTTGCAATATATATTTTTGGGACTGAGAATACATGCGCTTTTATAACTGTTTTACGAAACAGACACAAGTAATTGAAACTACATTATATGGGTGAATGATCGAAGCCGAATATGCCCCTTTTGCTTGGTAACCTAAGAATTAGTAAACCGATCTACTAATTGACGCGAATCTTAAAGATAGATCTATTGGGCCTAACGAACCCCATCCAAAGTACCAGATGCTTTAGTACTTCGAATTCGTTTTTATCATGTCCGAAGGATTTCCCTGAATGATAGGGGATATTCTTATATGCAACTTGTTAATGTCAGTTACCAGGTGTTCACCATATGAATGGTTTTTGTCTCTATGCATGGGACGTATATTTAGGAGAAATGGAAATGAAAATCTTGTGGTCTATTAAAATGATGAAAATGAATGATTACGATAAACTAATGAACTCACCAACCTTTTGGTTGACACTTTAAAGCATGTTTATTCTCAGGTATGAAAGAAATCTTCCGCTGTGCATTTGCTCATATTAGAGATATTACTTGGAGTCATTCATGACATATTTCAAAAGACGTTGCATTCGAGTCGTCGAGTTCTTCAAGATTATTATTAAGTCAATTATAGTTGGATATATTATGAAATGGTATGCATGTCGTCAACTTTCGATTAAATAAAAGTTTACTTTTTAAAAACGAATGTAATGTTTGTAAAATGTATCATATAGAGGTCAAGTACCTCGCGATGTAACCAAATGTAATGTATTCGTATAGATGGATTAGGACGGGTCGCTACATAATAAAGAATTCTTCACAAAGTATTCAGAGCATAATGGAGGTGATGTAATCTTTGGTGGCGATGTGAAAGGAAAAATCGTCGGTAAAGGTAACATTACTAATCAAAAGATTACACTTGATAATGTGTTACACATTAAAAACTTAAGTTTTAACTTGCTAAGTGTAGGAAGAATATGTGACAAAGGATATAACATGACATTTACTAAAAATTCATCACACATAATAAAAGATGGTAAAAGTGTCATAAATGGAATTAGGAAGAAAGGTCTTTGTACATGCAAATTAGATGACTTTAAGCATGTAGATATATGTCTCACATCTATACATGATACTACTACATTGTGGCATAGGGAGACTAGGGCATGCTAACATGAAACTAATTCATAACATATCCTCAAAGGACATAGTTAGAGACTTACCTAAATTAAAATATGAAAGCCATTTTTGTGATGCATGCAAAGTCGGAAAACAAGTTCATACAAGTCATAAACCTAAGAATTTCATTTCTACTAAAAGATGTTTAGAACTTTTGCACATGGACTTATTTGGGCTATCGGCCGTTCAAAGTTATGGAGGAAATTTTTATACTTTAATAATAGCAGATGATTTTTCAAGATATACATGGACACTATTTCTAAAGCCTAAAAATGAAGCATGTGAAAGATTTATAATTTTTGCTACTAAGATACAAAATTTGCTTGGTTGTACTATAGTAACAATAAGAACGGATCATGGTAGAGAATTTGATAATGATGCTCAAATTAGAGTCTTTTGTGATTTAAATGGTATTACTCATAACTTCTCGGCTCCTCGCACACCTCAATCCAATGGGGTTGTTGAAAGGAAAAACCTAACTCTTCAAGAAATGATTCGAACTATGTTAAATGAACAATCAATACCTCAAAAGTTTTGGAGTGAAACCGTTGCTACCTCCACCTACATTCAAAATAGAGTCTTAATTAGGCCATCAATAGATAAAACGCCTTATGAAATTTTAAATGGTAGAAAACCAACTGTAAGTCATCTTAGAGTATTCGGGTGCAAATGCTTTATCCTAAACAAAAAGCAATATCTTACAAAGTTTGAGCTTAAAGCTTACGAAGGAGTGTTCTTAGGATATTCGTTAGAAAGTAAGGCATATAGGGTTCTAAATAAATATACAAATGTCATAGAAGAATCCCTAGATGTCACATTTGATGAAACTTCTCCACCACCTAAGACTAAACCTTTAGAGGACGATGATGTGATTGAACAAAATGCTATAGAAATAATGCCAACTCAAGGTGAGTTCAAAGACGCAAATGAGGATGGATCTCATTTGAAACCAAGTAAGGATAACTTAGCATCCTCAATAGATATTAAACATATAAAAGATCATCTCATAGACCAAGTCATAGGAGACATCAACACTAGAACCACTAGGTCACAAGCATTTAACCTAATTGCCAATTATGCTTTTATTTCACAAATAGAACCCAAAAATATTAAGGAAGCCATATTAGATGAAAGTTGGATAAAATCTATGCAATAGGAATTAAATCAATTCCAAAGGAGTGATGTATGGGATTTGGTTCCTTTACCGAGTGAGAGCAACATCATAGGTACAAAATGGGTCTATAGAAATAAACTAGATGAGGATGGCAAAGTAGTTAGAAACAAAGCTAGACTTGTTGCACAAGGATATAGCCAACAAGAGGGAATTGATTATGATGAAACATTTGCTCCCGTTGCTAGGCTAGAGTCAATAAGAATACTTCTTACATATGCATGTGCTAATAATTTCAAACTTTATCTAATGGATGTCAAAAGTGCCTTTTTAAATGGTGTCATAAATGAAGAAGTTTATGTATCACAACCTCCGGGGTTTGAAGATTTCGAAAAACCTTATCATGTTTATAAACTTAAAAAGGCTCTCTATAGACTTAAACAAGCCTCTAGAGCATGGTATGAAAGACTTAGAACATTCTTAATAAATAATGGGTTTGAAATGGGAAAAATTGATAATACACTCTTTATCAAAATGCATGAAAAGGATTAAGTCATAATTCAAATATATGTTGATAATATTGTATTTGGATCTACTAACGAATCTCTTAGCAATGAGTTTTCTAAGTTAATGCATGATGAGTTTGAAATGAGCATGATGGGTGAACTTAAGTTCTTTCTTGGACAACAAATCAAGCAACTAGAAGATAGAACATTCATCAATCAACAAAAATACGTTCATGAAATGCTCAAGAAATTCGAAATGGAGAACTCAAAACCAATGGCGACTCCGATAGCAACACATGTGAAACTTACTTTAGAAGGAGAAGGAGAACCATTTGATAGTACTAAATATAGGGGAATGATTGGATCCCTTCTTTATTTAACGGCAAGTCGACCCGACATCATGTTTAGCGTGTGCTTATGTGCAAGATTTCAAGAAAATCAAAAGACGTCGCACGTAGAGGCCGTTAAAAGGATCTTTAGATACTTAAAGGGAACAATGCATCTTGGGTTATGGTATCCAAAGTTTATCGGGATTGATATTATGTGCTTTGCAGATTCCGATCATGGTGGATCAATGGTTGATAGAAAAAGCACAAGTGGAGTATGCGCGTTCGTGGGGCTTTGCTTAACGTCATGGTTCTCAAAGAAGCAAACAACCTTTTTATTGTCTACCACCGAAGCCGAATATGTAGCCATGGGAAGAGCATGCGCACAAGTGTTATGGATGAAGCAAACCTTCCTCAATTACATTATCATCTCATCCGAAATACCCATATGTTGTGATAACAAAAGTGCTATAGACCTATCAAAAAATCAAATATTACACTCTAGGACTAAACACATAGACATTAGGCACCATTTCCTTCGTGACCACGTCCAAAATGGTAATATTGTAATAGATAAGGTAGAATCTGCGGAAAACATAGCTGACATATTCACTAAGCCCCTTAAAAAGGAAACCTTTAACTTGCTTAGGAATGGGTTGGGAATGATGGAACACACTCCGTAAAATTCTATCCTGATCATGCACGGTCGAACCACGGTCGACCGTGTAGAGAGCCGCCTGATGTCTGATGAATTTCTTTGTCATTTATGCTTTTCTTTTAATGTCCAAACAACTTTTCCACCAACCACATCTCTTCCTTAAACCCCAACCACTGAATTTTCAGATTTACCTTTGTCCTACCCTCAAGTACTTTTCAAAAAGTGGTCCATATTCTTTCAATTCTCTTTAAGGTAAGCATCCAAAATCTTAATCTCAATTTTATTGATCTTTCCAAACTAATAGGAACACTTGTTGATTGCATGAATTTCTTAAAATATATGAGTAAAATTTGTTTTAAAAAGTTTTTTTTTTTGTCATAATAGTGATTTCTTGCACAAAAACTCATATATGCTTTGAATTTTTAAACTTACTCATGCACACACACATATGTTTGAACAAATCATTATGATACTTGTCAATCTCATGACTAGTATCTACTTTTGACAAACATAGAGCAAAATGATGAAACTTGTCTAAATTTTCAAAAGAAAAATAGTACAATTTAATTTCAAATTCATAGTTTTCAAAATGAGTCTAGACAAGGACTAATCTACACAGGTTTAGCATATAGATTTTCAAACTTAACAACTTGATTAGTTTGCTAAATTTGTGGTTTTTCTAGGAAATGACCAACATGAGAAATCAACGTATCATGAACAATAGGCAACACATGGAGACTAGAACACTTCATGAGGAACGTATTGTCCATCATACCAAATTTCCCGAATTAACTCAACTTTTCACCCATAATAATTGCTTCTCGTTTCTTGAGCTTGATAAAACCATTCATCCAATGTTAATTAGGGAATTCTATGCTAATCTTGATGTTTCAAATCCCGATCAAGTTGCATTTCGACTTTTCGATACACCTTACACTTGGTCTTTTAAACAATTCGCAACCGTCATGGCCATTCCTTCAAATGGGCGTTCCTTCTGTACTCCTTCAACCGATCTAAGAGCACTCAACCCTACATTTCCGCTGCAACCCATCTTAGATCTTATCACTACTCCGGGAGTACAACGAAACTTCAACCTACGGCTTCGCATTCAAGATAACGAAATCCGCCATGATCTTCAACTTATTCTTAATGTCATTCGGAACAATGTTTATTATCGGGAACCCACCGCTACTCACATCTCCGGAACCGAAGTCGTCGTCATGTGGTTACTTCTCACTCATGAACTCATAAATCTCTCCTATCTCACTACTCAAAGAATGGGTTATCTTCGAGAACTAGGAACTCGTCCACTTTCGTACTCAAACCATCTTAATCGAATTTTCCGATTTGTTGATGCCATCAACTCCTCTCAAATTCCTCAACCCGTGTCCACTGTTCCGCTAACCTATTGGGTAGCTCATTCGGTGATCATCCTCTCTTCCGACAATGAAAGCTCAACAATCTCCGATGCTTTTAGCACCAATGGCATTTATCCTTAGAAATAATTAATGTTGGTTAAGAATATTTTATAAGGGTGGGTAGATACAACACTTCTCCTAGGATTAAAACTTGTTATGTCCTGATTATTGTAATGCACTTGCTATGCTTATCATGTTTGTTACTCTTTATGTCTACTATTGGTTCGAGGGGGAGCCATTTTATTAACAGGAACAATTGATAAGTGTGTACGATTTAAGGGGAGCATTACTCTAGGGCGCGCTTAGTTCCATGTGGGACTAACCTTTTTTGCTTTGACAAAAGGGGGAGAAAGTGTATGGTAAGTGATGTTAACACTTATGTCGACCTACATAGTTAACACTTACTCATGTGTTTGTCATCATTAAAAAGGGGAGAATGTTAGTTAAGATTCAAAACATAATATTCAAAAGTTAATCACCTTGTTTTGATGATGACACACAAGAACCTAGTAATTAATCATATGTAGGACGACATGAGTTCATGGGCCTAAACTATCTCTAGCAAAAGACCAATACTTAAGTAATTATCTTGGGAAAAATGCTACACGACTACACCACTGTCGACCGTGACACCAACCGTGTGTGTCCTGCACCAACGAGTTCAAGCTTTTCTAAAACTGTAAACCTACGGCTGACTTCACAGACGACTGCAGCCCAACCGCAGTTTTCTCTGTTACCAATCTTGACCAAATAAAGTTTGACTAGTTCCCAGCATCTATAATTTACAAACCTTTTTTAACATGCTTAAATAGTTGCCCTCTTTGATCTAAAAAGAGTTTTGAACCAAAAGATGTTAATTTTCACTAATCACATCTAATGACATCTTAATGACACTTTAAGCTTGATTTAGGCTAAAACACTCAAGTTTCATATCTCATTACCCCAATACATAGTATCATTTAAACATACTAATAATGGTCATTAAAGTCCCAATTAAAGAGTTGCTCTCTCATTAGCTCTATGTATCATTATTTGTATAAGAATGTAATTAGTTCAAGTCTAGTCAAGATATAACAAGAATCATTGTGTTCAAACTATATTAAAACTAGTTCATTTAAGTTGTAACAATGTTACAAAAGGGCAAGATACTCCCATAAGCTAAATGACAAGTAATTAAGAAAGGTTGATGAAGCTTTTGAAAGATAATGGTTTGTCAAGAGACAAAAATCTGCAATTACCTCTTTTGGTAATAAATGATAAATGGTCAAAGATTGAAGACTTTCTTCTTTAGAGGACATATCAACTTCCAAGCTTATGTTTAAAACATAAAGGTAATGAGGATAATTTCAGAAGTAATTGGCCTCTAGTTGCAGCTATTCAACAAGGGAAAATGACAATTTTCAAAGGACAAAAACAGCCATAAGAATCAGATGTCAGAGTTACACGATCGAACCACGGTCGACCATGCAGTGAGTCGTATGACTTCCAGGCAGATTTATCTTTCCTATAAAAGCCAAGCCTTGAAGCATTTGAAGACTCACTTCTTGCACTCATATTTTCTCATACTTACTGATATCATTCTTATACTTAATTTGTAATCTTTTGGTGTGATTCTAGCAAGAGTACTTGTAAGCTTAAAGTTGTAGGTTTACTTGTAAACTATCTTCCTAAAGGGATCTATTGGATAGTTGTGTTTTCACTAGGATAAGTTCATTGGGATCTTGTGGTAAGAGCTATAGGTGTTTGTGAAGTCTTCAAAGGGACGTAAGAGTTCACAAGGTGCGGCTTATCGAAGTACTAGTGTTGTATCCGGACACTCCACCGAGTTTGGAGTATCATAGTGAAGAAAAATCTCAATTCATAGAATTGAGGAGTGGATTAAGGAAGATTAGGTAACATCTTCCCGAACCACTATAAATCGTTGTGTTTGTTCTCTCTTCCCTTATCTTTTAATTACAATTTAACATATATTTGTGTTGCTAGCATTATTAGAGAACAAACATTTCAAATCACACTATATCAAGTTCAAGTTCAACAAAAGGCTAAAGAATATTTTTAAAAATCGACTAAGTAACTATTAACCCCCCCTCTAGTTACTTACACGTTGTAAGATATTAATGAAAGTAATTAATCATGAAATAAGATCCCAAAACATAAACTAGCTCAGTACGCACATATACGCAGATTCGTGAAAGTATAGAGTACGAAAATATAAGTCAAAAAAGTCGGGTCGTTACACCTAGTGCTCAGACTGACTCAACAACAAGTAAAAGTCAACTAATCCAAGCAAATCAACAAAAGTCAACCAAAGTCATACCAAAAGTCAACTCGGTCAAAGTGGTCAGATAAAGTCAAACATCTCAGTAGGTCATGCACAAATAGTCAACATGTAAAACCTAGGTCAAGTATCACTTTACAACTCATAGTTAAGCGAATTGCACATTCGCAGTTTAACGCATGCCTTAGAAATACGTACATCGTAGAAAGACACAACTATAACTCATAGCACATAACTCATAAAATCATGGAAAACTCCAGATCACAATTAGACTCAAAATCGATTCTAAAAAGTCTAACCCGACCCTCATACGATGTCTAAAATTTGGATATCAGAAGAGGTCTAGTTATAGTTTATGAAATTAGTTTCTGCACGCGCATCAGTTTTCAAACATTTCTCAAAAAATATAGAAAATAGATTTTGACGAACGGCCAATTGGAGTCATCTCAAAACATCCCAAAGTTTTAGTTATAAAATAATCAAAGAGATCTCTTAAGCCAATTTGTAAAATTTAATCAATCTTTACAGACCTTCCAATTTTATTCATCAAACAGACATGTCATTTGACCAAGCCTTTATCTTATAGCAAAACACGTTTTCAAAAGTTAGCATACAAATAAAATACATCAAGTAACATATAAAATAACATATTCCAGAATATAAAAGTCTCAATAAATTTCTAGTTCACTCTACATAATTTTATTTAACTTTGAAAACAGATTCAGCTCACTTAAAAACACAAATCTTCGTTTTGACATAACGGGAGCATTACAAAAGCTTTTGATGCTAATCTTAAGTCTAACATGCATAAATTTTTGCAAGGAATACAATAGTATAATTTTAATTAACCAAATCACAAAGCATATAACTCATAAAATTCGAATTTCATACATAACCTAGTCAAAACTTCGATTAAACATATCTTGAGCATACGATAACGAAATCAAACAAAATCAAAGTCTAAAACTAATAAATTTTCGATATATATCCATCTAAACATAATGAAAGATGAGTCCACAAGTCAATTTTATCAGATATACAAGATACAAATTCATTTTTCATGCAAACAATAACAATTGATCAATTAAACGATAAACTACAACGCAAAACATCATCAATTGAGCACTGGACTTGATTACACTATGTAATTGAATAAAAATCTGAATTATAACAATTAAGGTTACAAGTTATACCTTAAAACACAAATTGATTGATGCTAGGGCGTGTAGAACGATCTAGGGAACAACCTTTATGCACAACGTTTGATCTAAATTCAACTTGATGATGGTGTTCTAGTGGTGATGGTGGCCGACAGTTCCAAGGGGGAGGGGAGAGAAAAATCGGCTAAGAAAATAAGAATGGGGAGTTTGTGGGTTTACTTCTCCTTTTATACCTAGGTTTAGGGCCTAATTAAATCATTAAACGTCCAATACTTGCAAGCAAGACCCCAAAATAAAAACATAAAGGGGGCAAGGGGGTGGTCAGCTGAATGGCCCTTTTATGGGGTCTCGGGCTACGTTTTCTTTAAATCTTGGTACACGCGTGGTTCGTTTCGAGTGCCATTAACCGTACCGGGTCTTCGGAACATTAACAATGAAATGTCCCGTTCTTATTGATTAAAAACGTTCCATATTAATTGATTTCGTTGCGAGGTTTTGACCTCTATATGAGACGTTTTTCAAAGATTGCATTCATTTTAAAACAAATCATAACCTTTATTTCATCTAAAAAGGTTTAAAAATCTTTACGTAGATTATCAAATAATGATAATCTAAAATATCCTGTTTACACACGACCATTACATAATGGTTTACAATACAAATATGTTACAACAAAATAAGTTTCTTGAATGCAGTTTTTACACAATATCATACAAGCATGGACTCCAAATCTCATCCTTATTTAAGTATGCGACAGCGGAAGCTCTTAATAATCACCTGAGAATAAACATGCTTAAAACGTCAACAAAAAATGTTGGCGAGTTATAGGTTTAACCTATATATTATCAAAGCATAATAATAGACCACAAGATTTCATATTTCAATACGCATCCCATACATAGAGATAAAAATTATTCATATGGTGAACACCTGGTAACCGAAATTAATAAGATGCATATTTAAGAATATCCCCATCATTCCGGGACACCCTTCGGATATGATATAAATTTCGAAGTACTAAAGCATCCGGTACTTTGGATGGAGTTTGTTAGGCCCAATAGATCTATCTTTAGGATTCGCATCAATTAGGGTATATGTTCCCTAATTCTTAGATTACCAGACTTAATAAAAAGGGGCATATTCGATTTCGATAATTCAACCATAGGATGTAGTTTCACGTACTTGTGTCTATTTTGTAAATCATTTATAAAACCTGCATGTATTCTCATCCCAAAAATATTAGATTTTAAAAGTGGGACTATAACTCACTTTCACTGATTTTTACTTCGTCGGGAAGTAAGACTTGGCCACTGGTCGATTCACGAACCTATAACAAATATGTACATATATATCAAAGTATGTTCAAAATATATTTACAACACTTTTAATACATTTTGATGTTTTAAGTTTATTAAGTCAGCTGTCCTCGTTAGTAACCTATAACTAGTTGTCCACAGTTAGATTTACAGAAATAAATCGATATATATTATCTTGAATCAATCCACGACCCAGTGTATACATATCTCAGTATTGATCACAACTCAAACTATATATATTTTGGAATCAACCTCAACCCTGTATAGCTAACTCCAACATTCATATATAGAGTGTCTATGGTTGTTCCGAAATATATATAGATGTGTAAACATGATAGGTCAAAACATTGTATACGTGTCTATGGTATCTCAAGATTACATAATATACAATACAAGTTGATTAAGTTATGGTTGGAATAGATTTGTTACCAATTTTCACGTAGCTAAAATGAGTAGTTTTTACCAATTTTATTTTGCTCGCCATTTCTTCGTTTCTAATCCGTTTTGAGTGATTTAAGCGGCCACGGTTTCGTATTGAACTTGAATTTATGAAACTAAACATAAAAGGTATAGGTTTATAGTCGGAAATACTAGTTACAAGTCATTTTTGAAAGAGGTAGTCATTTTCATCGAAAGAACGACATCTTGATGACTATTTTGAAAAACAAACTTTCACTTTGAGTTTAACCATGATTTTTGGATATGGTTTCATGTTCATAAGAAAAATCATTTTCCTAGAAGTATAGCTTTTAAATCAAAGTTTTTCATAGTTTTTAATTATCCAAACAAAAACAGCCCCCGGTTGTAACTACGACGGCGTAAATTCGGTTTTATGGTGTTTATCGTGTTTCCGGGTTTTAAATCATTAAGTTAGCATATCATATAGATATAGATCATGTGTATAGTTGATTTTAAAAGTGTAGTTAGCAGGATTAACTTTATTTGCGAACAAGTTTAGAATTAACTAAACTATGTTCTAGTGATTACTAGTTTACCACTTCGAATATGATAGCTTTTTATGTATTAATCGAATGATGTTATGAACATCATTACTACCTTAAATTCCTTGGATAAACCTACTGAAAAAGGGAAAAATGGATCTAGCTTCAACGGATCCTTGGATGGCTCGAAGTTCTTGAAGCAGAATCATGACACGAAAACAAGTTCAAGTAAGATCATCACTTGAAATAAGATTGTTATAGTTATAGAAATTGAACTAAAGTTTAAATATGATTATTACCTTGTATTAGAATGATAACCTACTATAAGAAACAAAGATTTCTTGAGGTTGGATGATCACCTTACAAGATTAGAAGTGAGCTAGCAAACTTGAAAGTATTCTTGATTTTATGTAACTAGAACTTGTAGAATTTATGAAGAACACTTAGAAATTGAAGTTAGAACTTGAGAGAGATCAATTAGATGAAGAAAATTGAAGAATGAAAGTGTTTGTAGGTGTTTTTGGTCGTTGGTGTATGGATTAGATATAAAGGATATGTAATTTTGTTTTCATGTAAATAAGTCATGAATGATTACTCATATTTTTGTAATTTTATGAGATATTTCATGCTAGTTGCCAAATGATGGTTCCCACATGTGTTAGGTGACTCACATGGGCTGCTAAGAGCTGATCACTGGAGTGTATATTCCAATAGTACATACATCTAAAAGCTATGTATTGTACGAGTACGAATACGGGTGCATACGAGTAGAATTGTTGATGAAACTGAACGAGGATGTAATTGTAAGCATTTTTGTTAAGTAGAAGTATTTTGATAAGTGTCTTGAAGTCTTTCAAAAGTGTATGAATACATATTAAAACACTACATGTATATACATTTTAACTGAGTCGTTAAGTCATCGTTAGTCGTTACATGTAAGTGTTGTTTTGAGACCTTTAGGTTAACGATCTTGTTAAATGTTGTTAACCCAAAGTTTATAATATCAAATGAGATTTTAAATTATTATATTATCATGATATTATGATATAATAATATATCTTAATATGATATATACATTTAAATGTCGTTACAACAATAATCGTTACATATATGTCTCGTTTGGAAATCCTTAAGTTAGTAGTCTTGTTTTTACTTATGTAGTTCATTGTTAATACACTTAATGATATATTTAGTTATCATATTATCATGTTATATATAATATAACAATGTATTAATATGCTTCATATAAATTTAGTAAGACGTGGTTATAACGATAATCGTTATATGTATCGTTTCGAGTTTCATACGTCAATAGTCTTCTTTTTAAGTATATAACTTATTGTTACTATTTTTAATGAGATACTTGATGATCATTATATCATGTTAAACATATATATTTATTTATTTATGTATCATCATGTCATATACAACTTATAGCGTTTGTGAATCATTGGTCGAACTAGGTAATTAGACGTTTACAAAATTTCCGTTTCAATTAACCAAGTCTTAACAAGTTTGATTTCTTAACATGTTGGAAACATTTAATTATGTAAATAAAGTTTTCATTAAACATATAATCATAGAAAGGTTCGGAAAAGTTCGGGTCACTACAGTACCTACCCGTTAAATAAATTTTGTCCCGAAATTTTAAGCGATTGGAGGTGTTGGCTCATCTTCTAGAAATAAGTGCGGGTACTTCTTCTTCATCTGATCTTCTCATTCCCAGGTGAACTCAGGTCCTTTATGAGCATTCCATCGAACCTTAACAATCGGTATCTTGTTTTGTTTAAGTCTCTTAACCTCACGATCCATTATTTCAACGGGTTCTTCAATGAATTGAAGTTTTTCATTGATTTGGATTTCGTCCAACGGAATAGTGAGATCTTCTTTAGCAAAACATTTCTTCAAATTCGAGACATGGAAAGTGTTATGTACAGCCGCGAGTTGTTGAGGTAACTCAAGTCGGTAAGCTACTGGTCCGACACGATCAATAATCTTGAATGGTCCAATATACCTTGGATTTAATTTCCCTCGTTTACCAAATCGAACAACACCTTTCCAAGGTACAACCTTAAGCATGACCGTCTCTCCAATTTCAAATTCTATATTTTTTCTTTTAATGTCGGCGTAGCTCTTTTGTCGACTTTGGGCGGTTTTCAACCGTTGTTGAATTTGGATGATCTTCTAAGTAGTTTCTTGTATTATCTCCGAACCCGTAATCTGTCTATCCCCCACTTCACTCCAACAAATCGGAGACCTGCACTTTCTACCATAAAGTGCTTCAAACGGAGCCATCTCAATGCTTGAATGGTAGCTATTGTTGTAGGAAAATTCTGCTAACGGTAGATGTCGATCCCAACTGTTTCCGAAATCAATAACACATGCTCGTAGCATGTCTTCAAGCGTTTATATCGTCCTTTCACTCTGCCCATCAGTTTGTGGATGATAGGCAGTACTCATGTCTAGACGAGTTCCTAATGCTTGCTGTAATGTCTGCCAGAATCTCGAAATAAATCTGCCATCCCTATCAGAGATAATAGAGATTGGTATTCTATGTCTGGAGATAACTTCCTTCAAATACAGTCGTGCTTACTTCTCCATCTTGTCATCTTCTCTTATTGGCAGGAAGTGTGCTGATTTGGTGAGATGATCAACTATTACCCAAATAGTATCAAAACCACTTGCAGTCCTTGGCAATTTAGTGATGAAATCCATGGTAATGTTTTTCCATTTCCATTCCGGGATTTCGGGTTGTTGAAGTAGACCTGATGGTTTCTGATAGCAACATCGGCTTTCATACCCGGCCTCCAAAAATGTTTCTTGAGATCCTTGTACATCTTCCCCGTTCCAGGATGTATTGAGTATCTGGTTTTATGAGCTTCTCTAAGTACCATTTCCCTCATATCTCCAAATTTTGGTACCCAAATCCTTTCAGCCCTATACCGGGTTCCGTCTTCCCGAATATTAAGATGCTTCTCCAATCCTTTAGGTATTTCATCATTTAAATTTCCCTCTTTTAAAACTCCTTGTTGCGCCTCCTTTATTTGAGTAGTAAGGTTATTGTGAATCATTATATTCATAGATTTTACTCGAATGGGTTCTCTGTCCTTCCTGCTCAAGGCGTCGGCCACCACATTTGCCTTCCCCGGGTGGTAACGAATCTCAAAGTTAATCATTCAACAATTCAATCCACCTACGCTGCCTCATATTCAGTTGTTTTTGATTAAATATGTGTTGAAGACTTTTGTGGTCGGTATATATAATACTTTTGACCCCATATAAGTAGTGCCTCCAAGTCTTTAATGCAAAAACAACCGCGCCTAATTCCAAATCATGTGTCGTATAATTTTGTTCGTGAATCTTCAATTGTCTAGACGCATAAGCAATCACCTTCGTTCGTTGCATTAATACACAACCGAGACCTTGCTTTGATGCGTCACAATAAATCACAAAATCATCATTCCCTTCAGGCAATGACAATATAGGTGCCGTAGTTAGCTTTTTATTCAATAACTGAAACACTTTCTCTTGTTCATCCTTCCATTCAAATTTCTTCCCTTTATGCGTTAATGCAGTCAAGGGTTTTGCTCTTCTGGAAAAGTCTTGGATGAACCTTCTGTAGTAACCAGCTAGTCCTAAAACCTGGCGTATGTGTTTCGGAGTTTTCGGGGTTTCCCACTTTTCAACAGTTTCTATCTTTGCCGGATCCACATTAATACCTTCTTTGTTCACTATGTGACCGAGGAATTGAACTTCTTCCAACCAAAATGCACACTTTGAAAACTTAGCGTACAATTCTTCCTTCCTCAATAATTCTAACACCTTTCTCAAATGTTCACCGTGTTCTTGGTCATTCTTTGAGTAAATAAGTATGTCATCAATGAAAACAATGACAAACTTGTCAAGGTATGGTCCACACACTCGGTTCATAAGGTCCATGAACACAGCTGGTGCATTAGTTAAACCAAACGGCATGACCATAAACTCGTAATGACCGTAATGTGTTCTGAAAGCAGTCTTTGGAATATCATCTTCTTTCTCCCGCATTTGATGATACCCGGAACGTAAGTCAATCTTTGAATAAATAGACGAGCCTTGTAGTTGATCAAATAAGTCGTCGATTCTCGGTAGTGGGTAGCGGTTCTTGATGGTAAGTTTGTTCAACTCTCGGTAGTTGATACACAATCTGAATGTACCATATTTCTTCTTGACAAACAAAACAGGAGCTCCCCACGGTGATGTGCTTGGTCGAATGAAACCACGCTCTAAAAGTTCTTGTAATTGGCTTTGCAGTTCTTTCATCTCGCTGGGTGCGAATCTGTAAGGAGCACGAGCTATTGGTGCAGCTCCGGGTACAAGATCTATTTGAAATTCAACGGATCGATGTGGGGGTAATCCCGGTAATTCTTTCGGAAATACATCGGGAAATTCTTTTGCGACGGGAACATCATTGATGCTCTTTTCTTTAGTTTGTACTTTCTTGACGTGTGTTAGAACAGCATAGCAACATTTTCTTATTAGTTTTTGTGCCTTCAAATTACTAATAAGATGTAGCTTCGTGTTGCCCTTTTTTCAGTACACCATTAAGGGTTTTCCTTTTTCTCGTATAATGCGAATTGCATTTTTGTAACAAACGATCTCTGCTTTCACTTCTTTCAACCAGTCCATACCGATTATCACATCAAAACTCCCTAACTCTACTGGTATCAAGTCAATCTTAAATGTTTCGCTAACCAGTTTAATTTCTCGATTCCGACATATATTATCTGCTGAAATTAATTTACCATTTGCTAATTCGAGTAAAAATTTACTATCCAAAGGCGTCAATGGACAACTTAATTTAGCACAAAAATCTCTACTCATATAGCTTCTATCCGCACCCGAATCAAATAAAACGTAAGCAGATTTATTGTTAATAAGAAACGTACCCGTACCAAGCTCCGGGTCTTCCTGTGCCTCTGCCACATTAATATTGAAAACTCTTCTGCGGCCTTGTCCATTCGTGTTCTCCTGGTTCGGGTAATTTCTAATAATGTGGCCCGGTTTTCCACATTTATAACAAACTACATTAGCATAACTTGCTCCGACACTACTTGCTCCGCCATTACTCATTCCAACACCATTTGTTCCTTTCGTTCTGTTAACCCCTGGTCCATAGACCTCACACTCCGCCGCGCTATGACCATTTCTTTTACATTTGTTGCAAAATTTGGTGCAGAACCCCAAGTGATACTTTTCACACCTTTGGCATAGCTGCTTCTGATTGTTGTTGTTGTTGTTGCGGTTATTATTGTTTTTGGGATGATTGTTGTAGTTACTGTTGTTGTTGTTGTTGTTGTTGTTGTTGTTGTTGTTGTTGTTGTTGTTGTTGTTGTTGTTATTGTTGTTGTTGTTGTTGTTGCTGTTGTTGTTATTGTTGTTGTTGTTGTTGTTGTTGTTGTTGGGCCATTTGTTGTAGTTGCGATTGATATTGCGATTGTTAGGATAGTTGTTTCGATTATTGTTGTAATTGCTGTTGTTGTTGTATTGGTGATTCTTATCACCGTTTTCCTCCCACTTTCTTTTGACTTGCATCACATTGGCCACTTCAGCAGTCTGTTCTTTAATTCTTTCTTCAATCTGGTTCACTAGTTTGTGAGCCATTCTACATGCCTGTTGTATGGAGGCGAGCTCGTGTGAACTTATATCATCTTGGATTCTTTCCGGTAATCCTTTCACAAACGCGTCGATCTTCTCTTCCTCATCTTCGAACGCTCCCGGACACAATAGGCATAATTCTGTGAATCGTCTTTCGTACGTGGTAATATCAAATCCTTGGGTTCGTAACCCTCTAAGTTCTGTCTTGAGCTTATTGACCTTGGTTCTGGGACGGTACTTCTCGTTCATCAATTACTTGAATGCTGACCACGGTAGTGCGTAAGCATCATCTTGTCCCACTTGCTCTAGATCGGTATTAAACCATGTTAACGCAGAACCTGTGAAGGTATGCGTAGCGTACTTCACTTTGTCCTCTTCAGTACACTTACTTATGGCAAACACCGATTCGACCTTCTCGGTCCACCGTTTCAATCCGATCGGTCCTTCAGTTCCATCAAATTCTAAAGGTTTGCAGGCAGTGAATTCTTTGTAGGTGCATCCTACACGATTTCCTGTACTGCTAGATCTAAGGTTATTGTTGGTATGTAGCGCAGCCTGTATTGCGGCTATGTTTGAAGCAAGAAAGGCACGAAATTCCTCTTCGCTCATATTCAAGGTGTGTCGAGTAGTTGGTCCCATTTCCTTCAAAATAGTCAAATGAAACAAGTTAATCATACAGAATATTAAGAGTAGTCAATAGTATCTCGTAGCATAATATGAACTCATTTATAAAAGCTTTTTCTTCATATTAGCATTTTATAAGTTTAAATTCGAGTAGTACCTACCCGTTAAGTTCATACATAATAGCTAATATACAATTCAACTATTACAATTCTATATGAAAAACTGATTATAATAATATTTCGCGTTCAAACTTTTACACAATATTTTACAAACTTACAATACCGCTTATTTTACATATAGCATGAAATATAGCACACAATAAATTTGATACAAGATGGTTGTGAAGATAATTCTAGCTAGTACACAAGTCGTTCAGCAAAGGCAATAAAGACACGTAATTCATACGTCCAGAAACAAGTCATGCATTCTGGTTTTACTAGGACTACTTCCCATCCTTGGTCTTGTGGAACATAATCGTTATGGCCATTGATAAGACAGCGTGTTGTAACGTCGACAAAGGGACGAGGGTTACGTAATGTCTAACTGTCCTGTAACAATCTAAAAACCTCATTTCTTACCCCAATTACCGACTCCGTCACTTGTGGGAATGTTTTGTTTAATAGTTGTAGCCCGATGTTCTTGTTCTCACTTTGGTGAGAAGCGAACATTACTAACCCGTAAGGATAACATGCTTCTTTATGTTGCATGTTAGCCGCTTTTTCTAAATCACGAAGTCCTATATTCGGATATATTGAGTCAAAATAATTTCTTAACCCGTTGCGTGAAATAGCATTTGGGTTCCCCGCAATATATGCGTCAAAGTAAACACATCGTAACTTATGGATTTCCCAATGTGATATCCCCCATCTTTCGAGCGAAAGCCTTTTATAAACCAAGGCATTCTTGGAACGTTCTTCGAATGTCTTACAAACTGATCTCTCCTTAAATAGTTGTGCTGAGGAATTCTGACCGACTCTAGACAAGATTTCATCAATCATGTCTCCGGGTAGGTCTCTTAAAATATTGGGTTGTCTATCCATTTTGTGTTTTTATACTATAAAATAGACAAGAGTTAGATTCATAAAAAAAAAATACTTATTAATACAAGCAATTTTTACATATATCATAAAGCATAAGCACACTATATTACATATATTACACCACACGAATACAACTATCTTATTCTGACTCGCTCATTTCTTCTTCTTCGGTTTTGGTTCGTTTTGCCAAGTTTTTAGGGATATATGATGTTCCCCTAATATGAGCCGTCGTTTTCCACATTGGTTTAGAAAAACCTGGTGGTTTAGAGGTTCCCGGGTTATTGTCACAACTTAAGAAATATGGGTGTTGACGATACATATAAAGTTCATCGGGTTTGGAATCAAATTTCTCTATTTTTATGCCCTTTCCCTTATTGTTCTCTTTTGCCTTATTAAATTGTGTTGGGGTAATTTCTATAACATCATCGGAATCCTTGTCGGGATCCGATTCATCGGAGAATTGGTAATCCTCCCAATACTTTGCTTCCTTGGCGGAAACACCATTGACCATAATTAACTTTGGTCGGTTGGTTGAGGATTTTCTTTTACTTAACCGTTTTATTATTTCCCCCACTGGTTCTATTTCTTCTTCTGGTTCCAATTCTTCTTTCGGTTCCGATTCTTCTTCCGATTCCGACTCTTCTTCCGGTTCCTCTTCGGGAACTTGTGAATCAGTCCACGAATCATTCCAATTTACATTTGACTCTTCATTATTATTAGGTGAGTCAATGGGACTTGTTCTAGAGGTAGACATCTATCACATAATATCAAACACGTTAAGAGATTAATATATCACATAATATTAACATGTTAAAAATATATAGTTTCCAACAAAATTTGTTAAGCAATCATTTTTCAAGTAAACACGATCGAAGTCCAGACTCACTAATGCATCCTAACAAACTCGATAAGACACACTAATGCAAAATTCTGGTTCTCTAAGACCAACGCTCGGATACCAACTGAAATGTCCCGTTCTTATTGATTAAAAACGTTCCATATTAATTGATTTCGTTGCAAGGTTTTGACCTCTATATGAGACGTTTTTCAAAGACTTCATTCATTTTAAAACAAACCATAACCTTTATTTCATCAATAAAGGTTTAAAAAGCTTTACGTAGATTATCAAATAATGATAATCTAAAATATCCTGTTTACACATGACCATTACATAATGGTTTACAATACAAATATGTTACAACGAAATAAGTTTCTTGAATGCAGTTTTTACACAATATCATACAAGCATGGACTCCAAATCGCATCCTTATTTAAGTATGCGACAGCGGAAGCTCTTAATAATCACCTGAGAATAAACATGCTTAAAACGTCAACAAAAAATGTTGGTGAGTTATAGGTTTAACCTATATATTATCAAATCATAATAATAGACCACAAGATTTCATATTTCAATACACATCCCATACATAGAGATAAAAATCATTCATATGGTGAACACCTGGTAACCGACATTAACAAGATGAATATTTAAGAATATCCCCATCATTCTGGGACACCCTTCGGATATGATATAAATTTCGAAGTACTAAAGCATCCGGTACTTTGGATGGGGTTTGTTAGTGTTGGGATTTAACAAGTTTCATAATACTTAAAACCCTTTTTAAGAATCAAATAAAAGCGGAAGCATGAAAATTATTACCAATTGAACTTGTTAATCTTTAACCTTTTAAAGTTAAATCCCAATTAGGATCAAGTTGTGAAACATACTTACAAACTACAAGTAAGAAAAGTGTTTATACCTTCTCCTAGCTTGTTGATAGATGATGATGAAGATGATGGTAAATGGAGCTCCAAAATGTGAAGCCTCAAGTTGTAATACCCCAAGCCTTTAATACCAAACCTTTGTACTTTAGTTAGGATTTGTTAACACTTGATTAGAGCTTGCAAAGACCAAAATATGAACTCTCTTTGAGTCCCAAAAGCCCAAAGCAGCCAGCAGCAAGAAAGACTGGTTTGTGCAGTTTTTTTTTGATCTTTTGATGTGTATTTTTCAAGTGTGGTGGTCTCCAACAACACCTAGGTTCATATGCAAAAGAAGTGCAAGTAACCAAGCAAAAGAATAGCATGCTTGTGAAGACTCCCATGCCACTTCCAAACATTCAAATAAATGATTTTATATAACAAGGCATATTTTATAAACTTGCTCATTTAATAAACTTGTCTTTATAAAATTGGATTTTATAAAACATATTTATATAAACTTGCATTTTATAAATTATGTAAACTTATTTATAAAACTCATTTTTTTTATGAATTCCATATTGTAAGTTATGTTAACATTATTTTATAAAACCAATTTTATAAAATGTAACATAACTTTATTAATTATTTAACCTATAAATAATTAAATTCTTATTATATAAATTATTCCATAATTTATATATGTATACACATCAAGTAATATTATTTAAGAAAACTATTTTTCTTAAATTTCAAGTGTTGCGTAATTTAATCAACGATTCAATCGTTAAGATCAAAATACGATTAAGGTATTGGTAAGCTTGTTATTGGGTATGACCCGACTTGGATCAAAACATAATGGCCACATTAATTCAATATGTCTCTCGGGCATACGAAATACCTTCAATCTCCAACTTGCACGAGAAACATAAGAAATTAATGCAAGTGATGGATACCACCTAACGACCGTCCATCACCCCCAATATGTTATGACTTTGTGCCATTCAATAACATCATCCCTTTCGAGTTTCCATCTCGAATATGAATAGGTGAATCTTTTATCACATCCTTTTGTCATAGATGTCATGTTAAATCCAAGAGATACAGAGTGATCACTCTCTTCTAGATTTAACTTTATCAGGCCTTAGACATCTGGCTCTCAACGAATAAGAGGGACAAATTCCATCTTGACTACATACGTCCTAAACATATACCTTGTATTATACCTGAGCTCTTCCTTATGAACTACCATGTTTCAGAATAGCGAAGGAAAGAATCAAGGCACAATACTTGGTAAATATCTGAACCCAATATGTATCTCAGGTCAGAGAATACAATGATATTCGCCTTTACTCAAGATTACATGTGATCAACCACAAAGGCTCCATTTAGTAAATCTTGAGGGCGGGTCTTCCAATATTTAAATCCTACAAATATCTATGAACTTTGGTAGCAACCTTGCCCCACATTTAGTCCGTGAATGTATACCAATCCAAGTTCATAATAGTCTAAACCTCACACTTGCTCCTACAAATGTGATCGACTATGGAATTTAGAATAATTGCTTATTCATGGATAAAATATGCAAAATAGGAACCTGACTCATGATTAATAAATTAACACCATAATTATATTAATGAGTTTGAACAAATTTCGTTCCGTTAAAATACTTAAAACAGATCATGACCAATCACTAGAATATCGAAGCCCTAATGCACAAACATGTCCTGTATGTTTTGCTCCATGTAAGAGCTTCGTGAGAGGATCCGCTATGTTAAGATCTGTATGAACTTTGCGAATACATATCTTTCCCTTTTCAACTTCATCCCTTATGTAGTTGAATCTCCGCTCAATGTGATGGGTCTTTTGGTGAGCACGAGGTTCCTTGATTTGAGCAATTGCACCCTCGTTGTCACAAAAGATCTCAAGAGGGTCCTGAATGGAAGGGACTACTCCTAAGTCGTCGATGAATTTCTTCATCCATGTAGCTTCCTGAGCTACCAATGAGGCGGCAATGTACTCCGACTCTGTAGTGGATAATGCAACAACATCCTGTTTTGAACTCTTCCAAGAGAACGCACCTCCATTTAATGTGAAGACATAACCGGATTGTGAACGAGAATCATCACGATCAGTTTGGAAACTCGCGTCCACGTAACCTTTTACAGCGAGTTCCTCCTCACCAGACCCGTATATAAGAAACATATCCTTAGTCCTCCTAAGGTATTTCAATATACTCTTAACAGCAATCCAATGACTGTTTCCTGGGTTATTCTGGTATCTACTTGTCAGGCTAAGAGCGCATGACACATCCGGTCTAGTGCATATCATTGCATACATGATTGACCCAATAGCAGACGCATATGGGACTTTCTTCATTCTCTCCTGTTCATCTTTCGTGGTGGGACACGGAGATGAACTAAGGAGCATTCCTCTTTGAATAGGTACCAAACCTTTCTTAGAGTTCTCCATCTTGAACCTTTTCAAGATCTTTTCAATGTATGCACTTTGATTCAAACCTATCAATTTCTTGGATCTATCCCTGTAGATCCTAATCCCCAAAATGTATTGTGCTTCTTCAAGATCCTTAATGGAGAAGCAGCCTTTTAGCCAAGTTTTAACTCCTTGCATTGTCGGGATATCATTCCCAAATAATTATATATCATCCACATATAATACAAGGAACATGATAGTGCTCCCACTAGCTTTCTTGTATACACAAGCTTCATCACCATTTTTAATGAAGCCAAATTTCTTGGCTTCCTCATTAAAACGATGATTCCACATTCTAGATGCTTGTTTCAATCTGTAGATTGACTTCTTTAACTTACATACTTTGTTAGGATGTTTTGGATTGACAAAACCTTCAGGTTGAACCATATAGACATCTTCCTCAAGATATCCATTTAGAAAAGCGGTCTTGATATCCATTTGCCATATTTCATAATCATAATGAGCAGCAATGGCAAATAATATCCTAATAGACTTTAGCATTACCACAGGCGAAAAGGTTTCATCATAGTCAATCCCTTGAGTTTGAGTGAAACCTTTTGCTACAAGTCTAGCTTTATATGTATTTAAGTTTCCATGCATGTCGGTTTTCATCTTGAAAATCCATTTACAATCAACTAACTTGGAGCTAGTAGGTTGTACAACTAGTTCCCAAACTTGGTTGTCATACATGGATTGCATCTCAGCATTCATGGCTTCCTGCCATTTATCTTTATCAATCCTTGATAAAGCATCTTGGTAGTTTGTTGGTTCATCCAAATCAACCACATAGCAATCATCCATGAGAAACCCATATCTCTCAGGAGGATTACTAATCCTACCAGATCTACGAACGTCTTGTATACTTTGATCATCCATTTGATCATTCTCAACATTTTCATGTTGAGTGCTAGTGTTAACCAATTGTGTATCATCTACTTGATCTTGAACCTCTTCAAGATCTATTTTCCTTTCACTATTTCCTTCCAATAGGAACTTAGTTTCAAGGAATTCAGCCTTTCGAGCAACAAATACATTTTGCTCGGTTGGATCATAGAAATAGTATCCCATATCATCCTTGGGATATCCTATGAAGATACACTTCGAGGATCGAGCATTCAATTTATTAGGGACGTAACGCTTAGGATAAGCTTCACATCCCTATACCTTTAAGTATGATAGAGATGGAGGTTTTCCAAATCACATCTCATGAGGAGTTCGTTCCACTTTCTTGGTTGGGGCCATATTTAAAATACGAGCTGCAGAGCATAGACAATAACCCCAAAATGATAGAGGTAACGTGCTTCTAGCCATCATAGATCGAACCATATCCATTAGGGTTTGGTTCCTCCTTTCGGAAACCCCATTAAGTTGGGGGGTTCCTGGTGGAGTAAGTTGTGAGATGATGCCACAACTTCTAAGATGATCTTGGAAAGTATCGCTTAGGTATTCACCTCCTCTATCGGTACGAAGTACCTTGATTGTCTTGTTGACTTGATTTTGTACTTCGTTTTGATATTCTTTGAATGCTTCAAAAGTTTCATCCTTATGTCTTAATAAGTAGACATATCCGAAACGACTAAAGTCATCAATGAAAGTAACAAAGTATCTTTCACCATTCCTAGTCATGGGTTTAAAGGGTCCACATACATCCGAATGTATTAATCCAAATAAATCTTTAGCCCTTTCATAGGACCCTTTGAAAGGTGCTTTAGTCATTTTGCCTTGTAAACAAGATTCACATACATCAAACGAGTCCATCTCATTTGACTTCAAGAGTCCATTCTTTTGAAGTGTACGCATTCGGTTCTTGTTTATGTGACCAAGGTTACAATGCCATAAGTAGGAATCACTCAAATCCCTTTTGAGTTTCTTGGTGCTAGTATGGTATATTGAGCTACTAGATGATGTATCATCATGAACCAATTCATAAATTCCATTTGAAGGTGAAGCCTTAAAATAGAATACATTATCTAAATAAACGTGGATATCATTATTAACAAAATTAAGATAAAAACCACATTGTTTTAAACGAGAAACTGAAATAATGTTTCGACATAAATCCGGTGCATACAAAACATTGTTCAAAATAAGTTCCAAACCACTTGGAAGCTTTAATACAAAGTCTCCTTAAGCCCTCACTTGCACTTTGGCTCTATTACCCATAAAGAGACTTGATGTTCCCGTTTGCTTGCTACTTCTTTTGAACCCCTGCAAAGAATTGCAAGTGTGAGTTCCACATCCAGTGTCTAATACCCATGTATTAGAAGAAGTAATACTAAGCTCTATATATACCATATATATATTACCTGAGGTTTGTCCCGCATCCCTCTTTTCCTTCAATTCCTTAAGGTAGACCGGGCAGTTGCGTTTCCAGTGACCCATTTCACCGCAACCGAAGCACGGGTCTTCCTTGGGATTTGCTTGTCCGGCAACCTTCTGCTTCTTGTTCTTGTTTTTGGTTGGGGTAACCATCCTCCCCTTTCCCTTGCCTTGATGGGCGGGTCCTTTCCTCTTAGCCGCCTTTGGCTTAGAGGTGTTGTTACCTTTAGACCCACCATCATTGATCATTAGCACGGGTGAAGTCCTCTTACCCATGCTAGTTTCCGCCGTCCTAAGCATGCCATGAAGTTCGCCAATGGTCATATCCATCCCATTCATATTGTAATTAATTACAAATTGGTCAAACCTCTTTGACAAGGAGTTTAGGATAAGATCCGTGGCTAGCTCATTAGATATGTTGAGATTAAGACGGTTTGCGCGATCAATGAGGCTTTTCATCTTAAGGACATAAGATGAAACGGATTGGGAGTCGTCCATACGACATGCATGAAGCGCTCGAACAGTCTCGAAGCGCTCGACACGTGCTTGTTGAAGGAACATCTCCTTCAATTGCGTGATCATGTCGTATGCAGTATGATGCTCGAAATCCTTTTGGAGTTCAGGTATCATAGTCCCAAGCATTAGACAAGCGACTTGCACCGAATCGGCGCAATACTTATCCCAATAAGCCATGCCTTCCGTATCATCCTCGTCGGGTTGATCGGGAATAGGGTCTTCCAACACATACGCCTTATCCTCAAGTTTGAGGACAATCCTAAGATTGCGGAACCAATCCATAAAGTTCATATGGTTGAGTTTATCTTTCTCGAGGAGAGACCTTAACGATAGGTTGTTCAAGTTAATAGGTGCGTTTTGCATGTTGTTGTTATTGGCGGCCATCTACAAAATTTAACAAAGTTCATTTAAGTATCGATTTTAAATTTAATAAACAATACCCTTTTAAATTTTAATTGACTTATTAAATATTAGAATCCAACGGTAAATCAAATTTCGGTTAGGTGACCTTTATCCTGTTATTTGATTTAGCTATGTAGTCATTTATATGACAATTGCAATCCTTTTGCAACTTCTAAATTTTGGGATCATGCAATCCTTTTGCATGGCATATTTATCCCATCAACGCCTATTTGTTCCTCATGCTTTGGTGACCCTAAGTTCATGATTCCCAAATCAAGTCATCCTACTTGTGTAAACATGTAAAATTAACATACAAGTGGTTAGGTGACCTTTATCCCACAAGCATGCGAATTTTACCTTAACCATATTAGTTAGCTCATAACGGTTAGGTGACCTTTATCCCATTATGAGATCCCTACTATGTTAAAGTGTCCCACAAAAGGATGGCGTTAAACTTGTTTACCTTGTTTTAGTTTTAAAGGGATTTTCGGCTTTCTTTATTCTAGTTTAAGAAAACATATATGCCATACACCAACATGCATTTAGTGTATGGTTTGTTTGAAATCCATTTTCAAGTCTAGTAATTTTAGCCAATTACTTGATATAAACCATTTTATATATATGATCCTTATCATGTTCTTAATAACCGTTTATTAATGTCCTTTTAGCCATTTTTAATTTAACCATTTAAATTGACGTTTTGCATATCGTTAATAATTTAACCAATTAAATTGTTGTTATGCTTGTTGTTAACTTGTGTGATAACTTGTTGTAGTAACATACACAATCCACAATCATACAAGAAATAAAACAACCACACATGCAAACAAATGTGTTCACAATCAAGCCGATTTGGTAGACATTTGTTTAGCCGAAAACAAATGTCACCGGTTAAGGGTTATAATACTAAGTAGGAGATTTCAAAATCTCCCACTTAATCTTGCATCCAAATGCATCTTCCAAGTCTTCATCTTGTATCTTCATTTTTACAAAAAATATATCCTAATACATTTTTCTAGAAAATAAAAATACAACCTAATCTATTTTACATACCAAATATAAAATAAATTACATAACCAAAATAATAAAATTACAAACCAAATGAATGAATATTACAACCACATGAATGAATTAATATTACATACCAAATGATTAGATTAATTCAACCAAACATGCAACCATACAATCAAAAGGTCAAGGCTTGATTGTGAACTTCATCATACAACAAATATGACCAAAATGGAAGACCCAAAACCCATTTTGGGTCCCAAACAATTCGGCCAAAACACCTACCCACCCTAAACATACAATTTTTGCATTTTATAATCATGCATGTACATAAAATGCAAAATGTATAGTGAGTTTAATAACCATCTCGAATCATATTTCAACAACTTCGGCTCTAGATACCATTGTTGGGATTTAACAAGTTTCATAATACTTAAAACCCTTTTTAAGAATCAAATAAAAGCGAAAGCATGAAAATTATTACCAATTGAACTTGTTAATCTTTAACCTTTTAAAGTTAAATCCCAATTATGATCAAGTTGTGAAACATACTTACAAACTACAAGTAAGAAAAGTGTTTATACCTTCTCCTAGCTTGTTGATAGATGATGATGAAGATGATGGTAAATGGAGCTCCAAAATGTGAAGCCTCAAGTTGTAATACCCCAAGATTTTAATACCAAACCTTTGTACTTTAGTTAGGATTTGTTAACACTTGATTAGAGCTTGCAAAGACCAAAATATGAACTCTCTTTGAGTCCCAAAAGCCCACGGCAGCCAGTAGCAAGAAAGACTGGTTTGTGCAGTTTTTTTTTTTTATCTTTTGATGTGTATTTTTCAAGTGTAGTGGTCTCCAACAACACCTAGGTTCATATGCAAAAGAAGTGCAAGTAACTAAGCAAAAGAATAGCATGCTTGTGAAGACTCCCATGCCACTTCCAAACATTCAAATAAAATGATTTTATATAACAAGGCATATTTTATAAACTTGCTCATTTAATAAACTTGTCTTTATAAAATATGTAAACTTATTTATAAAACTCATTTTTTTATGAATTCCATATTGTAAGTTATGTTAACATTATTTTATAAAACCAATTTTATAAAATGTAACATAACTTTATTAATTATTTAACCTATAAATAATTAAATTCTTATTATATAAATTATTCCATAATTTATATATGTATACACATCAAGTAATATTATTTAAGAAAACCATTTTTCTTAAATTTCAAGTGTTGCGTAATTTAATCAACGATTCAATCGTTAAGATCAAAATACGATTAAGGTATTGATAAGCTTGTTATTGGGTATGACCCGACTTGGATCAAAACATAATGGCCACATTAATTCAATATGTCTCTCGGGCATACGAAATACCTTCAGTTAGGCCCAATAGATCTATCTTTAGGATTCGCGTCAATTAGGGTGTCTGTTTCCTAATTCTTAGATTACCAGACTTAATAAAAAAGGGCATATTCGATTTCGATAATTCAACCATAGGATGTAGTTTCACGTACTTGTGTCTATTTTGTAAATCATTTATAAAACCTGCATGTATTCTCATCCCAAAAATATTAGATTTTAAAAGTAGGACTATAACTCACTTTCACAGATTTTTTTACTTCGTCGGGAAGTAAGACTTGACCACTGGTCGATTCACAAACCTACAACAAATATGTACATATATATCAAAGTATGTTCAAAATATATTTACAACACTTTTAATATATTTTGATGTTTTAAGTTTATTAAGTCAGCTGTCCTCGTTAGTAACCTACAACTAGTTGTCCACAGTTAGATGTACAGAAATAAATCGATATATATTATCTTGAATCAATCCACGACCCAGTGTATACATATCTCAGTATTGATCACAACTCAAACTATATATATTTTGGAATCAACCTCAACCCTGTATAGCTAACTCCAACATTCACATATAGAGTGTCTATGGTTGTTCCGAAATATATATAGATGTGTCGACATGATAGGTCAAAACATTGTATACGTGTCTATGGTATTTCAAGATTACATAATATACAATACAAGTTGATTAAGTTCTGGTTGGAATATATTTGTTACCAATTTTCACGTAGCTAAAATGAGTAGTTTTTACCAATTTTATTTTGCTCGCCATTTCTTCGTTTCTAATCCGTTTTGAGTGATTTTAGCTGCCACGGTTTCGTATTAAACTTGACTTTATGAAAATAAACAGAAAAGGTATAGGTTTATAGTCGGAAATACTAGTTACAAGTCATTTTTGAAAGAGGTAGTCATTTCCGTCGAAAGAACGACATCTTGATGACTGTTTTGAAAAACATACTTTCACTTTGAGTTTAACCATGATTTTTGGATATGGTTTCATGTTCATAAGAAAAATCATTTTCCTAGAAGTATAGCTTTTCAATCAAAGTTTTTCATAGTTTTTAATTATCCAAACCAAAACAGCCCCCGGTTGTAACTACGACGGCGTAAATCCGGTTTTATGTTGTTTATCGTGTTTCCGGGTTTTAAATCATTAAGTGAGAATATCATATAGATATAGATCATGTGTATAGTTGATTTTTGAAAGTGTAGTTATAAGGATTAACTTTATTTGCGAACAAGTTTAGAATTAACTAAACTATATTCTAGTGATTACTAGTTTACCACTTCGAATATGATAGCTTTTTATGTATGAATCAAATGATGTTATGAACATCATTACTACCTTAAGTTCCTTGGATAAACCTACTGGAAAAGAGAAAAATGGATCTAGCTTCAACGGATCCTTGGATGGCTCGAAGTTCTTGAAGCAGAATCATGACACGAAAACAAGTTCAAGTAAGATCATCACTTGAAATAAGATTGTTATAGTTATAGAAATTGAACCAAAGTTTAAATATGATTATTACCTTGTATTAGAATGATAACCTACTGTAAGAAACAAAGATTTCTTGAGGTTGGATGATCACCTTACAAGATTGGAAGTGAGCTAGCAAACTTGAAAGTATTCTTGATTTTATGTAACTAGAACTTGTAGAATTTATGAAGAACACTTAGAACTTGAAGTGAGAACTTGAGAGAGATCAATTAGATGAAGAAAATTGAAGAATGAAAGTGTTTGTAGGTGTTTTTGGTCGTTGGTGTGTGGATTAGATATAAAGGATATGTAATTTTGTTTTCATGTAAATAAGTCATGAATGATTACTCATATTTTTGTAATTTTATGAGATATTTCATGCTAGTTGCCAAATGATGGTTCCCACATGTGTTAGGTGACTCACATGGGCTGCTAAGAGCTGATCATTGGAGTGTATATACCAATAGTACATACATCTAAAAGCTGTGTATTGTACAAGTACGAATACGGGTGCATACAAGTAGAATTGTTGATGAAACTGAACGAGGATGTAATTGTAAGCATTTTTGTTAAGTAGAAGTATTTTGATAAGTGTCTTGAAGTCTTTAAAAAGTGTATGAATACATATTAAAAAACTACATGCATATACATTTTAACTGAGTCGTTAAGTCATCGTTAGTCGTTACATGTAAGTGTTGTTTTGAGACCTTTAGGTTAACGATCTTGTTAAATGTTGTTAACCCAAAGTTTATAATATCAAATGAGATTTTAAATTATTATATTATCATGATATTATGATATATTAATATATCTTAATATGATATATACATTTAAATGTCGTTACAACAATAATCGTTACATATATGTCTCGTTTCGAAATCCTTAAGTTAGTAGTCTTGTTTTTACTTATGTAGTTCATTGTTAATACACTTAATGATATATTTAATTATCATATTATCATGTTATATATAATATAACAATGTATTAATATGCTTCATATATATTTAGTAAGACGTGGTTATAACGATAATCGTTATATGTATCGTTTCGAGTTTTATACATCAATAGTCTCCTTTTTAAGTATATAACTTATTGTTACTATTTTTAATGAGATACTTGATGATCATTATATCATGTTAAACATATATATTTATTCATTTATGTATCATCATGTCATATACAACTTAAAGCGTTCGTGAATCATTGGTCAAACTGGGTAATCAGACGTTTACAAAATTTCCGTTTCAATTAACCAAGTCTTAACAAGTTTGATTGCTTAACATGTTGGAAACATTTAATCATGTAAATATAGTTTTCATTAAACATATAAATCATAGAAAGGTTCGGAAAAGTTCGGGTCACTACAAACTAGTCGTTGAAACGCAATCACCAGATTTAATTCATTAAATCAATAATAAATTAAATAAGTTTGTCTTAAAGTGAATAATTATTAAAAATAATTATTTCATTGTTTTTCTGAGTTCCGTAAACTGAAAAGTTTTCTAGGCGATTAACTTAATCGTAACGTTTTCTAGTTATTTCGCTATCCGAAATAAGTTCATAATTTAATATAACATATTAATTCAAGTAATCCACTAGGATCAAATATGCATTTAATTCTATTAAATACACAAAGTCTAAGTAAACACTGTTAAATACTTAACGGACAAGTAACGATAGTAAACGGAAAAAGTCGGGTTGTTACACATTGGCAGGGCTACATGACATCACTGTCTTGTACTGTGTTTACGTGCAAACATAGTCGTGGCGTAATCTGGGAATCGGTAAATATTGTCGGGTTAGGTCTTATTAACGGTCTTGATAGTGATGTCATCCACATGTCGTCCGACAACCATGCACCGATTCCATCGTACTTGATAGATTTGTTCTTTTTAGCTTCTTTATTTGGCTTGTGTTATGTTGCTAACTGGACATTGACCGGCAATTTTCGTTGTTGTCTGTGGGCTTTTCTAAGATTTTCCGTTTACCGGATAGGATATCCGATATGCATATCATTACATATCAACGTAACAACCAATGTGATTTAATTTGTTACTTAAGGCCACTTGCAATGGATTTGTTACCACCATCGTTAACGGCCGCCACCATGTCACGACCACCACCAGCAACCCACCATCGGCTTCGTCAGTGGAGCCTGCAACAGAAGGCTCACGGAGAAAAGTGGGTCCTACCTTTAAATTCATGTTTTTTTTTTGCAAATCAGTATAACCTGAACCGTAAATTTTTTAAATTATATCGACAATCGAGTGATAGCCGTTTTCGATTGTAATCGAAAGAAATACTTGAAATCGTAACTCCGTTGATTTCATTGTCGTAAGTAGCTTCGTTCGTAGGTAGCTCGTTGATTACGGCTGAGGAATTTACGTTGATTCCTTTGCTTTTTTTAGTGATAGCTTTTATTTTTTGCGATAGTTTTCTGGTTGATTTTGACGGAAGAACGGTAGATAGATACTTGAATAGTAGATGGATATTTGGATAGTAGATGAAATTAATATTGATATTAGGAACATATAATATATATATATATGTATATATATATATATATATATATATATATATATATATATATATATATATAATGATACCGCAACCCGCATGCGCGATACATACATATGCAGGCACTCGCGTGCATGCGTATGCGTATACTTTGTATGCGGTATGCGGCATGCAGATTCGTATCGAATGCCTTTGTTCCCGGTATGGTGGTTACTTGGTTCTCAAGTATCTTTTCCATAATTATATCCGTGATTCGGGGAGTTGGTTATGGAAGGGATTACCATTATCTCGGATGGTTCTAGAATTAGGGTTTGCCTATATATACAAACCCTAATTATCATTCTAAGGGACAACCACGTTACGTAACAATCATTAACCACACATCATATGTTACCAGCATCATCTCTCATCTTCTCAAGGTTAACAGGTTAGTTCTTTGTTAACTAGCACCTACAGCCTTATATGGGGCCTTCCGATCAATGACCGTATTCGAAGGTGGACTTAATCACTTGGCCACCACACCGACATCATCATGTCGGCCAGGGTTATTCACGATAGCCGGACCAGAGAGCCTTGTTCTAAGATCCTTAAACCCCCCTTTACGTATTGAACAGGCATATTAACCCTATGGTAAAAATATGCATGATCAAGTGGTGCTTTCATTGAGAGTCGAACTAGTTCAAGACATGTTTAATTGTTTTTTCTTTTAAAGTTTTGAATTATAAGGCTTATTGATGTGTGCAGCAGCGTATACGAAATAGTTATATTTTTGTTGCGAACTACTATTAAATACGATACAATTTTACACAAGTTATTTTTTTATTTATAGAATGGATATACCTAAACCTTGTTACAACACTTATAGGCAGTGTACCTAATCATATAGTAGTGTAGTTTTTAGTAAGTCCGGTTCGTTCCACGGGGAGCTAGCCAAGTTTAACGCTATATTTTAACTATATTTGAATATATATATATATATATATATATATATATATATATATATATATATATATATATATATATATATATATATATATATATATATATATATATATATATATATATAAGTAGTATTATTATTATTATAAAAAGGGGTTTATACCGTTTAATGATCGGTTTGTCGATTTTATGTCTTAAGTCGCAATTAAAACCTAATGTAAAATATTAAATATAAAAATGACTTAATTTAAAGCGTAAAGTAAATGACGATAATTAAAATGCGATAAATTAAAAGTGCGATAAATAAAATGACGATAAATAAATTGCAATAATTAAAAAGTACGATAATTAAAAGTGCGATAAAATATAAAATAAAGGAATTATGCTTATTTAAACTTCCGTAATCATGATGTTTGACGTGTTGATTTTAATTTATTACCATGGGTTAATTGTCCTTTGTCCTGGATTATTTGATATGTCCATCTGGTTTTTTTCCATAACAGTAAATCAGTCATAAATATAAAGTGCGAGTGTCCTCGTCAAATTATCCTTATATCCGAAGTCAAATATTCCAACTAATTGGGGATTTAAACTGTAACAAGGTCTTAATACTTTGTTTAATAATTACACCAGGATATCTACTGCGTGTAACTCAAGTTTTTAATACTTTGTTAACAATTACGCCAAGTGTCCTTGTATGTAATCCACCCCTGTTTTAATGAGTCCATTGACTATTAGTCCATTCCCGTGTCCGGTTAAATGAATGATTATTAGTATTTATAAATATCCCGTCCATCGTGTTCGATCGAGTGTATATGGTTATTTATAGATACGTCAAATTGTAAATCTCTATATTAAATTAACGAATTATCATTCAGTTAAACAAATATAAAGTCCATTAATAGCCCATAGTCTATTTTCCACAAGTGTCGTTCTTTTGTCCAAACCCCAATTATGGTCCAAAGCCCAATTACCCCGTCTTTAATATTTAGCCCAATATCACGATTACTTCGATTTAAATAAGCATAATAATAACTTAGCTACGAGACATTAATTTAAAAAGGTTGAACATAACTTACAATGAGTATTAATAACGTAGCATTACAAGGATAAAATTTCGACTTACAAACTTACAATATTCGCCACTATAACCTTATTATTATTAACTTAAAATTAAAATTATAAATATAAATATATATATATATATATATATATATATATATATTGAGATAGAGAGTAGATAGAAAAAGATGTGTTAGGTTCGTCCAAAAAATGCTGAATTTATAGAATGTGAACTGCTACAGTGATCCATGCGATCGCATGGATTTTGTGCTTCCTGGCCATGCGATCGCATGGCCGCATTTTCCTGGTCACAAAGCTTTGTTTTCTTGTTGCCGACGGCTTTATTAAATATATATAATATATATATAATTTTAAGAATTATTTATATATTATATTATATTTATGTGTATAGTTGACTTGTAATTTTAGCTCCGTTGCGTCGCGCGTTGATAGTTGGTTCATGTCCCGGTTCCGAATTTTCGAACGTCCTTTCGTACGATTTAATATCTTGTACTTTGCGTTTTGCGGTTTGTACTCTTGTAATTTTCAGACGTTTCTTATCAATAAATTGAACCACTTGGATTGTACTTTGTACTTATTAGCGTATTGGTCATTTGCATCTTCAATTCGTCGAATCTGTCTTTTGTCTTCACCTTTTATTATTTAAACAAATATCACTTGTAAATAGAACAATTGCAACTAAAAGCTTGTTTTTCTTGAGAGATAATGCTATGAAATATATGTTTGTTTTTAGCATTATCAAATATTCCCACACTTGAGCGTTGCTTGTCCTCAACAATATAGAACTTGAATATAACTTTACTAGAATCACTTCTTTATTCTTCACACTTTGTACATCAGTGATTTTAATATGGCGGTATGAACAATGGTAGTAACGATGTGGTTTACAGTCCCACATGACTATAAAAATTTAGATCCTTTTAGGAAATTGGATCTTTATGAAAACATTTGATCTTTTGAAAATTCAATCTAGCTTTTACCCTAGATAAGTTTTCCGGAATAACCCTTCACCGGTGTTTGCAAATTATTTTTGTGGGTTTTGTGGGTTTCAAATTTTAAAATTTTACCTCAAAACTTGCGGTTTTGTGTTACCCACTTGCTAACCTTGTATTAGGAAAGCAACACGTCCAGTATACTTGTTCCATATATTACCTTTCGATAAACTACCGCCCGGTTGTAAAGGAAAGTGTTGAACAAGCAATTGTTAAGGCAATGTCCCGTGACATGCTTTTGATTATGGTCTATATCGTGTCAGATGCAATTACTATCCTTTGTAGGAGTAATAGTAAAGATCACCTATAGTTTTTCGGTCTGGCACAAGGTCCTGTCTTTGACCATGCTATACAACCACCGTTCTTACGATTGACACCCGATTTGGTTCAGGTGACCTAATGAATTCTAGGTGAATTCCTAGGATTTTACGTTCAATGGTAATGAACGCATTGAAAATAGGGTTTTCAGAAAACAAATCGGTTTGTAATTTGATCAAAATATTTTCTCTTTCAAGCTCGAGTTTAGATATAATCGAATTCCATAAGTTTGAATTCTCAATCTTTAAGGTTAATCTCAAGGATCGAGTAATATCAGTCTTAAAAGATGATTTTTGATCTTTAAGGAGATTATCCTTTCTGGGAATCTGATTCATTAGTCTTATAAGCTAATTTGCATGGTGCCCCCCATTGTATGAGACAGATCCTCTCATGGTTAGGATAAGTCTGACCCCTTGGCGACCCTGTTTGATGCTGAGGTCCGTGGATTTCCAGCTGATTTTTGAGAAAACTTTTCAAGGTTTTTCGTAGACTCTACAACTGGTCTAGACGACAACTTCCTGACCTAAATCAAGAAGCGCGTGTCTTTTTTTCTCGGAAAACTTTACTTCCTTTTAAATTTCATTTATATTACAATAAACTAGGTAAAACTGATTATTATCTTCCAAAACAAAAGTATCTTCAATTATTTGTACAAAAATATGTGATATATGTTCTAAATAACTTGGTAAATTTTTTCCCACACTTGACTTTTATTTTCCTTTCTTTGCCTTTTTATTCTCCTCTATTCCATTTTAAATGAATTCAAGCGTTTTGGGTTGTTTTTCAATTTATGTCCTTTTCGAAGTAACAATAATTTCGGTGTTAACACCTAGTTTTATCGTTCATAAATATGTATAAACATGATTTTGAGTTCATTTAGTTGAAAATTTTTAAAAATTTTACTAGAATTGGGTAGTCAGTATATATGACTAGGGCTGTTCTTTATTATCAGAGAGCACTAGATTCTAATACAACTACTGCGTTACTAGTATTTTTAATGGTAACCAAGTGTATAAGTCAAAAAAAAATTTAAAACCGAAAGAATTTAATCCCTTCCCACACTTAAGATCTTGCAATGCCCTCATTTGCAAGAAATCAGTAACAATTTACATTATTGAGGGTGATTAGCATAGAAAAGTGATTAAATTTTACCAAAGTTTCTAAGCATATTGTTGTTTATGTTGAATGATAAATGGTGCACATCACTTGTTCATTCCTGCAGTTGTTATTTCACATATATTTTGCATCTTGTCGTCAAAATTAGTTGCTTTTGCTGAACTTAATGCCAGTCTTTGAAAATGCGTTGTTTTACCCTGTTGTGTACATGAGATAAAATACATACAATACAAATATAAACATGCATGGTAATTTGAAATGAGACTTAACATCCCACTTTCAAATTATAAATACGAAATATTAGTAACAAAATAAAAAAAATGTTAAAAATTACATAAAAGTATCACAATATTATATGTTTTAAACATAAGTAAATAAAAATAATAAAAGATAAAAATCACCAACGGGAACTGTATCAATCTGGATAGGGGTTCCAGTTCATGTCGTCGATTGGGTTCCACGGCTAGTTATAGGTGTGCTGATAGGCTTGGTTGGGGTCGTAGAGAGTAAATGGTGGTCGCATATCGGGCTGGTGTGGCGGATAGTAAGCAGGTCGGGTTGGTACGTAGTTATTTGGTACCTGAGATGATAGCTGGCTCATGATCTGATGCTGATGATAGTGCCATCTATCATGTTGCCGTTGCCTGGAATGCTCGTACACATTCTCGGCGTGCCACTGCTCGTACTGACTATGTCTAGCCTCGTTTGTCATTTCTACCTCATTTATACGCTGGTAAACATCAGTAACAGCCTCCCTAATGACATCCCTAATGTCATCCGCTTCCTCCATTTCCTCATCTGAACCTCCCTCTACCTGTGGATGAGGACCCTGATATGGTACTGCCTGATTGCGTCTGCTCTTTAATTCCTTTGCACCTTGATAGACCCGCAATCCTAAAGTCTCATCCTGTTCCCTACATATCATCAGTGGACCCCCTTGATCCCTATCTACGCCTAAATACTCTCCAATGAGAGTAACAAAAATACCTCCTCCTATTATTCCCCCGTCCTGTATTCCTTCCACCATTTTAGACAGATAAAAACCAACACAGTAAGGGATATTAACAAAGCTTCTAGTGTTTCGAATACACTTAAGGTAAAAAAAATCGTGTAGGGTCATCTTCTCCTTATTGTTACCTCGTTGTGTAATCGAATTAGCTAAAAATCTATGTATAATACGAAGCTCTGCTTTGTTAATATCTAAATAGGAGTGTCTTCCTCCCCGCGTAAAAAAATTATAATTTGACATACGCCTCCAGACGGCGTCAGCGTAAAAATTTCTATCGACCCTTTCACCATGATAAATCAAATTTGTACAATCAGGTAATAGTAATTCAGCGGGAGTGTAAATCTGTAAAGCCCTAGCCATGTCCAGCATGGATATCCTATACGTCCTACAGCCAAGTAAAAATCTAAGTAAATTCCTATCATCTAACCTAGCTACATCCGTATCAAGTGATATAGTACTCATAAGCTCAACACACTATTCCTTATATACAGGCCTACGAATGGTGAATAAACCTTCCCAATCGGGAAAAGAAGAGTTCCCATACCTTTGGATCAGTAGCAGTCTAACTGGGTTAGCTAGTTGGACACTTTCCAAAGTCTCCCAATCGATTACCCTCACTACTTCTACATTTTTCATTACCAGTTTAAATTTGTTACTTTGGTACGTCGGGTAAGCTCTCCAGCTTCGATCAAATCTCAAATTGGGATGCAACAGCTCTTCATGAATCATTGGGTGTTCTACTATTGGATGAATCGGAAATTGTACGTAGGCATTAACATATTCTTATTCCAGATCATAATATGGTATGTGTTGATCATTATGATGTTGTTGTTCTTGTTGTTGTTCCTGTTCAGGTTCTGGTTCATATTGTGGCTCATATTGCATTTCTGGCTATGGTTCGTTTTCAGGTTGTCTAGATGATGATGCACCGCCAGATTCGGTATATTTCTGCAAAACACATTAAATACAAAATTTGTGCAACCAAATATGCATTAGTGTTAGCAAAATAACAACTTGAAACAATTACAATGACATGTTTAATCCATATTAAACTCATGCTCATTTTCATATTTTTATCAATTCTACACTTTTTCAAATAAGCATATATGATAATGTTTACAAAGTTCATGAGCATTCAACTCAAATAACATGTCAAAATAATCATTACTAGCCATTAAACAAGTTTCAAATGGCATTTATATCAAATTAATCAAGTTCATGAATTTTTGACTTGAAAAGTCCACTTTAATTCTCAAAAATCATGTTTAGGATCAAAGTTTGGATCATTTAGCTACCTAAACATGTTTCACTACTTAATTTAGCAATAATTCATGACAAAATTCGGCCATAACCTATTTATATCAAAAAGCCCCAAATTGCTCAAGAACACAAACCCTAGATTTCTTAAAATTTTGAAGTTTTTGGCTTCAAATCATGTTAAATAGCATCAATCTAGGTTATACATGCATAATATACTAACAATTTAACTCTAATTACACTAGAAATTAACAAAATTAAATTAGGTAAAATTTAGCTCAAGAACACTAAAATTCAAATTTAAAGAGTTTTAGGGGTGAAATCTTTACCTTCTTGCTTCCCCATCTAAGAAAAGGCATGATTGTAGCGGATTATTGTGAGAAATTTGGTTGATTTTGGTAAAAATTGGTGATTTTAGGTGATTATGTGTGTGTGTGTGTGTGTGTGTGTGTATTCGTGTTTGAGGATGTGTGTGGAGTGAGAAGCAGAGACAGTCGCTGGTTTTATCATTCTGTCCAGATTTTAAGGGCCATGCGATCGCATGGAATTCCTATGTAAACCCCATGCGATCGCATGGGGTCTGGTACTTTTTTTTTTTTATAAAACCTTTAACTTATGAAACAAATAATTAAATTATTTAAAATTTTGTTTCTTTTAGAATGAGGGCGTTTCGGATCTTAGTCATAGTTCGTCTCTTGACAAAATTTTAAAATTTGTCACTTTAAAGCGTTGTTTTAAAAGCAAAGTTTTTTGGGTTTGTTAATGTTTTTGGCATACTTTAATTCAATAAGATTAAAAATAATGATAATAAAATTTCTCGTCCCGCCCTCGGGTAAAGCAATTTCGGTTCAACGACCTAGTCTTCGACTCACGACGAATTTTAGAAATCATATTTTTAACTCAATGAAATAAAGTAAATTATGTTTTTAAATTCACACCAAACTTAAATTTAAAATGCATAATAAAATTTCATACAAATATTATTAATATTTAAATATATTAGTTTTACAAACTTATATTAAAAATATTAAAATATTTAAAAACTTAAATATATTGATTTTAAAAATTTACAATAATAATTTAATATTAATTTAAAAACAAGGTAAAAAATTAAAATTAAAAATCTTTTTGGTCTTTTATCCCACTTTAATCAATCAAATATTATCAAAAATATACGCCCCTCTTTTGGGTAAAGTAATTTCAGCTAAATTACCTAGTTTTACTCCTGACGAATTTCTGAAATATTTTGAATTGATTGATTAAAGATATTTATACCTTAAGAATAAACGTTAAATTTTGCAGTGATATAATAAATTTTTGTATGATATCAATAATTTCGGTTTTGCATACATAATTTTATTAAATATCAATTTAATACTTTATAGCGAACGATTCGGCGTTTATTATCAAAAGGTTAAAAATAAATAAAAATAAAAACAAATAAAAACTGTACATACTTACCCGTGAGATAGAATTCTCAGAGACCTGCTTTAGCTGACTCATAGGAGAGTCGTGTGATTTGGTTTTCCATAGCTATATAAGCGTAACCTCGATTCTTCAATAACTTTTCTTCTAAATATGTGAACGGTCCTTCTCTGCATAGAGTAACAAATTCGGTATTTGAATATGTTTGATTGTTTGAACATTTACCTTCGTGTGACCATTTTCCGCATTTATGACATCTTTCAAGGTGTCGTGCTCTTCTTTTTGTTGCGGATTTTGATTTTCCTTTACCAAAATGTATCTTATGATGATCTTTCCTAAGTTCTTTCCTCACTTCGTCCATTTTTGTGATGCCCCCTACAAAACCATCGTGTACAGATCATCAACAACACGATCATTACAAGGTCAAACACTATATGCTGTTTAAAAACTAGTTTTGCAGTCATAAAAAGATAGCGATTACAAAAGATAACGTGACACAAAGGTCGTTACAAAGTCATTATTTGAAAATAACATAAATTACGAATGCAAAAGAAAAGTTCCATGATTGAGACATCTCTAAGTAATGCAGCGGATGTGACGACCCGGAAATTTCTGACTAAATTTAAACTTAATCTTTATATGATTTCGATACGATAAGCAAAGTATGTAATATTGAGTCTAGTAAATTTTGGAACGATGTTCATATATTCAGTTACCCTTTGACTGTGCTCGATGATTCATGAACAATTAATTGTAAATAGATATGTGTGTAGGTATATATAAATAATAAATCGAAATATAATTTGATGTATTATATGTTGTTGTTATTAGAAATTAATAAAATAAAAATGGTATATTATAATAATTATTGTTTAAAATATATTTCTATATGTAAATAAAGTATATTAAAAATAAATATTTAATGCTTGTAATACTCGTTTGATGTTCCGATTGATATTAAGCAAGTTAAATTCGAACTTATGTAATTTTAAAATAAAAGGCGATCCAAAAATGAGTTATTTAAGTTATAGGCTTATAAAAAGTATATTTAGGATCTAATTATTTAATTTTAACACTTTTTATATTTTACCCATAAATGAGGGAGACAGTTGATGTAATTTTTATTTAACAAATTAATAATCGAATTTTATACCATAATGACCAAAATAAATAAATATAGTTAATTTAAAAATATGGGATTTTTCTGAGAGTTTTTGTCCGCCACTAATTATCAACAGAGCAGGATAGACTTCCTCGATTAAAATTGTTGGTACTAACAACCAAGAGTCCAGCTGCTTCCCTGTTTGTATGATTGAAACTTGATTTACTATTCTTGATTTATAAATTTGTACTGCTTTTGTTCCAGCTTATCTCCACTAACTAAAATGTCTCATATATATATATATATATATATATATATATATATATATATATATATATATATATATATATATATATATATATATATATATATATATATATATATATATTATATACATATATGTACATAAAACCCATATGCACATAGATATACTTTTTACCTACTCATCAACCACTTTCTTTCACTCACCATCTCCATCGACATATTCTTCCTCAAGTGATACTTTTTATATATATTTTTTTCTTCCTGCTTTGCTACAAACGAAACCAGCTGCTACAAACTTCCGTTTCCATTTCAATCTTCAACCCAACAGATCATCATCAAACAACTACTCCGGGTTACTCATGTTTCTATTCGGTTTGCAATTAAAACCAACCCAGCAGCCCTTTTTGCTCGATAAAAAAAACCCCTCAAACAAATGGTCTTAATGTTTCTCGATCAATACCCGAAAACCATAAACCATCTTGTGAGTTGTTTTCATACACCACCATCTCCAACTCTCTTCACTTCCTTCTTCTTCATGAACCCACAAACATCATCTATGATTTCTTTCTCTTTTGTTCCTCTTAGTTGATCAAACACAACCATCCTACAACACCATGAAACCCTCGTAACCTGAAATTTATTGCTGAGAATATATCTCTGTTTGAAGCTGCTGCAAACCGAGAATTATCTGACCAAAAACAAACAATCCCTGTTGTCATCGTGTTCCATCATCATTTTAATCGAACTAAAAACTTTCCTTGTTACTACTTTATGTCGACCAGCTTCATCACCAACCACCAACGAAGAACCACCAACCTACAACTTGCAAGCTGTTACTGTTACTATCTTATTTCTATTCGAAAAATGATGATGCTACAGTAACGATATTAAAGACGATGACAATTTAATGATGGTTAATGATGATAAATTATGAACAAGATCGATGTTACTGTGGAGATAACAATGATGTTAGATGAATGAGAATGAAGTAGATCACGATGATGACAACCGTATGATGAAGATGATGACAATCGTATGATGAAGATGATGATAAGCGTATGATGAAGATGATGACAATCGGATGATGAAGATGATGACAACCGTATGATGATGATGATGGTTCGAAAGTCATGGAGAAATTGATGATGATTATGGATGTGTTGATGACAACCGAAGACCAATTCTTTTTATTATTTTTTTTCTCCTGTCGAACTGGTAACAAGAATAGGGTTTATGTTAGGCTACTGGATCACAATAATGGCTTGTATAAATTAGTTATGTTTGGGCCACGATCCAGCTATTATTCTCCTGTTGGGCCGAATTAATGAATGAAGAAGAAAATATGAAACATAATCGATACCAGGTTAAATATGTTAAAGTTCCAATTTATACCAGAAAGACAAAAGCAGCGCAGATGGTTATGGGTTGTGTCGGATTAGCGGGAGGTCGTGGGTTCGAACCCGGGTGTAGGCAGTTTTTTTGCAATTTTTTCTTGATGAGGTAGTCTACTCTCATTTATTATTATTATTATTATTATTATTATTATTATTATTATTATTATTATTATTATTATTATTATTATTATTATTGTTATTACCATGATTATTATTATTGTTATTGTTATTGTTATTATTATTATTAGTAATATAAATATTATTATTGTTATTATTACTAATACAAGATTTATGATCATTTATTATTATTGTTATTTTTAAGGTTATAATTATTATCATTATTATTATATCTAAAAGTATTATAATTATCATTAGTAATATTATAAGTATTATTAGTATTATTATTATTATTATTGTTAATATAAATAATTGTATTATTACTATAATTATGATTATTATTATAATTACTATGAACATAATAAAATTTATTGTTATTTCATTAATACTAGTATTAGAATCATTTTATAAATTATTAGAATTAGTATTTATTACTAACTTAAGTATTATTAAAATTTTCATTTGTAATAAGATTGCTATAATCATTATTATTATTAAAAATTAGGTATTATTATCAAAATTATTATTCTCATTACAATTATTATTAAGTTTATCATTTTTATTAAAAACTACTATTATTATTAAAACTATCATTTATATTAATAGAATTTTTAATATTATTATCATTAATATTAATATTAGTATTATCATTACTAGAACTACTTCTGCCAAAATTATATTAGTATTATTATAACTACTGCCATGATAAGCAAAAGATTTATATATATATATATATATATATATATATATATATACATATATATATATATATATATATATATATATATATATATATATATATATATATATATATATATATATATATATATATATATATATATACATATCAATATATTTAATACATATAACCTAACAAAATTAATATTCTTAAGTATTTAAAATATATAAAATGAATATATGAGAACATATATATATTAAAATAAAAATCACATAATTAATAAAGTTATATCTATATAACTTTGATCAATTACAGTTACGTGTATTAATAAATATCCAAATGATATAGGTTCGTGAATCCGAGGCCAACCTTGCAATTGTTCAATATCGTTATATGTATTTTTACTACAAAATACATTAGAGTGAGTTTCATTACTCCCTTTTTAAATGCTTTTGTAATATATATTTTTGGGACTGAGAATACATGCGCTGCTTTTATAAATGTTTTACGAAATAGACACAAGTAATCGAAACTACATTATATGGATGAATGATCGAAGCCGAATATGCCCCTTTTGCTTGGTAGCCTAAGAATTAGTAAACTAGTCTACTAATTGACGCGAATCCTAAAGATAGATCTATTGGGCCTAACAAACCCCATCCGTTGTAGCGAATGCTTTAGTACTTCGATGTTGTTTTATCATGTCCGATGGATGTCCCGGAATGATAGGGGAAATTCTTATATGCATCTTGTTAATGTCGGTTACCAGGTGTTCAATCCATATGAATGATTTTTTGTCTCTATGCATGGGACGTATATTTATGAGAACTGGAAATGAAATTCTTGTGGTCTATTAAAATGATGAAAATGAATGATTATGATAAACTAATGAACTTACCAACCTTTTGGTTGACACTTTAAAGCATGTTTATTCTCAGGTGTTAAAGAAATCTTTCGTTGTGCATTAGCTCATTTTAAAGACATTACTTGGAGTCTTTCATGACATACATTTCGAAAGATGGTGCATTCGAGTCATTGAGTTCATCAAGATTATTATTAAGTCAATTATAGTTTGGATAGTGGATATTATGAAAGGGTATGCATGTCTGTCAATTTTAAATATAAAGAAAGTTTATCTTTTAAAAAAGAATGCAATTTTTGTAAAATGTATCATATAGAAGTCAAATACCTCGCGATGAAATCAACTATTGTGAATCGTTTATAATGTATATGAACGGGTCCTTTCAGTTGGTATCAGAGCGGTGGTCTTAGCGAACCAGGTCTTGCATTAGTGTGTCTAACTGATAGTTGTTTAGATGCATTAGTGGTCTGGACTTCGACCGTGTCTGCATATCAAAAGTTTTGCATATCATTTAGTATCGAAAATTAATTGCTTATCATCCTTAAAGTCTAGACACCTCTTACTGCCTCTATTGCATAGACAATGTATAGATAAATTCATATCTTAGCGTATCTGTTATTGTTACCTTTGCCTGACAGCTTCCGTAGATTCCTCCGTAACTTATGGGATTTTAGTATTATATATGCATATGTAAATTATGTATTGTACGGTACTAATCTACATCCTATAATCTATTTCTTATCAAAAATCCTTCATCTAATCGTACGAGGTGAATCCCTTAACTAGTTTGAGTCCCTCAAATTCCGATAGCTATTCCGATAGTTATTCCGACAGCTATTCCGACATGGATATTCACCTAAGCTCCAAAAGCAGTGTAAACGAAATGGATCAACCAACTAGTCATCTTCAATTCATCTGATGGGTTCGTAGCCTACTTAATCATTGGAGACAAGAAGAAGCGGTCCCTTTCATCCACCATATTGTCCGCTGGGCGAAGAATTTGAAGCATTCACCGGCGAACCAATCCGAAACACCATTTTCACTATCATTTCCCGAATATCTCACCACGACTATATCATAACTTAGATTCTAAACCTTATTCATTCGCTCGTTCCTACCGAAAATCATCCCGGAGTAATAAGTTAACGAGCTTCGCGCCCGAGCTGTAGCCTTGAAAAATATGGTGCAAAACGTACCAGCTTCAGCAGCATCACCGGTACCAACAGTACCACCAACATCAATACCAGTACCACCAACAACCCAAGTTTCAACATCACATGCCTCAACATCTCATTATGTACCCCGAGCATAATCATCATTCAACGTATAATTTTACATCAATTATCTTCGTTCTTCATGGCGATTATGTAATCTCTAATGTTTTAGAAATTATGTATTCTAATTATAACGGTAAATCAAATGAGATTAATATTATATTAACTCATTGAATCTATGATTACATCTGAAGAAAATATATATGTAAGTATATTTTCATAAAGATTGTAATTAAAAATTCTTTCGTACAAACTGTTAATGGTGAAAATATTTTAACGGGTAGGTAATACCCGAGGAATATTTTGATTTCACATTAATAAGTTACATTGTACATTCTTCGAATCTGATTCAACAGTCATTTACTATCCTACTTACATCCACAGATATATGTATCCATTCACCGCAGAATAACCATTTTTATTCAAATTCATATTTGGATTTTGATTTATCAGAATCCAACAAGTGGCATAATGAAGAAAACATTGGACAAAATAAAATTTGTTAGAAACAAACAAATTAACTATGAGAAATTTTGTTAAGAATCCACACTAACTGTTCCTAGCTAACTGTTAATTCAGTATTACCTTCTATTTATTGCAATTTATTTATCGCATTTTATTTATCACAATTTTAATTCTCGAAATTTTATTTATCGCCATTTAATTTCTGTTATTTATTTTACGCACTTTAAATATCGGGACACGTATACAAGGTTTTGACATATCATAGCGACGCATCTATATATATTATTTGGAATAACCATAGAATCTCTATATGCAGTAATGCTGGAGTTAGCTATACAGGGTTGAGGTTGATTCTACAATAATATATATAGTTTGAGTTGTGATCGAGTCTGAGACATGTACACGGGTCACGACATGTATTAATTAATTTGAATATTATATATTGCTAACTGTGGACTATCAACTGAGGACTACCAACATTGGACAATTAAAATGAATTAAAATATTGATTATAACATATGAAACTAAACAATTCTTCAAGTTTGCCACTTCACTTCATCCTAAACCTCATTTGTATTTTGACAATTCCAATCTGCATTCAAACCTTTCACGAATCTTTAAAAAAAAACCTCAATCAGGAGGATGAACCAACCGCATTTCATCTACAGAAGAAAAGATGATGCATATAGTTATGCACTTGAAAACACTCGGAACCTGAGTAAAAGATTAACACGTATCTATGCTAACTCCTTTGGCATTGTTGTTACCGAAAATAACATTGCAATTCTTTTTCAAATTAGCCAATTTTATCACAGCTCCAGCAACTCAACTTCGACTTTTCGTTCGAAACAACCTTATTATAATCTTGATATATATGCGTGCTCTTTTATTGTTATCGGGGAACCTTTTATATTCCACCATATTACTATCAGCGTTTAATCATCTAAAAACACAATACTCTTGAAACCACCTCGCATTGATAACCGATGATTCAGATATCGTAGCATTTAAATGCAGAGGAAACAGAAAAATTGTAGATGGTCTAAACGGCCAAGAGTTTGATGATAAAGAAGGGAGTGTTAGGAACGCTCGATAGAAAATTTGGTACTAAAAAATAGATTGAGCAAACCATAAAGGAGACCAAGGCCAAATACAAGGACCATACCATATATTCAAAGAATCCAGGTAATTCTGGATCCGATGAAACCTTCAACGAATATCTTGCTCCATACTCATGTTAAAATCTTGCGGAAAATCTTTCTTCATCAACCATCGAACTTAGAAATTCCAAAATATCATCATAAATATCTTCGATATTTCTGAAGATATTTTCATAAATATTTTCATTCAAAATTATTTATCTCTTCGTGCTATCTATATTACATCATAAAGGAACTACTTTAGTTTCTAAATTTCTTTAAAATTAGAGTTTGAATTATGAATGATTTTGAAGTAGTGTTGGAAATTGATGCATGAGTTAATATAATATAATGACACTTGATCAACGTGATTATATTACAGTAAGTCATACTGAGTTTCTAATGAAACATGATGATTCATAGACCATACCGTTATCATATGCCATGTTACACGACTCTTACATTCTATCTAATCTAAAAACATATCAAGAAAATATATTCTTGATGGTTCTATCCTCTGTAATTCTGGTAATTTGACAAATCAAATCGTGCTATTACGTTCTTTCTTGTTTAGAACATTAAGTTCATTCGAAACTCCATACTTACGAATTTTGGACCGTTACTCATTTTATTAGAGTCGAGAAGAGAATAAAAAGGCAATGAGCTCCGAAATATAAGGGAGAATGTAAAGCCCGATAACAACACATAAATTACAAACCATGTATATCAATGTTTATTGCAACATAAAGACACGGGAGAATTAAAAACATTATAACCCCAAGGGCAAAGTAGAAGAAAGCATATTCCTCCGGTGGAAGTTGGAAAAGGAGAATGATTTTTACGATAGTAAGGATGAGGACAAGGATCAGAACTGAATTAAGCATTTTCACAATCTTTTGGTTTTGGAAATTGAGTATAGAAGTGGTAAAAGTAATGGAACGGAAGAAGTTAATTTATAAGTGAAATATCTGATAAAGAAATCAAGGTAGATTTTCTGCATTTAATTAGAGAGATCCTAATTTCCTTAATCCCGAGGAAATAAGATCTTATTCAGATTTCAAAGATTTTCTTCAAATTCCTTAAATTCCAGAAATCAACAGTGACTATGTCACCGTTTAAGTCAAACCTTCATTTACTCATTTCTTTCTTTGGTGATAGCATCACTCGTACTTTTCACAAAATTAAATTGTTTTATCTATATTACTTGATGATGATAAAACTCTAATTTTCAGCTTGTATGAGTCATGAAAACATACTTATTGTCATCCATGACCATTCCAATCAAATTTTAGGACGAAATTTATTTAACGGGTAGGTACTGTGACGACCCATAAATTTTTGACTAAATTTAAACTTAATCTTTATATGATTTCGATACGATAAGCAAAGTATGTAATGTTGAGTCTGGAAAATTTTGGAACGATGTTCATATATTCAGTTACCCTTTGACTGTGCTCGACGATTCACGAACAATTAATTGTAAATAGATATGTGTGTAGGTATATAAATAATAAATCGAAATATAATTTGATGTATTATATGTTGTTGTTACTAGAAATTAATAAAATAAAAATGGTATATTATAATAATTATTGTTTAAAATATATTTCTATATATAAATAAAGTATATTAAAAATAAATATTTAATGCTTGTAATACTCGTTTGATGTTCCGATTGATATTAAGCAAGTTAAATTCGAACTTATGTAATTTTAAAATAAAAGGCGATCCGAAAATGAGTTATTTAAGTTATAGGCTTATAAAAAGTATATTTAGGATCTAATTATTTAATTTTAACACTTTTTATATTTTACCCATAAATGAGAGGGACAGTTGATGTAATTTTTATTTAACAAATTAATGATCGAATTTTATATCATAATGACCAAAATAAATAAATATAGTTAATTTAAAAATATGAGATTTTTCTGAGAGTTTTTGTCTGCCACTAATTATCAACGGAGCACGATAGACTTCCTCGATTAAAATTGTTGGTACTAACAACCAAGAGTCCGGCTGCTTCCCTGTTTGCATGATTGAAACTTGATTTACTATTCTTGATTTATAAATTTGTATTGCTTTTGTTCCAGCTTATCTCCACTCACTAAAATGTCTCATATATATATATATATATATATATATATATATATATATATATATATATATATATATATATATATATATATATATATATATATATATATATATATATATATATATATTATATACATATATGTACATAAAACCCATATGCACATAGATATACTTTTTACCTACTCATCAACCACTTTCTTTCACTCACCATCTCCATCGACATAATCTTCCTCAAGTGATACTTTTTATATATTTTTTTCTTCCTGCTTTGCTATAAACGAAACCAGCTGCTACAAACTTCCATTTCCATTTCAATCTTCGAACCAACAGAACATCATCAAACAACTGCTCCGGGTTTCTCCTGTTTCTATTCGGTTTGCAATTAAAACTAACCCAGCAGCCCTTTTTGCTCGATAAAAAAAAACCCCTCAACCAAATGGTTTTAATGTTGCTCGATCAATACCCGAAAACCATAAACCATCTTGTGAGTTGTTTTCATCCACCACCATCACCAACTCTCTTCAATTCCTTCTTCTTCATGAACCCACAAACATCATCTGCGATTTCTTTCTCTTTTGTTCCTCTTAGTTGATCAAACACAACCATCCTACAACACCATGAAACCCTCGTAACCTGAAATTTATTGCTGAGAATATATCTCTGTTTGAAGCTGCTGCAAACCGAGAATTATCTGACCAAAAACAAACAATCCCTGTTGTCATCGTGTTCCATCATCATTTTAATCGAACTAAAAACTTTCCTTGTTACTACTTTATGTCGACCAGCTACATCAGAAACCACCAACGAAGAACCACCAACCTATAACTTGCAAGCTGTTACTGTTACTATCTTATTTCTATTCGAAAAATGATGATGCTACAGTAACGATATTAGAGATGATGACAATTTAATGATGGTTAATGATGATAAATTATGAACAAGATCGATGTTACTGTGGAGATAACGATGATGTTAGATGAATGAGAATGAAGAAGATCACGATGATGACAACCGTATGATGAAGATGATGACAACCGTATGATGAAGATGATGACAACCGTATGATGAAGATGATGACAACCGTATGATGAAGATGATGACAATCATATGATGAAGATGACGACAACCGTATGATGATGATGATGGTTTGAAAGTCATGGAGAAATTGATGATGATTACGGATGTGTTGATTACAACCGAAGACCAGAATTTTTTATTATTTTTTTCTCCTGTCGAACTGGTAACAAGAATAGGGTTTATGTTGGGCTACTGGATCACGATAATGGCTTGTATAATTCAGTTATGTTTAGGCCACGATCCAGCTATTGTTCTCCTGTTGGGCTGAATTAATGAATGAAGAAGAAAATATGAAACATAAATCGATGCCAGGTTAAATATGTTAAAGTTCCAATTTATACCAGAAAGACAAAAGCAGCGCAGATGGTTATGGGTTGTGTCGGATTAGGGGGAGGTCGTGGGTTCGAGCCCGGGCGTGGGCAGTTTTTTTGGAATTTTTTATTGATGAGGTAGTCTACTCTCATTTATTATTATTATTATTATTATTATTATTATTATTATTATTATTATTATTATTATTATTATTATTATTATTATTATTATTATTATTATTATTATTATTATTATTATTATTATTATTATTATTATTATTATTATTATTATTATTATTATTATTATTATTATTATTGTTATTACCATTATTATTATTATTATTGTTATTGTTATTATTATTATTAGTAATATAAATATGATTATTGTTATTATTACTAATATAAGATTTATGATCATTTATTATTATTGTTATTATTAAGGTTATAATTATTATCATTATTATTATATCCAAAAGTATTATAATTATCATTAGTAATATTATAAGTATTATTAGTATTATTATTATTATTGTTAATATAAATAATTGTATTATTACTATAATTATGATTATTATTATTACTATGAACATAATAAAATTTATTGTTATTTCATTAATACTAGTATTAGAATCATTTTATAAATTATTAGAATTAGTATTTATTACTAACTTAAGTATTATTAAAATTATCATTTATAATAAGATTATTATAATCATTATTATTATTAAATATTAGGTATTATTATCAAAATTATTATTCTCATTACAATTATTATTAAGTTTTTCATTTTTATTAAAAACTACTATTATTATTAAAACTATCATTTATATTAATAGAATTATTAATATTATTATCATTAATATTAATATTAGTACTATCATTACTAGAACTACTTCTGCTAAAATTATATTAGTATTATTATAACTACTGCCATGATAAGCAAAAGATATATATATATATATATATATATATATATATATATATATATATATATATATATATATATATATATATATATATACATACATATATATACATACATATATATATATATATATATATATATATATATATATATATATATATATATATATATATATATATATATATATATATATATATATATATATATATATATATATATACTTATCAATATCTTTAATACATATAACCTAACAAAATTAATATTCTTAAGTATTTAAAATATATAAAATGAATATATGAGAACATATATATTAATATAAAAATCACATAATTAATAAAGTTATATCTATATAACTTTGATCAATTACATTACGTGTATTAATAAATATCCAAATGATATAGGTTCGTGAATCCGAGGCTAACCTTGCAATTGTTCAATATCGTCATATGTATTTTTACTACAAAATACATTAGAGTGAGTTTCATTACTCCCTTTTTAAATGCTTTTGCAATATATATTTTTGGGACTGAGAATACATGCACTGCTTTTATAAATGTTTTACGAAATAGACACAAGTAATCGAAACTACATTATATGGTTGAATGATCGAAGCCGAATATGCCCCTTTTGCTTGGTAGCCTAAGAATTAGTAAACTAGTCTACTCATTGACGCAAATCCTAAAGATAGATCTATTGGGCCTAACAAACCCCATCCGTTGTAGCGGATGCTTTAGTACTTCGATGTTGTTTTATCATGTCCGATGGATGTCCCAGAATGATAGGGGATATTCTTATATGCATCTTGTTAATGTCGGTTACCAGGTGTTCAATCCATATGAAAGATTTTTTGTCTCTATGCATGGGACGTATATTTATGAGAACTGGAAATGAAATTTTTGTGGTCTATTAAAATGATGAAAATGAATGATTATGATAAACTAATGAACTCACCAACCTTTTAGTTGACACTTTAAAGCATGTTTATTCTCAGGTGTTAGAGAAATCTTCCGCTGTGCATTACCTCATTTTAAAGACATTACTTGGAATCTTTCATGACATACATTTCGAAAGACGTTGCATTCAAACCATTGAATTCATCAAGATTATTATTAAGTCAATTATAGTTTGGATAGTGGATATTATGAAAGGGTATGCATGTCTGTCAATTTTCGATGTAAAGAAAGTTTATCTTTTAAAAACGAATGCAATGTTTGTAAAATGTATCATATAGAGGTCAAATACCTCGCGATAAAATCAACTATTGTGAATCGTTTATAATGTATATGAACGGGTCCTTTCAGCGGAAATCTAGCACAGCAGGTCCGTAACAGCAAGTCTATAACAGCAAGTTTATAACACCAAGGCAGCAAGTCTAATAGCGGAAGCAACAACGTCTAAGCACCTGAGAAATACATGCTTAAAAAGTCAACACGAATGTTGGTGAGCTATAGTTTGTTTGTAATCAGTAATGTAATGTAGGCCACGAGATTTCAGTGCTTCAAACTAGCATTTCAAATCAGTATGATAAAGTATATGCTTATCCGTGGGCACCCGGTAACTAACTTAACGTAATATTACCACCTAAAAGTACACTTGGAGAGTGCGTAAGTTTACGAGTATTAAACACCTGTTAAATGCTAGCGCGACTAGCCCGAGTGGGGATGTCAAACCCTATGGATCCATATCTAAGATTCGCGTTCACCGGTTCAAAAACCAATGACTAAACGTTACCGAGCTAAGGGAAAAGTTTATGATGTTGTATAACCCACACATATATAAAGTTTAAGTACTCGTGCCTAGTAAATAAAACGTAAAAAGTGCATGTATTCTCAGTCCCAAAATAGTTAAAGTAAAAAGGAATGCTATAACTCACAGTGATGAAAGCGGTAAAGTCGATAATGAAAGTATGCCAGTAGTAAGTCGGTCCAAAAGGTCGTCAACCTAAGTCAAAGGTCACTAGGTCAGTATCTTGTCCCAAAAGGTTAAAAGTGAATAAATTAAGTTTAAGTGTCATCATCATCATCATTCATAATCATAAAAGCTAAGTAAGTTTGACAAGAATAGAGATTGAAACAATAGGCTGAATTCGGTCAGCTGCTACGACCTGTATACAAAACGAAAAGATGCGTAGTCAGTGGCTATGGCTCCGTATATGAGTCCTCTAACCGCTGACCAATTTTTAGAACCTAACTCATCTTCCTTTGACCATGGCGATGGTTTAAGTGCGAGTAGGTCATAAATTTCAGCACAGCCTTACAAAGACATAGTGACTTTCAGAGGGCTATAAATCCTAAACCGTATATCGGATTAAGATAAGGCCTAAACAAAAAGTCATATACTCGAAGCGAACTAACTGAAAATCAATTTTTCAGAAGTCCAGGAATCTGATCAGATCCCGAAAAATAGTAAACAAGTGCTCCGGTGGGGTTCTTGGTGCTTGATGCTCATCACGGTTCTCATCCTTGATGCTTGTAGCTTCAAGTGTACAACTCGTTGATGGGTTAGCATCACCTTGACCAAGATTCTACCATCAATACACAATATGTTAAGACCAAGTAAGAACACAACTCATTTAAGAGTCTTAGATGGATGATGAACCAAGGTTACATCATATCCTTAGTCTTAACACAATTACAAGTTCTATTTACAACTAAAGCTACAAACTTTACTTCAATCAAATAAGTATGAACATAATCTAAATCAAATAAGGTGATGGAACCCTATGCTAGAGAGCTTGGATCCTTTTCACACAAGTTATAAGATTACAAAGCTAGAAAGCTTGAACCTTTGGTGTTCTTGAAACCTTGAAGCATAAAGCTTAGATCTTTAAGTTACATGAAGACCATAAACACAAGTTTTGATCTTTATAAAAAAGTAATGAGATCATAAGTTAGAAAACTTAGATCCAACAAAAGATATGAAGATTCAAGCTAGAAAGCTTGCATCTTGGTTGTTCTTGAAGATCTTGAAGCATAAAGCTTGGATATTTAAGTTACATGAACAAAATAACAAGATTAAAGTTAAAAGATTTAGATCTACAAAGTAGGTGAAGATTCAAAGCTAGAAAGCTTGAATCTTCCATGTTCTTGAAGGATTCAAATCCATGTTTGAATCTACAAGATGTAATCAAGATCAAAGCTAAAAAGCTTGATCCTTTAAATGATGATGATGATTCGTGAATGATGAAGGGAAGAAGAAGAAGAAAATTAAAAACTTACAAGTTTTAGAGTGAGAAAGACTAGAGAGGAAATAAGAGAGTAAGTATGTGTGAAATAAAAATGAGAGCAAGTGTAAAATGGATGGAATAAGGCTTGTATTTATAGGTGAATGAGGTGATACATGGGGTATCAAAACCGTAGGAACATATATGGGACAAAGGGGACAAACTTTTGCTTTTTGGTTAATGGTTGTCTAAAGTTGGTGCTTATGTTAGGATCCCATGCAACATTAAGGATAATACTTGACAAAAATGCTAGCATGTTCCCTCTAATAAATGGGTATTTGTCTTACTTATTAATGGGTCACTAGTTACTTATAATTGATCTAATTAAATAGTCCACTAACTAATGTAGGGTGGGCTAAATTCCAACAAGGTAGAAAGTCCAACAAGACTAACTAGTAAGCATAAGTAAATTACTAAGCGTAATTAATCATCCAAAAACCCAAGTAATTGTTATTATTAAATAACAATTAATATTTCGTAGTCATAATATTCCGATTACGACAAAAGTTAAACGTGTACGCAGTACGCATTTTGTTCGAAACGTCAAGTAACACTAACGGTCATAAAGGCATCCGGTGATCAAGTTAAGTATCCTACGTACTTAAAGGCATGTTTTAACATATAAATGAAAGTAATCCATGTGTAGTAAGATTTCAGAGTATAAAATAGCACAGTACGCACAAATACGCAGTTTCGCGAAACCACAAAGCACAAAAGCAAGTCGAAAAAGCCGGGTCGTTGCATTACCCTCCTGTTAAAGAACATTTCGTCCTGAAATTTTAAGGAGTGACCAAAAATGATACCGTTTTTGAATAAGAAGGAGTGTATCGAAGTTCCAAGAGACTCGAGGGCTCAGAAGTGAGTTAATTGCCTTGAAAGGTACTTGGGCGTAAGATTAGGTATATGCCATTAACTAAGTCTCTTGTCCTAAGAGATCAACAAATTGATTTCGTTTCTGGTTAACATGAGTATGTCATCCGAATATATACCCACAAAAGGAAAGATGATGTTGTTAGCCCTACATGCATCTTCAGTAAGCTGGATGTATGAAATACATTATGAATGTTATTAAACTCATCTAAAACATTGAGCGCTCATGTCGCAATATGAAGCTGACAGATAGAATGGAAAACATGGCGATCACAACATACTGCATGTGAACTTATCCTTGGATGGAATGAAAGCACAGTTTCATAATGTAACTTTATCCTTTCAGTTACATGTTGAAGTTATGGTTAAGTAGAACAACATATAGTTGCAACCAACGAAGGAAGGATACTTAGAGTAACCATATTCGTGTTACAGACGTTTTAAGCAGTCCCTTCCAAAAGGATAACAAGATTTCATAGATTCCTAAAGTATGTTACTTTACATTTCCGAAAGAGAATCGTACGAAAGGTGTGATCTTTGAACCAGGGTGAACTCTTCGAGCGGTTTGTTCTGAATTTATCCTTTTACTTAAGGGGATGCGCGAACTAGAAGATACGTGGACCCTTGGTCGTAAAGAACGGTTTACTCTAAGTGAAAAGAATCTCAAAAATGATTCCTTGTACCTCAACCTACTGATTCATAGAGATGATGTTTATGAGGATGTTGCGATTAGCCGTGAAATATTGAGAATAGAAACCCACCTAGTGCCCTTCCTACAATGGGGTGACCACTGAGTGTACCTCAGAAAACTGATTTATCGGCCCACCATTTTGCCATGTCTAACCTTAAAAGGAACTTTTTTCGAGTGCAAAGACTTCCTAACAAATTTTTATAAATCTGCCACCCAAAGTGGCTCAAGCGTTTTTAACAAAGATTTTAATAGTAAGCTTCATCCCTAACGGAGGGAGAGAAGAAGTGTGATCCCTACATGGTGTAGTCTAATACGAAAACCTTTAATAAAATCAACCGAGGAAGTTTTGAAAAACCTTTAAACATTTGATGTGATAACATAAATGGAACAAAGTTATTTGTAAATTTAGAAGTATGTACAACGTGCACCATTTTGCACAAAAACTATTTGACTTAAGTTAAACAACTCAATAATGGAGCGATTTTTAAATAATTTGAAGGTATTTAGTATGTACTAACCAAAATAAGTAAGGGTAAATTTATTAACTTAATTACATACATACATATATAATTTTATAAATCGCATAAGTGACAGAAAATTTTTTATTACTTTCATTATCCATAAATCTTATGAGGACTGCACAAATAAACATCGTGTAAAAGTTTTGATAAACATAGTTTTTCGTATTTTAAAGGTTACGAGTTGAAAAAGATCGAGTAAAAAATCTTTGAATCATCGGTTGACATGTTACTAAGTAATGAAAACTAATGAATTAAATGTAGTTTTGATATTTATCAGGACACAAGTCTTTGGACCAAAAATGTTCACGTGTGAATGAAGCATATAGCATGAGGAGGAGAAGTTAATTGCTTCTTGATTTTGCGAAATGCCAAAAAAGTTATGACTAATATTAAAGTCGGAATACTGATGGTGTTAATATCGCTAGATGAGAATCTCTTGGAATAAGTCAAGACTCCGAGTTATGTAAGAAAGAGCATCGCTTCGACAGGTGTGACAAATAAGATTCCTGGGGTAGCGCAGTAATTTTGAATGGTTTAAGTGTTAGTGGATGCCCGAAGGCTCTGCATGACGTGTAGTAAGTGCCTTCATCACATACACACACACACACACATGAATCTCTCAATTTCGACGGTTGTAGAGTCTTCAAGATGACTTGGATACAAATAAGCAACGAAAAATTTTATATGACAGGCAACGAAAATTTTATGGAAATCGTTTAGGTGACAATGTAAGAAAAGAACGAAGTTCTTAGTAATCTATGGTTATGTACAACCCGTACCATTCAAAGTAAAATATCTTTTGAATAAAAGATTTGGTTTGTAAAAATTTCATATGTATTTGCCAAAAATAAGTAATCATTTACTTTATTTTATATAACATAGAGGATTTCGAAAATTTGCACGAATGGCAAATAAATTTATTTATATTAAGTTTTGAGAGAATCGCACAGTAAAATAGTGTAAGTAAAATTTTGGCAAACAAATTTTTCATATTTCGGAGGTTACAAGTTGGAAAAAGATTGATGAGAATCGAGTAAAAGAATTTTTGAAACTTTCGGGTGATATTTGAGCAAAAATGTTACGATGTAATGAAAACTGTTGAATTTAAATGTGGTTGATGACTATTAGTAGGGCATAAGTCCTTTGACCAAAAATGCTTAAGCATGAAGTTGTTGCTTATAAGTGAGATACGAATGGGAGAGTGTGAGGATGGGAATTAACTACCCATTGATTTTGGAAATTTCAAACTGGTATGACTAATATTGACGTAAGAAGGGAAAATATTGTGATTATCATCGAACAAGGTATCTCTCGAAATAAGTTAGGATTTAGAGTTGCGTAAGAATGAGTATCAAATAAGATTCCTAACTAGTCCTTAAGATAGAATTTGAATCGCCGAAGTGACGGGATACAATTTCCTTTATGTATCATCATGTAAGTTTGTCCATTGTATCGGTTTCTTTCATGGTTAGAAAGTGAGCAAATTTGGTGAGATGGTCAATAATAACCCAGGTAGTGTCATAACTGCCTGCCGTTTTCAGTAGCTTCTTGATGAAATCCATTGTTATTCCTTCCCTTTTTCATTGGGGGATTTTGGGTTGTTGAAGTAACCCATATGGCTTTTGGCTCACCATTCTCGCTAGGTATACGGAAAATTTTCTCTCTATAAATAACTTTCGTTTTCATCCTTGAAAACTAGTCCATTCAAACTGTTTCATCAAGGCTTCCTAACTTGATGAGTATTAGGTTAACCCTTAAGTCCATTCCAACTTTTACATCAAGCTTCCCACATTGATGCGTGTTAGGATAATCTTAAGGTTCATTCCAACCAAATCTTACTATACAACCGTGAAAAATTCTATCAATCTTCTCAGATAATATCTGCTTGTGCATAGGTAACTAGTCCTTTCCAAGTACTACTTTAAACTTCTAAGTTTTATTGACATGAGGTCATCTCCAAATGACCCACCTGTTAATTTTAAGATACTACCTTAAATTATTCCCCTATCTCTGCCAGCTTACCATTAGCTTGTCCTATAGAATACTTAACTCTCATGGTTGTTAATGGCTTATTAGTCATAACACTAAGGTTCTTAGATATAAGGTTTCTATCACTCTAGTATTAAACAACTTCGAGACAATAAATCGTTGTGACGAAATGTACCCTAACTATGATCAGGATCCATGCGTGTCTCTATGGCTGAGATAACAATTGCTCTGCCGCAAGTAAGTCTAAAGTTTTTCCTATTCAAGAACTTTTTCCTTAAGTGTCCAGGGTGTCTATATCTATAACAGATTTTTCAGTTTATCAATTCTTCAATCAAGGCCCTTCTTGTACAGTATTTAGGCTTAGTGGTTATTCCAACCTCTATCAGACCATAATGCGTATACTCAAGTGGTTCCTACCAAAATTTTCTCCGAATCACTTCATATTCCTTATGTAGTAACATTGGGACTTCTGCATGATTTACTTCAATATAACCACGCTGGCCTAGCGTCATTATATTGTACTAAATCGTACGTTCATTCCAACCACTCCATATGGTCAATGCAACGTGATCACTTCCAGTTCTACTCAATTTCATCTAACGGTGCTTTAGCTATGCTATCTCAAAACAAATTCTACATAATTAATCTCACAGTTTCTCAGTGTGGGTGCGTAGGTTCCGTAGGTCATGCATCAATGCCTAATTGTCCCGAAATTTCATCAAAATGTTCGGGTTCGGGTAACGTCGTTAGGTTCCTTTCTGGGTCTCGTGTCGAGTTGTATGTGTAGCAAGTAGTAATACGATACGTCTTGAGGTGACTCCCAAGTCTTTGGGTATGGCTGAGCATCAGTAGAAGACAATATGACCTTGTGAAAGGAGATGTCCTCCCGACTTTTCCAATGCCTAAGGGTGTTAGGGACCTTAGTCCAGAAGTGTCATTAGATCGTTGAGTAGTGGTGGAGAATGGAATAGATAAGTGACGGTCATGAAAGCGTACAGGATACGGGTCATCTTGCAAAAATTGTACAACCTTCTAATGTTCATACGTTGTACGTGGCTAATTAGAGTGAGCGCGGAGGTGCGGTTACTCCGACAAGTCCTCACATATCTCCTCCTCTGAGGATCAACTTTAGTGGGCGTGTAATCTAAGGGGTACTCCTCCTAGATTGCGTGAAGTAATGTTTCAATCTTTGAAACGATGGAATGACGGTAACAGGTGGATTACAATACTAGTCCTTAGGGTTAAACGAGTGGGAAAAGGGTTCAGAAAAATATTTGAACTTGGAAAGATAAGTTTTTCCAAGTCGGTACAGCGGATAGCAGACGGGTAGCGAGAGCGTAATCAGGCATAATAACTACATCAGCCTAGATCGTCTACAGCATTACATAGTATGGCAGTAATAACAGTATGGACAGAAGTATCATGCAAAAAGCAGATAGTAGCATGCAGTAGCGAGAATAAGCAAAAGCATACAGCAAGTTGACATAGCAGTAAAAGGAAACGGTAGCATGCAGCAAGTTCATACAGCAGTAAAAGTAAACAGTAGCATGCAGTAAGTTCCGCAGAAACAAGTAAACAAGCAAGTTGTAGATTAGTCCTATTAGTTAATCCTACTCGACCTGGCCAAGACTCACTAATGCAACCTAATTCCCTACAACCAATGCTCTGATACCAAATGTGACGCCCCGTACAAAACCATCATTTACGGATCATCAACAACAGGATCATTACAAGGTCAAACACTATATGTTGTATGAAAACCAGTTTTGCATTCATAAAATGATAGCGTTTACAAAAGATAACGTGACACAAATGTCGTTACAAAGTCATTATTTGAAAATAACATAAATTACGAATGCAAAAGAAAAGTTCCATGATTAAGACATCTCTAAGTAATGCAGCAGAAATCTAGCACAGCAGGTCCGTAACAGCAAGTCTATAACAGCAAGTTTATAACACCATGGCAGCAAGTCTAATAGTGGAAGCAACAACATCTAAGCACCTGAGAAATACATGCTTAAAAAGTCAACACGAATGTTGGTGAGCTATAGTTTGTTTGTAATCAGTAATGTAATGTAGGCCACGAGATTTCAGTGCTTCAAACTAGCGTTTCAAATCAGTATTTCAAATCAGTATGATAAAGTATATGCTTATCCGTGGGCACCCGGTAACTAACTTAACGTAATATTACCCCCTAAAAGTACACTTGGCGAGTGCGTAAGTTTACAAAGTATTAAACACTCATTAAATGCTAGCGCGACTAGCCCGAGTGGGGATGTCAAACCCTATGGATCCATATCTAAGATTCGTGTTCACCGGTTGAAAAACAAATGACTAAACGTTACCGAGCTAAGGGGAAATTTTATACCGTTGTATAACCCACACATATATAAAGTTTAAGTACTCGTGCCTAGTAAGTAAAATGTAAAAAGCGTATGTATTCTCAGTCCCAAAATAGTTAAAGTAAAAAGGGATGCTATAACTCACAGTGATGAAAGCGGTAAAGTCGATAATGAAAGTATGCCAATAGTAAGTCGGTCCGAAAGGTTGTCAACCTAAGCCAAAGATCACTAGGTCAGTATGTTGTCCCAAAAGGTTAAAAGTGAATAAATTAAGTTTAAATGTCATCATCATCATCATTCATCATCATAAGAGCTAAATAAGTTTGACAAGAATAGAGATCGAAACAATAGGCTGACTTCGGTCAGCTTCTACGACCTCTATACAAAACGAAAAGACGTGTAGTCAGTGGATATGGCTCCATATGAGTCCTCTAACCGCTGACCAATTTTCAGAACCTAACTCGTCTTCGTTTGACCGTGAAGACTGTTTAAGTGCGAGTAGGTCAGAAATTTCAGCACAACGTTACAAAGACGTAGTGACTTTCGGAAGGCTATAAATCCTAAACCATATATCAGATTAAGACAAGGCCTAAACGAAAAGTCATCTAATCGAAACGAACTAACTGAAAATCAATTTTTCAGAAGTCCAGGAATCTTGGTGCTTGATGCTCATCACGGTTCTCATCCTTGATGCTTGTAGCTTCAAGTGTACATCTCGTTGATGGGTTAACATCACCTTGACCAAGATTCTACCATCAACACACAATATGTTAAGACTAAATAAGAACACAACTCATTTAAGAGTCTTAGATGGATGATGAACCAAGGTTACATCATATCCTTAGTCTTAACACAATTACAAGTTCCATTTACAACTAAAGCTACAAACTTTACTTCAATCAAACAAGTATGAACATAATCTAAATCAAATAAGGTGATGGAACCCTAAGCTAGAGAGATTGGATCCTTTTTACACAAGTTATAAGATTACAAAGCTAGAAAGCTTGAACCTTTGGTGTTCTTGAAGACCTTGAAGCATAAAGCTTAGATCTTTAAGTTACATGAAGACCATAACCACAAGTTTTGATCTTTATAATAAAGTAATGAGATCATAAGTTAGAAAACTTAGATCCAACAAAAGATATGAAGATTCAAGCTAGAAAGCTTGCATCTTGGTTGTTCTTAAAGATCTTGAAGCATAAAGCTTGGATCTTTAAGTTACTTGAAGATTACAAATACAAGTTTGAATCTTTATAACAAAATAACAAGATTAAAGTTAAAAGATTTAGATCTACAAAGTAGGTGAAGATTCATAACTAGAAAGCTTGATTCTTCCATGTTCTTGAAGGATTCAAATCTATGTTTGAATCTACAAGATGTAATCAAGATCAAAGCTAAAAAGCTTGATCCTTTAAATGAGGATGATGATTCGTGAATGATGAAGGGAAGAAGAAGAAGAAAATCAAAAACTTAAAAGTTTTAGAGTGAGAAAGACTAGAGAGGAAATAAGAGAGTAAGTGTGTGTGAAATACAAATGAGAGCAAGTGTAAAATGGATGGAATAAGGCTTGTATTTATAGGTGAATGAGGTGATACATGGGGTATCAAAACTGTAGGAACATATGGGGGACAATGGGGACAAACATTTGCTTTTTGGTTAATGGTTGTCTAAAGTTGGTGCTTATGTTAGGATCTCATGCAACATTAAAGATAATACTTGACAAAAATGCTAGCATGTTCCCTCTAATAAATGGGCATTTGTCTTACTTATTAATGGGTCACTAGTTACTTATAATTGGGCTAATTAAATAGTCCACTAACTAGTGTAGGGTAGGCTAAAGTCCAACAAGGTAGAAAGTCCAACAAGACTAACTAGTAAGCATAAGTAAATTACTAAGCGTAATTAAGCATCCAAAAACCCAAGTAATTGTTATTATAAAATAACAATTAATATTTCGTAGTCATAATATTCCGATTACGACAAAAGTTAAACGTGTACGCAGTTTGTTCGAAATGTCAAGTGACACTAACGGTCATAAAGGCATCCGGTGATCAAGTTAAGTATCATACGTACTTAAAGGCACATTTTAACATATAAATGAAAGTAATCCATGTGTAGTAAGATTCCAGAGTATAAAATAGCACAGTACGCAAAAATACGCAGTTTCACAAAAGCACAAAGCACAAAAGCAAATCGAAAAAGCCGGGTCGTTACAATTTTGCCTCTTATGAATGATACCAGTTCACTCGGGAAAGTGTTATTATTATGTTTAGTAATGATAGCGTGTAGTAGTAGACCATGGTTCAGATCAAAGGAATTCTTTATCACGTAAAACCTAAAAGAAATAAAAATTCAGAATGGAGGGAGAAGACTAGTTCTTTAGGGTCTGCTAGGGAAAGACCATTCAGATTCCATTTTCGGAAACTACACGAAAACAGAATATCTAACTCTAACAGAAATACATATTACCCTTAAAAGATTCGAATCTTCCCACACTTAGTTAGTTGTGGTGTCGAAATTGTGATTAACTTCATCTTCAACTTCCATTAGATTATCTATGTAATGTTTAACTCTGTGACCTTTAACCTTAAATTCAATCCCATTTGAATTTATTAACTCTACTGTTCCGTATGGGAAAACTCTTTTGACTATGAACGGTCCAGACCATCTTGATTTCAATTTTCCAGGAAATAGCTTGAATCGTGAATTGAAAAGAAGGACTCTGTCTCCTTTCTTAAATTCTTTTGAACTTCTGATTCTTTTATCATGCCATTTCTTCGTTCTTTCTTTATAGATTAACGAATTTTCATATGCTTCATGTCTTAATTCTTCTAATTCATTTAATCAACTTAACTGTAGACGTCCGGCTTCATATAAATCAAGATTACATGTCTTCAAAGCCCAAAATGCTTTGTGTTCAATTTCTACTGGAAGGTGACATGCTTTTCCGTAAACGAGTTTAAAAGTTGTGGTTCCAATTGGAGTTTTGTAGGCTGTTCTAAAAGCCCAGAGTGCATCCTCCAATTTCATGGACCATTCCTTCGGATTCGATCCTATGTTTTTCTCTAGAATACATTTTAAAGCTCGGTTGGTATTTTCAACTTGTTCACTTGTTTGTAGATGATAAGCGGTTGAGATTTTATGAGTTACTCCATATCTTTTGAGAACTTTCTCAAGTTGATTATTACAAAAATGAGTACCCCGATCACTTATTAAAGCTTTCGGTGTTCCGAACCTAGCAAAAAGACGTTTTAAGAAGTTGACTACAACTCGTGCATCGTTAGTTAGGAGAGCTTGTGCTTCCGTCCATTTAGATACATAATCAATGGCAACGAGAATGTAGAGATTATTATGAGATTTTGGAAATGGAACCATAAAGTCAATACCCCAAATGTCAAATACTTCACATACTTGAATGACATTTTGTGGCATTTCATCACGTTGACTTATTTTTCCGGCAGCATCACAGGATTTATAGAGAAGGTGTGCGTCTTTGAAAATTGTAGGCCAATAGAATCCAGCGTGATAGACTTTTCTTGCTGTGAGTTGAGGCCCATAATGTACTCCTGTTAGTCCCGTGTGACAGTGGTTTAAGACTTGGCTGGCTTCATCCTCGAATACGTATCGGCAGATTATTCCATTGGGACAACTTTTAAACAAATGTGGATCTTCCCAGAAATAGTGTTTTATATCACTAAAGAATTTCTTTCATTTTTGGTATGACAACCCTTTTTTAAGGAATCCACATACTAAGTAGTTTGCATAGTCTGCAAATCATGGACTTTCATTATAATCGATTTTCAAAAGATATTCATCAGGAAAGTTATCTTGTATAGCCGATTCATTTAGAACTTCTAATTCGGGATTTTCAAGACGAGAAAGATGATCAGCGGTGAGATTTTCTGCTCCCTTTTTGTCTCAAATTTCAATATCGAACACTTGTAAGAGTAAGATCCAACGGATTAATCGTGGTTTAGCATCTTGTTTTGAAAATAAGTATCTAAGAGCAGAATAGTCGGTATAGACCACCGTTTTAGCTAGAACGAGATATGAACGAAATTTGCCAAAAGCAAAGACAATATCAAGGAGTTCTTTTTCAGTAGTTGTGTAGTTTGTTTGTGCTCCTTGTAACATCTTACTAGCGTAATAAATAGGTTGAAATCATTTTTTAATCCTTTGTCCTAAAACGGCTTCCATTGCAAAATCACTTGCATCGCACATGAGTTCAAATGGTAGATTCCAATTTAGAGTTATCATGATCGGCGCATTAGTGAGTTTTTCTTTAAGAATATTAAAAGATTTGATGCATTCATCTGAAAAGATGAATGGAGCATCCTTTTCTAGGAGTTTATTCATAGGAGTGGCAATTTTAGAAAAATCTTTTATGAAACGTCGGTAAAAACCGGCATGCCCTAGAAAACTCCTAACTCCTCTAACATTAGTGGGATGTGGAAGTTTAGCAATTACATCTACTTTAGCTCTATCCACTTCAATGCCTTCCTTTGAAATTTTATGACCAAGAACGATGCCTTCTTTAACCATGAAATGGCATTTCTCCCAATTAAGAACTAGATTTGATTGTTCGCATCTAATAAGCATTTGTTCAAGATTAACTAGACATGTTTCAAAAGTATCACCGAAGACTGAAAAGTCATCCATGAAAACTTCCATGCATTCTTCTATCATGTTGTGAAAAATCGCCATCATGCACCTTTGAAAGGTTGCAGGGGCGTTGCAAAGTCCAAATGGCATGCGTTTGTAAGCAAAAGTACCATAAGGGCACGTGAACGTGGTTTTCTCTTCGTCCTCGGGTGCTATTGGAATTTGAAAATATCCGAAAAAACCGTCAAGAAAACAATAGTAACTACTCCTGGCTAATCTTTCCAATATTTGATCAATGAAAGGTAAGGGAAAGTGATCTTTTCTGGTGGCGTCATTTAATTTTGTATAATAAATACAAACTCGCCATCCTGTTACAGTCCTAGTAGGAATAAGCTCATTTTTTTTTCATTTGTGATGACAGTCATGGCACCCTTCTTAGGTACGCATTGAACTGGGCTTACCCATGGACTATCAAAGATTGGATAAATTAAACATGCATCTAGCAGTTTAATAATTTCTTTCTTAACAACATCTTGCATATTAGGATTTAGTATTCGTTGGCGTTGCACATTGGTTTTATGACCTTCTTCCATAAGGATTTTATGTGTGCAATACGAAGGACGTATGCCTTTATTGTCATGAATCTTCCATGCAATAGCTGGTTTATGAGCTTTTAACACAGAAATGAGTTGAGATTTTCATTTTCTGTAAGAGGATACGATATTATTCCAGGTAATTCAGATTCACCATGTAAATAAGCATATTCTAAATGATTTGGAAGTGGCTTTAACTCTAATGTCGGTGATTCTTCTATTGATGATTTATATCGATATCTGTCTTCCTCTTTTAGCATTTGAAGTTCTTCTGTTGTTGGTTCATATTCATTAGCCATAAGTGTAGCTAACATTTCAGCTTCATTAATTGGTTCAGTTCCTTCTCCTAAAGAACATTCTCCTGTTCCTTGTAATTCTGAAAATTCTTCTAACAATTCTGTATGTGAATCTATAGTTTGAATATAATAACATGTATCATCTACATATTGCGGTTGTTGCATGGTTCTATCAGCAGAAAAGGTAACACTTTCGTCCTCTATACTTAGGGTCAGTTTCTTACCAAACACGTCTATTATTGCTTTAGCCGTGTTTAAGAATGGTCTCCCTAATATGAGAGGAACTCGAGAATCTTCTTCCATGTCCAGAATAACAAAGTCTACTGGAAATACTAAAGTACCAACTTTAACTAGCATGTTCTCCATTATCCCTCTAGGATATTTTACTGATCGATCGGCTAGTTGTATGCTTATTCGTGTTGTTTTCAATTCTACGAGGTCTATTTTAGTGTATAATGAATACGGCATTAAATTTATACTAGCACCTAAGTCTGCCAATGCTTCTATTGTACTAAGACTACCCAGAAAATATGGAATTGTGAAACTTCCTGGATCTGATAGTTTTTCTGATATCTTATTCAACAGCACTGCAGAACAATTAGCATTCATAGTAACAGTCGAGAGTTCTTCCATTTTCTTTCTATTTGTGATTAGATATTTCAAGAATTTAGCATATCTAGGCATTTCTGAAATCACATCAATGAAAGAAAGATTGACATTTATTTGTTTAAACATATTCAAGAATTTGGATTGCTTGGCTTCAAGTCTTTCTTTTCTCATTTTAATTGGGTAAGAAAGTGGTGGTTGTTATGGTTTAACATAAGGTATAGCCTTAACTGTATTATCTTCATTAACCTTTTCAACTACTGGTTCTTTTTCCTTATCTTGCTCAGGCTGCGATTCTTGTGGAGTAGGAATAGAATCATCAGAAATTTCAGGTATTTCAGGTGATTTAAGTGTAATACCACTTCTTGTGGTAATGGCTTTAGCTTTTTCATTCCGGAGGTTAGCATTTGTATCGCTAGGTAGACTTCCAGGTTTTCTTTCACCTATCAACCTTGCTAGGTTGCTGACTTCTTGTTCTAGATTTTGATTAGAAGTTTGTTGATTTCTAAATGCTTGAGCATTTTGTTCATTGGTTTGTTTCTGAGATGTGAAAAAATTAAGTTTGAGATTCAACTAGCTTTGACATCATATCTTCTAAATTTGGCTTTTTATCATCGATTTGTGGTGGTTTAATTGGAAAAATAGGTCTTTGCTGATTGTAAGTATTATTAGATACTTGTTGATTGCTAGGACCTTGTTGGTTGTTGTATGGAACATTTCGGTTATAATTCTAATTTTGATTGTAGTTTGGTCTTGGTGGTTGATAATTATTCGGATAATTATTTCCAGGCCTTTGGTTTATATATGAAATATTCTCTCGTTGTTCCATTGTTTGTTCAATACTGAGACAATCTTTTGTCAAATGTGGTCCTCCACACTGCTCACAACTAATTCGTATATCATGAATATCTTTAGTCATCTTTTCCATTCGTCTTTCGACAGCATCTATCTTTGCGGACATGGAATCAAATTCATGGCTAGAATCGGCTCTAGCCGCTTTAGATGATCTAACGATATCTTTTTCTTGATGCCACTCATGTGAGTGGGAAGCAGTGTTATCAATAATTTTGTAAGCTTCAGTTGCGGTTTTCTTCATAATGGAACCACCAGCTGCTATATCGATGTCTTTGTGTGTAGTGATGTCGCATCCTTGATAGAATATTTGTACTATTTGATAAGTGTCTAAACCATGTTGCGGACATCCTCTTAACTGTAGTGACCCGAACTTTTCCATGTTTATATATATTAAATGAAATTGATATTTACATGATTAAGTGTTTCCAACATGTTAAGCAATCAAACTTGTTAAGACTTGATTAATTGAAATAGGTTTCATATAGACAATTGACCACCCAAGTTGATCGGTGATTCACGAACGTTAAAACTTGTAAAAACTATATGATGACATATATATGGTTATATATATAGTTAACATGATATTATGATAAGTAAGTATCTCATTAGGTATTTTAACAATGAGTTATATACATAAAAATGAGACTATTGAATTAAGAAACTCGAAAACGATATATATAACGATTATCATTATAACAACGTCTTACTAAGTACATATGAATCATATTAAGATATTGTTACACTTGGTTAATTATGTTAAATGATAAGTAAATATATCATTAAGTGTATTAACAATGAACTACATATGTAAAAATAAGACTACTAACTTAATGATTTCGAAACGAGACATATATGTAACGATTATCGTTGTAACAACATTTAACTGTATATATATCATACTAAGATATATTATATATCATAATATCATGATAATGTAACAATTTAACATCTCTTTAGATATAATAAACAATGGGTTAACAACATTTAACAAGACCATTAACCTAAAGGTTTCAAAACAACATATACATGTAACGACTAACGATGACTTAACGACTCAGTTAAAATGTATATACATGTATTGTTTTAATATGTATTCATACACTTTTGAAAGACTTCAAGACACTTATCAAAGTACTTCTACTTAACAAAAATGCTTACAATTACATCCTCATTCATTTTCAACAATTCTACTCATATGCACTCGTATTTGTACTCGTACAATACACAGCTTCTAAATGTATTTACTATTGGTATATACACTCCAATGATCAGCTCTTAGCAGCCCATGTGAGTCACCTAACCATGTGGGAACCATCATTTAACATCTAGTATGAAATATCTCACAAAATAACAAACTAATGGAGCCTATATGACTCATGCTAGTTCACGTGAAATGGGGAGTACACAAACACATTCATTTTCAATTTTTCTTGAATCAAATTACTCTCTCTCAAGTGTTCTTACTTTGTTCTAAGTGTTCTTTATCATCTTCAACAAAATCAAGCTCAATCTAGTTCATAAATCCATACATAAACCAAGTTATAAAACAACTACTCAAGAACACACCAACAACACTTCCAAGTTTGCTAGCTTACTTCCAATCTTGCAAATCCACTTTGAGTGATCATCCAACCTCAAGAAATCTTTCTTATTTACAGTAAGATATATTTCTAACATAATGTAATACTCATATTCAAACTTTGATTCAATTTCTATAACTTAAACAATCTTATTTCGAGTGAAAATCTTACTTGAACTTGTTTTTGTATCATGATTTTGCTTCAAGAACTTTCAAGCCATCCAAGGATCCTTTGGAGCTAGATATAATTTTCTCATTTCCAGTAGGTTTATCCACAAAACCTGAGGTAGTAATGGTGGTAATAACATCATTCGATTCATATATATAAAACTACCTTATTCAAAGGTTTAAACTTGTAATCACTAGAACATAGTTTAGTTAATTCTAAACTTGTTCGCAAACAAAAGTTAATCCTTCTAACTTGACTTTTAGAATCAACTAGAAACATGTTCTATATCTATATGATATGCTAATTTAATGATTTAAAACCTGAAAACACGAAAAACACCGTAAAACCAGATATACGCCGTCGTAGTAAAACCGCGGGCTGTTTTGGGTTAGTTAATTAAAAACTATGATAAACTTTGATTTAAATATTGTTCTTCTGGGAAAATGATGTTTCTTATGAACATGAAACTATATCCAAAAATTATGGTTAAACTCAAAGTGGAAGTATGTTTTCCAAAATGGTCATCTAGACGTCGTTCTTTCGACTGAAATGACTACCTTTCCAAAAATGACTTGTAACCTGTATTTCCAACTATAAACTTATACTTTTTCTTTTTATATTCATAAACTTATGTTCAATATGAAACCATAGCAACTTGATTCACTCAAAACGGATTTAAAACGAAGAAGTTATGGGTAAAACAAGATTGGAAAATTTTTCTTGTTGTAGCTACGTGAAAATTGGTAACAAATCTATATTAATCATATCCTAGCTAACTTATATTGTATTATACATGTATTCTAATATATTATGTAATCTTGGAATACCATAGACAAGTATGCAAATGTTTTGACATATCATATCGACCTATGTATATATATTATTTGGAACAACCATAGACACTCTATATGTAGTAATGTTGGAGTTAGCTATACAGGGTTGAGGTTGATTCCAAAAATATATATACTTTAAGTTGTGATCTAGCCTGAGATGTGTATACACTGAGTCGTGGATTGATTCAAGATAATATATATCAATTTATTTCTGTACATCCAACTTTGAACAACTAGTTGTAGGTTACTAACGAGGACAGCTGACTTAATAAACTTAAAACATCAAAATGTATTAAAAGTGTTGTAAATATATTTTTGAACATACTTTGATATATATGTACATAATTGTTATAGGTTCGTGAATCGACCAGTGGCCAAGTCTTACTTCCCGACAAAGTAAAAATCTGTGAAAGTGAGTTATAGTCCCACTTTTAAAATCTAATATTTTGGTATGAGAATACATGCAGTTTTATAAATGTTTTATGAAATAGACACAAGTAAATGAAATTACATTATATGGGTGAATGATCGAAGCCGAATATGCCCCTTTTGCTTGGTAACCTAAGAATTAGTAAACCGATCTACTAATTGAAGCGAATCCTAAAGATAGATCTATTGGGCCTAACGAACCCCATCCAAAGTCCCGGATGCTTTAGTACTTCGATGTTGTTTTATCATGTCCGAAGGATTTCCCGAAATGATATGGGATATTCTTATATGCATCTTGTTAATGTCGATTACCAGGTGTTCACCATATGAATGATTTTTTATCTCTATGTATGAGATGTGTATTGAAATATGAAATCTGGTGGTCTATTATTACGATTTGATAAATATATAGGTTAAACCTATAACTCACCAACATTTTTGTTGACGTTTAAAACATGTTTATTCTCAGGTGATTATTAAGAGCTTCCGTTGTTGCATGCTAATATATAGACAAGATTTGGAGTCAGCATGCTTGTATAATATTGTTTAAAACTGCATTCAAAATTTACTTTGTTGTAACATATTAATATTGTAAACCAATATGTATTGGTAGTGTGTAAGTGTGATATTTTAGATTATCATTTCTGATAATCTAGGTGGTGTCCTTTTAACCTTGTCGATAAAATAAAGGTTATGGTTTATTTTAAAAACGAATGCAGTCTTTGAAAAACGTCTCATATAGAGGTCAAAACCTCGCAACGAAATCAATTAATATGGAACGTTTATAATCAATATGAACGGGACATTTCATTAACAACTTTCCAAATCTTGTCCACGCCTCATATAGAGTTTCATTTGGCTTCTGCGTGAATGTAACTATTTCTCCTTGAAGTCTCACGGCCTTAGATGCCGGAAAGAATTTTTTAAGAAATTTTTCAACTAAAACATCCCATGTGTCAATCGCCCCTTCAGGTAACGATTCTAACCAATCTTTGGCTTCTCCCTTTAAAGTCCAGGGAAATAACATGAGATAGATCTGTTCATCCTCCACTTCTCGGAATTTAAATAGAGTACAGATCCTATTGAAGCTTCGAAGATGTTCATTTGGATCTTCCTTCGGAGCACCACTAAATTGGCATTGATTAGTTACCATGTGTAGGATTTATCCTTTGATTTCATAATCTGGCGCATTAATGTTTGGTTGAGTAATTGCATGACCATGGCCAGTGCGTTTAGCTCTCATTCGGTCTTCCACACTTAGAGGTTCCAGATTTTCCATGATTGAAATTGTTGAATCTGAATCACTAGAAGATTCTAATTTAATGGTTTCTTCCTCGACAATCTCTGGATAAGTGATTTGTGTTCAGGAGGAATGATTAGTGGTTCATGATCTCTGAATTGTCCTTGAATATCCTCCGGATTCTCAATTGTGAGGTCGGGTTCAAAAAATGGATTATCGAAAATTTGAATTGGAGTACTTGGTTGACTAGATGATGATTCTAAAGAAAAATCAACGGCGATAATGTTGGATAAATGTCTTGATCGAGTTACAGGTGGTGAACGTATGAAAGGTGGTGAACGTTTTGCTCGGTGCATTCACTGAATATCCTATTAGTTATAAAAGATAAAAATTATATAAGTTATCAAATTAATAGACTTTTCTGATTTTGCCCACGTTTCAAATAGCCAATAGATGCAGCAGGTAGCCAGGACCCTTTAAATCGGAAGCCTACAACTCGCCACTAACAAATCCAACTATTACTACGAATCAGAAAATTTTGGATGTCTATCAAATTAACCGCTTAAAATAATTTTTCGTTTTGAAATTTAGAGAAGAAATAGAAAATTCTATGTCCTAAAAACTAGAGCGTCGAGAAATAAGAAAGAAAAAGAGCGCGTCAAAAAACGTCGAAAGATAAAAGGTAGAAAAACAAATGTCGAAAAACAAACTGTCGAAAAATAAAAATAAGAAAATAAAGTGTCGAAACTTAAAAGTTTAAAAACTAAAAATTAAAACTTATGTCTAAAGGTATTAAAGCTTAAAAGGAATTCTATATCCAAAACGGCAATAACTTAAAAAGGCACTAAAATCTATTAAATATTAAAGCGATAAGCGACGTCGTACAATTCTAAGCGCCTAAATCTTAATCTGAAGAAAAAGTACTTAAGGAATTTTACGGCAAAGCCTAAAAATCTAGAAATATAGTAACTACAGCAAAAACTAAGTTTAAAACTAGTTACGGACGATAAATGTTATGAATTATGAATTAAACGATAAATAAGAAAAATACAAAATACAAAAATAAACTAAGTTGATAAATATACAATTTTACAAAAATATTATTTTTATATTATTATTTTATAAAAGTATTATTTTATATAGTTAATAAGAATATTAAAACTTAATAATACTAATTATAAATTAAAACTAAAATTAAAAAAAAACTAATTAATTATCTAAACCCTAATTAGGGTTAAACAAAGTAATAATTAATAATACTCCGTAATTAATGCTGTACTACGATCAGACCAGGCGTGTCAGAATAAGCCATGCGGTCGCATGAGTTTATGCCTTCACTCTCATGCGATCGCATGGAGTGCAGGTTCAGATCAGGTGCAGGTCAAAAAATTACAGTTTCAGTTTTCTTTTCTTTTTTTTTTTACTTTTTACTTTATAATTTTAAAAAATTTAAAATATGTAATTAAAATACACTTATATTTTTAAGATTTAAAAAAAATACTTTTATACTTTATAAAATATATATTTTCGTTTTACTCTTTTTTTTAATTTTTATTTTTAATATTTAAAACGTATTTTTATGACAATAAATTAAAACTTAATAAAATTTTTTATTTTTTTTGGAAAATAGCATTTTGCTTCGGCGTTAAGTGTCCCTGGCAGCGGTGCCAAAAATACTTGATGTGTGCAGCAGCGTATACGAAATAGTTATATTTTTGTTGCGAAATACTATTAAATACGATACAATTTTACACAAGTTATTTATTTATTTATAGAATGGATATACCTAAACCTTGCTGCAACACTTATAGGCAGTGTACCTAATCGTACAGTAGTGTAGTTTTTAGTAAGTCCGGTTCGTTTCACAGGGAGCTAGCCAAGTTTAACGCTTTATTTTAACTATATTTGAATAAATATATATAAATATATATATATATATATATATATATATATATATATATATATATATATATATATATATATATATATATATATATATATATATATATATATGTATATGTATATATATATATATATATAAGTAGTATTATTATTATTATAAAAGGGGGTTTTTACCTTTTAATGACCGGTTTGTCGATTTTATGTCTTAAGTCGCAATTAAAACCTAATGTAAAATATTAAATATAAAAATGACTTAATTTAAAGCGTAAAGTAAATGACGATAATTAAAATGCGATATATTAAAAGTGCGATAAATAAAATGACGATAAATAAAATTGCGATAATTAAAAAGTACGATAATTAAAAGTGCGATAAAATATATAATAAAGGAATTATGCTTATTTAAACTTCCGTAATCATGATGTTTGACGTGTTGATTTTAATTTATTACCATGGATTGATTGTCCTTTGTCCTGGATTATTCGATATGTCCATCTGATTTTTGTCCATAACAGTCCATCAGTCATAAATATAAAGTGCGAGTGTCCTCGTCAAATTATCCTTATATCCGAAGTCAAATATTTCAACTAATTGGGGACTTAAACTGTAACAAGGTCTTAATACTTTGTTTAATAATTACACCAGGATATCGACTGCGTGTAACTCAAGGTTTTAATACTTTGTTAACAATTATGCCAAGTGTCCTTGTATGTAATCCACCCCTGTTTTAATGAGTCCATTGACTATTAATCCATTCCCGTGTCCGGTTAAATGAACGATTATTAGTATTTATAAATATCCCGCCCATAGTGTCCGATCGAGTGTATATGGTTATTTATAGATACGTCAAATTATAAATCTCTATATTAAATTAACGAATTATCATTCAGTTAAACAAATTTAAAGTCCATTAATAGCCCATAGTCTAATTTCCACAAGTGTCATTCTTTTGTCCAAACCCCAATTATGGTCCAAAGCCCAATTACCCCGTCTTTAATATTTAGCCCAACATCACGTTTACTTCGATTTAAATAAGCATAATAATAACTTAGCTACGAGATATTAATTTAAAAAGGTTGAACATAACTTACAATGAGTATTAATAGCGTAGCGTTACACGGACAGAATTTCGACTTACAAACTTACAATATTCGCCACTATAACCTTATTATTATTAACTTAAAGTTAAAATTAAAATTATATATATATATATATATATATATATATATATATATATATATATATATATATATATAATTTTAAGAATTATTTATATATTATATTATATTTATGTGTATAGTTGACTTGTAATTTTAGCTCCGTTGCGTCGCGCGTTGATAGTTGGTTCATGTCCCGGTTCCGGATTTTCGAACGTCCTTTCGTACGATTTAATATCTTATACTTTGCGTTTTACGGCTTGTACTCTTGTAATTTTGAGACGTTTCTTATCAATAAATTGAACCACTTGGATTGTACTTTGTACTTATTAGCGTTTTGGTCATTTGCGTCTTCAATTCGTCGAATCTGTCTTTTGTCTCCACCTTTTATTATTTAAACGAATATCACTTGTAAATAGAACAATTGCAATTAAAAGCTTGTTTTTCTTGAGAGATAATGCTATGGAATATATGTTTGTTTTTAGAATTATCACTTGTTATTCACAAATTTTCTGAATTTTTTCTTTAACAGTATCATGACTTCCGGGGACTCATCGGAGCGTACTCAAACAGATAATCAAAACACGCCGTCTGGTAATTAGCAGACGCAAGCTATGACTACGGGGGCGAGATACATGCTATATCCTACACCTGTATCCGGCGAGCCTTTTCAAAGGTATAAGCCGATATATCCAGATGGGATTACACCGCCAAGGGTAAACTCACCAGTCACAACCACGCGGTTGAATTTTTCCTCGGTGGATCCAAGGGTCATCTTGGTAGGCACTAGCGGTGAAACAGTAGGCCCGCACGTGGTATGCTGCGGCCAGGTACCTATTTATAGTACCACGGTTTCAATCCCTCTGCAGACGCAGAGTATTCAGCAGAATTCTTCGTTTACACCGTTGCAACCTTGGCAACCACCGCGTCTAATTTCGCAGTTTTTGACTCCTGGGGATGCGCAGGCATTACTTAATGGTTGGGGGTTCGGTGTCATTCCAGATGCCAATTCTCATTGGACGCCGATAACCACAGAACAGCAAAGCACTGCGCATACGGTTGGACTTATAACGGCATATCCTCAGGTCTCGCAGGCATCTGCGACACAGGTTTCGGCACCTTTTCAGCTACCCGTATACTCTGCGTCGGCAAGCCTGCCTTCTTTTCCATCGCATCAGCCTTGGTTATATCCGCAAACGCCTGGGCAACCTTGGCAAAATATTCAGGGCAGGGGAATCTCGTAAGCCAATTTATGCAGGCGACACCTCCTGACATGGTCCACCTATTTTCACAACCTGATTTTGTTCAGGATATAATGAAGTGTTTCTTCACAGGGCTCAAAGGTGACCCTATTAAACCACCTTTTGAGCTACCAACTACTTTTGATAAGTTTCCTCCGCATATAGCTGCATATCCGTTTCCATCAGCGCCAAAGATACCCCACACACTGGGTACTTATAATGGTTTAACTGATCCGGATGACTTCCTGCAGCGTTTCAAAGGCGCAATGTGCACCCAAGGTTGGGTGGATCTGGTTGCATGTCAGCTATTTCCCATGACGGTGCAGGGCATTGCTTGCGAATGGTTTAATAAACTCCCATCAGGTAGCATATCCGGGTTCATGGATCTGCGAACGAAGTTCTTACTGCAATATCGGAATCAGAGGCCACGCAAATGCACTCATATTGAATGTCATGATATTGTGCAGAATTCCAAGGAATCTTTGGGTGAATTTCTCACAAGATATACTAATGAGTGTCTGCGTATACCAGATCTCAAGCCAGAACAACAGATTTCCGAACTCATACATGGTATAAACTCAGAGCGGCACCCAACGTTGGTCAAGCGTTTGCGCCATACGGTGCCAACAACTTACGCTGAAGCTCTTAAACAATGCCATGATTATATGCGGAGTGGCGAAGATAACGATATTCCCACCGCCAGTTCGCAATGAAAGGAAAGACGATGATGATCGATCGCGTGATCAAAACCACGGAAGTAACTCTCGTGGAAGGTATCCTAGTGGTGGTCCTATCAGAAGTGATAAAGGAAAATCAAGTGGCAATTATCGAAACAATAACCAGCGCGGCATCAATAATCAGAACTATGCACTGCTGAAAAGTTTGTCTAAAACACCAAAGGAAATTTTGGCAACCGAACCAGTGTGCGCGACCTTTGCAATTCCAACTCCACTTACAGAATTTGGTAAGCGGGATAAAATAAAGTATTTTAAATTCCATGATGATTACGGTCATGACACTAATCGATGTAAAAACTTGATGGAACGAGTGCTTGAGGCACTGCGCGCAGGTAAATTGGATCACCTAAAACCACCTAAGAAGGACAAGGGAAAAGCCGCAGAGGAGGGGTCGAAGGCTAAAACTTTCGCATGTCAAAAATTTGATAAAACAAAAAACGCCGACTTAACCATTTATATGGTCAACGCAGGGAAAGTTAGCGAGCGGAGAAAGTACAATGATCACCAGGACTGGGAACTTCTCCCAATCACATTTCCTCCTGTAATGTCAATCGACACAGTTAACGAGCCCATTATCATTAAGTGTCGCATCCCTACTTACGGTGTACAAATTAAACGCATGCATGTTGACACCGGGAGTGGCATTGACATTATGTACGAGCATTGCTATCGTTTCCTCCCTGCAGAAGTTAAAACGCAGTTACGCCAGTCTGATATTACATTATCTGGGTTCTCCGAAGAAATCTCATGGCCGCTAGGCCGGATAGAGCTAATAGTAGAGCTCGCAGATGATAAGAATCCGCAATTAATCAGACAGGAGTTAGTTGACTTTTATGTGGTTCGTTCAACTTTGTGGTACAATGCGCTGCTTGAGAGAAATTTCATACGACATTTTAACATTATACCATCGGTGGTGCATGGCTTGATTAAGTTTCCTACGAAGGGAGGGGTTGCCACAATTGCGTCACATTAAACAACCGAGTTGTGTGGTTCAGTTGTGCCCGTAGACATTCCCAGCATGGGAGAACAACTTGCAAGAAGTGCAATCATAGCTAATCGATTGCATCCGGACAAGCGTATCAAAATCGGTGCAGGCTTTTCAGCTGAAACCAAGGCTAAGTTACATGGAATATTATCCGCAAATGCAGATGTTTTCGCATGGCAAGAATCAGACATGACTGGGGTTCCGCGTGATATTACGTAACATAAGTTGAATGTTAATCCATCACTCACACCCGTTAGACAAAAGAAGCGACATATGGCTCTTGAGTGCAGTGATTGGTTATGCGCAGAAGTAGATAAACTTGTCAAAGCAAACATTCTGCGGGAAGTGCGGTATCAGACATGGGTCGCTAATCCTGTGTTGGTGAAAAAGGCCAACGGATGTGTGTTGATTTTAAAGACATTAATAAAGCATGTCCCAAGGACAACTACCCTCTCCCAGAGATAGACTGGAAGGTGGAATCATTGTCAGGTTTCCGGTATAAGTGTTTTCTAGATGCATACAAAGGTTATCACCAAATTTTAATGGATGCGGAAGATGAGGACAAACTGCTTGTCATACGCCGCAGGGTATTTATTATTATACGAAGATGCCTTTCGGATTAAAGAACGCAGGCGCAACTTATCAGCGCGTAATTGACGTAGCCTTCAAGCACCAAATTGGTAGAAATCTTGAAGCATACGTCGACGACTTGGTAATTAAAATTAACACCAAAGAAGAAATGCTCGCGGACATCCTAGAAACGTTTGTGTCTCTACGTAGGATTAACATGAAGCTTAACCCGCTCAAATGCAGTTTTGGGGAAGAGGAGGGCAAGTTTCTAGGTCATGTAGTAACGGTACGAGGAATCAAGGCGAATCCCAAAAATATTGAGGCCATTGATAGTTTACCATCTCCAAGGACAAAGAAAGGTGTGCAGAGTCTAACCGGGAAACTTGCGGTAATCACGCGGTTTTTATTAAAAGCTGCAGAACGACAGTTGCCATTCTTCAATACTTTGAAGAATTGCTTGAAGAAAAAGGACTTCGTATGGACTCAGGAAGCAGAATCAGCCTTTCAGGAGATGAAGAAGGTGCTCGCTGAATTATCAACACTCACCGCGCCAGTATCAGGAGAAACGCTTACGTTGTACATTGTGGCATCGAAAGAGGCTATCAGCTATGTTCTTATCGCAGATCGCGGAAAGGTAATCCACTTATTTACATGCGTTATTTATTTCGCAGAAACATAACGCTGAGATTTTCTCAGACGCAAATGCCGTTCTACTTCATAAGCAAGACACTGACGTCAAGCGAAGTAAACTATTCACCAATAGAAAAGCTAGTGTATGCGCTAGTCCACACGGCACGGTGTCAGCGCCGGTACTTTCAAGCACATCCAATTGTGGTTCTAACTGATCAACCGATCAAGCAGGTTGGTAAATGCCTAATTTGTGACAATGTCCGGGGCTACCGCATTGACTAACGCAATCATTTTTCTTTCAGGTGTTATACAAGCCTGAGGTTTCTGGCCGAATGGCTAAATGTGCAGTTGAGTTAGGGTCAAATACTTTCGGATTATCTAGCAGAGTTACCTGCGGATGTTGAGGCATTGGCAGAGCATCAGGATACGCCTGTGCCACCTTTGTCACCATGGGGATTATACACCGATGGTGCCTGCAGCGCAGCTGGCGCGGGTGCAGGTGTAATTTTAACTGGCCCAGATGGCGAATAGCATACATATGCGCTGCGGTTTAATTTTGCTGTTACGAACAATGAAGCAGAATATGAGGCTTTGTTAGCAGGTATGCGTATTGCGCATAAATTAAATGTTAAAATTCTGCACGTTTATGTGGATTCAAAACTGGTATGCAGTCAAGTCAGTGGAGACTTCGAAGCGCATGACATAGCCATGCAGCAGTATTTATCGCTTGTTCATAACCTCGCTAACCAGTTTGAGGCTTTTCAAATCTCCCACGTCATGCGGGGGCAAAATAAGAAGGCGGGTGCGCTTAGCAAATTGGCTGCTTTGGCCTTTTATCATCTGGGGAAGAAAGTTCTTATAGAAGGACTGCATGCGAAATCCATTATTATGATGCCTTTAGTGGCACCTGTTGAGGAATCCAGCTCAACATGGATGACACCTATTATTGCTTTCCTGCAGGACGGCACCTCACCTGCGGATTCCGTTGATGCAAAGAAAGTCCGCACCAAGGCACCACTGTACGCCCTTGAGGGTGACGTCCTATATCAAAAAAATTATTTAGGGCCGCACTTAAGGTGCATTGGTCCGAAAGAGGCAGAGGAGGTTATACGCGAGGTGCATGAAGGTGCATGCGCTCTTCATTCGGGGCACAGGTCTATTGTGTCAAAAATTATGCTGCTAGGTTATTATTGGCCCACTATATATGCAGATACCGTGCGCATAGTTAAGCAATGCGAATCTTGCCAAATACATGCATCTATCAGTAGGGCACCTGTGCATCCTCACCATGGCCATTCTATAAATGGGCAATTGACATAGTCGGACCATTTCGAAAAGGCCGAGGTAATATTATCATTTATTATATACCATATGCTATTTACATCAGTATCTTACGCATACTCTGCGCACGCAGGAAATATCAAATTTTTTATTGTTGCAATTGACTATTTCACGAAGTGGGTTGAAGCACGACCAATGGTAACAATTTCAGGAAAATGGGTGCAAATTTTGTATGGGAAGACATTGTCTGTTGATTCGGCATACCAAATGAAATCCTTAGTGATAACGGTACGCAGTTTGCGGGGGATCCTTTTCGTAGTTGGTGTGCGGAGCTTAATATTAAGCAAACTTTTACTTCCGTTACGCATCCGCAGGCGAATGGCCAGTGCAAAGTCACCAACCGGGATATAGTAGCTGGAATCAAAGCTAGATTGGGTTATGGTCGCATTGGTTGGGTGGACGAACTACCAAAGGTTTTGTGGGCGCATAGAACAACACCCAAAGCGAGCACTGGTGAGACTACATTCAGTTTGGTCTATGGATCAGAAGCTGTTGTACCCGCAGAAATTGGGGTGCCAACGTTCCGCATACAAAATTTTGACGAGCAAAATAACTCAGAAGCTTTGCGGGAAAATCTTAATCTGCTTGAAGAACGCAGACTCTCTGCGGCGGTGAACGAAGACAATAATAAGTAGAAAATTACAAAGTACTACAATCAGCGCGTGCGTTCGCGCTCTTATAAGTGCGAGGACTTAGTTTGGCATCAGAATGACACAAGTCATGCGGAGGATACTGGGAAACTGGGCCTCCGTTGGGAGGGTCCATACAAGGTAGCAACGGCAAGCAACACCGGGGCATACCATCTCGAGACATTAGATGGAAAACCAGTGAAACGCACTTGGCACGCGACGTTGTTGAAAAAATGTTATATGTAGCTGGATGGACCTGATCACTCCAATTTATTTTAGCACATTATTTTTTCTATGTATTTTCCGTCCGTTTGGATATGTTGCGGTTATAATCATGATTAATGCCAATTAAAATATTTTATCGCACATACTTTTGTTTTGTATTTCTCTTTTTTGTATGCGGTTCTTGGCTACTTAAGGGGTGACCTCTAGCCCCCGTGCGGCAGAAGCCTGTTTGGTTACAAGGCTAGACATTAACGGCAGGCGAAGGGAATTGGCTTTCCCCTAGCCAAGCGCCACGCAGACTAGATGGCTGCCAAGTTGACTTAAAAATACAAGCATTGGTTTGCTTGTGCGTAATTACTCTCGCATTGGTTTGCTTGAGGAACTCTTAAGTGTAAAAGCATTAGTTTGTTTTTAGTTGTGTTGCTTACCATACAGCTAAAGTGCACCTCGAGCACATGAAAAAGCAATAACGCAGTAGCTTTTGAGTCTAAACTGTTAAAGGTAAGATTGCTAAAATGTTGGTTTATTTTACGCAGTACCTGCGTATGCGCATGAGTTTTGGTTAACTATGTGCATGGGCATGCGGTTCATCTTTTGTTTTGATTCGCGATATATAAACAATTAATACATAACGCATGCATAACACAATAATATATAATATAAACTAGGTTATTACAAATAAATCGTTTCAAGTGCCTGCCCAACACGGGTCTTAGGGCCCAAAAATTGTATTTACAATTGTCTACCTAAGCATAGGACTTACGGCGCAAACGGTTACAAGCGAAACCTAAAAATACTCCTTGAGGAACCCATCAATTTGTATATTTGGATCCGCAGCGAAAGCGTCTATTAAGGGGATCGGGATGGACTGGATGGCCTGCTCCGCTTCTAGGAGCGCCTCAGCAGTACCCTCTTTCAAATTTTTTCGCACAACTTTAGGGTACGGTAGCGTGAGGTCGCATCCTTTAATCACCTCAAGCATGACCTTGTTGCGGTCATGCTCTTTCACTGCATCAACGTAGGCGTTGAACTTTTCAGTGACGGGCCCCCAGTCCATTACCTTTTGCGCGATGACCGGAAGGGAGGTGCGAAGCTTTGACAAGTCTGCCTCCGCCAGCTCTCGGCCAGTCACCACGTCATCCATCTCCCTACGTACCCTTTCCAGTTCCAACCGCAGGCGCTCCGTCTCCCCCTTCGCCTAGTCAACCGCCCCCACCAGCTCGCGGTTCTTTTCCCTTTCCTCAATCAGCGCTGTCTTTGTTTCCGCCGCAGTCGCCTCCACCGCCTTGCGCACCTCTTCCGTGGCATCCCTATCTTTTTTAACCTGATCCACCCCTGCCTGCAGTAATCCAAGCTCTGTTTCTTTCCGCACGGCCACTTGGTATAGGTTAGTGGAGCGACGGGCTTGATCCGCCAACATGCCAAAGAACACAAGGCCGTTTTGGACAAAGACGTTGTGCGCTTGGTTGAAGGGCAGTGCGGCTATGCGGCATTTTCGGCGGAGGACTGGGTGAGCTGTGCCAGATTTTCCAAACGGAAGCTACCGGGCGGTGGGACTGGTGTAGAATCAGAGTCAAGGTGTATCGCCCTGTCACTGGACGTGGCGGTAGCCTCTAGGTCCGGATTTGGCGGCGTCTGATGCGTCTCCTCAATGTGCTCTGCAAATCAGTAACTTGTTAGCACATGAAGTTAACTGTACGGTGTTTACGATACAAAAGAGATGCTTACCGTTGATAGGAGGAGGAAGATCTGCAGATGCTAGATCGACGGGGATAAAGTTGTCATTCCTCATGTCCTCCTTTTGTTTAGGAGTTAGCTTCTTCTTCTTCTTCTGTTTAGATTGGGGAGCTTCGGTTGCCTTGCGCTTATTGGCCGAGGTAGCGGGAGCGGACACCTCGTTCTCCCCAGTCTTCTCTTGCTCCAGAGGTACATTTATATATTTCTTGTAGAAAGAGATAGCTGCAATCTCCTCCGTGGTAAGCACTTTCTTCATCTTCATCTCTGCAAATATATGCGCAATATTAAAACATGTACGTATAAGGTAGCGGTTATATATTCATATGCATTTATACTATTCCTACCCTTGCCATTCGGCGCGATTATGGCTGGACGCATGTTCTCCCATGGCCAATGCGCGGATATCTTTCCCAACCACAGCATAACATTCTCATATGACTGGTGCACAAGCTGCGCGTTAGCACACTCCTTTAACAACTTCGTTTCCTCGTCATCAAGGATGAGGGTTTTGTTCACATCCTTAGCCATGATTTCGTACCAGACAAGTGTTTACGGAAAGGTGGCTCCCACAACAGATTGGTCAATAAAAAAGAACGTTTCTTTCCAGTGACCCGTGTTCGATTTGGGGGTTTTTGTGAAGTTCTGACGGGCGAAGAAAGTAAACCACGACTTATGATGATTGGCTAGGCGGTATAAATGACATAATACCTTAACTAATGGTACCTTGTTTAGTGCAACGCACCACATCTCAAACGGCACTATTTACCCTATTGCGTAAGGGTGTAATTGCCCTAGTCCTACGCCGAAATGATCTAGAACGCCTAAAAAGAAGTCGGAAGGTGGCACCCTAAAATTGCCATGCTTAAACGCATGCTCATATATAGCTACCTTATTCTTCGGCGGTTTGTGGGCACGTGTATTAGACTGGGGAGGCAGCGGGTTATACTGTGCTAATGGGGGGTACTGTTTAACTAATATCTATACGATGTTTCTCTATTACCGACACTACGCTATCTATGTAAGTCTCGTTAGCCTTAGTCATTTTCTATAAGTAATCGGAGAACAACTAACCTTTAGAAGTTGGCCAGAATGTTTGGATTTTGATCGGAATTTAAATAGGCAGTGTATTAGAGAAGCTTGATGCAGAAAAATGGAAATGTGGGTGAAACAGGCCTATTTATAGTGCAAGTTGGGGGTCATGGGGTGAAACGGGTTTCATCATGGCTGTACACATGTAACGCAATCAACGATTGATTTTTTTGCACGTGTGTGGGTGTCAGTTAGATGTGCCCTGTGTTGAGCGATTGGCTCACACGCAACTGCCAAACTGCCACTTTACGTCTTGTCAGCGGAATGGGTTTCTGTGACAGTGACAGGCATTTAATTCCCTCGAAACGCATGCGGAAAATTAAATGCTAGCCGTTTTCTTGTTTTTTCCTTTTCGCTTAAAAGTTTGATATCATATGTCTTGCGTCATATAACATCAAACTGGGGGGACATAATGATACCGCAACCCGCATGCGCAATACATACGTATGCGGGCACTCGCGTGCATGTGTATGCGTATACTTTGTATGCGGTATGCGGCATGCGGATTAGTATCAAATGCCTTTGTTCCCGGTACGGCGGTTACTTGGTCCTCAAGTATCTTTTCCATAATTATATCCGTGATTCGGGGAGTTGGTTATGGAAGGGATTACCATTATCTCGGATGGTTCTAGAATTAGGGTTTGCCTATATATACAAACCCTAATTATCATTCTAAGGGATAACCACATTACGTAACAATCATTAACCACACATCTTACGTAACCAGCATCATCTCTCATCTTCTCAAGGTTAATAAGTTAGTTCTTTGTTAACTAGCACCTACAGCCTTATATGGGGCCTTCCGATCAACGATCATTATCGAAGGTGGACTTAATCACTTGGCCACCCCGCCGACATCATCATGTCGTCCAGGGTTATTCACGGTAGCCGGACCGGAGAGCCTTGTTCTAAGATCCTTAAACCCCCCTTTACGTATTGAACATGCATATTAACCCTATGGTAAAAATATGCATGATCAATATATATACTCCTACTTGCCTTAACCTTCTATTTTTCAGGTGTTTTAATTATTGTATTTTTAATTTAATGATGTAATGTTTAATTAAATAAATGTAATGTTTTTTTTTATTTATTTAAGTATTATTTTTATTTATTTATTGTAATTGGTTAAAGTTTGAAATAGAGTGTATGGTAGTGAGTGTTTAGTGAAAGGAATGTGAAAGAAATGTTAAAGTGTTTATGCTGATGTGGAGCTGATGTGGCAGTAAAAATGTATGTGAAAGAACTAAATGATTGCAAGTGGAAGAATCAGTGAGGAATTGGTGGAAGAACCAGTGAGGATCGTCGACAGAAAAGTGACTAAGTTACGTAAAAAGCACATTCCCATGGTGTGTGTGGAATGGAATCATAGTTTAGGCACCAATCTGACATGAGAGACCGAGGAGTTGATGACCTTTAAATACCATCATCTGTTTAACCGTGACCAGATTCCGAGGATGGAATCTTCTTAAGAGGGGTAGATTTGTGACAGCCTAGTTATGGGCCTAGAAGAAATAGGTATATCGTGTTATTTTATTGTCATAATTTAAATGTGATATTTAAATTATGGGTAATTAATATGATTTAATTATAAGAAGTGAAATAATAAATTATGTGTTAATAGTTTATTATGTCAGCATATGAATGGGCTTGTGACAATGGTCACAGAAAATATATGTTTGAGTGATTTGGACCTTGTTAGGACTGCTTAATGAGGTACGTTGTGTTTTAGATAACGGATAAAACACCTCTATATTTAATTGAGGAGGTTACCCTCCTATTGAGTAATCCGTATATATCTATTATTGTTATAATTTAGTAGTTTATAACTACTTGTAATACCTATTTTGAAGAAATATGAAAGAAGAAAGAAGATAGTCGATTTTTATTCAAGAATGGTGTACCTACTGATTACAATCGATAACATACTTATAGTACAATAATTCACTGTGCAGTTTGGTGGAACAGTAATATCCGTGATCCACCAAATATATTGATTCACCAAATTTTACTTTATTAAAAGTGTCGGCCACTACACCATGACACTTGACTTATAACACTCCCCCTTGGACGACAATTTTGTTTCACTAGAGATCAACTACAAGTTAATGCCTCGTTAAAAATCTTGCTAAAGAAAAACCCAGTGGGATAAAAACTTTAGCCAAGGGAAAAAGAGTGCAGCATAGAGTTAACTCCCCCTCAAGTAGACATCGCTGAGTCATCACATCTTTTGATCTCATTTTAATGTGGTTGTCTTTTATAAGATCTTGAATATATGAGAAGAATCTAGGAGGTATGTGTTTTGTTCAGTCACTTTTGATATATCATTCTTTCATCTGTGCTATGCAAGCTGCATTATCTTCATAGATAGTTGTTGAACTTTTATCGCGTTCTAGTCCACAAGAATCAATAATGAGTTGTGTCATTGATCTTAACCAAAAAAACATTCCCGAGTGGCTTCATGTAATGCAATCACTTTGGCATAATTTGATGATGTTGCAACAAGTATTTGTTTTTGAGAACGCCATGATTTTGTGGTACCTCCATTTAGGAATACATATCGAGTTTGAGATTTATCTTTATGAGGATTTGATGAATGACCTGCATATACATAATCAACCAAATCTTGTTTTGAAGAATTAGAATAAAATAATTTTAAATCGGCAGTTCCTCAAGGGTATCAAAATATGTGTTTGATCCCGTTCCATTGTCATTTGGTAGAAGTTGAGCTGAATCTTGCCAACAAATTAACTGCAAGAGAAATGTCAGGTCTTGTACAATTTATAAGATACATAAGAACCTCAATTGCACTAAAATATGGAACTTCCTATCTATTAAGATATTCATGATCTTCGCAGGGATGAAATAGATCAGTGTCAATATTGAGTTATCTAACAACAATGAGTTTGTCTTTAAAAAAATGTTTTAAAATCTTTTTGGTATAAGCTGTTTGATGTACAAGTAAACCATTAGGCATATGCTCAATTTGCAACCCAAGGTAATACTTGGTTTTTTCAAGATCTTTCATTTCAAAATATTTCTTTAGAAGTTGAATGATTTCATAGATCTCTTTATTTATTTATATGATGTTAAGAACATTGACATAAATAACTACGATATATATTAGATCATTGTTTTTCATAATAAAAACACATGTGCAAATAAGTTTACATGTATACACTTTTTTTATCAAGTAATCACTTAATCAGTTATACCACATACGTCCTGATTGTATAGACCCATATAAAAATCTTTGTGATTTAATAGAATACATTCCCTTGGGTTTTGCATTATATGCTTATGATACCTTAAACCCTTCAGGTATATTCATGTATATCAGTATCAAGTGATCCATACAGATAAGTAGTTACAACATCCATGAGATGCATTTAAGTAACTACCAGGTTGATCAAGTATCTAATAAGTAATTGTATCCATTACAGGAGGATAAGTTTTCCTCATAATTCATTTCCAGTCTTTGTGGGAAATCTTGAGTTACAAGTCTAGTTTTGCCTTGTAACTTCATTTGCACATTTCTTTTTCGGATAAAAATTCATTTGTATCTCATACATTTCACATCTTTAAAAGTGATAACGATTGATCTGAAAACTTTTCTTTTATTGAGCGATTCTAATTCAGCTCGTATTGCTCCTTTCCAATGAGCTCAATCATGTCTGTTTTGATATTCAATGACAGATTTTGGTTCTAGATCATCATCTTTATTCATGATGTCATTGTAATATTATATGAAAATATATCATCAACATTTTTCATTTCATTTCGGTTCCATAATATTGCATAATATATCGCAATTTATGTATTTATATTTATCAATATCCTCTGCAGAAGGAATATTGATTTGTGGTTCTTCTTGAACACTTTCTTTTACCTCATTATCAACTGATTTTATTTTTCGAGAATTTTTTTTTATCTTCGGAACCAATTGATCTTCCACGTTTGATGCGTGGCAAAGACTCAACAGTGATATTATTGCCAGCTTTTGGAATTTCAGTTCGAGCTGGAGTATTTACTGCTGGTATATATGATTTAGTCACTTTTTATTATATCTGTAAATGCATCAGGTAATTGATTTACAAGTTCTTGCATATGCATTATTTTTGAACTTTCATTCTTTTGTGCGAGGATAAGATACCTTAATTGATGTTCATACCATGAAATATCAAAATGGTCCACATGATGGATGAATTGGTCCATATATATCCTTTTCACCATATGCGTTTTTTTAATCATATGTGTGACAACCCATAAATTTCCGGTAAAATTTAAACAAAAATCTTTATATGATTTCATTTAACCTCGACTAATTCCGACGATTCACGAACAATTATTTGTAAATAATTATGCATTAATTTGATATATTAATATACTTTTTAAATAAGATATCAATAATTAATATCTTTATTATCAGTATTGTTATTATGAATAAAAAAAATATATTGACAAATATTCTTGGAAAAGTAGTAAATCAATTTGTTTATTTTAAAAAAAATATATAAAAAAAATCCTTAAAATAAATGATTTTTTTAATAAAATAAATAAATAAACAAATAAATTACTTTTTAATTAAAAATTATAATGGAAAACTACTTTTATTATTTTATTTTGTGCATTATCCCATGACCTAACATTTAATACTTTTGAATTTTAAAATCCCATTAAAAATTAAAATATTTCTTTTTCTTTTAATTATTTTATTCTTTTTACCTAATTTTTTCAAGTATAAATACCCCTCATTTCTCATTCAAACTCACACCAAAATTTCTCTCATTCTCTCTTTGAAGAATTACTACTAGTAAGTATTCTTTTCTTACTTTTTACTTTTTACTTTTTACTTTTTACTATTTACTTCGGTTTATTATTTTTTTACCGAAACATGTAAATAATGTTATAAATTATATGCAATTAAAATTAAAATAAATAACATGTTATAATTAGTAATATATGTTACTAAAAATTATAAAAGTATTTTTATGAATTAATATATAGGAGTTATAATTAAAATCGAATTAATGAATATATATGTATATACGCACCTAACGTGAAGGTTATAATTAAAGATAGCGTACAAAGACTACAAACATCACCGCTACTTGTGGCCTAGGGTGATCCTTGTTACCATTATGGGACGCTTGTGGATCTCGAATGCCAAGACTTAGATTCTGGTCAAGAGATCCTGGGCCGCTCGGTAACAATAGATCATTCGAGTGACTTGCATGTTAGCGACGAAGTTTGGGCGAGATTGTACAACATCTTTGTTAAGAATTATAACCCGAACATTCTTAAACTAGAAGCTTACTATACGTGGAAGTTTTTTATAAATAGTAGGTTTCCAAAAATAGAAACTTTTGAGAAATAGGAACTTTTCTCGAAAATCGTCACTGTCAATATAGTTGCTATATTAATAAACATACTTTATGTCAAGTTAGACATTAACTAATCAAACGTTATACCTCAAGGTTGATATCCAGATCACTTACTTGCTTTACTTTCCTTCTTGCGTGGAATACTTCAACTGCGATTTAATGTGAGTTCATCTGCTCCCTTTTTATATATTTTTGGGCTGAGAATACATGCGCAACTTTTATAACTGTTTTACACGTATCAAATATTAAACTGTGATATGTTGGGCTATGACCAGCAAGTCCCCAACCGACAAGTATAAACGATAACTTGTACGGGGCAAACTTGAAAGTCTAGTCTAAAATCAGTACCAACTATTAAACTATGATATGTTGGGCAATGACCAGCAAGTCCATAACCGATAAGTATAAACGATAACTTGTACGGGGTAAACTTGAAAGTCTAGTCTAAATATCAGTACCAACTGTTAAACTATCATATACCCGGCTATGTCCGATTAAGTCCCTACAGTGATATTTTTAATTGCTGCGGCATTCTTAATTATTGGGGATAGGCCTATCGAGAGTAACGTCCCCGATACATTTGACTAAGTCTTTGTATTACTTGATATTGAAATTAAACGACAAGGACAGAACAACTTGTCACGGGGCAAACAACGTTTAGTCTAAATATCACGCACTGGCATAACTTTTTGATCCTGCGGGAGATCAATTTGACTGGATCTGAGTGATCTACTTATGAAAACAAATCTTGTGGTCTGACACTATTACTGAAATCATTATTTATTACAAACATATGAACTCACTCAACCTCGTGTTAACTTTTTAAACATGTTTATTCTCAGGTACTTAAATATTGCTTCCGCTGTATATCTACTGCTTTGATGATGATTGATTGCTATGCTTGGAGTCTTCATTACATATCATATCAATTAAATAAATATTTATCTTCCGCTGCAAAACTCAACAAAACGTCTCATGTAGAGTCGTTCTCGTTTATACAACTGTGAATTGATATATTAACACACGTTATTCTTCCAGGCCCTATCTGGAGGACGTGACAGATTGGTATCAGAGCAGGTTGTTGTAGAGAATCAAGATTGCATTTTATGTGTGCCTTAGCAATGTAGGACAACAACTTTCCTTGACCATAGTACCTTTAATTATTGCCTTTAACTGTTAAATGCTATACTATACTTTAGAAACTCTACTTATCTTAGAATGCCGAGCCAACCTAAGAACTCTGCTCACTTTCCTAAGTACTATACAATTCCGCCACCACATTTAAATACGACACGTCATACTGCCATTATTGCATAAGTGGAGTATAGACACATCATATCTTATCATATCTATCTCAATAGACTTTGTCTAACACTTTTCCTAAATTTCTTCCGTAAATGACGGAAATCTTTTTGCTATATATACTATTCGAGGAGACGAAGATATCATTCAATATTCAATACCCATTTCATATCAAACCCTATTCCAAACACATAATATGAATTTCTCGAACTCCTCGAGCTCCAACGGCAGCGTAACCGGAACAAACGAACCAATCAGCCATCATCTATTCTGGATGAATTGGGGATGCGTTCGTAGCCGACTCAATCAATGGAGGTAAGAAGAAGGTGATCCCTTCCACCAACCAAATTCACCTCTTGGCGAAGAACCTGAAGCGCTTACCGGCGAACCAGTCCGAAACACCATTTTCTCTCTTCTTTCTAGGGTATCCCGTCACGAATATATAATATCAAAGATTTTAGATCTTATTCACCCCCTTGTTCCAACCGCCAATCATCCCGGAATAGTAGAAGAAGTCAACGACCTTCGCGCTCGAGTGGTGGCACTAGAGAATACGGTACGATATCTACAAGCATCAGCTGCACCAGCAGCATAACCAGTACCATCATCACCATCAACAACAACATCCGCATCCCAAGCCTCAACATCACACTCAGTATCTCAAACATCAACATCATACGCCCATAGATACCAAGGAATATTAGTAATAATGAGCTAAGATGTATCGACTCATTCTTCGTGAAGAATTATATATGTATACCTTATATATATATATATATATATATATATATATATATATATATATATATATATATATATATATATATATATATATATATATATGATTTGGAACAATAATAAATCTTGTCGTACTAAGCAATTACGTGTGAATCTCAACCAGTATGTACTACTTGGTTAATTCATATCACTAATATGCTATGATGTACACCCTTCGTTAATGACTTAACAATTGTTAATCACTGCTTCAACACAATAAACTACATTTCATAATAAATCAAGTGTAACGATGAATATATTGATTCATAACTTCATTAGCGAAATATTTCGCGACAATTATGAAATCTATAAGGTTTTGGAGATTATTTACTCTCATTCCAAACCGCAAAATAGATGAGTTTAATACATATTAACTCATTAAATCCATGATTATATCTGAAGAATACATATATGAACGTATATCTTCATAAAGATTGTAAATTCTATTGTACAAACTGTTAATTGTGAAAATATTTTAACGGGTAGGTAATACCCGAGAAATATTTACATCTCACATTAATACACTGTACATTCTTCAATTTCGATTCATAAATCATTAAGTATACGCACTACCTTCACAATGATACACAATCATCTTCATACAAAATCAATTACACATTCTGAAATTAACATATCGAAATTCAAGTAAAGCTTTAGCAGGTGTTATCTTTCTAAAGATCACTACATTCACGAATTATATTCATTTGTATTCTGCAATGAATTATCACATCAAATCACCGAAATTATCATTCATTACCTTTAACGCCTATTCGTTAACCATTAGATCTGTTAACGATTACAATCAGCGTTTAATCATCTAAAAAATAAAATTTCTTGAAACCATTTTGGATTGATAACCAGTGATTCAGATATGGTAGCATTAACTTTAGAGGAAACAAAAGAATTTTCCTCGTCATTGGATCTTAGAAATTCTAAGATATCATCGTATCCTTCGTTATAAATATCCTCTATATTTCTGAAGATATCTTTATAACGATTCTTGTCAGCAATTAATTATCTCTTTGCGATATCTTTATCACATCATAAAGGAAACTTTTTTAGTTTCTATATTCTGTAAAATTCAAGTTAAATTATGAATGATTTGAAGTAGTGTTGGGAATTGAAGCATGAGTTAGTATAATATAATGACGTCAGGCCAACGTGATTATATTACAGTAAGTCATGCTAACTTTTTAATGAAAGATGATGATTCATAGACTTTATAATCATCATTTGCCATGTTACACGACTCATACATTTAAACTCTGAAACATATCAAGAAAATATTTTTCTTGATAGTTCTATCTTTTCGGATATTCTGGTAATTTGACAAATCAAATCGTGCTATTACCTTTCCTTCTGCTTTGTATATTATGATCATTCAAAACTTCATACCTACGAATTCTGGACCGTTACTTGCTTTACGAAAGCATGAAGCTCCGACATATAAGGGAAAATATAAAGCCCGATAACAACACTGAAATTACAAACCGTGTATATCAATGCGTATAGCAATATAAAGACACGGGAGAACTAAAAACACAATAAATCCTAGAGCATAATAGAAGTAAACAGACTCTTCTGGTGGGAGTTGGAAAAGAAGGAAGATTGTGGCGATAACCAATATAAGGTCAAGAACAAGAACTGGATTGAGCATATTAACAAATCTTTTGGAAATATGAATTGAGGAAAGAAAGTATAGAAGTGGTGAAGATAATGAAACGGAAGAAGCTAATTTATAGCAAAATTCTAGACACAACAATCGAGGCAATTCACCGCATTTAATTAAAGAAAATCCTAATTTCCGTAATTACCAGAGAATCAAAGCTTATAGGGATTATGAAGATTTCTTTAAATCCCTTGAATTCCGGAAATCAATCGTGACTAAGTCAAAAGTTAAAGCGAACATTTAATTTTCTCATTTCAATCTTTTACGATAGCTTCGTTTATACTCTTCTTGTAATCGAATCATATCATTCCATATTACCCAATATTGGTAAAACTCTATTTCCCAACTCATATTCATCATTAAGATGTTCCTGTTGTAAACAATGACTATCTCTATCAAATATCGTGACCTTGATTTTCATGAACTCCTTTCTATTTTGTCTACCCTAATATTATGGCATAAACGCTCAAGGTTTAAATAAGCTCACTATTATTCATCACACATTTCATGTATATTGAAATGCTTGTATAACGTCATCATCTCTTTCTGAGGAAAACCTAATCAATGACACTCTTGTTAAATCCTTTAGATAACCTCTGCATTAATAATAAAATGCACTTCGTAGAATTTATGGATCGTAAGATTTAAACGCTAGAAACAAAACAATATCCTATTAGTTGGAATTCACGAAAGGCCCCGAGCATACCTGGGAACGTGAAGACCAAATAAAACGAAAATATCCTCACCTGTTTACAAACAACGCCGACTGATGGCAACAACTAAATTTCGGGACGAAATTTCTATTAACAGGGGGATACAGTGACAACCAGTAAATTTTCGGCAAAATTTAAACAAAAATCTTTATATGATTTCATTTAACCTCGACTAATTCCGACGATTCACGAATAATTATTTGTAAATAATTATGCATTAATATGATATATTAATATTATGATTATTAATATCCTTTTTAAACAAGATATCAATAATTAATATCTTTATTATCAGTATTGTTATTATGAATAAAAAAATATATTGACAAATATTCTTGGAAAAGTAGTAAATCAATTTGTTTATTTTAAAAATATATATATAAAAAAAATCCTTAAAATAAATAATTTTTTTAATAAAATAAATAAATAAACAAATAAATTACTTTTTAATTAAAAATTATAATGGAAAACTACTTTTATTATTTTATTTTGTGCATTATCCCATGACCTAACATTTAATACTTTTGAATTTTAAAATCCTATTAAAAATTAAAATATTTCTTTTTCTTTTAATTATTTTATTCTTTTTACCTAATTTTTTCAAGTATAAATACCCCTCATTTCTCTTTCAAACTCACACCAAAATTTCTCTCATTCTCACTTTGAAGAATTACTACTAGTAAGTATTCTTTTCTTACTTTTTACTTTTTACTTTTTACTTTTTACTATTTACTTCGGTTTATTATTTTTTTACCGAAACATGTAAATAATGTTATAAATTATATGCAATTAAAATTAAAATAAATAACATGTTATAATTAATAATATATGTTACTAAAAATTATAAAAGTATTTTTATGAATTAATATATAGGAGTTATAATTAAAATCGAATTAATGAATATATATGTATATACGCACCTAACGTGAAGGTTATAATTAAAGATAGCGTACAAAGACTACAAACATCACCGCTACTTGTGGCCTAGGGTGATCCTTGTTACCATTATGGGACGCTTGTGGATCTCGAATGCCAAGACTTAGATTCTGGTCAAGAGATCCTGAGCCGCTCGGTAACAATAGATCATTCGAGTGACTTGCATGTAAGCGACGAAGTTTGGGCGAGATTGTACAACATCTTTGTTAAGAATTATAACCCGAAAATTCTTAAACTAGAAGCTTACTATAAGTGGAAGTTTTTCATAAATAGTAGGTTTCCAAAAATAGAAACTTTTAAGAAATAGGAACTTTGCTCGAAAATCGTCACTGTCAATATAGTTGCTATATTAATAAACATACTTTATGTCAAGTTAGACATTAACTAATCAAACGTTATACCTCAAGGTTGATATCCAGATCACTTACTTGCTTTACTTTCCTTCTTGCGTGGAATACTTCAACTGCTATTTAATGTGAGTTCATCTGCTCCCTTTTTATATATTTTTGGGCTGAGAATACATGCGCAACTTTTATAACTGTTTTACACGTATCAAATATTAAACTGTGATATGTTGGGCTATGACCAGCAAGTCCCCAACCAACAAGTATAAACGATAACTTGTACGGGGCAAACTTGAAAGTCTAGTCTAAAATCAGTACCAACTATTAAACTATGATATATTGGGCTATGACCAGCAAGTCCCCAACCGACAAGTATAAACGATAACTTGTACGGGGTAAACTTGAAAGTCTAGTCTAAATATCAGTACCAACTGTTAAACTATGCTATACCCGGCTATGTCCGACTAAGTCCCTACAGTGATATTTTTAATTGCTGCGGTATTCTTAATTATTGGGGATAGGCCTATCGGGAGTAACGTCCCCGATACATTTGACTAAGTCTTTGTATTACTTGATAATGAAATTAAACGACAAGGACAGAACAACTTGTCACGGGGCAAACAACGTTTAGTCTAAATATCACGCACTGGCATAACTTTTTGATCCTGCGGGAGATCAATTTGACTGGATCTAAGTGATCTACTTATGAAAACAAATCTTGTGGTCTAACACTATTACTGAAATCATTATTTATTACAAACCTATGAACTCACTCAACCTCGTGTTGACTTTTTAAGCATGTTTATTCTCAGGTACTTAAATATTGCTTCCGCTGTATATCTACTGCTTTGATGATGATTGCTTGCTATGCTTGGAGTCTTCATTACATATCATATCAATTAAAGACATATTTATCTTCCACTGCAAAACTCAACAAAACGTCTCATGTAGAGTCGTTCTCGTTTATACAACTGTGAATTGATATATTAAGTCACGTTATTCTTCCAGGCCCTATCTGGAGGACGTGACAGATTGGTACCAGAGCAGGTTGTTGTAGAGAACTAGGATTGCATTTTATGTGTGCCTTAGCAATGTAGGACTACAACTTTCCTTGACTATAGTACCTTTAATTGTTGCCTTTAACTGTTAAATGCTATACTATACTTTAGAAACTCTACTTATCTTAGAATGCCGAGCCAACCTAAGAACTCTGCTCACTTTCCTAAGTACTATCCAATTCCGCCACCACATTTAAATACGACACGTCATACTGCCATTATTGCATAAGTGGAGTATAGACACATCATACCTTATCATATCTATCTCAATAGACTTTGTCTAACACTTTTCCTAAATTTCTTCCGTAAATGACGGAAATCTTTTTGCTATATATACTATTCGAGGAGACGAAGATATCATTCAATATTCAATACCCATTTCATATCAAACCCTATTCCAAACACATAATATGAATTTTTCGAACTCCTCGAGCTCCAGCGGCAGCGTAACCGGAACAAACGAACCAATCAGCCATCATCTATTCTGGATGAATTGGGGATGGGTTCGTAGCCGACTCAATCAATGGAGACAAGAAGAAGGTAATCCCTTTCACCAACCGAATTCACCTCTTGGCGAAGAACCTGAAGCGCTTACCGGCGAACCAGTCCGAAACACCATTTTCTCTCTTCTTTCCAGGGTATCCCGTCATGAATATATAATATCAAAGATTTTAGATCTTATTCACCCCCTTGTTCCAACCGCCAATCATCCCAGAATAGTAGAAGAAGTCAACGAGCTTCGAGCTCGAGTGGTGGCACTAGAGAATACGGTGCGATATCTACAAGCATCAGCTGCACCAGCAGCATAACCAGTACCATCATCACCATCAACAACAACATCCGCATCCCAAGCCTCAATGTCACACTCAATATCTCAAACATCAACATCATACGCCCATAGATACCAAGGAATATTATTAATAATGAGCTAAGATGTATTGACTCATTCTTCGTGAAGAATTATATATGTATACCTTATATATATATGATTTGGAACAATAATAAATCTTGTCGTACTAAGCAATTACGTGTGAATCTCAACCAGTATGTACTACTTGGTTAATTCATATCACCAATATGCTATGATGTACACCCTTCGTTAATGACTTAACAATTGTTAATCACTGCTTCAACACAATAAACTCCATTTCATAATTAATCAAGTGTAACGATGAATATATTGATTCATAACTTCATTAGCGAAATATTTAGCGACAATTATGAAATCTCAAAGGTTTTGGAGATTATTTACTCTCGTTCCAAACCGCAAAACAGATGAGTTTAATATATATTAACTCATTAAATCCATGATTATATCTGAAGAATACGTATATGAACGTATATCTTCATAAAGATTGTAAATTCTATTGTACAAACTGTTAATTGTGAAAATATTTTAATGGGTAGGTAATACCCGAGAAATATTTACATCTCACATTAATACACTGTACATTCTTCAATTTCGATTCATAAATCATTAATTATACGCACTACCTTCACAATGATACACAATCATCTTCATACAAAATCAATTACACATTCTGAAATTAACATATCGGAATTCAAGTAAAGCTTTAGCAGGTGTTATCTTCCTAAAGATCACTACATTCACGAATTATATTCATTTGTATTCTGCAATGAATTATCACATCAAACCACCGAAATTATCATTCATTACTTTTAACGCCTATTCGTTAACCATTAGATCCGTTAACGATTACAATCAGCGTTTAATCATCTAAAAAATAAAATTTCTTGAAACCATTTCGGATTGATAACCAGTGATTCAGATATGGTAGCATTAACTTTAGAGGAAACAAAAGAATTTTCCTCGTCATTGGATCTTAGAAATTCTAAGATATCATCGTATCCTTCATTATAAATATCCTCTATATTTCTGAAGATATCTTTATAACGATTCTTATCAGCAATTAATTATCTCTTTGCGATATCTTTATCACATCATAAAGGAAACTGTTTTAGTTTCTATATTCTGTAAAATTCAAGTTAAATTATGAATGATTTGAAGTAGTGTTGGGAATTGAAGCATGAGTTAGTATAATATAATGACGCCAGGCCAACGTGATTATATTAAAGTAAGTCATGCTAACTTTTTAATGAAAGATGATGATTCATAGACTTTATAATCATCATTTGCCATGTTACACGACTCATACATTTAAACTCTGAAACATATCAAGAAAATATTTTTCTTGATAGTTCTATCTTTTCGGATATTCTGGTAAGTTGACAAATCAAATCGTGTTATTACCTTTCCTTCTGCTTTGTATATTATGATCATTCAAAACTTCATACCTACGAATTCTGGACCGTTACTTGCTTTACGAAAGCATGAAGCTCTGACATATAAGGGAAAATATAAAGCGCGATAACAACACAGAAATTACAAACCGTGTATATCAATGCGTATAGCAATATAAAGACACGGGAGAACTAAAAACACAATAAATCCTAGAGCATAATAGAAGTAAACAGACTCCTCTGGTGGGAGTTGGAAAAGATGGAAGATTGTGGCGATAACCAATATAAGGTCAAGAACAAGAACTGGATTGAGCATATTAACAAATATTTTGGAAATATGAATTGAGGAAAGAAAGAATAGAAGTGGTGAAGATAATGAAATGGAAGAAGCTAATTTATAGCAAAATTCTAGACACAACAATCGAGGCAATTCACCGCATTTTATTAAAGAAAATCCTAATTTCCGTAATTACCGGAGAATCAAATCTTATAAGGATTATGAAGATTTCTTTAAATCCCTTGAATTCCGGAAATCAATCGTGACTAAGTCAAAAGTTAAAGCGAACATTTAATTTTCTCATTTCAATCTTTTACGATAGCTTCGTTTATACTCTTCTTGTAATCGAATCATATCATTCTATATTACCCAATATTGGTAAAACTCTATTTCACAACTCATATTCATCATTAAGATGTTCCTGTTGTAAACAATGACTATCTCTATCAAATATCGTGACCTTGATTTTCATGAACTCCTTTCTATTTTGTCTACCCTAATATTATGGCATAAACGCTCAAGGTTTAAATAAGCTCACTATTATTCATCACACATTTCATGTATATTGAAATGCTTGTATAACGTCATCATCTCTTTCTGAGGAAAACCTAATCAATGACACTCTTGTTAAATCCTTTAGATAACCTCCGCATTAATAATAAAATGCACTTCGTAGAATTTATGGATCGTAAGATTTAAACGCTAGAAACAAAACAATATCCTATTAGTTGGAATTCACGAAAGGCCCCGAGCATACCTGGGAACGTGAAGACCAAATAAAATGAAAATATCCTCACCTGTTTACAAACAACGCCGACTGATGGCAACAACTAAATTTCGGGACGAAATTTCTATTAACAGGGGGATACTGTGACAACCCGTAAATTTCCGGCAAAATTTAAACAAAAATCTTTATATGATTTCATTTAACCTCGACTAATTCTGACGATTCACGAATAATTATTTGTAAATAATTATGCATTAATTTGATATATTAATATTATGATTATTAATATCTTTTTTAAACAAGATATCAATAATTAATATCTTTATTATCAGTATTGTTATTATGAATAAAAAAAATATTGACAAATATTCTTGGAAAAGTAGTAAATCAATTTGTTTATTTTAAAAAAATATATAAAAAAATCCTTAAAATAAATGATTTTTTTTAATAAAATAAATAAATAAACAAATAAATTACTTTTTAATTAAAAATTATAATGGAAAACTACTTTTATTATTTTATTTTGTGCATTATCCCATGAACTAACAATTAATACTTTTGAATTTTAAAATCCCATTAAAAATTAAAATATTTCTTTTTCTTTTAATTATTTTATTCTTTTTACCTAATTTTTTCAAGTATAAATACCCCTCATTTCTCATTCAAACTCACACCAAAATTTCTCTCATTCTCTCTTTGAAGAATTACTACTAGTAAGTATTCTTTTCTTACTTTTTACTTTTTACTTTTTACTTTTTACTATTTACTTCGGTTTATTATTTTTTTACCGAAACATGTAAATAATGTTATAAATTATATGCAATTAAAATTAAAATAAATAACATGTTATAATTAGTAATATATGTTACTAAAAATTATAAAAGTATTTTTATGAATTAATATATAGGAGTTATAATTAAAATCGAATTAATGAATATATATGTATATACGCACCTAACGTGAAGGTTATAATTAAAGATAGCGTACAAAGACTACAAACATCACCGCTACTTGTGGCCTAGGGTGATCCTTGTTACCATTATGGGACGCTTGTGGATCTCGAATGCCAAGACTTAGATTCTGGTCAAGAGATCCTGGGCCGCTCGGTAACAATAGATCATTCGAGTGACTTGCATGTTAGCGACGAAGTTTGGGCGAGATTGTACAACATCTTTGTTAAGAATTATAACCCGAACATTCTTAAACTAGAAGCTTACTATACGTGGAAGTTTTTTATAAATAGTAGGTTTCCAAAAATAGAAACTTTTGAGAAATAGGAACTTTTCTCGAAAATCGTCACTGTCAATATAGTTGCTATATTAATAAACATACTTTATGTCAAGTTAGACATTAACTAATCAAATGTTATACCTCAAGGTTGATATCCAGATCACTTACTTGCTTTACTTTCCTTCTTGCGTGGAATACTTCAACTGCTATTTAATGTGAGTTCATCTGCTCCCTTTTTATATATTTTTGGGCTGAGAATACATGCGCAACTTTTATAATTGTTTTACACGTATCAAATATTAAACTGTGATATGTTGGGCTATGACCAGCAAGTCCCCAACCGACAAGTATAAACGATAACTTGTACGGGGCAAACTTGAAAGTCTAGTCTAAATATCAGTACTAATTATTAAACTATGATATGTTGGGCTATGACCAGCAAGTCCCCAACCGACAAGTATAAACGATAACTTGTACGGGGTAAACTTGAAAGTCTAGTCTAAATATCAGTACCAACTGTTAAACTATGCTATACCCGGCTATGTCCGACTAAGTCCCTACAGTGATATTTTTAATTGCTGTGGCATTCTTAATTATTGGGGATAGGCCTATCGGGAGTAACGTCCCTGATACATTTAACTAAGTCTTTGTATTACTTGATAATGAAATTAAACGACAAGGACAGAACAACTTATCACGGGGCAAACAACGTTAAGTCTGAATATCACGCACTGGCATAACTTTTTGATCCTGTGGGAGATCAATTTGACTGGATCTGAGTGATCTACTTATGAAAACAAATCTTGTGGTCTGACACTATTACTGAAATCATTATTTATTACAAACCTATGAACTCACTCAACCTCGTGTTGACTTTTTAAGCATGTTTATTCTCAGGTACTTAAATATTGCTTCCGCTGTATATCTACTGCTTTGATGATGATTGCTTGCTATGTTTGAAGTCTTCATTACATATCATATCAATTAAAGACATATTTATCTTCCGCTGCAAAACTCAACAAAACGTCTCATGTAGAGTCGTTCTCGTTTATACAACTGTGAATTGATATATTAAGTCACGTTATTCTTCCAGGCCCTATCTGGAGGACGTGACAATATGTGATGCGCTTTTCATCATATGTACTTTTCATCATATGCGCTTTTAATCGTATGCGCTTTTCATCATATGCGCTTTTAATCATATGCGCTGCGTTTTCATCATATGCGCTTTTCATCATATGTGCTGCGCTTTTCATCATATGCGTGTGTACGAAATAATTTTTCAAAATGCTTCATAACCGTACACATATCTCGTGTACAAAATATCATCTACATAACCTGTGTATAAAAATCATTCTCTCGATATATAACATTCACTTTGCTTTCATTGCTTGGCTTGGTAACCGACCTTAACATTTAATGCCCATCATAAATATCCCCAAAACAGAACATCTCGTCTGTATAAATATATAAACTTCAAAGTACTAAACACCACGCCCACTAGCTCTTCCGTCTAGTGAACATTCTGGGTGGGGGTGTCAAACCCGGTAGCTACTTTTAGGATTCATGTGAATTAGGACCATACCCGATTCTAATTCTTAGGTTTCCAAGCAATAATAATCAGGGGAAAAATATTCATATCAAGTGGTGGCAATTATCACGGTCACATAATTCAATGGTGGCAATTATCACGTCCACATAATTCATTCGAGGAATGTTTTACTTGTGTCTATCTCGTCAAACATTTATAAAAGCATTTCATGTATTCGCAGTTCAAAATATATTTCAAAAGCATTTAATAAAATAGTTGTAAAAACAGCGCATGTATTCTCAGTCCCAAAATGTAAAGAGTAAAAGGGAATCAAATGAACTCACGATACGATATTTTGTAGTAAAAATATGCACACGACGATACTGAACAATGTAGGGTTGGCCTCGGATTCACAAACCTTAAAGTAACAAGGTTCCAAAAAGAAATGCCCCAGCCTGGGCTCGAACCAGCGACCTCTCGCTCACCCGCTAACAACCTTAACCATCAGTCCAAGACTGTTTTTCTTGACTAGATTGTAACCTATTTAAATATAACCCGTTTTCTATGGGTTTCCTTTTTTTTTCAACTTCATAACCCATCCACCAAGCAATATATCTCGGCCCAACTACTTAGCCCAACGAGCACTTTATGACCCAAATCGTCATTCAACAATTTAAAAGGGTTTAAGTGGCCCAAGTGATAAATGTCTAGATCACCTACGGCCTAATATCATACCCATCGTCAATTCTCAATTTTTGATTTCATAAGCTGTCCCCACAACTAACTTACATCCCACTTCCTTTTAAGCTAATTATGTGTCTACTTTACTTTACTAGATCATGATCATTAACATCATTTAAGCATCAACCTTCTAAACCGTAATCATTATATATATTACCATCATCATTTAATCTTGATCACATAACATCTTAATACACATATCTTTTAACATGAATATTACTAACCTTCTCATCATGTACCATTATCCATCATCATACGCTATCATCATGATCATAAACATAATTTTCATCATCCTTTACCGTCACCCAATTTCATCATCCTATTGTTCACCTTATCATATCTTTTATCCTAATTCTTATCATGTATCATAAAAAAAAAAAATTAAACGCCATATATGTGTCCATACTCTCGGCCGATATTTGTATTTTTTAAGTATTCACATGTTGATATTTCTATTAAGAACGAAAAATACCAACTCAATAACTTTGGGTGGGACCCGGTGAGACCACCAAACAAAAAAGCTCCTGCCTTTATACAGCTACTCGATCATGAAATAAGTATGCCAATGCAAATAAAACAAAACATATGTGTTGTAATATATTATATATTTAATCAAACCCAAAATTTATCAAGCCCACTTGCTAGTAAAATTCCAATTGAGTATACGATTTGTTCAAGTCCTATGTGTAAAGTAATAAAGATTTGTTAATTGCAAGTGGGATAAAAATATCTTCATTTTTAATCATAACCCGTTGATTATTTTAACGGATCATCATCAATCATCTTATACTAATCTTACTCATCATCGTTTTCCTACTATTATCATGTCACAACCATATCATCATTCTATCTAATTTTCTATATCATCATTAATCATCACATTAAATCACCTTAAACTATTTCGGTAACTCAATCATTCTTATAATCATAGAATCTCTTCATCAATCGATTTTTATTGGGTTTATCATTACCTTCATTCGTTTAGTTCCAACAGAAAAGCAAAACGCGAGTTACATTTCAAGCCCAACAATCAACTGGATCATCTCGGTCAGATGGGAATATACAGCCCAAATCAAAAAAAAAGGAATGGCAGTCCAATGATTAACTCGGTCCAGTTCACGGCCCAAAAAAATTTGGTGAACGGGAACCTACTCGATTTCTTGGATACCAGTATGTTACACCTTTATTATATCATCCATGTCATTTTCCATGATCTGGATCATAACACTAGATGGCCCCCCAATTTGTAATAATGCTAAAGTAAACATACTGTTTTACGAGTACTTTATCTTTTATTTTCTTATTCTATTAACATCATTATAAACACACTCCTTATCTATCATAATTATTATCATCTTTTCACAGCACTCTTCATCACCTTCTCTATTATCCTCACTTAATTGTGTTTTAAATAAACAAAAACAGGAAAGAGCTGCAGTAGTAAAACTGGCCCAATTGTAGCAGCATGTGGTTGTGTTTTACTGTGGTTTATTTTACTTCAAACAGTAACCAGAAAGAAAGTAATTAGCAGCTGCAGTAATGGAATTCACTGGTGATGGCCGTGGGTTCAACAAGTAACAAAAGGGTTGGTTTAAGGTGGCGAATGGGTGGTTATATGGTGGTATGCCGGAGTTGTGGGGTGGTGATTATCAAGGATGGTGTTCTTCGAATAAGATTTGAAACAGAAAAAGAAAGAAAGAAAGAAAGAAAGAAAGAAAGAAAGAAAGAAAGAAAGGTGGTGATGTCGGTTCATCAAGAAAACAAGAAGGTATGTATATATCTAGTATGTATGGGTATCTAAGGTATGTATATATCTAGTATGTATGGGTATCTTAATATCTCTCTTTTTAACTATCCCTCTCAAAACAGGCTCATTTTATGATCGTTGTAAAGTCTTGGTTTTCTTGTTAATTAATTAATTCAAAGTAATTTAAATTAAATAACGTCAACAATTTTTGGAATACCTGATGAGTATAACTTAGTGATGGAAGAATCCAAGCTGATAACTTCTTGATGAGAAGACACATCGGAGGTTTTTGGATCTTCCGACGGTTTCAGCGGCGGAGGACGGTGGCTGGCAGAAATCTTGGGAGGTGGAAGTGGTGGTTAAGCAACTAGAAGAATCACCATGATTATACGGAGCTCTTCGTGCTGATAACGTGTTATAATTTAGTAGTTTATAACTACTTGTAATACCTATTTTGAAGAAATATGAAAGAAGAAAGAAGATAGTAGATTCTTGTTCAAGAATGGTGTACCTACTGATTACAATCGATAACATACTTATGGTACAATAATTCACTGTGCAGTTAGGTGGAACAGTAATATCAGTGATCCACCAAATATATTGATTCACCAAATTTTACTTTATTAAAAGTGTCGGCCACTACATCATGACACTTGACTTATAACAATTATATTTATGTTTATATTCTATTTCACTTGTAAAACCCAAGTTAACTACCGACACAAACACTGTTACTACCAAATATCTAACCTTTGATCTTAAAATTAATTAAAGCTTTTTGGATGGGAATTATTTTCGTGATCCAGACAGAAAAACCAAGATATATATAATACTTTTCAATTAGATTTAATCTTGTTATTTGAGTGAGTTTCGTGACTTTTATGAAACTTGATTAACTACTTGAATCTTGATATTTAGATTCAAAAACTTGATTGGTATTTTATAATTGATTTGTTGGATTAACAGTAAACAAGAAAGTGGAGATACATACGGCTAGATTCTTGTGTAACTAAATGGGGTTTTATTAGTTTTGATAATTATAGGGTTGTGATCAAATCTTGTGGTTTGATGTGTTTAAGCTTAAACTGAATTTGGTTATAGTTCGTATATATTATATACATGATTCGGGTATACTTGATTTGTGTTAAATTTGTATAAATGGTGATTTAAATTTTAGGGTTCATGTTTGTATAAATTAGGGATTTTGGTACTTTGATCCTAAATCTTGTGTATAAGTATTAGATCTTAGTGATTTTGAGTAAGGAATATGGGTATATATGCTTTGTGAATATTTTCTGTTAAATGTGAAGCGCGATTCAACACTTGAACACTATACTAACTTGAGATATTTTGTGATGATTCTCAGGTGATAAACGAAAAGGTGAAGACTCAGTGATATAAGACAACTGAGTGCTTGTGCTTTCAGGTGAGTGGGATTATCTTTATAGATGTGATTATACAGTGACAAGTATAGTGATTCGTGCCTTGCTTACAATTAGACTGTGTAATGAGTCGGTGACCAGTGTTGTGACTATATGTGATTGTGTGCACCCAGTGCTAACGTCGAGGGTGAATTCTGGCATCACGTCGATGGTGTTCCCGATGTAAGAGGTCAATGCTATTTACATTGGTGTCGGGTAGTAGTATTGGTTCCAAGCGTACCTGATTGGTGGTATAGTGTGAATGACCAGTGCGTCACGTCTGGAAGACTATACCAGTGATTCAGTAATGGGGGCTATCGGTATATTCTAGCTTGATCAGCTACAGGTTGCCGGTCCTCTTGTTTATGGCTTTAAGTGATTAGTGACTAGTGCCTTTAAGCTGTGCTTGATGCTTATAGTGATGTCCACCTAGATATTGTCATTCACTTAGCGTTATGCTAATTCCCCCACAGTGTTTTGCTCTGCAGATATAGATTAGCAGCTTTTGGTGGGTTTTGCAAGGAAAGTGAAGATGTTTGACACAGTGTATAACTCTGATGTTTTGTAATAATCTATATGGTCAACTGGTTTGTATTAATAACGTAACACCTGTGATTTCATGTAATCATATTACTATGTAGTAATATATGATGTGTAAACTTTAAAGTCTTCCGCTGTGAGTTTTCAAAAAAAAAAAAGAATGTGTATGTGTATGTAAAAAGTACGGTGTTACAAGTTGGTATCAGAGCATAGGTTTGGCAGTATGTGCACTGTGTACGTGACCTACTCCCAAACTTATGAATGTGTCATGTCAAAAATCTGAGTGGGGAATAAGTGAATGTAGAGATATGTGCTTAGGTGATTGTGCTTAGTGATAGGTGCTAACAGGTTATCAACTAAGCTCTTGTGAGATGATGTGTTTGCAGATAGGTATGGCTGACCAGACCAGACATAACGATGCCCTTTTGACTCCTGAACCCGGAATATTTAGAGCGCCGTCAGTGGAGCATAGTCCGGAATGTGATCCAGATGAGTATGTTTTATAGTTAGAAAGCCAGCTACAGGAAACTCGAGAAAAAGTGAAGGAACTAGAGGCCCAAATCAGACATTCAACCGTGGTGTCTGAAGCAAGTGATCCACCGATACCTCCAGGGTTTACTGGTACTCAGTATACATCTATACATCTGACCCATCGGGTAGTGCTTCTCAACTACCCCAGTCACAACCTCAAGTTTTACCTCAAGTGCCATATCAATTTTCCCAACAATACCAGTACACTCTTCAATATCGGTACACGACAACAAATCCATTTCAAACTCCTTTGTTCCAGCAAGTGGTGAAGGAGAAGAAAAAGTGTACGTTCAAGCAGTTTATGGACTGTAAGCCCTCAGAGTATTCGGGTCATCGCGATCTGATTGTGACAATGAATTGGCTAAGGGAAGTTGAAAGGGCACTGAAAGCCTATCAATGTGAACCAGAATTGGGGGTAACTTATGCCAGCCGACTATTAAAGAATCGAGCTATGGTTTGGTGGGATACAATTACTGCTTCGTTATCCGAAGAGCAACTCAATCAAATCACTTGGGAACAATTTGCTGCAAAAGTCCAAGAGCAGTATTGCACTACATTTGATATTAATCGATTAAAGAAAGAGTTCATGCAAATGACGATGACTGAAGACATAACAGTCGATGAAGGTTTGAGCAGTTTATGGACAAGTTAAGGTTCGTGCATCAGTGGATACTGGACGAACATTCCAGAGTGCAACGGTTTGTAGAAATTTTACGAACTGAATATCGTACGATTGCAAGACTTTCTACTACTTTGTCACAAGCTCATATGTTGGCAAAGGTTACTGAAAGTGACATTAAGGCGGCTAAAAGTGTGAAAACTGAAAGTGTGTCGCAAGTGAAAACAGCGGTAAGTCACTCTAGCCGGCAATCAAAGAAATCAAGTCGGTTTAAGCCAAAAGGGCAATCTAGCCAGGGTGGATCAGTGTCAAGTGGTCAGAAGACATGGTGTAGAATGTGCAAGTCTTCGCATAGTGGACAGTATTTAACATTAACGAAACGGTGTTTACGTTGTGGTATAGTGGGACATGAACCTCAAGATTGTTCATTTAAGAATAATGTGTGTTGGAATTGTCAAAAAGAGGGTCACAGATCTGCAGAATGTCTAGCGGCAAGAAAGAGTTATTCCGGGACAGGGTTCGGGTTAGGGGTACGTGCTTTGTCAGCTGGGGGATCATCTGCTTCCTTTGTGGGGGCAGAAACGCAAGAATCCTCCACGACCTGAAGCTAGAGCCTTTCAGATGTCAGTAGACGCTGCCACTACTACTGACGATGCAATCACCGGTATGTTCTTAGAAAATTCTTTGCCGGCTCGTGTACTATTTGACTGTGGAGCAAATTGCTCGTTTGTGTCAACTACATTTTGTGCTAAGTTAAATGTGTCTGTTAATGTAATAAATGAACCCTTAAGTGTCGAAGTGGGTGACGGTAGGACAGTTCAAGTCACAAAGTTTGTGTCTGGAATTACTATTTACATAGAGGGTAGTCTTTTCCCTGTGACTTGTTTAGTGATGCCTATACCAAGCTTCGATGTAGTTTTAGGCATGCATTGGCTTAGTGACCATAAGGCCAGTATTAAGTACGATAGGAAAGCTATTTCTTTTTCGGTGGATGGTGGAAAACGGGTAGTAGCTCGTGGTGATCGCGGTGGGTTCCGTTGTCCATTATTGTCGATGATGAAAGCTCGGAAATCTTTGTCCAAGGGATGTGATTCTTTCTTAGCTTATGTGATCGATATAAAGAAGGAAAAGAAAGTAGATTTCAAATATTCCTGTGGTGTCTGAATAACCAGAAGTGTTCCCAGATGAATTGCCAGGCTTACCGCCAATCAGGGAAGTTGAATATAAGATCAAGTTAGTGCCAGGGGCTACGCCAGTTACCAAAGCTCTGTATAGATTAGCTCCTTCAGAAATTAGAGAAATGATGTCCCAAATTCAAGAACTGTTGGACCGCGGGTTCATTCGTCCGAGTTCTTCGCCGTGGGGTAAACCAGTGTTATTCGTGAAAAAGAAAGATGGTATGCTCCGAATTTGTATAGATTATCGTGAATTAAATAAAAGAACAGTGATGAATAAGTATCCGCTTCCTAGAATAGATGACTTATTTGATCAGCTTCAAGGAGCTTCGTTCTTTTCAAAAATATATTTACGTTCGGGATATCACCAGGTGTAGTGACTCGAACTTTTCCATGATTATATATTAATTGAAAACTATATTTTCATGATTAAATGTTTCCAACATGTTAACCAATCAAACTTATTAAGACTTAATTAATTGAAATAGGTTTCATATAGACAATTGACCACCCAAGTTGACCGGTGATTCACGAACGTTAAAACTTGTAAAAACTATATGATGATATATATGATTATATATATAGTTAACATGATATTATGATAATTATGTATCTCATTAGGTATTTTAACAATGAGTTATATATATAAAATTGAGTTTATTGAATTAAGAAACTCGAAACGATATATATAACGATTATCGTTATAACAACGTCTTACTAAATACATATGAATCATATTATGATATTGATACACTATGTTTAACATGATAAAATGATAATTAAGTATATCATTAAGTATGTTAACAATGAACTACATATGTAAAAACAAGACTACTAACTTAAGAATTTCGAAACGAGACATATATGTAACGATTATCGTTGTAACAATATTTAACTGTATATATATCATACTAAGATATATTAATATATCATAATATCATGATAATGTAATAATTTAACATCTCTTTAGATATTATAAACAATGGGTTAACAACATTTAACAAGATCGTTAACCTAAAGGTTTCAAATCAACATTTACATGTAACGACTAACGAAGACTTAACGACTCAGTTAAAATGTATATACATGTAGTGTTTTAATATGTATTCATAAACTTTTGAAAGACTTCAAGACACTTATCAAAATACTTCTACTTAACAAAAATGCTTACAATTACATCCTCGTTCAGTTTCATCAACAATTCTACTCGTATGCACTTTTATTCGTACTCGTACAATACACAGCTTCTAAATGTATGTACTATTGGTATATACACTCTAATTATCAGCTCTTAGCAGCCCATGTGAGTCACCTAACACATGTGGGAACCATCATTTGGCAACTAGCATGAAATATCTCATAAAATTACAAAAATATTAGTAATCATTCATGACTTATTTACATGAAAACCAAATTACATATCCTTTATATCTAATCCATATACCAACGACCAAAAACACCTACAAACACTTTCATTCTTCAATTTTCTTCATCTAATTGATCTCTCTCAAGTTCCATCTTCAAGTTCTAAGTGTTCTTCTTAAATTCTACAAGTTCTAGTTTCATAAAATCAAGAATACTTCCAAGTTTACTAGCTCACTTTCAATCTTGTAAAGTGATCATCCAACCTCAAGAAATCCTTGTTTTTTATAGTAAGATATCATTCTAAATCATGGTAATACTCATATACAAACTTTGATTCAATTCCTATAACTATAACTATCTTAATTCGAGTGATAATCTTACTTGAACTTGTTTTCGTGTCATGATTCTACTTCAAGAACTTTCAAGCCATTCAAGATCCTTTGAAGCTAGATCATATCTTGTCACTTCCAGTAGGTTTACTACTAAACTTGAGGTAGTAATTATGTTCATAACATCATTCTATTAATACATATAAAACTATCTTATTCGAAAATTTGAACATGTAATCACTAGAACATAGTTTAGTTAATTCTAAACTTGTTCGCAAACAAAAGTTAATCCTTCTAAATTGACTTTTAAAATCAACTAAACACATGTTATATATCTATATGAGATGCTAACTTAATGATTTAAAACCGGAAAACACGAAAAACACCGTAAAACCGGATATACGCCGTCGTAGTAACACCGCGGGCTGTTTTGGGTTAGTTAATTAAAAACTATGATAAACTTTGATTTAAAAGTTGTTCTTCTGGGAAAATGATTTATCTTATGAACATGAAACTATATCCAAAAATCATGGTTAAACTGAAAGTGGAAGTATGTTTTTCAAAATGGTCATCAAGACGTCGTTCTTTCGACTGAAATGACTACCTCTTACAAAAATGACTTGTAACTTATGTTTCCGACTATAAACCTATACTTTTTCTGTTTATATTGATAAAATAGAGTTCAATATGAAACCATAGCAATTTTATTCACTCAAAACGGATTTAAAACGAAGAAGTTATGGGTAAAACAAGATTGAATATTTTTTTATTGTTGTAGCTACGGGAAATATTGTAACAATTCTATACAAATCATATCCTAGATAACTTATATTGTATTATACATGTATTCTAATATATTATGTAATCTTGAGATACCATAGACACGTATGCAAATGTTTTGACATATCATATCGACCCATGTATATATATTATTTGGAACAACCATAGACACTCTATATGCAGTAATGTTGGAGTTAGCTTTGAGTTGTGATCTAGCCTGAGACGTGTATACACTAGGTCATGGATTGATCCAAGATATGTATATCGATTTATTTTTGTACATCTAACTATGGACAACTAGGTGTAGGTTATTAACGAGGATAGCTGACTTAATAAGCTTAAAACATTAAAATGTATTAAAAAATGTTGTAAATATATTTTGAACATACTTTGATATATATGTACATATTTTATAGGTTCGTGAATCGACTAGTGGCCAAGTCTTACTTCCCGACGAAGTAAAAATCTGTGAAAGTGAGTTATAGTCTCACTTTTAAAATCTAATATTTTGGGATGAGAATACATGCAACTTTATAAATGTTTTATGAAATAGACACAAGTAAATGAAACTACATTATATGGGTGAATGATCGATGCCGAATATGCCCCTTTTTAGCTTGGTAGCCAAAGAATTTGAGAACAGACCCCTAAATTGACGCGAATCCTAAAGATAGATCTATCGAGCCCAACAAGCCCCATTCTGGAATTTGGAATGCTTTAGTACTTCGAAATTATCATGTCCGATGGGTGTCCCAGAATGATGGGGATATTCTTTATGCATCTTGTTAATGTCGGTTACCAGGTGTTCACCATATGAATGATTTTTATCTCTATGTATGGGATGTATTGAAATATGAAATCTTGTGGTCTATTATTATGATTTGATAATATATAGGTTAAACCTATAACTCACCAACATTTTTGTTGACGTTTTAAGCATGTTTATTCTCTGGTGATTATTAAGAGCTTCCGTTGTTGCATACTAAAATAAGGACAAGATTTGGAGTCCATGCTTGTATGATATTGTGTAAAAACTGCATTCAAGAAACTTATTTTTGATGTAATATATTCTTATTGTAAACCATTATGTAATGGTCGTGTGTAAACAGTATATTTTAGATTATCATTATTTGATAATCTACGTAATGCTTTTTAAACCTTTATCGATAAAATAAAGGTTATGCTTGTTTTAAAAAATGAATGCAGTCTTTGAAAAATGTCTCATATAGAGGTCAAAACCTCGCGACGAAATAAATTAATATGGAACGTTTATAATCAATATGAACGGGACATTTCACCAGGTTCGTGTTACTGAATCTGATATTCCTAAGACCGCATTTCGTACTCGTTATGGTCATTATGAGTTCTTAGTGATGCCGTTTGGGTTAACCAATGCTCCAGCAATTTTCATGGATCTCATGAATAGAGTGTGTAAACCGTTTTTGGATAAGTTTTTTATCGTGTTCATTGATGACATCTTAGTGTTCTCCAAAATTGAATCCGAGCATGCTGAGCATTTAAGACAAGTGTTGGAACTCTTGAAACGTGAACAACTATATGCAAAGTTTTCTAAGTGTGAGTTCTGGTTACGTGAAGTTCAATTTTTGGGTCATATTATCAGTACAGAAGGTATAAAAGTGGATCCGTCTAAAATTGAAACTGTGATGAATTGGAATTCACCAAAGAATCTGACAGAAATCAAGAGTTTTCTAGGATTAGCTGGTTACTACCGAAGGTTTATTAAAGATTTTTCAAAGATAGCAAGTTCTTTGACAAAGTTAACTAGAAAGGATGTGTCTTTTCAGTGGGGTAATGAACAAGAAACTGCGTTTCAGACTTTGAAAAGTTTGTTGTGTCAAGCACCAGTGTTAGCCTTACCCGAGGGATCCGACGACTTCGTTGTGTATTGCGACGCATCTTTATCCGGTTTGGGCTGTGTATTAATGCAAAGAGATCGTGTAATTGCGTATGCGTTGAAATGTCCCGTTCTTATTGATTAAAAACATTCCATATTAATTGATTTCGTTGCGAGGTTTTGACCTCTATATGACACATTTTTCAAAGACTGCATTCATTTTTAAAACAAACCATAACCTTTATTTCATAAATAAAGGTTTAAAAAGCTTTACGTAGATTATCAAATAATGATAATCTAAAATATCCTATTTACACACGACCATTACATAATGGTTTACAATACAAATATGTTACATCGAAATCAGTTTCTTGAATGCAGTTTTTACACAATATCATACAAACATGGACTCCAAATCTTGTCCTTATTTTAGTATGCAACAGCGGAAGCTCTTAGTATTCACCTGAGAATAAACATGCTTTAAACGTCAACAAAAATGTTGGTGAGTTATAGGTTTAACCTATATATATCAAATAGTATTTCAATACACATCCCATACATAGAGATAAAAATCATTCATATGGTGAACACCTGGTAACCGACATTAACAAGATGCATATTTAAGAATATCCCCATCATTCCGGGATCCTCCTTCGGACATGATATAAATTTCGAAGTACTAAAGCATCCGGTACTTTGGATGGGGCTTGTTGGGCCCGATAGATCTATCTTTAGGATTCGCGTCAATTAGGGTGTCTGTTCCCTAATTCTTAGATTACCAGACTTAATAAAAAGGGGCATATTCGATTTCGATAATTCAATCATAGAATGTAGTTTCACGTACTTGTGTCTATTTTGTAAATCATTTATAAAACCTGCATGTATTCTCATCCCAAAATATTAGATTTTAAAAGTGGGACTATAACTCACTTTCATAGATTTTTACTTCGTCGGGAAGTAAGACCTGGCCACTGGTTGATTCACGAACCTATAACAATATATACATATATATCAAATTATGTTCAAAATATATTTACAACACTTTTAATATATTTTGATGTTTTAAGTTTATTAAGTCAGCTGTCCTCGTTAGTAACCTACAACTAGTTGTCCACAGTTAGATGTACAGAAATAAATCGATAAATATTATCTTGAATCAATCAACGACCCATTGTATACATATCTCAGTATTGATCACAACTCAAACTATATATATTTTGGAATCAACCTCAACCCTGTATAGCTAACTCCAACATTCACATATAGAGTGTCTATGGTTGTTCCGAAATATATATAGATGTGTCGACATGAAAGGTCGAAACATTGTATACGTGTCTATGGTATCTCAAGATTACATAATATACAATACAAGTTGATTGAGTTATGGTTGGATTAGATTTGTTACCAATTTTCACGTAGCTAAAATGAGAAAAATTATCCAATCTTGTTTTACCCATAACTTCTTCATTTTAAATCCGTTTTGAGTGAATCAAATTGCTATGGTTTCATATTGAACTCTATTTTATGAATCTAAATAGAAAAAGTATAGGTTTATAGTCGGAAAAATAAGTTACAAGTCGTTTTTGTAAAGGTAGTCATTTAAGTCGAAAGAACGACGTCTAGATGACCATTTTAGAAAACATACTTCTACTTTGAGTTTAACCATAATTTTTGGATATAGTTTCATGTTCATAATAAAAATCATTTTCCTAGAATAACAACTTTTAGATCAAAGTTTATCATAGTTTTTAATTAACTAACCCAAAACAGCCCGCGGTGTTACTACGACGGCGTAAATCCGGTTTTACGGTGTTTTCCTTGTTTCCAGGTTTTAAATCATTAAGTTAGCATATCATATAGATATAGAACATGTGTTTAGTTGATTTTAAAAGTCAAGTTAGAAGGATTAACTTTTATTTGCGAACAAGTTTAGAATTAACTAAACTATGTTCTGGTGATTACAAGTTTAAACCTTCGAATAAGATAGCTTTATATGTATGAATCAAATGATGTTATGAACATCATTACTACCTCAAGTTCCTTGGATAAACCTACTGGAAATGAGAAAAATAGATCTAGCTTCAAAGGATCCTTGGATGGCTTGAAAGTTCTTGAAGCAGAATCATGACACGAAAACAATTTCAAGTAAGATTTCCACTCGAAATAAGATTGTTATAGTTATAGAAATTGAATTAAAGTTTGAATATGATTATTACCTTGTATTAGAAAGATAACCTACTGTAAGTAACAAAGGTTTCTTGATCTTGGATGATTACTTGGAATGGATTTAGAAAACTTGGAAGTAAACTTGCAATCTTGGAAGTATTCTTGATTTTATGAAACTAGAACTTTTGGAATTTATGAAGAACACTTAGAACTTGAAGATAGAACTTGAGAGAGATCAATTAGATGAAGAAAATTGAAGAATGAAAGTTTTTGTAGGTGTTTTTGGTCATTGGTGTATGGATTAGATATAAAGGATATGTAATTTTGTTTTCATGTAAATAAGTCATGAATGATTACTCATATTTTTGTAATTTTATGAGATATTTCATGATAGTTGCCAAATGATGGTTACCACATGTGTTAGGTGACTCACATAGGCTGATAAGAGCTGATCATTGGAGTGTATATACCAATAGTACATACATCTAAAAGCTGTGTATTGTACGAGTACGAATACGGGTGCATACGAGTAGAATTGTTGATGAAACTGAACGAGGATGTAACTGTAAGCATTTTTGTTAAGTAGAAGTATTTTGATAAGTGTCTTGAAGTCTTTCAAAAGTGTATGAATACATATTAAAACACTACATGTATATACATTTTAACTGAGTCGTTAAGTCATCGTTAGTCGTTACATGTAAATGTTGTTTTGAAACCTTTAAGTTAACGATCTTGTTGAATGTTGTTAACCCATTATTTATTATAACAAATGAGATGTTAAATTGTTATATTATCAAGATATTAAGATATATAATATATCTTAGTATGATATATATACAGTTAAATGTCGTTACAACGATAATCGTTACATATATGTCTCGTTTCGAAATCATTAAGTTAGTAGTCTTATTTTTACATATGTATTTCATTGTTAATACACTTAATAATATATTTAATTATCATTTAACATAATTAACCAAGTGTATCAATATCTTAATATGATTCATATGTACCTAGTAAGACGTTGTTATAACAATAATCGTTATATATATCGTTTTCGAGTTTCTTAAATTAATAGTCTCATTTTTATGCATATAACTCATTGTTAAAATACCTAATGAGATACATACTTATAATAAAATCATGTTAACTATATATATATAACCATATATATGTCATCGTATAGTTTTTACAAGTTTTAACGTTCGTGAATCACCGATCAACTTGGGTGGTCAATTGTCTATATGAAACATATTTCAATTAATCAAGTCTTAACAAGTTTGATTGCTTAACATGTTGGAAACACTTAATCATGTAAATAACAATTTCATTTAATATATATATAAACATGGAAAAGTTCGGGTCACTACAGTACCTACCCGTTAAATAAATTTCGTCCCGAAATTTTAAGCAGTTGGAGGTGTTGACGTATCTTCTGGAAATAAATGCGGGTATTTCTTCTTCATCTGATCTTCACGCTCCCAGGTGAACTCGGGTCTTCTACGAGCATTCCATCGAACCTTAACAATCGGTATCTTGTTTTGTTTAAGTCTCTTAACCTCACGATCCATTATTTCGACGGGTTCTTCAATGAATTGAAGTTTTTCATTGATTTGGATTTCGTTCAACGGAATAGTGAGATCTTCTTTAGCAAAACATTTCTTCAAATTTGAGACGTGGAAAGTGTTATGTACGGCCGCGAGTTGTTGAGGTAGCTCCAGTTGGTAAGCTACTGGTCCGACACGATCTATAATCTTGAATGGTCCAATGTACCTTGGATTTAGTTTCCCCTGTTTACCAAATCGAACAAAGCCTTTCCAAGGTGAAACCTTAAGCATGACCATTTCTCCAATTTCAAACTCTATATCTTTTCTTTTACTGTCCGCGTAGCTCTTTTGTCAACTCTGGGCGGTTTTCAATCTTAGTTGAATTTGGATGATTTTCTCGGTAGTTTCTTGTATTATCTCCGGATACGTAATCTGTCTATCCCCCACTTCACTCCAACAAATCGGAGACCTGCACTTTCTACCATAAAGTGCTTCAAACGGCGCCATCTCAATGCTTGAATGGTAGCTGTTGTTGTAGGAAAATTCTGCTAACGGTAGATGTCGATCCCAACTGTTTCCGAAATCAATAACACAAGCTCGTATCATGTCTTCAAGCATTTGTATCGTCCTTTCGCTCTGCCCATCAGTTTGTGGATGATAGGTAGTACTCATGTCTAGACGAGTTCCCAATGCTTGCTGTAATGTCTGCCAGAATCTTGAAATAAATCTGCCATCCCTATCAGAGATAATAGAGATTGGTATTCCATGTCTGGAGACGACTTCCTTCAAATACAGTCGTGCTAACTTCTCCATCTTGTCATCTTCTCTTATTGGCAGGAAGTGTGCTGACTTGGTGAGACGATCAACTATTACCCAAATAGTATCATAACCACTTGCAGTCCTTGGCAATTTAATAATGAAATCCATGGTAATGTTTTCCTATTTCCATTCTGGGATTTCAGGTTGTTGTAGTAGACCTGATGGTTTCTGATATTCAGCTTTGACCTTAGAACACGTCAAACATTCTCCTACATATTTAGCAATATCGGCTTTCATACCTGGCCACCAAAAATGTTTCTTAAGATCCTTGTACATCTTCCCCGTTCCAGGATGTATTGAGTATCTGGTTTTATGAGCTTCTCTAAGTACCATTTCTCTCATATCTCCAAATTTTGGTACCCAAATACTTTCAGCCCTATACCGGGTTCCATCTTCCCGAATATTAAGATGCTTCTCCGATCCTTTGGGTATTTCATCCTTTAAATTTCCCGCTTTTAAAACTCCTTGTTACGCCTCCTTTATTTGAGTTGTAAGGTTAGTGTGAATCATTATATTCATAGATTTTACTCGAATGGGTTCTCTGTCCTTTCTGCTCAAGGCGTCGGCTACCACATTTGCCTTCCCCGGGTGGTAACGAATCTCAAAGTCGTAATCATTCAACAATTCAATCCACCTACGCTGCCTCATATTCAGTTGTTTCTGATTAAATATGTGTTGAAGACTTTTGTGGTCGGTATATATAACACTTTTGACCCCATATAAGTAATGCCTCCAAGTCTTTAATGCAAAAACAACCGTGCCTAATTCCAAATCATGCGTCGTATAATTTTGCTCGTGAATCTTCAATTGTCTAGACGCATAAGCAATCACCTTCGTCCGTTGCATTAATACACAATCGAGACCTTGCTTTGATGCGTCACAATAAATCACAAAATCATCATTCCCTTCAGGCAATGACAATATAGGTGCCGTAGTTAGCTTTTTCTTCAATAATTGAAACGCCTTCTCTTGTTCATCCTTCCATTCAAATTTCTTCCCTTTATGCGTTAATGCAGTTAAGGGTTTTGCTATTTTGGAGAAATCTTGGATGAATCTTCTGTAGTAACCAGCCAATCCTAAAAATTGACGTATATGCTTCGGAGTTTTTGGGGTTTTCCACTTTTCAACGGTTTCGATCTTTGTCGGGTCTACCTGGATACCTTCTTTGTTCACTATGTGACCGAGGAATTGAACTTCTTCCAACTAAAATGCACACTTTGAAAACTTAGCGTACAGTTTTTCTTTCCTCAATACTTCTAGCACTTTTCTCAAATGTTCTTCGTGCTCTTGATCATTCTTTGAGTAAATAAGTATGTCATCGATGAAAACAATGACAAACTTGTCAAGATATGGCCCACACACTCGGTTCATAAGGTCCATGAACACAGCTGGTGCGTTAGTCAATCCAAACGGCATAACCATAAACTCGTAATGACCATAACGCGTTCTAAAAGCAGTTTTTGGAATATCATCCTCCTTTACTCGCATTTGATGATATCCAGAATGTAAATCGATCTTTGAATAAACCGACGAGCCTTGTAGTTGATCAAATAAGTCGTCAATTCTCGGCAGTGGATAACGATTTTTGATGGTAAGTTTGTTCAACTCTCTGTAGTCAATACACAACCTAAATGTACCATCCTTCTTCTTGACAAACAAAATAGGAGCTCCCCATGGTGATGTGCTTGGTCAAATAAAACCACGTTCTAATAGTTCTTGCAGTTGGCTTTGAAGTTCTTTCATCTCGCTGGGTGCGAGTCTATAAGGAGCACAAACTATTGGTGCAGCTCCTGGTACAAGATCTATTTGAAATTCAACAGATCGATGTGGAGGTAGTCCCGGTAATTCTTTCGGAAATACATCGGGAAATTCTTTTGCGACGGGAACATCATTGATGCTCTTTTCTTCGGTTTGTACTTTCTCGACGTGTGCTAGAACAACATAGCAACCTTTTCTTATTGGTTTTTGTGCCTTCAAATTACTAATAAGATGTAGCTTCGTGTTGCCCTTTTCTTCGTACACCATTAAGGGTTTTCCTTTTTCTCGTATAATGCGAATTGCATTTTTGTAACAAACGATCTCTGCATTCACTTCTTTCAACCAGTCCATACCGATTATCACATCAAAACTCCCTAACTCTACTGGTATCAAGTCAATCTTAAATGTTTCGCTAACCAGTTTAATTTCTCGATTCCGACATATATTATCTGCTGAAATTAATTTACCGTTTGCTAATTCGAGTAAAAATTTACTATCCAACGGCGTCAATGGACAACTTAATTTAGCACAAAAATCTCTACTCATATAGCTTCTATCCGCACCCGAATCAAATAAAACGTAAGCAGATTTATTGTCAATAAGAAACGTACCCGTAACAAGCTCCGGATCTTCCTGTGCCTCTGCCGCATTAATATTGAAAACTCTTCCGCGGCCTTGTCCATTCGTGTTCTCCTGGTTCGGGCAATTTCTAATAATGTGGCCCGGTTTTCCACATTTATAACAAACTACATTGGCATAACTTGCTCCGACACTACTTGCTCCGCCATTACTCGTTCCGACACCATTTGTTCCTTTCGTTCTGTTAACCCCTGGTCCATAGAGCTCACACTTCGCCGCGCTATGACCATTTCTTTTACACTTGTTGCAAAATTTGGTGCAGAACCCCGAGTGATACTTTTCACACCTTTGGCATAGCTGCTTCTGATTGTTGTTGTTGTTGCGGTTGTTATTGTTGTTGGGATGATTGTTGTAGTTGTTGTTGTTGTTGTTGTTGTTGTTGGGCCGTTTGTTGTAGTTGCGATTGATGTTGCGATTGTTGGGATAATTGTTGCGATTATTATTGTAATTGCTGTTGTTGTTGTATTGGTGATTCTTATCATCGTTTTCCTCCCACTTTCTTTTGACTTGCTTCACATTGGCCTCTTCAGCCGTCTGTTCTTTAATTCTTTCCTCAATTTGGTTCACTAGTTTGTGAGCCATTCTACATGCCTGTTGTATGGAGGCAGGCTCGTGTGAACTTATATCTTCTTGGATTCTTTCCGGTAATCCTTTCACAAACGCGTCGATCTTCTCTTCCTCATCTTCGAACGCTCCCGGACACAATAGGCACAATTCTGTGAATCGTCTTTCTTACGTGGTAATATCAAATCCTTAGGTTCGTAACCCTCTAAGTTCTGTCTTGAGCTTATTGACCTCGGTTCTGGGACGGTACTTCTCGTTCATCAAGTGCTTGAATGCTGACCATGGTACTGCGTACGCATCATCTTGTCCCACTTGCTCTAAATAGGTATTCCACCATGTTAACGCAGAACCTGTGAAGGTATGCGTAGTGTACTTCACTTTGTCCTCTTCAGTATACTTACTTATGGCAAACACCGATTCGACCTTCTCGGTCCACCATTTCAATCCGATCGGTCCTTCGGTTCCATCAAATTCCAAAGGTTTGCAGGCAGTGAATTCTTTATAGGTGCATCCTACATGATTTCCTGTACTGCTAGATCCAAGGTTATTGTTGGTATGTGAAAAGTACGAAATTCCTCTTCATTCAAATTCACGGTGTGTCGAGTAGTCGGTGCCATTTCCTTCAAAAGAGTCAAATGGAACAAGTTAATCATACAGAATATTAAGAGTAGTTAATAGTATTTCGTAGCATAATGTGAACTCATTTATAAAAGCTTTTTCTTCATATTAGCGTTTTATAAGTTTAAATTCGGGTAGTACCTACCCGTTAAGTTCATACTTGGTAGCTAATATACAATTCAACTACTACAATTCTATATGAAAAACTGATTATAATAATATTTCGCGTTCAAACTTTTATACAATATTTTACAAACTTACAATACCGCTTATTTTACATAAAGCATGAAATATAGCACACAATAACTTTGATACAAGATAGTTGTGAAGATAATTCTAGCTAGTACACAAGTTGTTCAGTAAAGGCAATAAAGACACGTAATTCATACATCCAGAAACAAGTCATGCATTCTGGTTTTACTAGGACTACTTCCCATCCTTGGTCTTGTGGAACATAACCGTCATGGCCGTTGATAAGACAGCGTGTTGTAACGTCGTCAAAGGGACGAGGGTTACGTAATGACCAACAGTCTCGTAATAACCTAAAAACCTCATTTCTTACCCCAATTACCGACTCTGTCACTTGTGGGAACGTTTTGTTTAATAGTTGTAGCCCGATGTTCTTTTTCTCACTATGGTGAGAAGCGAACATTACTAACCCGTAAGCATAGCATTCTTTTTTATGTTGCATGTTAGCTACTTTTTCTAAATCATGAAGTCCTATATTCGGATACATTGAGTCAAAATAATTTCTTAACCCGTTGCGTAAAATAGCATTTGGGTTCCCCGCAATATATGCGTCAAAGTAAACACATCGTAACTTATGGGTTTCCCAATGTGATATCCCCCATCTTTCAAACGAAAGTCTCTTATAAACCAAGACATTCTTGGAACGTTCTTCGAATGTCTTACAAACTGATTTCGCCGTAAATAGTTGTGCCGAAGAATTCTGACCGACTCTAGACAAGATTTCATCAATCATGTCTCCGGGTAGGTGTAGTGACCCGAACTTTTCCATGTTTATATATATTAATTAAGATTGATATTTACATGATTAAATGTTTCCAACATGTTAAGCAATCAAACTTGTTAAGACTTGATTAATTGAAATATGTTTCATATAGACAATTGACCACCCAAGTTGACCGGTGATTCACGAACGTTAAAACTTGTAAAAACTATATGATGACATATATATGGATATATAGATAGTTAACATGATACTATGATAAGTAAACATATCATTAAGTATATTAACAATGAACTACATATGTAAAAACAAGACTACTAACTTAATAATTTTTAAACGAGACATATATGTAACGATTATCGTTGTAAAGACATTTAATGTATATATATCATATTAAGAGATATTCATACATGATAATATCATGATAATATAATAATTTAAAATCTCATTTGATATTATAAACATTGGGTTAAAAACATTTAACAAGATCGTTAACCTAAAGGTTTCAAAACAACACTTACATGTAACGACTAACGATGACTTAACGACTCAGTTAAAATGTATATGCATGTAGTGTTTTAATATGTATTTATACACTTTTGAAAGACTTCAATACACTTATCAAAATACTTCTACTTAACAAAAATGCTTACAATTACATCCTCGTTCAGTTTCATCAACAATTCTACTCGTATGCACCCGTATTCGTACTCGTACAATACACATCTTTTAGATGTATGTACTATTGGTATATATACTCCAATGATCAGCTCTTAGCAGCCCATGTGAGTCACCTAACACATGTGGGAACCATCATTTGGCAACTAGCATGAAATATCTCATAAAATTACAAAAATATGAGTAATCATTCATGACTTATTTACATGAAAACAAAATTACATATCCTTTATATCTAATCCATACACCAACGACCAAAAACACCTACAAACACTTTCATTCTTCAATTTTCTTCATCTAATTGATCTCTCTCAAGTTCTATCTTCAAGTTCTAAGTGTTCTTCATATATTCTACAAGTTCTAGTTACATAAAATCAAGAATACTTTCAAGTTTGCTAGCTCACTTCCAATCTTGTAAGGTGATCATCCAACCTCAAGAAATCTTTGTTTCTTACAGTAGGTTATCATTCTAATACAAGGTAATAATCATATTCAAACTTTGGTTCAATTTCTATAACTATAACAATCTTATTTCAAGTGATGATCTTACTTGAACTTGTTTTCGTGTCATGATTCTGCTTCAAGAACTTCGAGCCATCCAAGGATCCGTTGAAGCTAGATCCATTTTTCTCTTTTCCAGTAGGTTTATCCAAGGAACTTAAGGTAGTAATGATGTTCATAACATCATTCGATTCATATATATAAAGCTATCTTATTCGAAGGTTTAAACTTGTAATCACTAGAACATAGTTTAGTTAATTCTAAACTTGTTCGCAAAAAAAAGTTAATCCTTCTAACTTGACTTTTAAAATCAACTAAACACATGTTCTATATCTATATGATATGCTAACTTAATGATTTAAAACCTGGAAACACGAAAAACACCGTAAAACCGGATTTACGCCGTCGTAGTAACACCGCGGGCTGTTTTGGGTTAGTTAATTAAAAACTATGATAAACTTTGATTTAAAAGTTGTTATTCTGAGAAAATGATTTTTATTATGAACATGAAACTATATCCAAAAATTATGGTTAAACTCAAAGTGGAAGTATGTTTTCTAAAATAGTCATCTAGACGTCGTTCTTTCGACTGAAATGACTACCTTTACAAAAATGACTTGTAACTTATTTTTCCGACTATAAACCTATACTTTTTCTGTTTAGATTCATAAAATAGAGTTCAATATGAAACCATAGCAATTTGATTCACTCAAAACGGATTTAAAATGAAGAAGTTATGGGTAAAAAAAGATTGGATAATTTTTCTCATTTTAGCTACGTGAAAATTGGTAACAAATCTATTCCAACCATAACTTAATCAACTTGTATTGTATATTATGTAATCTAGAGATACCATAGACACGTATACAATGTTTTGACCTATCATGTCGACACATCTATATATATTTCGGAACAACCATAGACACTCTATATGTTAATGTTGGAGTTAGCTATACAGGGTTGAGGTTGATTCCAAAACCAAAATATATATAGTTTGAGTTGTGATCAATACTGAGATACGTATACACTGGGTCGTGGATTGATTCAAGATAATATTTATCGATTTATTTCTGTACATCTAACTGTGGACAACTAGTTGTACATTACTAACGAGGACAGCTGACTTAATAAACTTAAAACATCGAAATATATTAAAAGTGTTGTAAATATATTTTGAACATACTTTGATATATATGTATATATTGTTATAGGTTCATGAATCAACCAGTGGCCAAGTCTTACTTTCCGACGAAGTAAAAATCTGTGAAAGTGAGTTATAGTCCCACTTTTAAAATCTAATATTTTTGGGATGAGAATACATGCAGGTTTTATAAATGATTTACAAAATAGACACAAGTACGTGAAACTACATTCTATGGTTGAATTATCGAAATCGAATATGCCCCTTTTTATTAAGTCTGGTAATCTAAGAATTAGGGAACAGACACCCTAATTGACGCGAATCCTAAAGATAGATCTATTGGGCCTAACAAACCCCATCCAAAGTACCGGATGCTTTAGTACTTCGAAATTTATATCATATCCGAAGGGTGTCCCAGAATGATGGGGATATTCTTATATATGCATCTTGTTAATGTCGGTTACCAGGTGTTCACCATATGAATGATTTTTATCTCTATGTATGGGATGTGTATTGAAATATGAAATCTTGTGGTCTATTATTATGATTTGATATATATAGGTTAAACCTATAACTCACCAACATTTTTGTTGACGTTTTAAGCATGTTTATTCTCAGGTGATTATTAAGAGCTTCCGCTGTCGCATACTTAAATAAGGACAAGATTTGGAGTCCATGCTTGTATGATCTTGTGTAAAACCTGCATTCAAGAAACTTATTTTGTTGTAACATATTTGTATTGTAAACCATTATGTAATGGTCGTGTGTAAACAGGATATTTTAGATTATCATTATTTGATAATCTACGTAAAGCTTTTTAAACCTTTATTGATGAAATAAAAGTTATGGTTTGTTTTAAAAATGAATGCAGTCTTTGAAAAACGTCTCATATAGAGGTCAAAACCTCGCAACGAAATCAATTAATATGGAACGTTTTTAATCAATAAGAACGGGACATTTCAGTTGGTATCAGAGCGTTGGTCTTAGAGAACCAGAATTTTGCATTAGTGTGTCTTATCGAGTTTGTTAGGATGCATTAGTGAGTCTGGACTTCGACCGTGTTTACTTGAAAAATGATTGCTTAACAAATTTTGTTGGAAACTATATATTTTTAACATGTGAATATTATGTGATATATTAATCTCTTAACGCGTTTGATATTATGTGATAGATATCTACCTCTAGAACAAGTCCCATTGACTCACCTAATAATAATGAAGAGTCAAATGTAAATTGGAATGATTCGTGGACTGATTCACAAGTTCCCGAAGAGGAACCGGAAGAAGAGTCGGAACCGGAAGAAGAATCGGAACCGGAAGAAGAATCGGAACCGGATGAAGAAATAGAACCGGTGGGGGAAATAATAAAACGGTTAAGTAAAAGAAAATCCTCAACCAACCGACCAAGGTTAATTATGGTCAATGGTGTTTCCGCCAAGGAAGCAAAATATTGGGAGGATTACCAATTCTCCGATGAATCGGATTCCGACGAGAATTCCGATGATGTTATAGAAATTACCCCAACTGAATTTAAAAAGGCAAAAGAAAATAATAAGGGAAAGGGCATAAAAATAGAGAAATCTAATTCCAACCCCGATGAACTTTATATGTATTGTCAACCCCCGAAGTCCTTAAGTTGTAACAATGACCCGGGAACCTCTAAACCACCAGGTTTTTCTAAACCAATGTGGAAAACGACGGCTCGTATTAGGGGAACATCATATATCCCTAGAAACTTGGCAAAATGAACCAAAACCGAAGAAGAAGAAACAAGCGAGTCGGAATAAGATAGTTGTATTCGTGTGGTGTAATATATGTAATATGGTGTGCTTATGCTTTATCATATATGTAAAAATTGCTTGTATTAATAAGTATTTTTTTTTATGAATCTAACTCTTGTCTATTTTACAGTATAAAAACACAAAATGGATAGACAACCCAATATTTTAAGAGATCTACCCGGAGACATGATTGATGAAATCTTGTCTAGAGTCGGTCAGAATTCTTCGGCACAACTATTTAAGGCGAGATCAGTTTGTAAGACATTCGAAGAATGTTCCAAGAATGCCTTGGTTTATAAAAGGCTTTCGTTCGAAAGATGGGGGATATCACATTGGGAAATCCATAAGTTACGATGTGTTTACTTTGACGCATATATTGCGGGGAACCCAAATGCTATTTTACGCAATGGGTTAAGAAATTATTTTGACTCAATATATCCGAATATTGGACTTCGTGATTTAGAAAAAGCGGCTAACATGCAACATAAAGAAGCATGTTATGCTTACGGATTAGTAATGTTCGCTTCTCACCAAAGTGAGAACAAGAACATCGGGCTACAACTATTAAACAAAACGTTCCCACAAGTGACGGAGTCGGTAATTGGGGTAAGAAATGAGGTTTTTAGATTGTTACGGGACTGTTGGACATTACGTAACCCTCGTCCCTTTGACCACGTTACAACACGCTGTCTTATCAACGGCCATAACGGTTATGTTCCACAAGACCAAGGATAGGAAGTAATCCTAGTAAAACCAGAATGCATGACTTGTTTCTGGACGTATGAATTACGTGTCTTTATTGCCTTTGCTGAACGACTTGTGTACTAGCTAGAATTATCTTCACAACCATCATGTATCAAATTTATTGTGTGCTATATTTCATGCTATATGTAAAATAAGCGGTATTGTAAGTTTGTAAAATATTGTGTAAAAGTTTGAACGCGAAATATTATTATAATAAGTTTTTCATATAGAATTGTAGTAGTTGAATTGTATATTAGCTACTATGTATGAACTTAACGGGTAGGTACTACCCGAATTTAAACTTATAAAACGCTAATATGAAGAAAAAGCTTTTATTAATGAGTTCATATTATGCTACGAAATACTATTAACTACTGATAATGCTAAAAATGAACATATATTTCATAGCATTATTCCTCAAGAAAAACAAGCTTTTAGTTGCAATTGTTCTATTTACAAGTGATATTCGTTTAAATAATAAAAGGTGAAGACAAAAGACAGATTCGACGAATTGAAGACGCAAACGACCAAAAAGCTCAAAAGTACAAAATACAATCAAAGAGGTTCCAATTATTGATAAGAAACGTCTCGAAATTACAAGAGTACAAGATTCAAAACGCAAAGTACAAGATATTAAATTGTACGCAAGGACGTTCGAAAATCCGGAACCGGGACCAGAGTCAACTCTCAACGCTCGACGCAACGGACTAAAAATTACAAGTCAACTATGCACATAAATATAATATAATATTTAAATAATTCTTATAATTATTTATATATTATATAAATAAATAAAAACCGTCGGCAAGAAAGACTCCAAATTGTGTGAGCTGTATTTGCAAACTCCGCGACTCGCGGAGTTTGAAGGCAAAAAATGCCGCGAGTCGCGGAGCCCCAAAGTTTGAAACTCCCTATAAAGCCAACCGAATTCTGATCATTTTTCATAACATATATATCCATCTCTCTATCTATATACGTAAAATATATATATATATATATATAATTTATATTTTAATTTTAATTTTAATTTTAATCCTAATAATAAGGGTATGTTAGCGAATGTTGTAAGGGTGTAAGTCGAAATTCTGTCCGTGTAACGCTACGCTATTTTTAATCATTGTAAGTTACGTTCAACCTTTTTAATTTAATGTCTCGTAGCTAAGTTATTATTATACTTATTTAATCCGAAGTAATCATGATGTTGGGCTAATTACTAAAATTGGGTAATTGGGCTTTGTACCATAATTGGGGTTTGGACAAAAGAACGACACTTGTGGAAATTAGACTATGGGCTATTAATGGGCTTTATATTTGTTTAACTAAATGATAGTTTGTTAATGTTAATATAAAGATTTACAATTGGGCGTCCCTATAAATTACCATATACACTCGATCGGACACGATGGGCGGGGTATTTATATGTACGAATAATCGTTCATTTAACCGGACACGGGAATGGATTAATAGCCACTAGAATAATTAAAAAGGGGTGAAATTATGTACAAGGACACTTGGTATAATTGATAACAAAATATTAAAACCTTGGGTTACACTCAGTCAACATCCTGGTGTAATTATTAAACAAAGTATTAAAATCTTGTTACAGTTTAAGTCCCCAATTAGTTGGAATATTTAACTTCGGGTATAAGGATAATTTGACGAGGATACTCGCACTTTATATTTATGACTGATGGACTGTTATGGACAAAAACCAGACGGACATATTAAATAATCCAGGACAAAGGACAATTAACCCATGGGCATAAAACTAAAATCAACACGTCAAACATCATGATTACGGAAGTTTAAATAAGCATAATTCTTTTATTTCATATTTAATTTCCTTTATTTTATATTTAATTGCACTTCTAATTATCGCATTTTTATTTATTGTTATTGTATTTAATTTCACTTTTAATTATCGTACTTTTTAATTATCGCAAGTTTATTTTATCGCACTTTTATTATTCGCAATTTCATTATCGTTATTTACTTTACGCTTTAAATTAAGTCATGTATTTATTTATTATTTTACATTTGGTTTTAACTGCGACTAAAGTTTTAAAATCGACAAACCGGTCATTAAACGGTAAAAACCCCCCTTTATAATAATAATATTACTTATATATATATATATATATATTTGTATTTTTATAAAAGTAAACTAATATAGCGTTAAGCTTTGTTTAAAGATTTTCCCTGTGGAACGAACCGGACTTACTAAAAAACTACACTACTCTACGATTAGGTACACTGCCTATAAGTGTTGTAGCAAGGTTTAAGTATATCCATTCTCTAAATAAATTAATATCTTGTGTAAAATTGTATCGTATTTAATAGTATTTTCTTGTAACATTTAATAGTATTTCGTATACCCCGCTGCACACATCAAGTATTTTTGGCGCCGCTGCAACGCTAATATAAAATAAAAAAAAGATTTTTAGTTTACTTTTATTAAAATTCGTTTTTATAAAAATACGTTTTAAATATTCGAAAATATAAAAAGAAAAACAAAAATTTATATATTTTTAAGATTTTGTTAAAAATTTAAGTTTTATAAAGTTTCTTTATTTTTATTTTATAAAAATATAAGTTTTATTTAAGTATTTGGTTTTTATTTAAAACATATAAAAAAAACCGTCAAATTTTGAACTGTACCAAAGTTGAATTTTGGAACCCCGCGACTCGCGGGGTTTGCAGCTTCGGGAACCGCGACTCGCGGAGCCGTCTGACACGAACCTGGTCCAGTAATTAATACGATTTAGGTTTTAATTATTTATTATTATTATTATTAAACCTAATTAGGTTTTATATATAATATTATGTAGTTTAAGTTTTTAATTAATTTGTAATATTAAATTTTAATTAGTTTTATTTATATATAAAAATTAATACTATTATTAAATAAATAATATAAAAATAATATTTTTATAAAAATTGTACTTTTTACAACTTTTTATATATTTTTTTATTTTGTCCCTTTTTAATCGTTTTAGCGTAATATTTGTATTTTTCGCTCATATTTAGTTTTAAACTTAGTTTTTGCCATAGTTATTTTTTACTTCTAGATTTTTAGGCTTTGCCGTAGAATTCCTTAAGTACTTTTTCTTTAGACTAAGATTTAGGTGCTTTAGAATTTTGCGACGCCTTTTTAAGTTTTAGTTTCTTTTTAAGTTATTTCCATTTGGGATTTAGTTTTTCATGTAAGCTTTAATATTTTTAGACACCTTTTTACCTATGTATCAATTATCATTCCAATTAGTAATCTCAATTTGCGATTATAATTTTAAGTTAGTTGTAGTAATAAGGTTAGGTTAGTCACGTATTTTTAAGTTTTATAAGTTTCTTTTATTTTTCCGTCACCTTTTATTTTTCAACCATTTTTCTTTTTCGACCTTTTTCGACGAACTCTTTTTCTTTCTTATTTCTCGCTATTCTAGTTTTAGGACATAGATTTTTATTCTACTTCTTATCTAAATTTCTTAAAATTACGAAAATTTATTTTAAGTGGTTAAATTGATAGACATCAAAATTTTCTGGTTCGTAGTAATAGTTGGATTTGTACGTGGACCGGGTTATTGGAGCCAAACAGTCCTCAATTATATTGAGACCAAACGAATCCTGCCCCTCTGCTGCATCTTTTGGCTATTCGAAACGTGGGCAAAATCAGAAAAGTCTATTGATTGGATAACTTATTATAATTTTTCTTTCCTTTTAAAAACTAATAGGATATTCAGTGAATGCGTCGAGCAAGACGTTCACCACCTTTTGTACGTTCACCACCTGTAACTAGATCAAGACATTTAGCAAATATTACCGCCGTTGATTTTTCTTTAGAATCGTCATCCAGTCGACCAAGTACTCCAGTTCAAATTTCCGATAATCCATTTTTTGAACCCGACCTCACAATTGAGAATCCGGAGAATATTCAAGAATGGTTCGTAGATCCTGAGCCACTAAACTTTCCTCCGGAACCACCAATCATTCAAACAGAGATTGTTGAGGAACGAACCATTAAATCAGAATCTTCTAGTGATTCCGATTCAACAAATTCAATTATGGAGAATCTAGAACCTTTAAGTATGGAAGACCGAATGAGAGCTAAACGCACTGGCCAAGGTCACGCAATTACTCATCCAGACATTAATGCGCCAGATTATGAAATCAAAGGACAAATTCTACACATGGTGACTAATCAATGCCAATTTAGTGGTGCGCCGAAGGAAGATCCAAATGAACATCTTCGTACCTTTAATAGGATCCGCACACTATTTAAAATCCGAGAAGTGGAGGATGAACAGATATATCTCATGTTATTTCCCTGGACTTTAAAGGGAGAAGCCAAAGATTGGTTGGAATCGTTACCTGAAGGGGCGATTGATACATGGGACGTTTTAGTTGAAAAATTTCTTAAACAATTCTTTCCTGCATCTAAAGCCGTAAGACTTCAAGCAGAAATTGTTACGTTTACACAGAAGCCAAATGAAACTCTATATGAGGCGTGGACTAGATTTGGAAAGTTATTAAGAGGATGTCCGCAACATGGTTTAGACACCTGTCAAATAGTACAAATATTCTACCAAGGATGCGACATCACTACAAGGAAAGACATAGATATAGCAGCTGGTGGTTCTATTATGAAGAAAACCGAAACTGATGCTTACAAAATTATTGATAACACTGCTTCCCACTCACACGAGTGGAACCAAGAAAAAGATATCGTTAGATCATCTAAAGCAGCTAGAGCCGATTCTAGCCATGACTTAGATTCCATTTCCGCAAAGATAGATGCTGTCGAGAGACGAATGGAAAAGATGACTAAAGATATTCACTCAATACGAATTAGTTGTGAGCAGTGTGGAGGACCACATTTGACAAAAGATTGTCTCAGTATTGAATTAACAATGGAACAAAGAGAGAATATTTCATACATAAACCAAAGGCCTGGAAATAATTATCAGAATAATTATCAACCGCCAAGACCTATTTACAATCAAAACCAGAATTATAACCGAAATATTCCATAAAACAACCAACAAGGTCCTAGCAATCAACAAGTATCCAATAATACTTACAATCAGCAAAGACCTAATTTTCAAAACAAACCACCACAACAAACCAATGATAAAAAGCCGAATTTAGAAGATATGATGACGAAGCTAGTTGAAACTCAAACACAGTTTTTCACATCTCAAAAATAAACCAATGAACCAAATTCTCAAGCATTTAGATATCAACAAGCTTCCATTCAAAATCTGGAACAAGAAGTAAGTAACCTAGCAAGGTTAATAGGTGAAAGAAAACCGGGAAGTCTACCTAGTGATACAAATGCTAACCCCCGGAATGAAATAGCTAAAGCTATTACCACAAGAAGTGGTACAACACTTAAACCACCGAAAATACCTGTAACTTCTGATGAAGCTATTCCTACTCCACAAGAACCACAACCTGATCAAGATAAGGAAAAAGAACCGGTAGTTGAAAAGGTTAATGAAGATAACACAGCTAAGGCTAAACCTTATGTTAAACCATACCAACCACCACTTCCTTACCCGGGTAAAATGAAGAAAGAGAAACTTGAAGCCGAGCAATCCAAATTCTTGGATATGTTTAAACAGATAAATGTAAATCTTCCTTTCATTGATGTGATTTCAGGAATGCCTAGATATGCTAAATTCTTGAAAGATCTAATTTCAAATAGAAAGAAAATGGAAGAACTCTCGGCTGTTACTATGAATGCTAATTGTTCAGCAGTGCTGTTGAATAAGATACCAGAAAAATTATCTGATCCAGGAAGTTTCACAATTCCATGTTTTCTGGGTAGTCTTAGTTCAATAGAAGCATTGGCAGACTTAGGTGCTAGTATAAATATAATGTCGTATTCACTATACGCTAAAATAGACCTTGGAGAATTGAAACCAACCAGAATAAGCATACAACTAGCCGATAGATCAATAAAATATCCTAGAGGGATAATGGAGAACATGCTAGTTAAAGTTGGTACTTTAGTATTTCCAGTAGATTTTGTTGTTCTGGACATGGAAGAAGATTCTCAAGTTCCTCTCATATTAGGAAGACCATTCTTAAACACGGCTAAAGCAATGATAGACGTGTTCGGTAAGAAACTGACCCTAAGTATAGAGGATGAGAGTGTTACCTTTTCAGTTGATAGAGCAATGCAACAACCACAATCTGCAGATGATACATGTTATTATATTCAAACTATAGATGCACATGCAGAATTGTTAGAAGAATTTCCAGAATTACAAGGAACAGGAGAATGTTCTTTAGGAGAAGGTAATGAACCAATTGATGAAGCTGAAATGTTAGCTACACTTATAGCTAATGGATATGAACCAACAACAGAAGAAATTCAAATGCTAAAAGAAGAAGACAGATATCGATATAAATCATCGATAGAAGAACCTCCGAAATTAGAGTTAAAGCCACTTCCAAACCATTTGGAATACGCTTATTTACATGGTGAATCTGAATTACCTGTAATAATATCGTCTTCTCTTACTGAAAATGAGAAATCACAACTCATTTCTGTGTTGAAAGCTCATAAACCAGCCATTGCATGGAAGATTCATGATATTAAAGGAATAAGTCCTTCGTATTGCACACATAAAATCCTTATGGAAGAAGGTCATAAAACGTATGTGCAAAACGAAGACTAAATCCTAATATGCAAGATGTAGTTAAAAAAGAAATTATTAAACTGCTAGATGCAGGTTTAATTTATCCAATTTCTGATAGTCCATGGGTAAGCCCAGTTCAATGCGTGCCTAAGAAGGGTGGCATGACTGTCAATACAAATGAGAAAAATGAGCTTATTCCTACTAGGACAGTAACAGGATGGCATGTATGTATTGATTATAGAAAATTAAATGACGCCACCAGAAAAGATCACTTTCCCTTACCTTTCATTGATCAAATGTTGGAAAGATTAGCCGGAAATAGTTACTATTGTTTTCTAGATGGATTTTCCGAATATTTTCAAATTCCAATAGCACCCGAAGACCAAGAGAAAACCACATTCACGTGCCCTTATGGTACTTTTTCTTACAAACGCATGCCATTTGGACTTTGCAACGCCTCTGCAACCTTTCAAAGGTGTATGATGGCGATTTTTCACGACATGATAGAAGAATGCATGGAAGTATTCATGGATGACTTTTCAGTCTTCGGTGATACATTTGAAACATGTCTAGTTAATCTTGAACGAATGCTTATTAGATGCGAACAATCAAATCTAGTACTTAATTGGGAGAAATGCCATTTCATGGTTAAAGAAGGCATCGTTCTTGGACATAAAATTTCAAAAGAAGGAATTGAAGTGGATAGAGCTAAAGTAAATGTAATTGCTAAACTTCCACATCCCACCAATGTTAGAGGAGTTAGGAGTTTTCTAGGGCATGCCGGTTTTTACCGACGTTTCATAAAAGATTTTTCTAAAATTGCCACTCCTATAAATAAACTACTAGAAAAGGATGCTCCATTCATCTTTTCAGATGAGTGTATCAAATCTTTTAATATTCTTAAAGAAAAACTCACTAATGCGCCGATCATGATAACACCAAATTGGAATCTACCATTTGAACTAATGTGCGATGCAAGTGATTTTGCAATGGGATCCGTTTTAGGACAAAAGATTGAAAAACGATTTCAACCTATATATTATGCTAGTAAGACGTTACAAGGAGCACAAACGAACTATACAACTACTGAAAAAGAACTCCTTGCTATTGTCTTTGCTTTTGACAAATTTCGATCATATCTCGTTCTAGCAAAAACGGTGGTCTATACCGACCATTCTGCTCTTAGATACCTATTTTCGAAACAAGATGCTAAACCAAGATTAATCCGTTGGATCTTACTCTTACAAGAGTTTGATATTGAAATCCGAGATAAAAGAGGAGCAGAAAATCTCGCTGCTGATCATCTTTCTCGTCTTGAAAATCCCGAATTAGAAGTTCTAAATGAATCGGCCATACAAGACAACTTTCCTGATGAATATCTATTGAAGATAGATTATAATGAAATCCCATGGTTTGCAGACTATGCAAACTATTTAGTTTGTGGATTCCTTGAAAAAGGATTATCGTACCAAAGACGAAAGAAATTCTTCAGTGATATAAAACACTATTTTTGGGAAGATCCACACCTGTTTAAAAGTTGTCTAGATGGAATAATACGCCGATGTGTATTTGGAGATGAAGCTAGTAAAATTTTAAACCATTGTCACACAGGACCAACAGGAGGGCATTATGGGCCTCAACTAACAGCAAGAAAAGTTTATGATGCTGGATTCTATTAGACTACAATTTACAAAGACTCACACCTTCTTTGCAAATCCTGTGATGCTTGTCAAAGGGCCGGAAAAATAAGTCAACGTGATGAAATGCCACAAAATGTCATCCAAGTATGTGAAGTATTTGAAATTTGGGGTATTGACTTTACGGGTCCATTTCCAAAATCTCATAATAATCTATATATACTCGTAGCCATTGATTATATATCTAAATGGGCGGAAGCACAAGCTCTCCCAACTAACGATGCACGAGTTGTAGTCAACTTTTTAAAACGTCTTTTTGCAAGGTTTGGAACACCGAAAGCTTTAATAAGTGATCGGGGTACTCATTTCTGTAATAATCAACTTGAGAAAGTTCTTAAAAGATATGGAGTAACTCATAAAATCTCCACCGCATATCATCCACAAACAAGTGGACAAGTTGAAAATACTAACCGAGCTTTAAAACGTATTCTAGAGAAAACCGTAGGATCAAATCCGAAGGAATGGTCCATTAAATTGGAGGATGCACTCTGGGCTTTTAGAACAGCCTACAAAACTCCAATTGGAACCACACCTTTTAGACTTGTTTATGGAAAAGCATGTCATCTTCCAGTAGAAATTGAACACAAAGCATTTTGGGCTTTGAAGACATGTAATCTTGATTTACATGAAGCCGGACGTCTACGATTAAGTCAACTAAATGAATTAGAAGAATTAAGACATGAAGCATACGATAATTCGTTAATCTATAAAGAAAGAACGAAGAAATGGCATGATAAAAGAATCAGAAGTTCAAAAGAATTTAAAGAAGGAGACAGAGTTCTTCTTTTCAATTCACGATTCAAGCTATTTCCTGGAAAATTGAAATCAAGATGGTCTGGACCATTCATAGTCAAAAGAGTTTTCTCATACGGAACGATAGAATTAATAAATTCAAATGGGATTGAATTTAAAGTTAATGGTCACAGAGTTAAACACTACATAGATAGTCTGATGGAAGTCGATAATGAAGTTAATCACAATTTCGACACCACAGCTAACTAAGTGTGGGGAGAATCAAGTCTTTAAAGGATAATATGTATTTCTGTTAGAGTTAGATTGTCTGTTTTCGTGTAGTTCTCGAAAATGGAACCCGAATGGTCTTTCCCTAGCAGACCCTAAAGAACTACTCTTCTCCCCCCATTCTGAATTTTTATTTTTTTTAGGAAATGAAGACTGCCTGTGAACTAAACCATGGTCTAATGCTACACGCTTTGATCACTAAACGTAATAATGACACACTACCGAGTGAAATAGTATCAGTAATCAGAGAAAGAATGGACGGAGTTAGAAAAGAATCCAGATGCGAAGATAATAAGTTACAATTTGGTAAAGGAAAATCAAAATCCGCAGCGAAAAGAAGAGCACGACACCTAGAAAGATGTCACAAATGCAGAAAATGGTCACATGGAGGTAAATGTTCAAATAATCAAACCTATTCAAATACCGAATTTGTTACTTTATGCAGAGACGGACCGTTCATATGTTTAGAAGAAAAGACACTGAATGCTCGAGGTTACGCCTATGTATCCATGGAAAACCAATTAAACCGACTATCTTATGAATGGGATAGATCATATAACTAAGAAATCTATTTCACAGGTATATTTGTACAGTTTTTTTTTTTAACCTTTTGATAATAAACGCTAATTTGTTTGCTATAAAGTATTAAATTGGTATTGAATAAAATTAGGTTTGGCGACCGAAATTATTGATATCATTCAAAAATTTATTACATCACTGCAAAATTTAACGTTTATTCTTAAGGTATAAATATCTTTAATCAATCAACCCAAAATATTTCAAAAATTCGTCATGAGTTAAATTAGGTCTTGGAACCGAAATTACTTTACCGAAAAGAGGGGCGCATATTTTTGATAAAATTTGATTGATTAAAGTGGGATAAAAAGCCAAAAAGATTTTTAATTTTATTTTTACCATGTTTTTAAAATTAATATATAAATCTTAAATTAATATTGTAAACTTTGTAAAAACAATATATTTAAAATTGTAAATATTTAAAAAAATTAATTTAAGTTTGGTGTGAATTTATAATATGAATTTTTAAATTAAGTTTGGTGTGAATCTTTAATTTTTAAAATATGAATTTTAATTTTATGCAATTCAAATTTTAAGTTTGGTGTGAATTTTTAATATTAATTTTGAATTTTATATTTAAATTGTGTGAATTTAAAAACAAAAATTTACTTTATCTGACTAAGTTAAAAATATGATTTTTAAAATTCGTCGTAAGTTGAAGACTAGGTCTTTGAACCGAAATTGCTTTACCCGAGGGAGGGACGAGAACTTTTATTATCATTATTTTTAATCTTATTGAATTAATGTATGCCAAAAACATTAAAAAACCCAAAAATCTTAGCTTTTAAAACAATCGCTACAAAAAGACAAATTTTAAAATTTTGTCGAAGGACGGACTAGGACATCGATCCGAAACGACCTCGTCCTAAATAACAAGGGAAACAAAATTTTAAAATTAATTACTTAATTGTTTTAATTAGTATAAGATGTTATAAAATATATATATATATATAAACTTCGCGACTCGTGGAGTTTGAAGGGTCCAAATACCGCGAATCGCGGGAGGACCAAAATACAGAAAAAAAAAATATAAACGCAGAACTGATCAGTCCACACCACAAAAACAGAAAACACTGCGAATTACTGCCGAAAAAACTCGAAAAAAACCCCCCAAAATCACAATTTTTAACCGTTAATCATCAAATCTTTTACTAAAATCATGTTGAGAAGGATGCTATCAAGGAATTACTCAAGAAAAATGGTAAATTTCTACACCTAAACACCATTTAATCCGAAAATTAGTGTTCTTGAGCAATTTTTTCCCCAATTTGATTTTGATGCTTTTTAGTGTAATTATTCTTAAATTGTTTATGTATTATGCTTGTATAACCTAGATTGATGCTATTTAACATGATTAGAAGCCTTAAACTTCAAATTTTGAGTAATCTAGGGTTTGTGTTCTTGAGCAAATTTGGGGCTTTTTGATATAAACAGGTTATGGCCGATTTTTGTCATGAATTGTTGCTAAATTAAGTAGTGTAACATGTTTAGGTAGTTAAATGATCCAAACTTTGAGCCTAAACATGATTTTGAGAATTAAAGTAGACTTTTTCAAGTCTAAAATTCATGAACTTGATTTTTGAAAGATAATGCCATTTGAAACTTGTTTAATTGCTAGTAATGATTATTTTGACATGTTATTTGAGTTGAATGCTTATGAACTTGGCAAACATTTACGTATATGCTTATTTGAAAAAGTGTAGATTTGATAAAAATATGAAAATGAGCTTAAGTTTGATATAAATTGATCATGTCATTGTAATTATTTTGATTGATGATTTTGCTGACACTAATGCATGTTTGGATGCACAAAAATTATGTTTGATGTGTTTTGCAGACTGAAAGGGGTGAATCTTCATCACAAGCTCGCAATGCTCCTGCTGAGAATGCGAAACAACAGGAGGTGGATAACTACTACAAGCAAGATATACCTCATCCAGTCATGACATTTTCTGATATGCACTTGGAAGATTTGCACCCGAACCTGAGATTTGACAGACTTTGGATAGATTATCCAAAATACCAAAGGGGTTTGCATACTCTTCATTCTAAAGTTGTTGAGGTACCTAGGGTCATAGAATGGGGACCATTAGAAGCTGTAGAATTGGCCCGGCCAATTAGGGAATTACTTGCACAGAGGTATGGTAATTCTACTTTTAACGACTGGGTACGTTTATTTACCATGCGTAGACCTGTATATAAAGTATGGTGCGAAGAATTGTTGTGTAGTATAGAATTAAATGATCGGGTAGCTAGTTTAACCGATCGATCTTTTATTAGATTTTTTTTAGGAGGTTCGATGCGCCACATGTCTTTACTAGACATGGCTCAGGCTTTACGTATATATACGCCTGAGGAGTTAGCATCTGCCGATTGTAGAGGGTTGATACTAAATGGTAGAAAGATAGATGAAAATTTTGATACACATGGTGTATGGAGTCAAATGACAAGCCATCACCGATTCAAAGGGGGAAATTACTCTTATTTGGATATAGATAGAGCTGAATTAAGAGTGATTCATAGGTTTTTAGCTAATTCGATTACACAAAGAGGTAAGAACAAGGAAAAGGTAAATGAACATGATTTGTTTTACCATATGTGTATTCGAGACCCACAAAGCGCTGTAAGTATACCTTATTGTGTGGGTTATTATTTATCAGCTATGGTTAGGGGGATGAGACCGCATAGCATAATAGGAGGTGGTATTTTTATTACTTTGATTGCTGAATATCTCGGTGTGGATATAAGTCAGGGGGGATTATTAGTCGAAGAACCGGAACCCCGCGATACGATAGGTTTAAATGTATACCATGGTGCGAAAGTTTTGAAGAGGCGAAATAACGCCACAGTACAATACCATGGTAGACATCCACAGGTTGAGAGAAACCAATAGCAAGGTAATGTAGGAGGGGGAAATGAAATGCAAGAAATGCAAAGGTTTATAGCTTCACAGGAGTACGAAAATGCTAGACAGAGAGCATTTGAAGATTGGCAAGTTCATCAAAACCAAATCATAGCTCATTACCAACATATAGGTAGAAACTATATTCCTACTCCGAAACCCATATTCCCTCCCTGGTCTATAGAGATGCAACCACCGTATCCTACGTATAACCCTGCCGAAGCATTTTATAGCACCTATGGTTATGCTTGGAACCCCTATTGGTATCAGTATCATCCCTAGTCTACTTAGTTTTATTTATTTTATAATTTGTACTGTTGATACGTTTAATACTTATGTTAATATTGTAATAGTTTTTATAATTTTCTAACTTTTATTCTTAGATTTTAATAATTTTTGAATGTGGGGTAATATACCAAACTTCAAAAATATGTATATATGTTTGCAGTTTATCTTATGTACACAACAGGGTAAAACAACGCATTTTCAAAGACTGGCATTAAGTTCAGCAAAAGCAACTAATTTTGACGACAAGATGCAAAATATATGTGAAATAACAACAAGACGGAATGAAAAAATGATGTGCACCATTTATCATTCAGCAAACAAACGCCAATATATTTGGAAACTTTGGTAAAATTTAATCATTTTCACACAAATCACCCTCAATAATTTAAATTGTTACTGATTTCTTGCAAATGAGGGCATTGCAAGATCTTAAGTGTGGGAAGGGGTTAAATTCTTTCGGATTTTATAATTTTTATCTTAAACACTTGGTTACCATTAAAAATACTAGTAAAGCTAGTAAAGCAGTAGTTGTATTAGAATCTAGTGCTCTCTGATAATAAAGAACAGCCCTAGTCTTATATACTAACTACCCAATTCTAGTAAAATTTTTCAAAATTTTCAATTAAATGAACTCAAAATCATGTTTATACATATTTATGAACGACAAAACTAGGTTTTAACACCGAAATTATTGTTACCTCAGAAAGGACATAAATTGAGAAACAAACCAAAATGTTAAAATTCATTTAAAATGGAATAGAAGACAATAAAAAGGAAAATAAAAGCCAAGTGTGGGAAAATTCTCCAAGTTATTCAAAACATATATCACATATTTTTGTACAAATAACTGAAAATACTTTTGCTTTGGACTAAACTAAAAAGTTTTACCTGATTTACTGTAAGAGAGATGGATCTACACGATGAATCAATTCCATCATTAAAAGGAAGTAAAGTCTTCCGAAAAAGACACGCACTTCTTGATTTAGGTCAAGAAGTTGTCGTCCAGACCAGCTGTAGGTTGACGAAAAATCTAGAAAAGTCATCACTAAAATCAGCAGAAAATCCACGGACCTCAGCATTAAACAGGGTCGCCAAGTGGTCAGATTTATCCTAACCATGAGAAGGATTTATCTCGTACAATGGGGGGGCACCATGCAAATTAGCTTGATAAGACTAGTGAATCAGATCCCCAGAAAGGATAATCTCCTTAAAAGATCAAAAATCAGCTTTTAAGCTTGATATTACTCAATCCTTGAGATTGACCTTAAAGATTGAGAATTACAAACTCATGGAATTCAATGATATCTAAACTCGAGCTTGAACGAGAAAATATTTTGATCAAAATTACAAACCGATTTGTTTTCTGAAAACTCTATTTTCAATGCGTTCATTACCATTGAACGTAAAATCCTAGGAATTCACCTGGAATTCATTAGGTCACCTGAACTAAATCGGGTGTCAACCGAAGAACGGTGGTTGCATAGTGGTCAAAGACAGGACCTTTTGCCAAACCTGCAAATTATAAGGGTGAGCTTTACTATTGCTCCTACAAAGGATAGTAATTGCGTCTGACACGTTATAGACCATAATTAAAAGCATGTCAGGGGACATTGCCTTAACAGTTGCTTGTTCAACTCTTTCCTTTACAACTGGACGGTAGTTTACCGAAAGGTAATATACGGGACAAGTAAACTGGACGTGTTACTTTCCTAATACAAAGTTAGCAAGTGGGTGACACAAAACCATAAGTTTTGAGCTAAAATTTTCAAATCTGAAACCCACCAAGCCCACAAAAATATTTTGCAAACACCGGTGAAGGGTTATTTCGGAAAACTTATCTAGGGTAAAAACTAGATTTAATTCTCAAAAGATCAAATGTTTTCATAAAGATCCAATTTCCTTAATGGATCTATATTTTTATAGTCATGTGGGACTGTAAACCATATCGTTACTACCATTGTTTATACCGCCATATAGAAATCACTGATGTACAAAGTGTGAAGAATAAAGAAGTGATTCTAGTATTTCAAAACGATATTGCTTGAGGACAAGCAACGCTCAAGTGTGGGAATATTTGATAATGCTAAAAACGAACATATATTTCATAGCATTATTCCTCAAGAAAGACAAGCTTTTAGTTGCAATTGTTCTATTTACAAGTGATATTCGTTTAAATAATAAAAGGTGAAGACAAAAGACAGATTCGACGAATTGAAGACGCAAACGACCAAAAAGCTCAAAAGTACAAAATACAGTCAAAGAGGTTCCAATTATTGATAAGAAACGTCTCGAAATTACAAGAGTACAAGATTCAAAACGTAAAGTACAAGATATTAAATTGTACGCAAGGACGTTCGAAAATCCGGAACCGAGACCAGAGTCAACTCTCAACGCTCGACGTAATGGGCTAAAAATTTCAAGTCAACTATGCACATAAATATAATATAATATTTAAATAATTCTTATAATTATTTATATATTATATAAATAAATAAAAACCGTCGGCAAGAAAGACTCCAAATTGTGTGAGCTGTATTTGCAAACTCCGCGACTCGCGGAGTTTGAAGGCAAAAAATGCCGCGAGTCGCGGAGCCCCAAAGTTTGAAACTCCCTATAAAGCCAACCGAATTCTGATCATTTTTCATAACATATATATCCATCTCTCTATCTATATACGTAAAATATATATATATATATATAATTTATATTTTAATTTTAATTTTAATTTTAATCCTAATAATAAGGGTATGTTAGCGAATGTTGTAAGGGTGTAAGTCGAAATTCTGTCCGTGTTACGCTACGCTATTTTTAATCATTGTAAGTTATGTTCAACCTTTTTAATTTAATGTCTCGTAGCTAAGTTATTATTATGCTTATTTAATCCGAAGTAATCATGATGTTGGGCTAATTACTAAAATTGGGTAATTGGGCTTTGTACCATAATTGGGGTTTGGACAAAAGAACGACACTTGTGGAAATTAGACTATGGGCTATTAATGGGCTTTATATTTGTTCAACTAAATGATAGTTTGTTAAGATTTACAATTGGGCATCCCTATAAATTACCATATACACTCGATCGGACACGATGGGCGGGGTATTTATATGTACGAATAATCGTTCATTTAACCGGACACGGGAATGGATTAATAGCCACTAGAATAATTAAAACAGGGGTGAAATTATGTACAAGGACACTTGGTATAATTGATAACAAAATATTAAAACCTTGGGTTACACTCAGTCAACATCCTGGTGTAATTATTAAACAAAGTATTAAAATCTTGTTACAGTTTAAGTCCTCAATTAGTTGGAATATTTAACTTCGGGTATAAGGATAATTTGACGATGATACTCGCACTTTATATTTATGACTGATGGACTGTTATGGACAAAAACCAGACGGACATATTAAATAATCCAGGACAAAGGACAATTAACCCATGGGCATAAAACTAAAATCAACACGTCAAACATCATGATTACGGAAGTTTAAATAAGCATAATTCTTTTATTTCATATTTAATTTCCTTTATTTTATATTTAATTGCACTTCTAATTATCACATTTTTATTTATTGTTATTGTATTTAATTTCACTTTTAATTATCGTACTTTTTAATTATCGCAAGTTTATTTTATCGCACTTTTATTATTCGCAATTTCATTATCGTTATTTACTTTAACCTTTAAATTAAGTCTTGTATTTATTTATTATTTTACATTTGGTTTTAACTGCGACTAAAGTTTTAAAATCGACAAACCGGTCATTAAACGGTAAAAACCCCCCCTTTATAATAATAATATTACTTATATATATATATATTTGCATTTTTATAAAAGTAAACTAATATAGCGTTAAGCTTTGTTTAAAGATTTTCCCTGTGGAACGAACCGGACTTACTAAAAAACTACACTACTCTACGATTAGGTACACTGCCTATAAGTGTTGTAGCAAGGTTTAAGTATATCCATTCTCTAAATAAATTAATATCTTGTGTAAAATTGTATCGTATTTAATAGTATTTTCTTGTAACATTTAATAGTATTTCGTATACCCCGCTGCAAACATCAACTACTCTTAATATTCTGTATGATTAACTTGTTCCATTTGACTATTTTGAAGGAAATGGCACCGACTACTCGACACACCGTGAATATGAATGAAGAGGAATTCCGTACTTTTCTAGCTTCAAACATAGCCGCAGTACAGACTGCGCTACATACTAACAATAACCTTGGATCTAGCAGTACAGGAAATCGTGTAGGATGCACCTACAAAGAATTCACTGCCTGCAAACCTTTGGAATTTGATGGAACCGAAGGACCGATTGGATTGAAACGGTGGACCGAGAAGGTCGAATCGGTATTTGCCATAAGTAAGTGTACTGAAGAGGACAAAGTGAAGTACGCTACGCATACCTTCACAGGTTCTGCGTTAACATGGTGGAATACCTATCTAGAGCAAGTGGGACAAGATGATGCGTACGCACTACAGTGGTCAGCATTCAAGCACTTGATGAACGAGAAGTACCGTCCCAGAACCGAGGTCAATAAGCTCAAGACAGAACTTAGAGGGTTACGAACCCAAGGATTTGATATTACCACGTACGAAAGACGATTCACAGAATTGTGCCTATTGTGTCCGGGAGCGTTCGAAGATGAGGAAGAGAAGATCGACGCGTTTGTGAAAGGATTACCGGAAAGAATCCAAGAAGATATAAGTTCACACGAGCCCGCCTCCATACAACAGGCATGTAGAATGGCTCATAAACTAGTGAACCAGATTGAGGAAAAAATTAAAGAACATACGGCTGAAGAGGCCAATGTGAAGCAAGTCAAAAGAAAGTAGGAGAAAAACGGTGATAAGAATCACCAATACAACAACAACAGCAATTACAACAATAATCGCAACAATTATCCCAACAATCGCAACATCAATCGCAACTACAACAAACGGCCCAACAACAACAACAACAACAGCAACAACAGCAACTACAACAATCATCCCAACAACAATAATAACCGCAACAACAACAACAATCAGAAGCAGCTATGCCAAAGGTGTGAAAAGTATCACTCGGGGTTCTGCACCAAATTTTGCAACAAGTGTAAAAGAAATGGTCATAGCGCGGCGAAGTGTGAGGTCTACGGACCAGGGGTTAATAGAACGAAAGGAACAAATGGTGTCAGAACGAGTAATGGCGGAGCAAGTAGTGTCGGAGCAAGTTATGCCAATGTAGTTTGTTATAAATGTGGAAAACCGGGCCACATTATTAGAAATTGCCCGAACCAGGAGAACACGAATGGACAAGGCCGCGGAAGAGTTTTCAATATGAATGCGGCAGAGGCACAAGAAGACCCAGAGCTTGTTACGGGTACGTTTCTTATTGACAATAAATCTGCTTACGTTTTATTTGATTCGGGTGCGGATAGAAGCTATATGAGTAGAGATTTTTGTGCTAAATTAAGTTGTCCATTGACGCCTTTGGATAGTAAATTTTTACTCGAATTAGCAAATGGTAAATTAATTTCAGCAGATAATATATGTTGGAATCGAGAAATTAAACTGGTTAGCGAAACATTTAAGATTGATTTGATACCAGTAGAGTTAGGGAGTTTTGATGTGATAATCGGTATGGACTGGTTGAAAGAAGTGAAAGCAGAGATCGTTTGTTACAAAAATGCAATTCGCATTATACGAGAAAAAGGAAAACCCTTAATGGTGTACGGAGAAAAGGGCAACACGAAGCTACATCTTATTAGTAATTTGAAGGCACAAAAACTAATAAGAAAAGGTTGCTATGCTGTTCTAGCACACGTCGAGAAAGTACAAACTGAAGAAAAGAGCATCAATGATGTTCCCATTGCAAAAGAATTTCCCGATGTATTTCCGAAAGAATTACCGGGATTACCCCCACATCGATCCGTTGAATTTCAAATAGATCTTGTACCAGGAGCTGCACCAATAGCTCATGTTCCTTACAGACTCGCACCCAGCGAGATGAAAGAACTGCAAAGCCAATTACAAGAACTTTTAGAGCGTGGTTTCATTAGACCAAGCACTTCACCGTGGGGAGCTCCTGTTTTGTTTGTCAAGAAGAAAGATGGTACATTCAGGTTGTGTATCGACTACCGAGAGTTGAACAAACTTACCATCAAGAACCGCTACCCACTACCGAGAATCGATGACTTATTTGATCAACTACAAGGCTCGTCTGTTTATTCAAAGATTGACTTACGTTCCGGGTATCATCAAATGCGGGTGAAAGAAGATGATATTCCAAAGACTGCTTTCAGAACATGTTACGGTCATTACGAGTTTATGGTCATGCCGTTTGGTTTAACTAATGCACCAGCTGTGTTCATGGACCTTATGAACCGAGTGTGTGGACCATACCTTGACAAGTTTGTCATTGTTTTCATTGATGACATACTTATTTACTCAAAGAATGACCAAGAACACGGTGAACATTTGAGAAAGGTGTTAGAAGTATTGAGGAAGGAAGAAATGTATGCTAAGTTTTCAAAGTGTGCATTTTGGTTGGAAGAAGTTTAATTCCTCGGTCACATAGTGAACAAAGAAGGTATTAAGGTGGATCCGGCAAAGATAGAAACTGTTGAAAAGTGGGAAACCCCGAAAACTCCGAAACACATACGCCAGTTTTTAGGACTAGCTGGTTACTACAGAAGGTTCATCCAAGACTTTTCCAGAATAGCAAAACCCTTGACTGCATTAACGCATAAAGGGAAGAAATTTAAATGGAATGATGAACAAGAGAAAGCGTTTCAGTTATTGAAGAAAAAGCTAACTACGGCACCTATATTGTCATTGCCTGAAGGGAATGATGATTTTGTGATTTATTGTGACGCATCAAAGCAAGGTCTCGGTTGTGTATTAATGCAACGAACGAAGGTGATTGCTTATGCGTCTAGACAATTGAAGATTCACGAACAAAATTATACGACGCATGATTTGGAATTAGGCGGGTTGTTTTTGCATTAAAGACTTGGAGGCACTACTTATATGGGGTCAAAAGTATTATATATACCGACCACAAAAGTCTTCAACACATATTTAATCAGAAACAACTGAATATGAGGTAGCGTAGGTGGATTGAATTGTTGAATGATTACGACTTTGAGATTCGTTACCACCCGGGGAAGGCAAATGTGGTAGCCGACGCCTTGAGCAGAAAGGACAGAGAACCCATTCGAGTAAAATCTATGAATATAATGATTCACACTAACCTTACTACTCAAATAAAGGAGGCACAACAAGGAGTTTTAAAAGAGGGAAATTTAAAGGATGAAATACCCAAAGGATCGGAGAAGCATCTTAATATTCGGGAAGACGAAACCCGGTATAGGGCTGAAAGGATTTGGGTACCAAAATTTGGAGATATGAGAGAAATGGTACTTAGAGAAGCTCATAAAACCAGATACTCAATACATCCTGGAACGGGGAAGATGTACAAGGATCTCAAGAAACATTTTTGGTGGTCGGGTATGAAAGTCGATGTTGCTAAATATGTAGGAGAATGATTGACGTATTCTAAGGTCAAAGCTGAGCATCAGAAACCATCAGGTCTACTTCAACAACCCGAAATCCCGAAATGGAAATGGAAAAACATTACCATGGATTTCATCACTAAATTGCCAAGGACTGCAAGTGGTTTTGATACTATTTGGGTAATAGTTGATCGTCTCACCAAATCAGCACACTTCCTGCCAATAAGAGAAGATGACAAGATGGAGAAGTTAGCACGACTGTATTTGAAGGAAGTCATCTCCAGATATGGAATACCAATCTCTATTATCTCTGATAGGGATGGCAGATTTATTTCAAGATTCTGGCAGACATTACAGCAAGCATTAGGAACTCGTCTAGACATGAGTACTGCCTATCATCCACAAACTGATGGGCAGAGTGAAAGGACGATACAAACGCTTGAAGACATGCTACGAGCATGTGTTATTGATTTCAGAAACAGTTGGGATCGACATCTACCGTTAGCAGAATTTTCCTACAACAACAGCTACCATTCAAGCATTGAGATGGCGCCGTTTGAAGCACTTTATGGTAGAAAGTGCAGGTCTCCGATTTGTTGGAATGAAGTGGGGGATAGACAGATTACGGGTCCGGAGATTATACAAGAAACTACCGAGAAGATCATCCAAATTCAACAACGGTTGAAAACCGCCCAAAGTCGACAAAAGAGCTACGCTGACATTAAAAGAAAAGATATAGAATTTGAAATTAGAGAGATGGTCATGCTTAAAGTTGCACCTTGGAAAGGCGTTGTTCGATTTGGTAAACGAGGGAAATTAAATCCATGGTATATTGGACCATTCAAGATTATTGATCGTGTCGGACCAGTAGCTTACCGACTTGAGTTACCTCAACAACTCGCGGTTGTACATAACACTTTCCACGTATCGAATTTGAAGAAATGTTTTGCTAAAGAAGATCTCACTATTCCGTTAGATGAAATCCAAATCAACGAAAAACTTCAATTCATCGAAGAACCCGTCGAAATAATGGATCGTTAAAAGACTTATTTACATGAAAACAAATAAGTGGGAACCATCATTTGGCAACTAGCATGAAATATCTCATAAAATTACAAAAATATGAGTAATCATTCATGACTTATTTACATGAAAACAAAATTACATATCCTTTATATCTAATCCATACACCAACGACCAAAAACACCTACAAACACTTTCATTCTTCAATTTTCTTCATCTAATTGATCTCTCTCAAGTTCTATCTTCAAGTTCTAAGTGTTCTTCATATATTCTACAAGTTCTAGTTACATAAAATCAAGAATACTTTCAAGTTTGCTAGCTCACTTCCAATCTTGTAAGGTGATCATCCAACCTCAAGAAATCTTTGTTTCTTACAGTAGGTTATCATTCTAATACAAGGTAATAATCATATTCAAACTTTGGTTCAATTTCTATAACTATAACAATCTTATTTCAAGTGATGATCTTACTTGAACTTGTTTTCGTGTCATGATTCTGCTTCAAGAACTTCGAGCCATCCAAGGATCCGTTGAAGCTAGATCCATTTTTCTCTTTTCCAGTAGGTTTATCCAAGGAACTTAAGGTAGTAATGATGTTCATAACATCATTCGATTCATACATATAAAGCTATCTTATTTGAAGGTTTAAACTTGTAATCACTAGAACATAGTTTAGTTAATTCTAAACTTGTTCGCAAACAAAAGTTAATCCTTCTAACTTGACTTTTAAAATCAACTAAACACATGTTATATATCTATATGATATGCTAACTTAATGATTTAAAACCTGAAAACACGAAAAACAACGTAAAACCGGATTTACGCCGTCGTAGTAACACCGCGGGCTGTTTTGGGTTAGTTAATTAAAAACTATGATAAACTTTGATTTAAAAGTTGTTATTCTGAGAAAATGATTTTTATTATGAACATGAAACTATATCCAAAAATTATGGTTAAACTCAAAGTGGAAGTATGTTTTCTAAAATGGTCATCTAGACGTCGTTCTTTCGACTGAAATGACTACCTTTACAAAAATGACTTGTAACTTATTTTTCCGACTATAAACCTATACTTTTTCTGTTTATATTCATAAAATAAAGTTCAATATGAAACCATAGCAATTTGATTCACTCAAAACGGATTTAAAATGAAGAAGTTATGGGTAAAACAAGATTGGATAATTTTTCTCATTTTAGCTACGTGAAAATTGGTAACAAATCTATTCCAACCATAACTTAATCAACTTGTATTGTATATTATGTAATCTTGAGATACCATAGACACGTATACAATGTTTCGACCTATCATGTCGACAAATCTATATATATTTCAGAACAACCATAAACACTCTATATGTGAATGTTGGAGTTAGCTATACAGGGTTGAGGTTGATTCCAAAATATATATAGTTTGAGTTGTGATCAATACTGAGATACGTATACACTGGGTCGTGGATTGATTCAAGATAATATTTATCGATTTATTTCTGTACATCTAACTGTGGACAACTAGTTGTAGGTTACTAACGAGGACAGCTGACTTAATAAACTTAAAACATCAAAATATATTAAAAGTGTTGTAAATATATTTTGAACATACTTTGATATATATGTATATATTGTTATAGGTTCGTGAATCAACCAGTGGCCAAGTCTTACTTCTTGACGAAGTAAAAATCTGTGAAAGTGAGTTATAGTCCCACATTTAAAATCTAATATTTTGGGATGAGAATACATGCAGGTTTTATAAATGATTTACAAAATAGACACAAGTACGTGAAACTACATTCTATGGTTGAATTATCGAAATCGAATATGCCCCTTTTTATTAAGTCTGGTAATCTAAGAATTAGGGAACAGACACCCTAATTGACGTGAATCCTAAAGATAGATCTATCGGACCCAACAAGCCCCATCCAAAGTACCGGATGCTTTAGTACTTCGAAATTTATATCATGTCCGAAGGAGGATCCCGGAATGATGGGGATATTCTTAAATATGCATCTTGTTAATGTCGGTTACCAGGTGTTCACCATATGAATGATTTTTATCTCTATGTATGGGATGTGTATTGAAATATGAAATCTTGTGGTCTATTATTATGATTTGATATATATAGGTTAAACCTATAACTCACCAACATTTTTGTTGACGTTTTAAGCATATTTATTCTCAGGTGATTATTAAGAGCTTCCGCTGTCGCATACTTAAATAAGGACAAGATTTGGAGTCCATGCTTGTATGATATTGTGTAAAAACTGCATTCAAGAAACTTATTTTGTTGTAACATATTTGTATTGTAAACCATTATGTAATGGTCGTGTGTAAACAGGATATTTTAGATTATCATTATTTGATAATCTACGTAAAGCTTTTTAAACCTTTATTGATGAAATAAAAGTTATGGTTTGTTTTAAAAATGAATGCAGTCTTTGAAAAACGTCTCATATAGAGGTCAAAACCTCGCAATGAAATCAATTAATATGGAACGTTTTTAATCAATAAGAACGGGACATTTCAGTATGTCTCTTAAAATATTGGGTTGTCTATCCATTTTGTATTTTTATACTGTAAAATAGACAAGAGTTAGATTCATAAAAAAAAAAAAATTATTAATACAAGCAATTTTTACATATATCATAAAGCATAAGCACACTATATTACATATATTACACCACACGAATACAACTATCTTATTCCGACTCGCTCGTTTCTTCTTCTTCGGTTTTGGTTAATTTTTGCCAAGTTTCTAGGGATATATGATGTTCCCCTAATACGAGCTGTCGTTTTCCACAACGGTTTAGAAAAACCTGGTGGTTTAAAGGTTCCCGGGTCATTGTTACAACTTAAGGGCTTTGGGGGTTGACGATACATATAAAGTTCATCGGGGTTGGAATTAGATTTCTCTATTTTTATGCCCTTTCCCTTATTATTTTCTTTTGCCTTTTTAAATTCAGTTGGGGTAATTTCTATAACATCATCGGAATTCTCGTCGGAATCCGATTCATTGGAGAATTGGTAATCCTCCCAATATTTTGCTTCCATGGCGGAAACACCATTGACCATAATTAACCTTGGTCGGTTGGTTGACGATTTTCTTTTACTTAACCGTTTTATTATTTCCCCCACTGGTTCTATTTCCTCCTCCGGTTCCTCCTCTTCCGGTTTTGATTCTTCTTCCGGTTCTGATTCTTCTTCCGGTTCCTCTTCGGGAACTTGTGAATCAGTCCAATATATATTCGACTCTTCGTTATTATTAGGTGAGTCAATGGGATTTGTGTTAGATGTAGGCATCTATCACACAATATCAAACATGTTAAGAGATTAATATATCACATAATATATACATGTTAATAATATATAGTTTCCAACAAAAATGTTAAGCAATCATTTTTAAAGAAAACACGGTCGAAGTCCAGACTCACTAATGCATCCTAACAAACTCGATAAGACACACTAATGCAAATTTTCTGGTTCTCTAAGACCAACGCTCGGATACCAACTGAAATGTCCCGTTCTTATTGATTAAAAACGTTCCATATTAATTGATTTCGTTGCGAGGTTTTGACCTCTATATGAGACATTTTTCAAAGACTGCATTCATTTTTAAAACAAACCATAACCTTTATTTCATAAATAAAGGTTTAAAAAGCTTTACGTAGATTATCAAATAATGATAATCTAAAATATCCTGTTTACACACGACCATTACATAATGGTTTACAATACAAATATGTTACATCGAAATTAGTTTCTTGAATGCAGTTTTTACACAATATCATACAAACATGGACTCCAAATCTTGTCCTTATTTTAGTATGCAACAGCGAAAGCTCTTAGTATTCACCTGAGAATAAACATGCTTTAAACGTCAACAAAAATGTTGGTGAGTTATAGGTTTAACCTATATATATCAAATCGTAACAATAGACCACAAGATTTCATATTTCAATACACATCTCATACATAGAGATAAAAATCATTCATATGGTGAACACCTGGTAACCGACATTAACAAGATGCATATTTAAGAATATCCCCATCATTCCGGGATCCTCCTTCGGACATGATATAAATTTCGAAGTACTAAAGCATCCGGTACTTTGGATGGGGCTTGTTGGGCCCGATAGATCTATCTTTAGGATTCGCGTCAATTAGGGTGTCTGTTCCCTAATTCTTAGATTACCAGACTTAATAAAAAGGGGCATATTCAATTTCGATAATTCAACCATAGAATGTAGTTTCACGTACTTGTGTCTATTTTGTAAATCATTTATAAAACCTGCATGTATTCTCATCCCAAAATATTAGATTTTAAAAGTGGGACTATAACTCACTTTCACAGATTTTTACTTCGTCGGGAAGTAAGACTTGGCCACTGGTCGATTCACGAACCTATAACAATATATACATATATATCAAAGTATGTTCAAAATATATTTACAACACTTTTAATATATTTTGATGTTTTAAGTTTATTAAGTCAGCTGTCCTCGTTAGTAACCTACAACTAGTTGTCCACAGTTAGATGTACAGAAATAAATCGATAAATATTATCTTGAATCAATCCATGACCCAGTGTATACGTATCTCAGTATTGATCACAACTCAAACTATATATATTTTGGAATCAACCTCAACCCTGTATAGCTAACTCCAACATTCACATATAGAGTGTCTATGGTTGTTCCGAAATATATATAGATGTGTCATGTATACATGTCTATGGTATCTTAAGATTACATAATATACAATACAAGTTGATTGAGTTATGGTTGGAATAGATTTGTTACCAATTTTCACGTAGCTAAAATGAGAAAAATTATCCAATCTTGTTTTACCCATAACTTCTTCATTTTAAATCCGTTTTGAGTGAATCAAATTTCTATGGTTTCATATTGAACTATATTTTATGAATCTAAACAGAAAAAGTATAGGTTTATAGTCAGAAAAATAAGTTACAAGTCATTTTTGTAAAGGTAGTCATTTCAGTCGAAAGAACGACGTCTAGATGACCATTTTAGAAAACATACTTCTACTTTGAGTTTAACCATAATTTTTGGATATAGTTTCATGTTCATAATAAAAATCATTTTCCCAGAATAACAACTTTTAAATAAAAGTTTATCATAGTTTTTAATTAACTAATCCAAAATAGCCCGCGGTGTTACTACGACGGCGTAAATCCGGTTTTACGGTGTTTTTCGTGTTTCCAGGTTCTAAATCATTAAGTTAGCATATCATATAGATATAGAATACGTGTTTAGTTGATTTTAAAAGTCAAGTTAGAAGGATTAACTTTTATTTGCGAACAAGTTTAGAATTAACTAAACTATGTTCTAGTGATTACAAGTTTAAACCTTCGAATAAGATAGCTTTATATGTATGAATCGAATGATGTTATGAACATCATTACTACCTCAAGTTCCTTGGATAAACCTACTGGAAATGAGAAAAATAGATCTAGCTTCAAAGGATCCTTGGATGGCTTGAAAGTTCTTGAAGCAGAATCATGACACGAAAACAATTTCAAGTAAGATTTCCACTCGAAATAAGATTGTTATAGTTATAGAAATTGAATTAAAGTTTGAATATGATTATTACCTTGTATTAGAAAGATAACCTACTGTAAGTAATAAAGGTTTCTTTATCTTGGATGATTACTTGGAATGGATTTAGAAAACTTGGAAGTAAACTTGCAATCTTGGAAGTATTCTTGATTTTATGAAACTAGAACTTTTGGAATTTATGAAGAACACTTAGAACTTGAAGATAGAACTTGAGAGAGATCAATTAGATTAATAAAATTGAAGAATGAAAGTGTTTGTAGGTGTTTTTGGTCGTTGGTGTATGGATTAGATATAAAGGATATGTAATTTTGTTTTCATGTAAATAAGTCATGAATGATTACTCATATTTTTGTAATTTTATGAGATATTTCATGCTAGTTTCCAAATGATGATTCCCACATGTGTTAGGTGACTCACATGGGCTGCTAAGAGCTGATCATTGGAGTGTATATACCAATAGTACATACATCTAAAAGCTGTGTATTGTACGAGTACGAATACGAGTGCATACGAGTAGAATTGTTGATGAAACTGAACGAGGATGTAACTGTAAGCATTTTTGTTAAGTAGAAGTATTTTGATAAGTGTCTTGAAGTCTTTCAAAAGTGTATGAATACATATTAAAACACTACATGTATATACATTTTAACTGAGTCGTTAAGTCATCGTTAGTCGTTACATGTAAATGTTGTTTTGAAACCTTTAGGTTAACGATCTTGTTGAATGTTGTTAACCCATTATTTTTTATAACAAATGAGATGTTAAATTGTTATATTATCATGATATTATGATATATAATATATCTTAGTATGATATATATACAGTTAAATGTCGTTACAACGATAATCGTTACATATATGTCTCGTTTCGAAATCATTAAGTTAGTAGTCTTATTTTTACATATGTATTTCATTGTTAATACACTTAATAATATATTTACTTATCATTTAACATAATTAACCAAGTGTATCAATATCTTAATATGATTCATATGTACCTAGTAAGACGTTGTTATAACGATAATCGTTATATATATCGTTTTCGAGTTTCTTAAATTAATAGTCTCATTTTTATGTATATAACTCATTGTTAAAATACCTAATGAGATACATACTTATAATAAAATCATGTTAACTATATATATATAACCATATATATGTCATCGTATAGTTTTTACAAGTTTTAACGTTCGTGAATCACCGGTCAACTTGGGTAGTCAATTGTCTATATGAAACATATTTCAATTAATCAAGTCTTAACAAGTTTGATTGCTTAACATGTTGGAAACACTTAATCATGTAAATAACAATTTCATTTAATATATATATAAACATGGAAAAGTTCGGGTCACTACATGCGTCTCGATAGTTAAAACCAAGTGAAAAGAATTATCCAGCACATGATTTAGAAATGGCTGCAGTAGTGTTTGCGTTAAAGTTGTGGAGGCATTATCTTTATGGTACGCATTATGTTATCTGCACCGATCATAAAAGTTTACAGTATATATTTTGGCAAAAAGATATGAATATTCGCCAGAGACGGTAGCAAGAATTAATTAAGGATTACGACTGTGAGATCAGATATCATCATGGCATGGCAAAAGTCGTGGCTGATGCGTTAAGTCGTAAGAAATTCGCTGACAATGTAAAATTTATGCGAATTGAGATTGTGTCTGATTTAGTGGATCGACTAAAGATAGCTCAACTCGAAGCATTACAAGATGAACATTTGAAATCTGAGTTAATGGTGAAAGAAGAGTAGAATTGATGAATGATTCTCGAGGATTAAAAACTTATTGTGAACGAGTTTGGGTTCCGTTGCTTGGAGGATTTAATCTTAAATGAAGCACATAAATCGAGATTATCTGTGTATCCCGGTATTACAAAAATGTACCATGATCTGAAAGTGTTATATTGTTGGACAACTATGAAAGCAGACATCGTGCAATAAGTGGAAAAGTGTTATATTTGCACCCAAGTGAAAGCAGAACACCAGAAACCGTATGGGTCTTTGCGTCAATTAGAGATTCCAAAGTGGAAATGGGAACATATCACCATGGATTTTGTGACAAAACTACCTAGAACCCAGAAAGGAAATGACATGATTTGGGTAATAGTGGATCATTTAACCAAAAGTGCGCATTTTCTAGCTATTAGTGAAACAGCTTCATTGACAAAATTAGCTCAGTTGTATATGAATGAAATAGTATCGCGACATGGGATACCGTTGTCTATTGTGTCAGATAGAGATTCTCGATTTGTGTCTAGTTTCTGGAACAGTCTACAAGAGAATTTGGGTACTCGTGTCAACCTTAGTACAGCTTATCATCCTCAGACTGACGGTCAAAGTGAACGAACTATTCAGACTTTAGAGGATATGTTAAGGGCTTGTGTCTTAGAGTATGGTGGATCGTGGGATTATCATTTGCCATTGATCGGATTTGCTTATTAAAATTCCTATCATTCAAGTATTGGCATGCCACCTTATGAAATTTTGTATGGCAGAAAGTGTCGAACTCCATCGTGTTGGTTGGAGGCAGGTGAGAAATAGTTTGCGGGTCCAGAAATTGTGCAGCAGACTGCGGAAAAAGTGGCTATCGCAGGTGAAAGGCTGAAAGCTGCTAGAGATCGACAAAAGATGTATGCAGATCCTCGTCGACGACCAATGACATTTACCGTGGGTGAATATGTGTATTTAAAAGTGTCACAATGGAAGGGTGTAATTCGGTTCGGCAAACGAGGAAAACTAGCTCCAAGATACATTGGTCCTTTTAGAATCCGTCAAGTGCTAAATGATCAAACTGTAGTGTTAGATCTTCCTCCAGAGTTAGCTGGTATTCATGACACATTCAACATCTGCTATATTCGTAAGTGTAAAGTGGACGATGAAAATCAAATTCTTCCGTTCCAAGATCTGAAAGTAGATTCAAGTAAGAAATTGGTGGAAGAACTAGTGAGGATCGTCGACAGAAAAGTGACTAAGTTACGTAAAAAGCAGATTCCCATGGTGCTTGTGGAATGGAAGCATAGTTTAGGCACCAATCTGACATGGGAGACCGAGGAGTTGATGACCTTTAAATACCATCATCTGTTTAACCGTGACCAGATTCCGAGGACGGAATTTTCTTAAGAGGGGTAGATTTGTGACAGCCTAGTTATGGGCCTAGAAGAAATAGGTATATCGTGTTATTTTATTGTCATAATTTAAATGTGATATTTAAATTATGGGTAATTAATATGATTTAATTATAAGGAGTGAAATAATAAATTATGTGTTAATAGTTTATTATGTGAGCATATGAATGCGCATGTGACAATGGTCACAGAAAATATATGTTTGAGTGATTTGGACCTTGTTAGGACTGCTTAACGAGGTACGTTGTGTTTTAGATAACGGATAAAACACCTCTATATTTAATTGAGGAAATTACCCTCCTATTAAGTAATCCGTATGTATCTATTATATTTATGTTTATATTCTATTTCACTTGTAAAACCCAAGTTAACTACCGACACAAACACTGTTACTACCAAATATCTAACCTTTGATCTTAAAATTAGTTAAAGCTTTTTGGATGGGAATTGTTTTCGTGATCCAGACAGAAAAACCAAGGTATATATAATACTTTTTCAATTAGATTTAATCTTGTTATTTGAGTGAGTTTCGTGACTTTTATGAAACTTGATTAACTACTTGAATCTTGATATTTAGATTCAAAAACTTGATTGATATTTTATAATTGATTTGTTGGATTAACAGTAAACAAGAAAGTGGAGATACATACGGCTAGATTCTTGTGTAATTAAATGGGGTTTTATTAGTTTTGATAATTATAGGGTTGTGATCAAATCTTGGGGTTTGATGTGTTTATGCTTAAACTGAATTTGGTTATAGTTCGTATATATTATATACATGATTCAGGTATACTTGATTTGTGTTAAATTTGTATAAATGGTGATTTAAATTTTAGGGTTCATGTTTGTATAAATTGGGGATTTTGGTACTTTGATCCAAAATCTTGTGTATAAGTATTAGATCTTAGTGATTTTGAGTAAGGAATATGGGTATATATGCTTTGCGAATATTTTCTGTTAAATGTGAAGCGCGATTCAACACTTGAGCACTATACTAACTTGAGATATTTTGTGATGATTCTCAGGTGATAGACGAAAAGATGAAGACTCAGTGATATAAGACAACTGAGTGCTTGTGCTTCCAGGTGAGTGGGATTATCTTTATGGATGTGATTATACAGTGACAAGTATAGTGATTCGTGCCTTGCTTACAATTAGACTGTGTAATGAGTCTGTGACCAGTGTTGTGACTATATGTGATTGTGTGCACCCATTGCTAACGTCGAGGGTGAATTCCGGCGTCACGTCGATGGTGTTCCCGACGTAAGAGGTCAATGCTATTTACCTTGGTGTCGGGTAGTAGTATTGGGTCCAAGCGTTACTGATTGGTGGTATAGTGTGAATGACGAGTGCGTCACGTCTGGAAGACTATACTAGTGATTCAGAAATGGGGGCTATCGGTATATTCCAGCTTGATCAGCTACGGGTTGCCGGTCCTCTTGTTTATGACTTTAAGTGATTAGTGACCAGTGCCTTTAAGCTGTGCTTGATGTTTATAGTGATGTCCACCTAGATATTGTAATTCACTTAGCGTTATGCTAATTCCCTACAGTGTTTTGTTCTGCAGATATAGATTAGCAGCTTTTGGTGGGTTTTGCAAGGCAAGTGAAGATGTTTGACACAGTGTATAACTCTGATGTTTTGTAATAATCTATATGGTCAACTGGTTTGTATTAATAACGTAACACCTGTGATTTTGTGTAATCATATTACTATGTAGTAATATATGATGTGTAAACTTTTAAGTCTTCCGCTGTGAGTGTTCAAAAAAAAAAAGAATGTGTATGTAAAAAGTACGGTGTTACAGGCTAAAGGTCAATTCATCGTCGAGCAGTTTATAGACTTGTCGTCTCTAGGTAAGTTGCCGCCGTAGCAGAATTTGGTAATGTTAAGAGTGGCGTTCTTTTGTTAAGTATTTTGCTGAGTTTGTAAGAGCATAAGGTGTGGATCCGTTCACCACATATGTTCAATCACTAGAACATAGTCTGACCCCGATTTCACTTTTTAATAGTGGAGAAGGTCGTTGTGGAGTGTCATGATAAAATATATTTGGGGTTTGAATTAAAATGTAAATGAAAAAAATAGAAAAACATTAAAACAATATGAAGTGGAAATATCAGCTGAAGCCGAAAAAACCAGTTGAACAACACATAATAAGTTTCAAAGTCGTCGACATCTTCATTCTTCAGTTAACTGTATCTCTATTGCTGACGTGGCCATGGTGATGCGTATTTCTTCCCAATCATTCTTTTCTGTAATTATTCCATCTCTTTAACCTTTTATTTATTTATTGCTATAATTTTCAACTCTTTTTTCCTTGTTTTAAAATCGTTGTTATTAATTGTAGTTTGATTGATTGATAGCAAGTGCTTATTGAATTTAAAGTACATGAAGTTCAATTATTCAATCTCAAGTACTTACTGTACTAAATTTTAAGCATTTGCAATTTGTAATTAAGAGTAAATGTTCTGCTATATGAATTAATCACCACTTTTTGTAAATTAACGAAGGAGCTAATGAGTGATTGCAAACCATCACTAGCTGGTGGTCTGCGTCTTAATATCGGTCTCATGTTCATGTTCAAATATCACTATTAGGATAATTCTGGTGACTAGTAAAAGGGCCGAAAACGGTTATGGGATATGGTTTAGGACGGACACGTATATCTGAGTGTATAACCTAAACAGGAAAACTTCATTTGTTCATCCTTTTAACTGTCTACCTTTTGTGTAACTGAGACAAATCATTAATGAAGTCTGGCTTAATCAGCTGCACAGTCGTTGAGAACACGTTGATCTTTAATTATGAAATGATATGAAGCACAATTTGCCATAAATTATCTTTCTTAATCCTTTCAGTTGGTTTTGTATATCAATAATGACCTAGCAATTAAGAGGAAAAGAGTTATTCACCTTCAACCGCCTTCATAAACTACAATTCTTGGATATAACTTAATTCACTCACTATATAAGAGACACAATAGCTGTATTTGTCTTGAAAATGTATGTCCATACAAAGCTATAAAATTTGGAAATCATTGAGTTACCATAGCTAGATCATTCAAATTGACTAAATTGATTGTCTTTTGTTTCTGGTTTCATATTTGAATATGCTGTGTTTCAGTAATTCAAAGGAAGTTTTCATACAGTTAATGACAGGCATGTAAATATGTAATGCTTTACCTTTTGCAAATTTTTTATGTTCTTTCATATTATCTCAGAATGCTGAGCCTGTATAACAAATATGTATTATGTATATCATATTAAAGAGAACAGATATGTTCATCCAGTCTATAATCTGTCTATAAATAATTACTCAAAAACATACACTCAACTCATGGTTGTTATACTTTTGTAGGTTTTCGCTTCAATGTACTGTTGAAGTGGCAGTTTAGATCAATTTACCTAACCTGCCCATTTTACTACTTATGATATTCTGGTTTCATAAAAGGGAAGTATCCTGTTTAGTAGCTGTCACCTGCTGATAATCATCTGCTTGTATTAACAAATTATGTTTACCGTTCTTATGTTAAGTTGATATTTGATTCAGCCCGAATGGAATTTAAAGTACTGGTTTCAAGCCAATTACTCATCAGGTGAATTCGATACATTCAGTTGATACTATCTGCATTTTTCTGTTTGGTGATTCGCCATCCTTTCAATGCATAACTTGGACTATTGGCAATTAGTATTTGTAAATCTCTTGTATATTCTTTCTTGACCCAAAATTTCTATAAATTGATTTTTAAAGCCTTTCTCGTTAAAACAAAGTTTTATATCACGTGACAGGTTGCACCATCGTGCTGGTAGTAGCTCACTTGAGTTACATGGGACCGTCTATATAGTTGCGTGTGTGGATTGTGGGTTTTCTTTTCCACGTGAATCATTTCAGCAACAATCGAATTCCCTAAATTCGGAGGTCATTAATTTCAAACTATTGTTTTCTATCTTTTATGTTTTTATGTCACAACTGGACAAATAGTCTATATATGATAAGCGTTTAAAGATTCAAATTTTGAGTCTACCTGCATGAAATGTTCCAAAACTCCCTACTCGGGGAAGTATTTGGTCTGGACTTTAGTGGGAGTAATCGGCAACTCGGGGATTATTCGGATTTAATTTATTATAGATAAAATTAATAAATTTCAAAATTATCTATATAAAAATAGAAGAAAACTATAAACATAAATTTTTACATAATTGTTAAGAAACATAAACATAATCGTTCGTTTGTTCAAAAACTCTAAAATAATTCATAATAAAATTTTGACCAATTTTGACTTTAACCGACTGAATCCAACTTTGACCATCAAATCCGATTTTGACCCATTAACCAACGTTGACCGATTAATTAATCGGATTTTATAAATTCGGATCGATCTGTTTTTAAAAAGAAGTAAGCGGGAAGTTTTACAACAGTGCCTACATGAAAATAACTATTATGGAACATTTTCTCTCTACCTGCATGAGAATAACTATTAGTCGGCTCGCGAAGCCGTTCAGAAACTCGACCCGGAAAGGGAACCCCCAAAAAAAAGTATTGAGATATATATATATATATATATATATATATATATATATATATATATATATATATATATATATATATATATATATATATATATATATATATATATATATATATATATATATATATATAAAATAGGGGCAGGATCAATGGGGTAGTAACCAATCGGGGGGAAGAGGGGGGAAGCAAAAAAAATTTTTTTTTTCCTTTTTTTTGGAATTTTTTTTTTCCGGCATCAAGATCACACGAAAATATGAACATCTAGAAGAGACACTTCGTGATGAATGTCATTATTTAGGCGGGAAAACGATCGACAAAAATAACATTCAAGATAATATTGTTCGTGAAGAATATGAACGTTTTTTTTTTCATGTTTTGTGAAGTAAAATTTAGCCCGATTTAGAGTTTAGGGTTTAGGGTTTAGGGTTTGGTGTTTTGGGTTTATTCCATAAACCTAAAACACCAAACCCTAAACCCTAAACCCTAAACCCTAAACTCTAAACCGTTCGTGTTAAAAACTCAATTTAAATCCTAAATCTAAACCCTAAACCCTAAATTTCTAAACCCTAATATCTAAACCATATAAACCCTAATATCTAAACCTCAATAGCTAAAACCTCAACATACGCTCGAAAAACACGATAATTGTTATATATTACTTCTTCGAGCGTTTTCCCGCCAAAATAAAAACATTTATCACAAAGTGTCTCTACTAAATGTTCATATTTTCATCTCATCTATAATGTTCGTGAACAAAGTTTTTTCAAAAAACGAAAAAAAAAAAAGTTTTTGCTTCCCCCCGCTTCCCCCCGATTGGTTACTTCCCTCTTGATCCTACCCCTATATATATATATATATATATATATATATATATATATATATATATATATATATATATATATATATATATATATATATATATGTTGACTGCAGTGGGCAGCAGCTGGATTATAATAGCAATTCAGACAAGAGTTTTGGGATGAAACAAAGACCAGACGGTGATATTGAAATCGATGAAAAATTCTGGGAAGAAGATTTCCACATACCTACTTGCTCAAAATGTGATGGAATTCTTAAACCTGATGTACCCCAAATCTATTTACTAGTATCATCAATACATGGAATCCATTATTACTGGATCTACTTGACTAATTGGTATAACGTGTCTCTGTTTGAAGGTTGTGTTTTTTGGTGATAATGTACCAAAAGATAGAGCGATTGTAGCTATGGAAGCTTCTGCAAGGTGTGATGCTTTTCTTGTTCTTGGTTCATCGGTTATGCCATTGTCTGCTTTTCGACTTGTCAGGTACAAATGTTCATGCAACTTTATTTGACTAAAACGTTACTATCTTTTGTTATTATTTTTTTTGTGTGTGGTTTGTATGTTTAATTGAGAAATTTACATGAATCGTACAGAGCAGCTCATGAGGCCGGTGCTGCTACAGCAATTATAAATATAGGCAAAACTCGAGCTGATGATATTGCAGATTTCAAAATTAACGCAAGATTAAGAGAGGTATGTTGTACCCGAAAATCATTTTAATGTGAGTTTAGCATTTAATTACCTGAATCCTGATTTCAGTTAGTTGGTATTGTAGATCTTACCACATCTGCTCAACACTGGATCACTCAGTGTTCCTGTTTTTTAAGACTTCAAACAAGACAATACATATAAGTAATTGTTTGTTGTGCGGTTGAAACCTAAAATTAATCAATTCGTGATGCTGACTTCATCAACTTCTCTTATGTGTGTAGTAAAGTTATTTTCGATTCACAGTAAATATGCAAAGATATATTAATGTTTGTATAAGCACTATTTGGAAATGTAATATGTATATTGTATTCAAACAATGAATGTATAAAATAGTTATTTCATGGATGTTTGTTGCTAAAGTATTAGGTGTTGGTGCATAATCCCGAATTCTATATTGTAATAAGTTCTATTTGTATTGTCGTTTACATTTCAGTCATGTATAAACATTGTCATTGATACTTTGTGTTTGAATTGATTAAGCAATGACGTGAAATGGTTTAGAGCTGATTGGTTGGCAGCTCAGACCATTGACCGATGGTAGGGACCATCGGTCGAGCGACTTACACCGTCGGCCGTAGGTCAGAGACCACCGGCCGATGGTCGCTGTAACTATATATAAATACGGGTGTTGGGTTATATTGTTAGGTTACACACCCTACACCCTCTAGCCGTCGTATTTCGCTGTTACCATTGTCCCAGACCGTACCCCAACCGAATACAATCATCTAGGCGTAGATTCTATCTATATTTCATTGGTTAGATTGATCCCAAAGTGAACAACGTATTCGATTCATCCTAGTTTAGTGTTTTCTGCCTCTACTTTAGGTATAACGTTTAATCTAAGGTCCTAGATCGTCTACAAAGTGGTATCAGAGCTAAGGCTTGTTGATCTAAAAGTTTTTGAGTCGAATTCATCGTTTGAGTTCTAGGGTTTTTGGTCAAAACGGGTTTTTGATTAAAAGTTGATATTTTTACGTTTAAATCTTGTGTTTTTGTGTTTATTTTGTTACTGGGTGAGTTTTTTAGGTTTCTAACGGTTTGGTTTGTGTTTAGAACGTCAAAATCGATCGAAATTGAAGTTTTTAGCGAAAACCGTAGTTTTTCCTGCCCAGTATTTGAAATGTCCCGTTCTTATTGATTAAAAACGTTCCATATTAATTGATTTCGTTGCGAGGTTTTGACCTCTATATGAGACGTTTTTCAAAGACTGCATTCATTTTAAAACAAACCATAACCTTTATTTCATCAATAAAGGTTTAAAAAGCTTTACGTAGATTATCAAATAATGATAATCTAAAATATCCTGTTTACACACGACCATTACATAATGGTTTACAATACAAATATGTTACAACAAAATAAGTTTCTTGAATGCAGTTTTTACACAATATCATACAAGCATGGACTCAAATCTCGTCCTTATTTAAGTATGCGACAGCGGAAGCTCTTAATAATCACCTGAGAATAAACATGCTTAAAACGTCAACAAAAATGTTGGTGAGTTATAGGTTTAACCTATATATATCAAATCGTAACAATAGACCACAAGATTTCATATTTCAATACACATCCCATACATAGATATAAAAATCATTCATATGGTGAACACCTGGTAACCGACATTAACAAGATGCATATATAAGAATATCCCCATCATTCCGAGACACCCTTCGGATATGATATAAATTTCGAAGTACTAAAGCATCCGGTACTTTGGATGGGGTTTGTTAGGCCCAATAGATCTATCTTTAGGATTCGCGTCAATTAGGGTGTATGTTCCCTAATTCTTAGATTACCAGACTTAATAAAAAGGGGCATATTCGATTTCGATAATTCAACCATAGAATGTAGTTTCACGTACTTGTGTCTATTTTGTAAATCATTTATAAAACCTGCATGTATTCTCATCCCAAAAATATTAGATTTTAAAAGTGGGACTATAACTCACTTTCACAGTCGGGAAGTAAGACTTGGCCACTGGTTGATTCACGAACCTATAACAATATATACATATATATTAAAGTATGTTCAAAATATATTTACAACACTTTTAATATATTTTGATGTTTTAAGTTTATTAAGTCAGCTGTCCTCGTTAGTAACCTACAACTAGTTGTCCACAGTTAGATGTACAGAAATAAATCGATAAATATTATCTTGAATCAATCCACGACCCAGTGTATACGTATCTCAGTATTGATCACAACTTAAACTATATATATTTTGGAATCAACCTCAACCCTGTATAGCTAACTCCAACATTCACATATAGCGTGTCTATGGTTGTTCCGAAATATATATAGATGTGTCGACATGATAGGTCGAAACATTGTATACGTGTCTATGGTATCTCAAGATTACATAATATACAATACAAGTTGATTAAGTTATGGTTGGAATAGATTTGTTACCAATTTTCACGTAGCTAAAATGAGAAAAATTATCCAATCTTGTTTTACCCATAACTTCTTCATTTTAAATCCGTTTTGAGTGAATCAAATTGCTATGGTTTCATATTGAACTCTATTTTATGAATCTAAACAGAAAAAGTATAGGTTTATAGTCGGAAAAATAAGTTACAAGTCGTTTTTGTAAAGGTAGTCATTTCAGTCGAAAGAACGACATCTAGATGACCATTTTAGAAAACATACTTCCACTTTGAGTTTAACCATAATTTTTGGACATAGTTACATGTTCATAATAAAAATCATTTTCTCAGAATAACAACTTTTAAATCAAAGTTTATCATAGTTTTTAATTAACTACCCCAAAACAGCCCGCGGTGTTACTACGACGGCGTAAATCCGGTTTTACGGTGTTTTTCGTGTTTCCAGGTTTTAAATCATTAAGTTAGCATATCATATAGATATAGAACATTTGTTTAGTTAATTTTAAAAGTCAAGTTAGAAGGATTAACTTTTGTTTGCGAACAAGTTTAGAATTAACTAAACTATGTTCTAGTGATTACGAGTTTAAACCTTCGAATAAGATAGTTTTATATATATGAATCGAATGATGTTATGAAAATCATTACTACCTCAAGTTTAGTAGGTAAACCTACTGGAAGTGACAAGAAATGATCTAGCTTCAAAGGATCTTGGATGGCTTGAAAGTTCTTGAAGTAGGATCATGACACAAAAACAAGTTCAAGTAAGATTTTTACTCGAATTAAGATAGTTTATAGTTATAGAAATTGAATCAAAGTTTGAATATGAATATTACCTTGAATAAGAAAGATAACCTACTGTATATAACAAAGGTTTCTTGATCTTAGATGATTACTTGGAATGGATTAGAAAGCTTGGAGGTAAATTAGTAAACTTGAAGGGATTTTTGAAGTGTTCTTGAAGTGTTCTTCCTATGATGATTATAGCTTGATTCTTGAAGTGATTTTTGATGAAGATGATGATTAACTACTGGAAAAATACGTTCATAATAGTGTGTGTGTGTGTGTTGAGAGAGAATTAGAAAGAGAATTGGAAGTGAAATGGAGTGAATGATGAGTGGTAATTGGTGAGTGGTGAGTGGGGTTAAAAGGAGTTCTAGTTAGTTGACTAGATCATGGTAGAAGTTAAAATTGATTAGTCATACATGACATAATCAAGTGTGGAATCCCATGCTAGTTCCTATTGGTATATACCCATAGTAAGTACGTTTTGAAGCTGTGTATAATACGGGTAAGAATACGACTAGAATTCTTGATGAAAGAAAAGAATGGGAAAGTAACTGTAACCATTTTCGTTAAGTATGAGTGTTTTGATATATGTCTTGAAGTCTTCCAAAAGTATTTTAATACATCTAAATACACTACATGTATATACATTTTAACTGAGTCGTTAAGTCATCGTTAGTCGTTACATGTAAGTGTTGTTTTGAAACCTTTAAGTTAACGATCTCAATTAATGTTGTTAACCCATTGTTTATTATATCTAATGAGATGTTAAATTATTATATTATAATGATATTATGATATATTAATATATCTTAATATGATATATATACATTTAAATGTCGTTACAACGATAATCGTTACATATATGTCTCGTTTCGAAATCCTTAAGTTAGTAGTCTTGTTTATATGTACATAACTCATTGTTAATATACTTATGGAGATACTTACTTATCATAATCTCATGTTAACCATATGTATATCCATATATATATCATCATGTCGTTTTTACAAGTTTTAACGTTCGTGAATCGCCGGTCAACTTGGGTGGTCAATTGTCTATATGAAACATATTTCAATTAATCAAGTCTTAACAAGTTTGATTGCTTAACATGTTGGAAACATTTAATCATGTAAATATCAATCTCAATTAATATATATAAACATGGAAAAGTTCGGGTCACTACAGTACCTACCCGTTAAATAAATTTCGTCCCGAAATTTTAAGCTGTTGAAGGTGTTGACGAATCTTCTGGAAATAGATGCGGGTATTTCTTCTTCATCTGATCTTCACGCTCCCAGGTGAACTTGGGTCCTCTACGAGCATTCTATCAAACCTTAACAATTGGTATCTTGTTTTGCTTAAGTCTTTTAACCTCATGATCCATTATTTCGACGGGTTCTTCGATGAATTGAAGTTTTTCGTTGATTTGGATTTCATCTAACGGAATAGTGAGATCCTCTTTAGCAAAACATTTCTTCAAATTCGAGACGTGGAAAGTGTTATGTACAGCCGCGAGTTGTTGAGGTAACTCAAGTCGGTAAGCTACTGGTCCGACACGATCAATAATCTTGAATGGTCCAATATACCTTGGATTTAATTTCCCTCGTTTACCAAATCGAACAACGCCTTTCCAAGGTGCAACTTTAAGCATGACCATCTCTCCAATTTCAAATTCTATATCTTTTCTTTTAATGTCAGCGTAGCTTTTTTTTGACTTTGGGCGGTTTTCAACCGTTGTTGAATTTGGATGATCTTCTCGGTAGTTTCTTGTATAATCTCCGGGCCCGTAATCTGTCTATCCCCCACTTCACTCCAACAAATCGGAGACCTGCACTTTCTACCATAAAGTGCTTCAAACGGCGCCATCTCAATGCTTGAATGGTAGCTGTTGTTGTAGGAAAATTTTGCTAACGGTAGATGTCGATCCCAACTGTTTCCGAAATCAATAACACATGCTCGTAGCATGTCTTCAAGCGTTTGTATCGTCCTTTCGCTCTGCCCATCAGTTTGTGGATGATAGGCAGTACTCATGTCTAGACGAGTTCCTAATGCTTGCTGTAATGTCTGCCAGAATCTTGAAATAAATCTGCCATCCCTATCAGAGATAATAGAGATTGGTATTCCATGTCTGGAGATGACTTCCTTCAAATACAGTCGTGCTAACTTCTCCATATTGTCATCTTCTCTTATTGGTAGGAAGTGTGCTGATTTGGTGAGACGATCAACTATTACCCAAATAGTATCAAAACCACTTGCAGTCCTTGGCAATTTAGTGATGAAATCCATGGTAATGTTTTCCCATTTCTATTCCGGGATTTCGGGTTGTTGAAGTAGACCTGATGGTTTCTGATGCTCAGCTTTGACCTTAGAACACGTCAAACATTCTCCTACGTATTTAGCAACATCGGCTTTCATACCCGGCCACCAAAAATGTTTCTTGAGATCCTTGTACATCTTCCCCGTTCCAGGATGTATTGAGTATCTGGTTTTATGAGCTTCTCAAAGTACCATTTCTCTCATATCTCTAAATTTTGGTACCCAAATTCTTTCAGCCTGATGTGCTGGATCGTAACCTTTATTTTGAACGGATTTGAGTTGTTTTGTTACACGAATTGATTTATTGTATATGTGGTATTTTATTGAGTTTAGGTTGATTTCACACATATATAGGCAACTAGTCCTATCCGTGCAGTTTAGTTTGTTGGTAAATCCGATTCGTTCCACAGGGAGATGGAGTGTTTAATGGTTTTTAATAGTCTTTGATGTCAAACTTAATTAAAGGGGGTTTTGGATTAGGAATTTATAGTATAACAGTAAAAGAAAATAACTTAAACTAATTTACTAAATAAAATAAAATTACAATATTACAAGAATTAACTTAAAAAGATACTAAATGAAATTATACTAATTATGATGCGACAATTATATTACTAGATGGTAATTAGTAAAATAGTAATTTTTAATAAAACTATATATTTATAATTTTGTTTTGAGTAATTATAATATAAACTTATTTAAATTAACTAAATGACAAGTTTTAATTATATTAATATAAATTATTAGGAATAGTAATTTAACTAATTACAAACTAATTATAAATTATAAACTTTTAATTAACACTAATTATTAGGATTTAACATGTATTAAAGTATTTTATAAGAACTAATATAAGTAATAACCTAAATATAATAGTAAAATAACTAAAACCCTAATTTTAAACTATACCATACACGATTCGCGTATGGCTAAAACGATGTGACAAACTAACTGGTTACGAATTTTAGTGTTTTTATGTATTTTTCTATATTTTAAAATTTTAATTCATAAATAATAGTAATAAAACTTTTTACAATAAATATAAATGGGATAAATGGAAGTGTTTACTTAATTGTGTCACCCCTAGGTCCATGGATTGTTTTAAGTTTACGCCCTATTTAAAATGTTCTAGTATCAAACTTTATATTTTTCTTTCGAATAAATATAAGGTTACAACTTAACTAAATAAAATCTAATTTTCATCGGATTCTTTTTAGAAAGCTACTATTCCCCAAGTATTTAAATTGTGACCTAGCCTAGTTTTGACTTTCGCCAATACCCAAATTATAACGGTTTCCCTTTTTATAATTTCACTGTCATGTACTTATTGATATTACCCAAACCACCGAAGTTTATTTCTAAATTGGTGTTAATAACTTATCCATAAATTCGTCTAGATCATTTTTAATGTTGAAGCTTAATTTATATAAATAAAAACAACTTTCGTTATTTAAATTTAATAAATTAAGTGGCAAGGGTTAAATACCTAATTACATAAAAATGGTTCTTTTAACTAGGCTCAATATTAAAAATACTAAAGTTACATTTTAACTTTTACAAATGGTAACAATCCATTTCACTAGGGGCTCTACATCTAAGCAAACACTATAGAAATTTAGCTATTCATTACACTAGGGTAAACATAAAAATATAGATATGCAAACATAATAACAACGCTAATTTTAACAGAGTAAACTTACTAAAATATCTTCACTTTCATTAACTTCAAACGGTAGGAAAATTACAATAATAACACCCTTTTCACGCGTACAATAACACCCTTCATCACGAACAATACACCCTTAATATTTGTAACTATCCTAAATACTTGAAACTAATTATACAGAGTAATAAAATGACACTATATTTGACTATAGTAATTGTTGTGTGTGTTGTCTTTCTGCACACCCCCTGTACTCCGTATTTAACATGTAATAGAAGTAGTAGGTGAAATTTAGTTGGTTCTTTGCTGTAGCTCATTTTAAGAAAAAGAATTGTTTTAAAAATCAAAAGCCAGCCGCCCCATTATCACGTTCTGGAAACTATTCTGGCCTAATATTACGCGTTTCGTGTATGGCTACACGATTCGCGTATGACCAATATTCTACACGTTTCGTGTAGCTCTACATGATTCGTGTAAGAGTAACTGGCAGTTTTCTTTATTTTTCTTTTTCGTTTGTTCTTTGTTGATCCCGTGTTGACGTGTACTGATTTGGCACTTTCCATTTAAACTCTTTTCTTCTTTTATCTTGTACTTTCATTCGGATAAACGTTTCTTGATATAAATTTGGTTAAAACTATCGTTTTATCGTTGTTTCTTCGAATAGCAAGCTCTTGTCTACTTTTATCGTTTTTCTCGTGAAATGCTCATTGAATGTCTTTGTAGATGGTAAAAACCTATGAAATATAAGTGATATTGCGTCGAATAATATGTATGTTTAGAGCAATATCAAAATACCCCACACTTGAACGTTGCTTGTCCTCAAGCAATTACATCTTTGAACAGAATTAGAACATTATATATATCTTTATTATCGAACATTAGATCACACAACACACACTACACGAAATGAAACACACGCTATATGAAATATATTACACAACACAGTATTTATTGGATCACACGCACACGAAACGAAATTCTGACAACAGAAACAAACATGAAACTCGTGATTAGGGTTTAAAAATTTGGATCCTTAGGGAAAATTGGACCTTGTGAAAACGTTTTATGATTTTATAAAATGTCATGCTAGTTTTTACACTAGACACGTTTTCCGATTTTAACCTCAAATTCCGGTTAAGGGTAACTGAAAACCGAAGTCTCAGTCGGCGATTAGCAAGCTATTCGCCCCCATGATTGTAGTATCATGGAACTTGAAGCCGAATGTCCAAAAAATAGTTTTACACAATATAATTCATAAAATAGCATAAGTTTTAGAACAAAATTATATCGTGTCCAAATATCATCGGTGAACCATGAGTTTGCACACCTCAATTTGTTATGGCATATGTATGTTGACCGCGGTTAAACATAGATGCAGTTGATCTTTACGGAGATCATCCCTCTGGGGATTAGATTCATTAGTCTTAAAAGCTAATTTGCATTGTGCCCCCCATTGTACGAAACATATCCTTCTCATGGTTAGGATAAGTCTGACCACCAAAAACCCTGTTTGATGCTGAGGTTAGGTGGATTTCCAGCCGATCTTAGGGATGACTTTTCAAGATTTTTCGTCAACCTACAGCTGTTCTGGACTACATCTTCTAACATAAGTTAGCAAGTGTGTCAATTTGGAAGACTTTACTTCCTTACGGGATGGACTTGATTCATCCTCTATTACTCGTAATAGTGGAATATATTCAGGTTTATACGTTCCAAAGCAATGATATCTGCAATAACTTCATAGAAACATGTGATATATGGTTCTCAACATAAGGTTTTATAAATTCTTGTTATACTTGGTTTTCTTTTATAGGTTTTAAACAAATAAACTTATGCGTTTTTAATGTATTGAGACGATAATTTCGGTTTTTGACACCTATGCTTTAATCGCTCGTAGTTACCTTAAAAATTCATTTGATATATTTGTTTAAAATTTTTATAAATCTTGATAAAAATCACCAAATTATAAGTTCTCGAGAATTTATATATTCGCACCCCACACTTAAGATTATGTAATGCCCTCATTACATAAAATCAGATAATAATGTATAAATTTGAGAGGACAAATAGTGTGAAGTATTTGGAACTTCCTTTGTTAACCCATTTGGATTTTCAAATTGTTTTACCTATGATTTTATCCAACGTTTGTTATCACAATGTAATTCGATGTTTCGTTTCGTCTAATTGCATTTTCTTCTGTACCTGTCAAAACCATGTTAAAAACATACAAAACATGGGGTTGTACTTCAATCGTACAAAACAATATTACCCCACACTAATTTCTTACTAATATATAATAAAACATAAGAAGTATAAAAAGTATCAATACACACCATACAATTATGTTATTACAAACCATAAAAATAAAAATGTTTTAAAGAATAGAACTAGTTAAATGGATTCCAAAACGGGCCTCCCTGTTCGCCTTCTTCCTGTTGCTGTTGCTGCCGTTGCTCGTTTAGGCGTTGTTCCTCGTAGAAACGCCTATATGCATCCTGACTCGCGGCTATGGCGACGTTATGGTCATATGGTGGAGGTAGAGGGTCATTGGGTGTCTGCCATTATGGGTATGAAGGATAGGCTGAGGGTGCGTAATTCTGCGGGTTAGACGCGTATAAATATGCCTGATGATGCGCCCACTCTAATTGTGCTCCCTGACCCCTCTGATCGTATCGGATGTTAGACAGAAAATTATACTGATCTAGTTGGGTATGCCCAATATCCCCCAATTGCCGAGACAAAGCAGTATACTGGTCTTCTGATCTCACTCCCCAGTTTTGATATGAGTTACGTACATCTAAACTCAATGCGTTAAAAGAATTTTGGAGCATATCGAAATCAGAAGTACCTGTATGAGACGAGCTAGCCTGATCTGTCTCTCTGCGTCTCCTCCTAGCTTCCCTCGCAGGTTCATCATCCTCTTCCATAGCTGCGTGAGCAGCAACTTCCTGTTGCATTAAACTACGTACCCCACCCCTTACACGTATAGCCTTAGCTGTCTTATACACCTCCAATCCTAAAGTTTTAACCTGTTGATCTATCGGTTGGATTGGAGGTGCTAATTCGTTCGGGTCGAGACCGAACCAGGCTGCCAAACATGTGATATAGTGACCCCCCGACATGTCACTGGATCCTCTAGCACCCTTACCAAAATGGGCTAAAAAGTAGGCCACTCCATAGGGTATACTAATAAATGTATCCCTATCTCTGATTGCATCCAAATACCAAAGGTCAACATAATTAATCTTATCTGTATTAAGGAATGCCCTTTGGTTAATTGTGTTCGCTATAAATTTATGAATTATTCGATAGCGAACATCAGTGATCTTAAGGTATGATTCTTGGCCTGCTACATAAGTATTCTTTTGGGAAAAAGAGCACCAGACACTCAAAGAATCATAATCTCCTGTATACCTAGCTCCTGTAAAAATATATTCCCAAAAACCTGGAGCATTCATCTCATTACCGTCGTAAATCCCTAAAGCCATGGTCATGTCGCCTAGGGACATTACTCTATCTACACCACCCAATCTAAATTGTAGGAAACTAGTATCTTCGATATTTTCCGGGTGTATATTCATCCTAACGGTAGAATAAAATTCTAAACACCATTCTCTATATACAGGAGAATTTAACCTAAACAATCTCTCAAAGTCATTATAATACGTGATTTCCCCAAATTCATTCGTGAAACTTTGGGTTAAAATTTCCCTTATCGGTGTATCTAAGTTGACTGGGTCTCCTAGGGGATCCCAATCAACAACGTAAACTGGAGAGATGGTTCGATTTACCAGAATGAGTAAATCCTTAACTTTTTGCACCCTTTGATGTAATTCGTTAGGAAATTGCAAGATCGGGTGTAGGTTCAAGAGTTGTTGTTCCATTTCGGGGGTAACTTGATCTTGTGCTTGTTGTTGGTTAAATGCCCTCATTCTAAATGGTCCCTGCATAACATTTTAAAACAAGAAAATCATCCCAATAGGATGTGTTAATGTTAGCAAAGAGTCTAAATTCAACCTACAAACTTGTTTTCAACACCACATGAATCAATTTATTTCAACAACTTTGGAAGTTTTAGTTCTATGATTCAAAACAAAACAGAAACAAACCAAAAATCATAAATCAAAAATCAAGTTTCATATGCAAAGTTTAATTCACAAGTGAAAACACGCAATTTATCTAAGTGTATCTAATTCAATTCAATCACATTGCGTGTATTTCAGCTTCTAAACAATCCTTAATAGCATTAAAGTTCATACTTGATTCATTAAAATGACAAAAACTATCAAAAACATACTAAAATTAAAAATTACAAAATCAAACAAACAAAATCATGTTCAAGAGTTATAACTACTGACAAAACACTTAAAAACATTTAATTACAACCAAAATAACACACCTCAGTAGCAATTTCACAATTATCCCCAATTTGTATAAACCCTAATTTTTTAATAACCAATTAAACATCAATTTTTCATGCTAATCGGGTTTAATATCATACTAACAACAATAATATAGCAATAATCAAGCAAAAATCAACAAGAACATGTATATACTTCGGATTAAAGCTATAAAGAAATATAATGAAAAATTGGAAGAACACTAGGTAAAATGGGTTTAGGACCCTTACCAATCTAGGCATGTTGAAAGATTGAAGAATTGGAGAAGATTGGAAGTGTTAATTTAAGTTTTTGGGTGTGATTTTCGGGTTTTTGTGTTAGGTTTTCGTCACAGCAGCAGAAATAAAAAAAATGGGAGTGTGAAAACTGTCTGCTGCTCGATCTGATATGTCCAGCTATTTTTTGACCTTACGTGTTTCGTGTAGGTCTACACGATTCGCGTATGCTTTGAATTCCACGCGTTTCGTGTAGGTCTACACGATTCGCGTATGCTTTGTCTGTAATTTTTTTTTTATATAACTTAAAATCAATTGAATTTAAAAATATCTTTTATAAATTTATATTTGTAACGGAAATTCGGTTGTTAGACCTGATCTTAATCCGTTTATAAATTTTTATAAATTTTTTCGGTTGTTTCTTTGTAACGGAAATTCGGTTGTTATACACGAATTTCCGTTACAAATATAAATTTATAATTTCAATACATGTTTTAATAATTTCAATTTATAAAATTCAATCCATTAAAAGTTAAAGTTTTTAATGTTTTTCGAAAACAAATTTAAAATAAAATAAAATAAAAACACTCTATTTTTGTGTTAAAATTATTAACATTTTTAATTTTAAAACAAGTACATGAAAAATAAAAATTACACAAATTAAAATACACTCTATTTTTTTTGTATACCCCTAAATCAACTAATTTTCAAACTTAAAACTTTGTTTCCTATCGATTAGGTAGAGATAAATTCGGTCGTCAAACCTATCATTATCCACGACAAAGATTTACAAGTTATATATTTTTACGGTTATTGATAAAAAGGTATATTTTGCAATCTACTGTAGACTTTTAGAATTTAACAAAAAATTTTGTGCAATTTGAAGAATGAAAATTCAGTTGTGACACCTAAACATTTTCATTTTCAAAGAAACAAGTTAAACTCAAGGCGTTTCACCTTCAATTTAGTAGAAAGGATTTTTTTTTTTTTTTTTATTTTGTTTTCGTGGTTTACTATTTAACAGATATCTTATGAATCCAACAAGAAATTTCGTGCAATTTGAAAAACGATAATTCAGTTGTAACACTTAACATTTATCGTTTTCAATGAAAACATATTGAACTCAAGGTTCATCACTTTTAAATGGTAGACCGTTTTAATAGAACATACAACAAACAAAAACAAACCAAACACAACAAAACATTACACACAAAAATGCACAAACACACAATTGGCGAGAAAAAGATTTAAAGAGTGAAGCCTCGTTGGCTCGCCTCGTAGTGGAGTCGCATTATTTCGCTCCCCATTGCTTCGTAGGCGTAACCTCGCTGGTTTAAGAGGTTTTCTTCTGCACATTTTAAAGGCCCTTCTCGGCATAAGGTTACGTACTCGTAATTAGAGTCCGTTTGGTTCTTTGGGCAATCTCCGGAGTGAGTCGGTTTTCCACATTTCACACATTTACCCAAATGACGTGCTCGACGCCTTTTAGCTGATTTAGATTTTCCTCTTGCATAGTTTGTCTCATTTAGTTTCTGTCTTTCTTCTTTCCTCGCCTTATCGCATCTTTTCTTAATATCTAACACCACATCCCTCGGTAAAATCTTATCGCACTTTAAAATGAAATGGTTGTAGATATACTGACTGCGCATCTTGAAATTACACAATAAAAACAAAAAGAAATTAAAAAGGTAGAATGGAGGGAGAAGACTAGTTCTTTAGGGTCTGCTAGGGAAAGACCAATCTAACCCCTCTTAAAGATAAGAATAAAAATCGATAATGGAGTTTAAAACTTTAGAGTTACCCTGAATTTATTTGTCCTTAGGGTAGAAGGTGGTTTCGTCTCTTTCCGTAGTATTGATTTCTTCAAAGTATAACTTGAGTCTGTGTCCGTTCACTTTGAAAGTTCCACCGTCTTTACCATACAACTCTGCATATCCAGATGGAAAAACCTGTTTTATTATATATGGCCCAGTCCATCGGGATCTAAGTTTACCAGGTGAAAACTTGAAACGTGATTGGAATACCAATACTTTATCCCCTTGTTCAAATTCTTTCTTTTTTAATCGTGCATCGTGCCATACTTTAGTTTTTTTCTTTATATGTTTTAGAATTTTCGTAGGCTTGTAATCTTAATTCATCTAGTTCGTTAAGTTGTAATAACCTATTTTCTCCAGCTTGTACAAGGTCAGTATTACATTCTCTCATAGCCCAGTATGCCTTGTGTTCAACTTCAACAGGTAGATGACACGCTTTACCGTATACAAGTCTAAATGGCGTGGTACCTATTGGTGTTTTATACGCAGTCCTAAAAGCCCACAACGCGTCATCTAACTTGCGTTGCCAGATTTTAGGGTTGTTATTAACCGTCTTCTCAAGTATGCGTTTTAAGGCACGATTCGTGTTCTCCACTTGACCACTTGTTTGCGGGTGGTACGGAGTAGAGAAACGATGAGTTACGCCATACTTCTTCAACACCTTTTCAAGAAGGTTGTTGGTAAAATGTGTTCCTCGGTCGGATATGAGTGCTTTTGGGATTCCAAAGCGTGAGAAGAGATTTTTCAAGAAGTTTACCACCACCCTAGCATCATTTGTAGGCAAAGCTTTTGCTTCAGCCCACTTGGATACATAGTCAACGGCTACTAGTATGTACTTGCACTTATGTGAACTTGGAAAGGGTCCCATGAAATCGATTCCCCAAATGTCAAAGATTTCACAAACTTGGATGCCGGTTTGAGGCATCTCATCCTTTTTCGTGATGTTACCCGTTCGTTGGCATGCATTACAAGTCCGAACGAAATCATGGGCATCTTTAAAGATCGTGGGCCAATAAAAGCCCGATTCAAGGATTTTTCTTGCAGTGTGGTTTGGTCCGAAATGACCGCTGGTTGGCCCTTGATGGCAATGCTCAAGAATTTGTTGAGCTTCTTGTACGTACACACAACGGTGAATTATTTGATCCGCACCAACACGAAATAGGTCTGGGTATTCCCAGAAATATGACTTCAAATCTGCAAAGAATTTCTTCTTTTGCTGATAAGTAAGTCCTTTTTGTAGAATGTCTGAAGCAAGATAGTTTGCAAAATGGGCAAACCATGGGATTTCAGATTCTTTTTCAACCCTCATTAGAGATTCGTCAGGAAATGTATCTTTGATGATTGTATCATCAAGTTTATCTAATTCGGGGTTTTCAAGTCGGGAAAATGATCGGCAGCTAGATTCTCAGCTCCTTTCTTGTCACGTATCTCAATGTCAAATTCTTGAAGTAAAAGAACCCAACGTATGAGACGATGTTTTGCATCTAGTTTCGAGAATAAATACCTAAGTACCGAATGGTCCGTGTAAACAATGGTCTTGGACAACACCAAATATGACCGAAATTTATCAAATGCATAAACAACCGCTAGGAGTTCTTTTTCCGTGGTGGTATAATTAATTTGGGCTCCCGTTAGAGTTTTACTTGCATAATAAATCGGAAGAAAATGATTATCGGGACGTTGTCCTAAAACAGCACCTAAAGTATAGTCGCTTGCGTCACACATTAGCTCAAATGGTATACTCCAATCCGGAGATACCATATTTGGAGCTTGTGTGAGTTTTGACTTTAGAATCAAGAATGCATTCTCGCAATTAGAATCGAAGTCAAATGGAGCATCCTTTTCAAAAACTTTGGTCAATGGGCGGGCGATTTTAGAAAAATCTTTGATAAATCGCCTATAGAATCCTGCGTGACCAAGAAAGCTTCTAATTGCTTTAACATTTGATGGTTTAGGTAGCTTAGAGATAACTTCAATTTTAGCTTTATCTACCTCTATTCCCGCACGAGATATTTTGTGACCAAGTACAATGCCCTCTTTCACCATGAAGTGGCATTTTTCCCAATTTAGGACCAAGTTTGCTTTCTCACATCGGATAAGCATACGTTCTAGATTGAAAAGACATGATTCAAAGGAGTCTCCAAACACGGAAAAGTCATCCATGAAGACTTCCATACAATCCTCTACCATATCATCAAAGATTGCCATCATGCACCTTTGAAAGGTTCCGGGTGCATTGCATAAACCAAACGGCATGCGGCGATAGGCAAAGGTACCGAAAGGACAAGTGAATGTGGTCTTTTCTTGGTCGTTGGGATCAATTGGAATTTGGAAGTAACCGGAGAAACCGTCTAAAAAGCAATAATATTCTTTTCCCGCTAATCGTTCAAGCATTTGATCAATAAAAGGTAACGGGAAATGATCCTTTCTAGTGGCATCATTTAGACGTCTGTAATCAATACAGACTCTCCAGCCGGTAACTGTTCTAGTTGGGACGAGTTCGTCCTTTTCATTTAATATAATGGTTGTACCCCCCTTTTTGGGTACTACTTGTACTGGACTAACCCATGGACTATCGGAGATGGGGTAGATTAACCCGGCGTCAAGAAGCTTGACGACCTCCTTTTTAATAACCTCTTTCATGTTGGAATTTAGCCTGCGTTGTCTTTGTACTACGGGTTTGTAGTCATTCTCAAGGAGAATTTTATGTGTATAATAAGACGGGTTTATTCCCGAAATGTCGGTTGTTTTCCAGGCTATAGCCTTTTTATGGGTTTTTAATACAGAAATTAGCTTATCCTTCTCATTATCTGAAAGATGTGAAGCAATAATTACTGGTAATTGAGATATACCTTCGAGATAAGCATACTCCAAGTGTTTGGGTAGCTCTTTAAGCTCTAGTACGGGTGGTTCTTCTAAGGAATTTTTTATACGAAATCTATCTTCATTTTTGATTTCCTCAAACGATTCTTCTTCCATGGGAATTTCTTCTATTATGGTCTCGTCATCCGTGACCACCTTCATCAACTCATCAAAATCTTTATCAATATTGAAGTATTCATTCTCACTTACCGGGGCTAACCCCGGGATATCAATTTCAAGTAGCTCCTTCAATTCATTCTCGACACAAAGATCTATAACATCAATTTGAAAACAAGAGTCATCGGTAGAAGTGGGTCTTTTCATGGCTTTGTCAATGTGACAAATTATTCTCTCGTTTCCCACACCTAGACTCAATTGTTCTTTTTGGACATTAATGATAGCATCTGCAGTGTTTAGGAAAGGACGTCCTAAAATGATAGGAACTTTTGTGTCCTCTTGCATTTCTAGAATAATAAAGTCGACGGGAAAGATAAGTGAGCCAACTTTTACAAGTATATCCTCGGCTATACCTATGGGAGTATCAAATGATTGGTTTGCTAATCGAATACCCGTCCGGGTTGGTTTTAAGTCTCCTAAGTCAAGTTTTAAATATAATGAGTAAGGCATTAGGTTAACACTTGCACCTAGGTCGGCTAGTGCATCGTACACCACCGAATCACCCATCATACATGGTATGATAAAACTACCTGGGTCTCCTAATTTTGGAGGTACATTTTGTTTCTTTAAGATGGCCGAACATTCCTCATGGAGGAATGTGGCAGAAACGTCGTGGTATTTACCCTTCGAGGATATGAGATCCTTTAAAAACTTCCCGTAATTAGGCATATCCCTAAGAACCTCCGCGAGTGGCATGTTAATGCTAATTTGCTTAATCATGTCCGTAAATTTCTCATACCGCCTTGCGAGTCTGTCTTTCTTTAATGCTTTTGGGTATGGAATGGGTTCCTTATGCACCTTTACTGTTGGTTCTTCACTTTTCTTTGGTATGACCTCAGGTGGATCATCTTTCTCTTGTTCTTTGTCAACTTGCTCATTTTCATCAACCGGTATTTGTAAAACAGAAGGACATAAAGGAACTTCCGGGGACTTAAGAGTCTCCGGTTTAGTAGTTAAACCACTTCTAGTAGTTATAGCATTTACATGCTCGTTCCTTGTTTGGGGGTTGTTGGGATTCACTTGAGTATTTGAGGGGAGAGTACCTGGTGGTCTCTCTGATAGTAACTGTGATATCCTTCCAACATCCCTTTCTAAGTTTTGTATTGTGGCTTGTTGATTTCGGATTTGCTGAGTTTGGAGCTCTGCATTTTGCTCGTGCTTAACCATAAAATCTCTTAAGAGATCTTCTAAACCAGATTTCCTCTCAGGTTGAGGTTGCATAATTGCTAATGGTTGTGGTTGCATAAGTGCTAGTGGTTGTGGTTGATTGTGTTGGAAATTATTTTGATAATTTCGTTGAGGTTGATTTCGGTTATTATAGCCTGGTGGCGGATTTCTTTGATTTTGATTTGGGAAATTCCGGTTATTTTGGTAACCTGGATTTCCTCCTTGATAGTTATTATTATTTTGATAGTTATTATTATTTGATCCTGAAGGTCCTCCTACTTGATAGCTGTTTATAGGAGGATATTTTCGGTTGTTTGCTTCTATAGCTGGAAAATCACTGAAGTTCATTTCACCTTTTCGTAAGTAACCTAAGAAATTTGCTTGCTCTTCCATTGTACTTTGATCACAATCTCTAGTAAGATGGGGACCTTGGCATAGTTCACATCCTACTCTGATAGCATGCATTTCCTTGGTTACTTTCTCGATTTGCCTTGCTTGATTTGCTATTTGAACTTTTAAAGAAGCAATTTCATCATTGCTTTCAATACTAGCAACATTTGATGATCTAGAGAATTCTATTTCTTGATGCCAATTATGGGAATGGGAAGCTAAATCAGCAATGATTGTGTGAGCGTCTTCAGGTGTTTTCTTCATGATCGAACCTCCGGCTGCAACATCTATATCTTTTCTAGTTGCCACATTGACTCCTTTATAGAATATTTGGACCTTTTGGAATGTATTCAACCCGTGTTGAGGACATACCCTAAGCATTTTGTTGAATCGGGTCCAAGCTTCATAAAGAGTTTCATTAGGCTTTTGCATAAAGTGATTTATATCACTTTGCAATTTTGCTGCTTTTGAAGCAGGAAAGAATTCTGACAAAAACTTATCCATCATATCATTCCAGTTTTCAATATAACCTTCTGGTAATGAGTCTAGCCAATCTCTTGCATCATCTTTTAAGGACCATGGAAAGATTTTTAAACATGCAACTTCATCGGTGACATCTTTGATTTTGAAAAGCTTGCAAATGCTTACAAACTTATGAAGATGCTCGTTAGCATCCTCATTTGGGGCTCCACCGAATTGACATGTATTAGTCACCATGTGTAAAAATTGACCTTTTATTTCAAAGCCATCACTCATCGTGGGTTGGATGATTGCATGGCCTTGACCTTTTCTTGTGGCCTTCATTAATGCTTCCATCGTTTGATTTGTATCAGCCATTTCTTCTTCTTCTTTAATAATCGGCTCTATGATTGGTTGAATTATTGGTTCAAAGTCGGATTCTAAGGAAAGTGACTCTAAATTTTTAGCAAGAGATTCTACTTCTTGAGCTCTTAAGCGTTCGTGGAATTTTCTTTCGGGTTCAGGATGTGAAGGAGTTAATTCAGCGTTGGAGGAACGTAAGTTCATACATTAATTTCTATTATGAGATCACTTCACTAAAGGTTTATCTAGGGTTACCTATTTGTTTCTCTTTTTTAGTGTTTTTCGGTGTTTTAAAATTACTAGTACTTCCTATTTCTTTTTGTTGTTTCTGTCCTTTATTAATTCTTTGAGGTTCCGGATTAAGTTTAACGAGTTTAGGATTGAACGGATCATACAATTTGGGAAATTGTACAAAGAATTAAAGGATTTATTCAAAAACTTTGAACTTTCTTGGAAATGAATTTCCTCGAGAGTATCGAATAACATAAAAACAATGATAAAAACCTTTAAACAAACAGATTATCCTTCTGATTTTGCCCACGTTCCGAATAGCCAAAAGATGCAGCAGAGGGGCAGGATCCTTCTATTGACCAATAAAATTGGTGATCCAACAACCCGGTCCACGTATAAATCCAACTACTACTACGAATCAGAAAAATTATCTATTTGTTTAACTGCCAACTCCCCGGCAGCGGCACCAAAAAGTTGATGTGCTGGATCGTAACCTTTATTTTGAACGGATTTGAGTTGTTTTGTTACACGAATTGATTTATTGTATATGTGGTATTTTATTGAGTTTAGGTTGATTTCACACATATATAGGCAACTAGTCCTATCCATGCAGTTTAGTTTGTTGGTAAATCCGATTCGTTCCACAGGGAGATGGAGTGTTTAATGGTTTTTAATAGTCTTTGATGTCAAACTTAATTAAAGGGGGTTTTGGATTAGGAATTTATAGTATAACAGTAAAAGAAAATAACTTAAACTAATTTACTAAATAAAATAAAATTACAATATTACAAGAATTAACTTAAAAAGATACTAAATGAAATTATACTAATTATGATGCGACAATTATATTACTAGATGATAATTAGTAAAATAGTAATTTTTAATAAAACTATATATTTATAATTTTGTTTTGAGTAATTATAATATAAACTTATTTAAATTAACTAAATGACAAGTTTTAATTATATTAATATAAATTATTAGGAATAGTAATTTAACTAATTACAAACTAATTATAAATTATAAACTTTTAATTAACACTAATTATTAGGATTTAACATGTATTAAAGTATTTTATAAGAACTAATATAAGTAATAACCTAAATATAATAGTAAAATAACTAAAACCCTAATTTTAAACTAATTAAATAATTAAAACCCTAATTTTAACCCTACTGGTACTGTAGCCGGGTTTAAGGCTTACGCGTTTCGCGTATACCATACACGATTCGCGTATGGCTAAAACGATGTGACAAACTAACTGGTTACGAATTTTAGTGTTTTTATGTATTTTTCTATATTTTAAAATATTAATTCGTAAATAATAGTAATAAAACTTTTTACAATAAATATAAATGGGATAAATGGAAGTGTTTACTTAATTGTGTCACCCCTAGGTCCATGGATTGTTTTAAGTTTACGCCCTATTTAAAATGTTCTAGTATCAAACTTTATATTTTTCTTTCGAATAAATATAAGGTTACAACTTAACTAAATAAAATCTAATTTTCATCGGATTCTTTTTAGAAAGCTACTATTCCCCAAGTATTTAAATTGAGATCTAGCCTAGTTTTGACTTTCGCCAATACCCAAATTATAACGGTTTCCCTTTTTATAATTTCACTGTCATGTACTTATTGATATTACCCAAACCACCGAAGTTTATTTCTAAATTGGTGTTAATAACTTATCCATAAATTCGTCTAGATCATTTTTAATGTTGAAGCTTAATTTATATAAATAAAAACAACTTTCGTTATTTAAATTTAAAAAATTAAGTGGCAAGGGTTAAATACCTAATTACATAAAAATGGTTCTTTTAACTAGGCTCAATATTAAAAATATTAAAGTTACATTTTAACTTTTACAAATGGTAACAATCCATTTCACTAGGGGCTCTACATCTAAGCAAACACTATAGAAATTTAGCTATTCATTACACTAGGGTAAACATAAAAATATAGATATGCAAACATAATAACAACGCTAATTTTAACAGAGTAAACTTACTAAAATATCTTCACTTTCATTAACTTCAAATGGTAGGAAAATTACAATAATAACACCCCTTTCACGCGTACAATAACACCCTTCATCACGAACAATACACCCTTAATATTTGAAACTATCCTAAATACTTGAAACTAATTATACAGAGTAATAAAATGACACTATATTTGACTATAGTAATTGTTGTGTGTGTTGTCTTTCTGCACACCCCCTGTACTCCGTATTTAACATGTAATAGAAGTAGTAGGTGAAATTTAGTTGGTTCTTTGCTGTAGCTCATTTTAAGAAAAATAATTGTTTTAAAAATCAAAAGCCAGCCGCCCCATTATCACGTTCTGGAAACTATTCTGGCCTAATATTACGCGTTTCGTGTATGGCTACACGATTCGCGTATGACCAATATTCTACACGTTTCGTGTAGCTCTACATGATTCGTGTAAGAGTAACTGGCAGTTTTCTTTATTTTTCTTTTTCGTTTGTTCTTTGTTGATCCCGTGTTGACGTGTACTGATTTGGCACTTTCCATTTAAACTCTTTTCTTCTTTTATCTTGTACTTTCATTCGGATAAACGTTTCTTGATATAAATTTGGTTAAAACTATCGTTTTATCGTCGTTTCTTCGAATAGCAAGCTCTTGTCTACTTTTATCGTTTTTCTCGTGAAATGCTCATTGAATGTCTTTGTAGATGGTAAAAAACTATGAAATATAAGTGATATTACGTCGAATAATATGTATGTTTAGAGCAATATCACAGCCCTATACCGGGTTCCGTCTTCCCGAATATTAAGATGCTTCTCCGATCCTTTGGGTATTTCATCCTTTAAATTTCCCTCTTTTAAAACTCCTTGTTGCGCCTCCTTTATTTGAGTAGTAAGGTTAGTGTGAATCATTATATTCATAGATTTTACTCGAATGGGTTCTCTGTCCTTCCTGCTCAAGGCATCGGCTACCACATTTGCCTTCCCCGGGTGGTAACGAATCTCAAAGTCGTAATCATTCAACAATTCAATCCACCTACGCTGCCTCATATTCAGTTGTTTCTGATTAAATATGTGTTGAAGACTTTTGTGGTCGGTATATATAATACTTTTGACCCCATATAAGTAGTGCCTCCAAGTCTTTAATGCAAAAACAACCGCGCCTAATTCCAAATCATGCGTCGTATAATTTTGTTCGTGAATCTTCAATTGTCTAGACGCATAAGCAATCACCTTCGTTCGTTGCATTAATACACAACCGAGACCTTGCTTTGATGCGTCACAATAAATCACAAAATCATCATTCCCTTCAGGCAATGACAATATAGGTGCCGTAGTTAGCTTTTTCTTCAATAACTGAAACGCTTTCTCTTGTTCATCATTCCATTCAAATTTCTTCCCTTTATGCGTTAATGCAGTCAAGGGTTTTCCTATTCTGGAAAAGTCTTGGATGAACCTTGTGTAGTAACCAGCTAGTCCTAAAAACTGGCGTATGTGTTTCGGAATTTTCGGGGTTTCCCACTTTTCAACAGTTTCTATCTTTGCCGGATCCACCTTAATACCTTCTTTGTTCACTATGTGACCGATGAATTGAACTTCTTCCAACCAAAATGCACACTTTGAAAACTTAGCGTACAATTCTTCCTTCCTCAAAACTTCTAACACCTTTCTCAAATGTTCACCGTGTTCTTGGTCATTCTTTGAGTAAATAAGTATGTCATCAATAAAAACAATGACAAACTTGTCAAGGTATGGTCCACACACTCGGTTCATAAGGTCCATGAACACAGCTGGTGCATTAGTTAAATCAAACGGCATGACCATAAACTCGTAATGACCGTAACGTGTTCTGAAAGCAGTCTTTGGAATATCATCTTCTTTCACCCGCATTTGATGATACCCGGAACGTAAGTCAATCTTTGAATAAACAGACGAGCCTTGTAGTTGATCAAATAAGTCATCGATTCTCGGTAGTGGGTAGCGGTTCTTGATGGTAAGTTTGTTCAACTCTCGGTAGTCGATACACAACCTGAATGTACCATCTTTCTTCTTGACAAACAAAATAGGAGCTCCCCACGGTGGTATGCTTGGTCGAATGAAACCACGCTCTAAAAGTTCTTGTAATTGGCTTTGTAGTTCTTTCATCTCGCTGGGTGCGAGTCTGTAAGGAGCACGAGCTATTGGTGCAGCTCCTGGTACAAGATCTATTTGAAATTCAACGGATCGATGTGGGGGTAATCCCGGTAATTCTTTCGGAAATACATCGGGAAATTCTTTTGCAATGGGAACATCATTGATGCTCTTTTCTTCAGTTTGTACTTTCTCGACGTGTGCTAGAACAGCATAGCAACCTTTTCTTATTAGTTTTTGTGCCTTCAAATTACTAATAAGATGTAGCTTCGTGTTGCCCTTTTCTCCGTACACCATTAAGGGTTTTCCTTTTTCTCGTATAATGCGAATTGCATTTTTGTAACAAACGATCTCTACTTTCACTTCTTTCAACCAGTCCATACCGATTATCACATCAAAACTCCCTAACTCTACTGGTATCAAGTCAATCTTAAATGTTTCGCTAACCAGTTTAATTTCTCGATTCCGACATATATTATCTGCTGAAATTAATTTACCATTTGCTAATTCGAGTAAAAATTTACTATCCAAAGGCGTCAATGGACAACTTAATTTAGCACAAAAATCTCTACTCATATAGCTTCTATCCGCACCCGAATCAAATAAAACGTAAGCAGATTTATTGTCAATAAGAAACGTACCCGTAACAAGCTCCGGGTCTTCCTGTGCCTCTGCCGCATTAATATTGAAAACTCTTCCGCGGCCTTGTCCATTCATGTTCTCCTGGTTCGGGTAATTTCTAATAATGTGGCCCGGTTTTCCACATTTATAACAAACTACATTGGCATAACTTGCTCCGACACTACTTGCTCCGCCATTACTCGTTCCGACACCATTTGTTCCTTTCGTTCTATTAACCCCTGGTCCGTAGACCTCACACTTCGCCGCGCTATGACCATTTATTTTACACTTGTTGCAAAATTTGGTGCAGAACCCCGAGTGATACTTTTCACACCTTTGGCATAGCTGCTTCTGATTGTTGTTGTTATTGCGGTTATTATTGTTGTTGGGATGATTGTTGTAGTTGCTGTTGTTGTTGTTGTTGTTGTTGTTGTTGTTGTTGTTGTTGTTGTTGGGCCGTTTGTTGTAGTTGCGATTGATGTTGCGATTGTTGGGATAATTGTTGCGATTATTGTTGTAATTGCTGTTGTTGTTGTATTGGTGATTCTTATCACCGTTTTCCTCCCACTTTCTTTTGACTTGCTTCACATTGGCCTCTTCAGCAGTCTGTTCTTTAATTCTTTCTTCAATCTGGTTCACTAGTTTGTGAGCCATTCTACATGCCTGTTGTATGGAGGCGGGCTCGTGTGAACTTATATCTTCTTGGATTCTTTCTGGTAATCCTTTCACAAACGCGTCGATCTTCTCTTCCTCATCTTCGAATGCTCCCGGACACAATAGGAACAATTCTGTGAATCGTCTTTCGTACGTGGTAATATCAAATCCTTGGGTTTGTAACCCTCTAAGTTCTGTCTTGAGCTTATTGACCTCGGTTCTGGGACGCTACTTCTCGTTCATCAAGTGCTTGAATGCTAACCATGGTAGTGCGTACGCATCGTCTTGTCCCACTTGCTCTAGATAGGTATTCCACCATGTTAACGCAGAACCTGTGAAGGTATGTGTAGCGTACTTCACTTTGTCCTCTTCAGTACACTTACTTATGGCAAACACCGATTCGACCTTCTCGGTCCACCGTTTCAATCCGACCGGTCCTTCGGTTCCATCAAATTCCAAAGGTTTGCAGGTAGTGAATTCTTTGTAGGTGCATCCTACACGATTTTCTGTACTGCTAGATCCAAGGTTATTGTTGGTATGTAGCGCAGCCTGTACTGCGGCTATGTTTGAAGCTAGAAAAGTACGGAATTCCTCTTCATTCATATTCACGGTGTGTCGAGTAGTCGGTGCCATTTCCTTCAAAATAGTCAAATGGAACAAGTTAATCATACAGAATATTAAGAGTAGTTAATAGTATTTCGTAGCATAATATGAACTCATTTATAAAAGCTTTTTCTTCATATTAGCGTTTTATAAGTTTAAATTCGGGTAGTACCTACCCGTTAAGTTCATACTTAGTAGCTAATATACAATTCAACTACTACAATTCTATATGAAAAACTGATTATAATAATATTTCGCGTTCAAACTTTTACACAATATTTTACAAACTTACAATATCGCTTATTTTACATATAGCATGAAATATAGCACACAATAAATTTGATACAAGATGGTTGTGAAGATAATTCTAGCTAGTACACAAGTCGTTCAGCAAAGGCACTAAAGACACGTAATTCATACGTCCAGAAACAAGTCATGCATTCTGGTTTTACTAGGATTACTTCCCATCCTTGGTCTTGTGGAACATAACCGTTATGGCCATTGATAAGACAGCGTGTTGTAACGTCGTCAAAGGGACGAGGGTTACGTAATGTCCAACAGTCCCGTAACAATCTAAAAACCTCATTTCTTACCCTAATTACCGACTCCGTCACTTGTGGAAACGTTTTGTTTAATAGTTGTAGCCCGATGTTTTTGTTCTCACTTTGGTGAGAAGCGAACATTACTAATCCGTAAGCATAACATGCTTCTTTATGTTGCATGTTAGCCGCTTTTTCTAAATCACGAAGTCCAATATTCGGATATATTGAGTCAAAATAATTTCTTAACCCATTGCGTAAAATAGCATTTGGGTTCCCGGCAATATATGCGTCAAAGTAAACACATCGTAACTTATGGATTTCCCAATGTGATATCCCCCATCTTTCAAACGAAAGCCTTTTATAAATCAAGGCATTCTTGGAACGTTCTTCGAATGTCTTACAAACTGATCTCGCCTTAAATAGTTGTGCCGAAGAATTCTGACCGACTCTAGACAAGATTTCATCAATCATGTCTCCAGGTAGGTCTCTTAAAATATTGGGTTGTCTATCCATTTTGTGTTTTTATACTGTAAAATAGAACAAGAATTAGATTCATAAAAAAAATACTTATTAATACAAGCAATTTTTACATATATCATAAAGCATAAGCACACTATATTACATATATTACACCACACGAATACAACTATCTTATTCCGACTCGTTTGTTTCTTCTTCTTCGGTTTTGGTTCGTTTTGCCAAGTTTCTAGGGATATATGATGTTCCCCTAATACGAGCAGTCGTTTTCCACATTGGTTTAGAAAAACCTGGTGGTTTAGAGGTTCCCGGGTCATTGTTACAACTTAAGGACTTCGGGGGTTGACGATACATATAATGTTCATCGGGGTTGGAATTAGATTTCTCTATTTTTATGCCCTTTCCCTTATTATTTTCTTTTGCCTTTTTAAATTCAGTTGGGGTAATTTCTATAACATCATCGGAATTCTCGTCGGAATCCGATTCATCGGAGAATTGGTAATCCTCCCAATATTTTGCTTCCTGATAAGGCTAAAAAGGAACATATATTTCATAGCAATATCCCTTCTAAATAATAGGTTTTCATATGTAATTGTATTATATTTTCATTGTAATTGTTTAAATAAATAAGTGCGAAGACAAAAGGCGAAAACGAAGATTTGAAGACACAAACGTCCAAAAAGCTCAAATGTACAAGATACAATTCAAAAGGTTCAATTTATTGATGAGAAACGTCTAAAAATGACAAGAGTACAAGTTACAAAACGTAAAGTACAAGATATTAAATTATACGAAAGGACGTTCGAAAATCCGGAACCGGTACCCGAGCCAACTATCAACGCTCGACGCAACGGAGCTGAAAGTACAAGTCAACTATGCACAAGAATATAATATAATATTTAAATAATTCATAATAAGAATAATAATAAATAATAAAAAGTTGTTAATTGAGCATAGTTAAGGGGTCATAAGTGAAAATTTCAATTCAATATTTGCCTATAAAAGGCAATTCATTTGATCGATTTATGTACACCTTTTCTTCTTTCTTTCTCTTTACATGTAATATATATATTTATAATTATAATTATAATTTTAGTTTAAGTTTAATAATAATTGGGTTATTGTAAGGAATGTTTTACGGGTTTTAAAGTCGAAACTCTGTCCGTGTAACGCTACACGATTAATAATCACTGTAAGTTATGTTCTTCCTTTTTAAATTAATGTCTCGTAACTAAGTTATTATTATGCTTATTTAAGCTGAAGTAATCGTGATGTTTGACTAAATATTAAGACGGGGTTATTGGATTTTGTACCATAATTAAGGTTTGGGCAAAAGACCGACACTTGTGAAAATTGGACTATTGACTATTAATAGATGGGGGGTATTGTCTAATTGAGTGACAACTCATTGGAGTCTGTCGAACCTATCTTCAAATTAATTATCCTAATAATTAATAATGATTATGGTTGTCCTATTTAGTGACGTTCATATAGAATCTATTATAATCATTTAATTAATTATTCAGGTTGGGTAATTGATTATTCAAACTGATCAAGTGGGTAAATTAATATTCATATCTAATCAAAACAGGGGTAGATTACATATAGTGATAACTGGTGTAATTGTTGACAGAAGTGATAACTGCGTCACAGTTTAAATCCTTAATTAGTTGGAATATTTGACTTCGGGTATAAGGGTAATTTGACGAGGACACTCACACTTTATATTTATGACCGATGGACTATTATGGATAAAAACCAGATATGTATCAAATAAACCATGACAAAGGACAATTAACCCGAGTAACAATTAATTAAAATCAAAACGTTAAACATCATGATTACGGAAGTTTAGATAAGCATAATCCTTTTATTTCTTATTCTATCGCAATTTTATTTATTGTTATTTTATTTATCGTCATTTATATATTTTACGCACTTTAATTATTGTCATTTATCTTTATGCTTAAAAATATAAAATCGACAAACCGGTCATTAAACGGTAAAAAACCCCCTTTTATAATAATATTACTACTTATATACATATATATATTTATATAAATATAGTTTTATAAAAATATAGTACGTAATCACTAGCTCCCTGTGGAACGAACCGGACTTACTAAAAACTACACTACTCTACGATTAGGTACACTGCCTATAATGTTGTAGCAAGGTTTAGGTATATCCCATCCGTAAATTAATAAAACTTGTGTCATATTTTGTAGTATTTTGTATTAAAAATAATACTATTTCGTACCCTCACGCTACATCATCACTTCCTTGGCGGAAACACCATTGACTATAATTAACCTTGGTCGGTTGGTTGAGAATTTTCTTTTACTTAACCGTTTTATTATTTCCCCCACCGGTTCTATTTCTTCATCCGGTTCCGATTCTTCTTCCGGTTCCGATTCTTCTTCCGGTTCCGACTCTTCTTCCGGTTCCTCTTCGGGAACTTGTGAATCAGTCCACGAATCATTCCAATTTATATTTGACTCTTCATTATTATTAGGTGAGTCAATGGGACTTGTTCTAGAGGTAGACATCTATCACATAATATCAAACGCGTTAAGAGATTAATATATCACATAATATTCACATGTTAAAAATATATAGTTTCCAACAAAATTTGTTAAGCAATCATTTTTCAAGTAAACACGGTCGAAGTCCAGACTCACTAATGCATCCTAACAAACTCGATAAGACACACTAATGCAAAATTCTGGTTCTCTAAGACCAACGCTCGGATACCAACTGAAATGTCCCGTTCTTATTGATTAAAAACGTTCCATATTAATTGATTTCGTTGCGAGGTTTTGACCTCTATATGAGACGTTTTTCAAAGACTGCATTCATTTTAAAACAAACCATAACCTTTATTTCATCAATAAAGGTTTAAAAAGCTTTACGTAGATTATCAAATAATGATAATCTAAAATATCCTGTTTACACACGACCATTACATAATGGTTTACAATACAAATATGTTACAACAAAATAAGTTTCTTGAATGCAGTTTTTACACAATATCATACAAGCATGGACTCCAAATCTTGTCCTTATTTAAGTATGCGATAGCGGAAGCTCTTAATAATCACCTGAGAATAAACATGCTTAAAACGTCAACAAAAATGTTGGTGAGTTATAGGTTTAACCTATATATATCAAATCGTAACAATAGACCACAAGATTTCATATTTCAATACACATCCCATACATAGAGATAAAAATCATTCATATGGTGAACACCTGGTAACCGACATTAACAAGATGCATATATAAGAATATCCCCATCATTCCGGGACACCCTTCGGATATGATATAAATTTCGAAGTACTAAAGCATCCGGTTCTTTGGATGGGGTTTGTTAGGCCCAATAGATCTATCTTTAGGATTCGCGTCAATTAGGGTGTCTGTTCCCTAATTCTTAGATTACCAGACTGAAAGGACCCGTTCATATACATTATAAACGATTCACAATAGTTGATTACATCGCGAGGTATTTGACCTCTATATGATACATTTTACAAACATTGCATTCATTTTTAAAAGACAAACATTCTTTACATCAAAAATTGACGGCATGCATACCATTTCATATTACATCCAACTATAATTGACTTAATATTAATCTTGATGAACTCAACGACTCGAATGCAACGTCTTTTAAAGTATGTCATGAATGACTCCAGGTAATATCCTTAAAATGAGTTAATGCACAGCGGAAGATTTCTTTAATACCTGAGAATAAACATGCTTTAAAGTGTCAACCAAAAGGTTGGTGAGTTCATTAGTTTATCATAATCAATCATTTCCGTAATAGTAATAGACCACAAGATTTTAGTTTCCATAAATATCCGTACACTCGCAAGTGTTTAAAAGTATTCTATAAGTTGTAGGCACCCGGTAACAAGCCTTAACATTCATGTTTTACCCTCTGAAGTACACCAGATCAGGTGTGTTTAAAATAACCTCGAAGTACTAAAGCATCCCATAGTCAGGATGGGGTTTGTCAGGCCCAATAGATCTATCTTTAGGATTCGCGGCTACCGTACATAGACAAGTAGTTTAATGTTACCAAGCTAAGGGTATATTTCTGGTTTAAACCCACATAGAATTAGTTTTAGTACTTGTGCCTACTTCGTAAAACATTTATAAAACAGAGCATGTATTCTCAGCCCAAAAATATATATTGCAAAAGCAATTAAAAAGGGAGCAAATGAAACTCACAATACTGTATTTCGTAGCAATTATGTATATGACGGCACTGAACAAGTGCAGGGTTTGTCTCGGATTCACGAACGTATCAATATTGTGATTCAATATTGCAGGAAAGTACGTAGACACAACGAAAATGATAAACGTTAGGTTGACCTCACGAGCAATACCCTCGATCAATACCCATAACCTCCATAGTTATAACTCATAATTTCCTTAGCTCTATCCCGTTTGAAAACTTATTTTGAAATCGTCGTAGTATTTTATGTATACTAATAATATCTTGAAATAATACAAAGAAAATATATATATGTAATTCGATTGAGAGAGTTTAGAGAAATATATTTTCAAGTTTCTATGAAATAATGAAACCTATTGAATTCTATTTATAATAGATTTTTGAATTATTAAAGTGAATTATTAAAGTATGAATTATTAAAGTAAATTATTAAAGTATGAATTATTAAAGTGAATTATTAAAGTATGAATTATTAAAGTGAATTATTAAAGTATGAATTATTAAAGTGAATTATTAAAGTATGAATTATTAAAGTATGAATTATTAAAGTGAATTATTAAAGTTAAACTAAAGTAAAAGTAAAGTAAAGGTAAAGTTAAAGTATAGTAAAAGTATAAAAACTATGTATGTATAATACGCGTATAAATATATATAATATTAATTTAAATCGTTATATATATTTAATGAAATAAAATATAAATATCGTTATATTTATTATACTGGTTAAGTAATGAGTTGTCAAAAGTGATTCTAGATATTTAGAAAATTTATATACATTTTAATAATAAAGTTCTTTTTAAACTAAAAACGTTTTTGTACGTTTGAAAATAGATTAATAGAATATTATGGAAACCAATTCTCCACTAGCTTTTGTCTAACTTTCGTAAATGACACTTTTTATTTTTATTTATAAATAGCTTTACAAATTATTCCGAATATCGTTAAGAGGAATAGATTTTCTCAAATCATAGTGGACCTCTCAACAGAGACTTGTAATCATAATTCAATCATTTAATATATTATTTTTTTTAATTTCATCGATAATCATATTGAAACAAATACGTTCATATAAAGCATTATACGTTTAAATACTTTGTTGACATTTTCAATTTATAACATATACACATATACAAACATATTCATATATGTTCATTTAATGGTTCGTGAATCATTGGAATTTGGTCGAGGTTTGAATGAATGTATAAACATAGTTTAAAATCCTTGAGATTTAACTTAACAAACATTGCTTATCGTGTCAGAATAATATAAAGATAAAGTTTAAATTTAGTCGGAAATTTCCGGGTCGTCACAGTACCTACCCGTTAAAGAAATTTCGTCCCCGGAATTTGATAGAGGTCGTTATGGCTAACAATGAGAATGTTATTATGACGATTATGAAGTTTTATCATGTCTAAGAAGTATCGATAAAATAATTCGATTACTCAAAGCGTATGAGGGAAGTTATCGTAAATGAAGGAAATAAGATTATAGTGATTCGTCATATCTTTTGACGTCATCACAATTGATCTCCGAATTTAAAGAAAATCTTTGTAATCTATGTTGAATTTGATGCTTCGGTGATTAAGGAGATTATGATTCTCTTCGAATTAATACGATAATCCATCTTGATTTCTCTGTCGGGTATTTCACTATAAATCCACCTCCTTCGTTTCCTTACAACTCACACCTTCTATTCTTTCTCCCCCAACTCATATTTTAAAGTATTTGTCAATATGCTTCATCCAGTACTGATTCTCGATATACTCCTCACTTTCATATCTGTCGTTCTTCTTTTTCATCTGCCTCCGGAAGAATCTATTTACTTCTACTATACTCTCGGTTTTATAGTGTTTTTAGTTCTTCCGTGTCTTTATATTGCTATATGCATCGATATATACGGTTTATAATTTTTGGGTGATTGTTGGGTTTTATATCTTCCCTTATATTTCAAAGCCCATGCTTTTGTCTTCTATAATCATTGACATCCACAGTTAATGCTCCCTTCTATTTGCTGCGATTTATACTCCAATTTCTATTTTGGAGTTTTGTCCTTTCGTTTCTTCTTCTTGCGATTAAGCAACGTTTGTAATAGTCCAGTATTCGCATATATGAATTTCAGAATGAACATAGTTAATGTTCTAAGAAGGAAATGGTAATGGCACGATCTTGATTTGTTAATTTACCAGAATTCCCTGAAAAGACCGAATCATCAAGAAAATATATTCTTGATATTTTTAGAGATTAAATAGAATACAAGAGTCGTGTAACATGGAACATGATGACGGCATGGTCTGTGAATCGTCATGTCCCATTAGAAACTCAGCATGACTTACTGTAATATAATCACGTTGATCAAGTGTCATTATATTATACTAACTCATGCTTCAGTTCCCAACACTACTTCAAAACATTCATAATTTAAACTCGAAAGTTTATAGAATATAGAAACTAATAGTTTCTTATATGATGTAACACTGATAGCGCAAAGAGATAAATGACTTCAGATAAGATTAGTTGTGAAAATATCTTCAGAAATATCGCGAATATTTATAATGAAAGATATGATAATATCTTAGAATTTCTAATATTGATGGATGATGATGAAGATTTTTCTGTAAAGGTTTAGAATAAAGAGTAAGGTATTCGTTAATGACTTTAGCAGGCACTGAATCATTTGGATTCTTTGAAGGCAGATTTAGTCTTTGTGATTTGTCCACAGCCTCCTTCATAGTATGTTCAATCCGTTTTTCAGTTCCAAACCTTCTCTTTTTCTCAGCTTTACCACCTTACTATTCTTTGTCATCAAACTTTTTAGTGTAAAGATCGTTTACAGTTTTTTATGCTTCGTCAGCATTTCAAGAACTAGTTTGCAGTTCAAAATATTTTTCGGAACTTCACATTCAAAGTATGTAAATCCAGGAGATAGACGTTTTACGTACACATATAACTGTTGGCGTAGACATGCTGCGAGATTTCAAAATACTGGTTACTGTTTTTCGATGATTCGTATGACAATTCTTGTTACAAGATGCGAATGAGTAAATGATGTGATTTCAATAAATATAATGATTTTTCGAAAAGTCAAAGATAATTGAAGTTGTTGGTAAGTTTATTGCTAAGGTGGCGAGATATGAAAGGTCCCCAGTAATGATGACGAAAGGGCAACGTATCTATCGAGGTTATAATAAGACTAGTCAAACTGAAAAGTCGAAGTTGACTTGCTGGAGCTGTGACAAAACTGTCTACTTTGAAAAGGAATTGAAAAGTCATTTTAGCTAATAAATGCCAAAGGGTCTGACATGGATACACGTCGAAATATGACTTTGGCTTCGAGAGCTTTTTAGGTACATAAATGTGGGTAATATGTGGTTGGATCATTATCTCGATTGTTCATTGTTTGAAGTGTCTTCGAAAACTTCGGAGAGTTTAAACACAGTTTGTAATCGTTAATATACATATGATGTTACACAGTTTTGAAGTCAAAGTATAGCTTTGAAAGATGTAGGAATCTAAGAGTGATGTCTTCTGTTAAATCATGACTTGGATTTTGATTTGTCAAAATCAGAATGCGTAATCAAATTTGGGTGAGAATGGTTGTTTTGATTACTATACAAGAACGTATATTGTTGTGAGATTTTGGGAGTATAGTTGATGATTTGCTTAATCAGATTCGAAAAATGTAACATATTAATTGTGAATTTATATATCTCTCGGGTATTACCTACCCGTTAAAAAAAATTTCACAATTAATATTTTGTACAACAGAATTTTATTACAGTCTTTATGAAAATATATATGTGCATATTTTCTTCAGATGTAACATAGATTTAGTGAGTTAATATTAAATTAAACTCATTTGATTTACGGTTGAAGCTAGAACTAAATAATCCCTAAAGACTTTAGAAATTACATAACTTTTACGGAATATTTATTCAATAAAATTGAAATTATGAATTAATACTTCGTTATTTGTTGGTGTTTGTAACCCTTGCACCATATTCTCTAAAGCCACTACTTGAACACGAAGCGCGTTGACTTCTTCTATTACACCGGGGTGATTTTCGGTTCGAACGAGCGGATAAATAAAATCTAGAATTTGATGTAGTATATAATCGTGACGAGATACTCTGGAAATGAGAGAGAAAATGGTGTTTCGGACCAATTCGCTGGTAAGTGCTTCAGGTTCATCGCCAAGAGGGCAATGTGGTGGATGGAAGGGATCACCTTCTTCTTGTCTCCAATTATTGAAGAGGCTACGAACCTATCCCCAATTCATCCAGAATAGATGATGGCTAATTGGTTGATCTATTCCGGTCACACTGCTTTCGGAGCTTGAGTGGGATTCCATATCGGAATTCGAGGGACTTGAACTAATGACGAATTCCATTTTGTTCGAGTGAATAAAGGATTTTTTTCGATATGAAATGATTTTTCGGATATCGGGTGGTATTCTAATTACATAGAATATCTATATATATAGATCAAAAGATTTCATAGATTACGGAGGAATTTACAGAATATGTCAGGCAAAGTTTACGGTAATAGATACGATAAGATATGATTTAGCAGATACGCTAAGATATGAATTTTGTCTATACACTATTCATGCAATCAATGCAGCAAGACGTGTCTAGACTAAGAATGATAAGCAGGTAATTTCCTAAGGATGGTAAGTAGATGATTTCTGACTAAAAATGTTAAACAAAACTTTTGACATGCAGACACGGTCGAAGTCCAGACTCACTAATGCATCTTAACAACTATCAGTTAGACACACTAATGCAAGACCTGGTTCGCTAAGACCACCGCTCTGATACCAACTGAAAGGACCCGTTCATATACATTATAAACGATTCACAATAGTTGATTACATCGCGAGGTATTTGACCTCTATATGATACATTTTACAAACATTGCATTCATTTTTAAAAGACAAACTTTCTTTACATCAAAAATTGACGGCATGCATACCATTTCATATTACATCCAACTATAATTGACTTAATATTAATCTTGATGAACTCAACGACTCGAATGCAACGTCTTTCAAAGTATGTCATGAATGACTCCAGGTAATATCCTTAAAATGAGTTAATGCACAGCGGAAGATTTCTTTAATACCTGAGAATAAACATGCTTTAAAGTGTCAACCAAAAGGTTGGTGAGTTCATTAGTTTATCATAATCAATCATTTCCGTAATAGTAATAGACCACAAGATTTTAGTTTCCATAAATATCCGTACACTCGCAAGTGTTTAAAAGTATTCTATAAGTTGTAGGCACCCGGTAACAAGCCTTAACATTCATGTTTTACCCTCTGAAGTACACCAGATCAGGTGTGTTTAAAATAACCTCAAAGTACTAAAGCATCCCATAGTCAGGATGGGGTTTGTCAGGCCCAATAGATCTATCTTTAGGATTCGCGCCTACCGTACATAGACAAGTAGTTTAATGTTACCAAGCTAAGGGTATATTTCTGGTTTAAACCCACATAGAATTAGTTTTAGTACTTGTGCCTACTTCGTAAAACATTTATAAAACAGCGCATGTATTCTCAGCCCAAAAATATATATTGCAAAAGCAATTAAAAAGGGAGCAAATGAAACTCACAATACTGTATTTCGTAGCAATTATGTATATGACGGCACTGAACAAGTGCAGGGTTTGTCTCGGATTCACGAACGTATCAATATTGTGATACAATATTGCAGGAAAGTACGTAGACACAACGAAAATGATAAACGTTAGGTTGACCTCACGAGCAATACCCTCGATCAATACCCATAACCTCCATAGTTATAACTCATAATTTCCTTAGCTCTATCCCGTTTGAAAACTTATTTTGAAATCGTCTGAGTATAACTCCGTCGTAGTATTTTATGTATACTAATAATATCTTGAAATAATACAAAGAAAATATATATATGTAATTCGATTGAGAGAGTTTAGAAAAATATATTTTCAAGTTTCTATGAAATAATGAAACCTATTGAATTCTATTTATAATAGATTTTTGAATTATTAAAGTGAATTATTAAAGTATGAATTATTAAAGTAAATTATTAAAGTATGAATTATTAAAGTGAATTATTAAAGTATGAATTATTAAAATGAATTATTAAAGTATGAATTATTAAAGTGAATTATTAAAGTATGAATTATTAAAGTGAATTATTAAAGTATGAATTATTAAAGTATGAATTATTAAAGTGAATTATTAAAGTTAAAGTAAAGTAAAAGTAAAGTAAAGGTAAAGTTAAAGTATAGTAAAAGTATAAAAACTATGTATGTATAATACGCGTATAAATATATATAATATTAATTTAAATCGTTATATATATTTAATGAAATAAAATATAAATATCGTTATATTTATTATACTGGTTAAGTAATGAGTTGTCAAAAGTGATTCTAGATATTTAGAAAATTTATATACATTTTAATAATAAAGTTCTTTTTAAACTGAAAATGTTTTTGTACGTTTGAAAATAGATTAATAGAATATTATGGAAACCAATTCTCCACTAGCTTTTGTCTAACTTTCGTAAATGACACTTTTTATTTTTATTTATAAATAGCTTTACAAATTATTCCGAATATCGTTAAGAGGAATAGATTTTCTCAAATCATAGTGGACCTCTCAACAGAGACTTGTAATCATAATTCAATCATTTAATATATATATTTTTTTAATTTCGTCGATAATCATATTGAAACAAATACGTTCATATAAAGCATTATATGTTTAAATACTTTGTTGACATTTTCAATTTATAACATATACACATATTCATATATGTTCATTTAATGGTTCGTGAATCATTGGAATTTGGTCGAGGTTTGAATGAATGTATAAACATAGTTTAAAATCCTTGAGATTTAACTTAACAAACATTGCTTATCGTGTCATAATAATATAAAGATAAAGTTTAAATTTAGTCGGAAATTTTCGGGTCGTCACACAGACTTAATAAAAAGGGGCATATTCGATTTCGATAATTCAACCATAGAATGTAGTTTCACGTACTTGTGTCTATTTTGTAAATCATTTATAAAACCTGCATGTATTCTCATCCCAAAAATATTAGATTTTAAAAGTGGGACTATAACTCACTTTCACAGATTTTTACTTCGTCGGGAAGTAAGACTTGGCCACTGGTTGATTCACGAACCTATAACAATATATACATATATATTAAAGTATGTTCAAAATATATTTACAACACTTTTAATATATTTTGATGTTTTAAGTTTATTAAGTCAGCTGTCCTCGTTAGTAACCTACAACTAGTTGTCCACAGTTAGATGTACAGAAATAAATCGATAAATATTATCTTGAATCAATCCACGACCCAGTGTATACGTATCTCAGTATTGATCACAACTCAAACTATATATATTTTGGAATCAACCTCAACCCTGTATAGCTAACTCCAACATTCACATATAGAGTGTCTATGGTTGTTCCGAAATATATATAGATGTGTCGACATGATAGGTCAAAACATTGTATACGTGTCTATGGTATCTCAAGATTACATAATATACAATACAAGTTGATTAAGTTATGGTTGGAATAGATTTGTTACCAATTTTCACGTAGCTAAAATGAGAAAAATTATCCAATCTTGTTTTACCCATAACTTCTTCATTTTAAATCCGTTTTAAGTGAATCAAATTGCTATGGTTTCATATTGAACTCTATTTTATGAATCTAAACAGAAAAAGTATAGGTATATAGTCGAAAAAATAAGTTACAAGTCGTTTTTGTAAAGGTAGTTATTTCAGTCGAAAGAACGACTTCTAGATGACCATTTTAGAAAACATACTTCCACTTTGAGTTTAACCATAATTTTTGGATATAGTTTCATGTTCATAATAAAAATCATTTTCTCAGAATAACAACTTTTAAATCAAAGTTTATCATAGTTTTTAATTAACTAACCCAAAACAGCCCGCGGTGTTACTACGACGGCGTAAATCCGGTTTTACGGTGTTTTTCGTGTTTCCAGGTTTTAAATCATTAAGTTAGCATATCATATAGATATAGAACATATGTTTAGTTAATTTTAAAAGTCAAGTTAGAAGGATTAACTTTTGTTTGCGAACAAGTTTAGAATTAACTAAACTATGTTCTAGTGATTACGAGTTTAAACCTTCGAATAAGATAGTTTTATATATATGAATCGAATGATGTTATGAACATCATTACTACCTCAAGTTTAGTAGGTAAACCTACTGGAAGTGACAAGAAATGATCTAGCTTCAAAGGATCTTGGATGGCTTGAAAGTTCTTGAAGTAGGATCATGACACAAAAACAAGTTCAAGTAAGATTTTTACTCGAATTAAGATAGTTTATAGTTCTAGAAATTGAATCAAAGTTTGAATATGAATATTACCTTGAATAAGAAAGATAAACTACTGTATATAACAAAGGTTTCTTGATCTTAGATGATTACTTGGAATGTATTAGAAAGCTTGGAAGTAAATTAGTAAACTTGAAGGGATTTTTGAAGTGTTCTTGAAGTGTTCTTCCTATGATGATTATAGCTTGATTCTTGAAGTGATTTTTGATGAAGATGATGATTAACTACTAGAAAAATACGTTCATAATAGTGTGTGTGTGTTGAGAGAGAATTAGAAAGAGAATTGGAAGTGAAATGGAGTGAATGATGAGTGGTAATTGGTGAGTGGTGAGTGGAGTTAAATGGAGTTCTAGTTAGTTGACTAGCTCATGGTAGAAGTTAAAATTGATTAGTCATACATGACATAATCAAGAGTGGAATCCCATGCTAGTTCCTATTGGTATATACCCATAGTAAGTACGTTTTGAAGCTGTGTATAATACGGGTAAGAATACGACTAGAATTCTTGATGAAAGAAAAGAATGGGAAAGTAACTGTAACCATTTTCGTTAAGTATGAGTGTTTTGATATATGTCTTGAAGTCTTCCAAAAGTATTTTAATACATCTAAATACACTACATGTATATACATTTTAACTGAGTCGTTAAGTCATCGTTAGTCGTTACATGTAAGTGTTGTTTTGAAACCTTTAAGTTAACGATCTCAATTAATGTTGTTAACCCATTGTTTATTATATCTAATGAGATGTTAAATTATTATATTATCATGATATTATGATATATTAATATATCTTAATATGATATATATACATTTAAATGTCGTTACAACGATAATCGTTACATATATGTCTCGTTTCGAAATCCTTAAGTTAGTAGTCTTGTTTATATGTATATAACTCATTGTTAATATACTTATGGAGATACTTACTTATCATAATCTCATGTTAACCATATGTATATCCATATATATATCGTGATGTCATTTTTACAAGTTTTAACGTTCGTGAATCGCCGGTCAACTTGGGTGGTCAATTGTCTATATGAAACATATTTCAATTAATCAAGTCTTAACAAGTTTGATTGCTTAACATGTTGGAAACATTTAATCATGCAAATATCAACTCAATTAATATATATAAACATGGAAAAGTTCGGGTCACTACAGTATTCGTAAGAACTACCCTCGGCCGATCGTCTTTGACTATCGTCCGTTCGTCCCGACCCTCGACCGTTCGTCAGACACAATCAACCAATCGTCTCATATTGAACCGGAGGATAGTTTGTCATATCATAGAACCATTTGTCTTTACCATCGGCCGTTCGTCTCTTGACCATCGACCGATCGTCCATTACCATCGACCGATAGTAGCTTCCATCGACCGAAGGTCTTAATTCTAAGATTCAGTTCCAAAGTTAACACCATCGGCCGTTAGTCATAGACCTCTGACCGATTGTCATAGACCTCCGACCGATTGTCTTGTCCGTCGGCTGATCCTCTTTTGAGACAGAATCTTATAACTACATTTAATTTAATACTCAATCAGTTAAAATGTCTGACACAAACGAACAAGTGACAAATGAATACATTGCGTTAGTAATTGCACCTGGACTACAAAAACTATTACTTAATGAAAGTGAATCTGGTTCATCAAATAAAGTACCTAGACTTGACAATCTTAAAGACTTCTTGGACTGGAAAGTTAGGTTTGTTATTTACTTAAACGGTGTCGATTCTAGACTTTGGGAATGTATTGAGAATCCGTATGTATGGCCATGCGGAGCAGATGGTGAACCCAAAGAAACTACACAGTTTAGTCCTATAGAGCATGAAGAGTACAATCTTGAGTGTAGATGATATGCTCAAGTAACCCAAGCTTTGTCAAAGGAGATTTTTCAGCAATTTAAGAACAGAAACAAGACCTCGTATACTATTTGGTTGGCTCTTCAATCTGCAACAGAGGGTACAGCTACTTATCGTGCGACTAAAGGTAAGGTTTTGAAGGATGAATGGAGGGTGTTTACAGCTCTTCCATCAGAATCTCTAGGATAAACTTTGGAGAGATATCGATTATTGGTTGCAGAGATGGCAGATTATGGGATTGAGGTGCCTGATGATAAGGAAGTCAGGGTGTTGAAAGATGGTCTTCTAGAAAAGTGGGATCATGAGATAGAAAAGATTCAGAACAGGTACAGTTCATCAGGTCGTACGTTAACACTGACAGCTTTTACTTCGAAGTTGATGGAGAAGGACATTCAGGTTGAAGCAAAGAGAAAGGGACTTGGTTCTGTAGCTGCTGCGGCATCCACTATTGGGACATCTTCTGGTACTCATGCTCCACTACAGACAGCATACATAACAACCAATGCTTCACAAATGTCTGCACCATCGTCTCAGTCCGGCTACTTTAATGCTAAATTACAAGCTCAGAATTCTACAATTAAGATGATTGAGGCTTCTCCGATTCAACAGACTCAGACTCAGACTCAGACTCAGACTCCTGTGTTTCAAACTGAGAATATCAAGAAGAGATCTATCGAATCTATTCAGGAAGATATGGCTTTGGCAGCTATCATTGTTAACTCATACAACAATATGATTAGTGGACAAGTGCTTAATAGTCATCTTGAAAATGAAAACTATGATCAGATTGATGAGGACGAGCTTGAGGATGGATATACTCTACTGTATGGGTAGCATTGTGAGACGTGCTAGAAAGTACTTGAAGAGAATAGGACAAAGGTCGTTGAGTTTAAATCGCGATTCGAAGTTTGGTTTTGACATGTCAAAGGTTAGGTGCTACAATTGTGATGAATATGGTCACTTTAAGAAAACTTGCACAAGACCACCCAAGCCCGATTTTCATGATCCTTTTCACAATACAACCATCTCAGTTACTCTACAACATGTAATTGTAGAGAAAGAATCTTCGGGTTCTGTTCAATCTAAGGCTTTGACTACAATGTATGATGATGAAGTATGTGACTGGTCCATCTCGATAGATACACAGAAAGCTAACGTTGTGTTTGTAGGTAAAAGTGAAGCTGAAATTGAAGAAGAAAGAATTGTTTGGAAAAATGCAGGTTGTACTGGTAAGGATAATCTAAATTGCACATGCTATGTGTGCAAATGTGATGCTAGGTTGAAGAGAGCAGAAGAGCTTATGAAACTGTGCTTCAGGAAGAGGATCAAGGATCAGTTGTATGATAAGTTTCGCAAAGCTAAGGACTTATCAGATCTTGAGTTTACTACTGATTCGTCTGATGAAGAGGAAGGGATGAGTTGTCATGTTGGTACTTGGTTCAGGAAAGAGCTGGAGGTGCTCAACTGTGATCTTAAGAGTGGTGATGAGAAGATTGTTACTGTTCAGAGTCCAGTTTGTTCAGATCAAGGTGAGGGTAAAGGAGGTTATGAGGCTGATTACTCGGATAGTACGAGCTCAGAGTTCGAATCAGAATCAGATGCAGATTCTCAGGTTGGAAGAAATGACTATGCATTCATGGCTAACACGTCCGGTAATGATAAGGTATGTAATGACTCAGTTTCTAATTGTTCTAAATGCATTGGTTAAGAACAGGAAATTGAGAGGCTTGAATGTATTATCACTAAGCTTAATGAGATATCTGTTACATGTGAGACCTGCCCTAAGCTTAAAATTGACCTTAAGAACCTAAGTTTAGAGAATCAGACTAATAAAAAGAACTATGAGGATGCATTTTTCTACCTTAATAAACAAAAAACTATGTTGACGTGATTAAGTCTTTAGAAAATCAGGTAGGTCACTTAAAATCAACTGTTATAGATGATGGAAAAGTGATTACTATGTATTTGGGACAGATTGAGACTCTTATGGCAGAAAAGGATTCCTTTAAGTTGAAATATGAGTCTGAGAAAGCTAGGATTGACAATTGGCAGAGGATGTCTTATGTGAAACAGACTTTTAATCATCCTAACCAGCAGGGTTTAGGTTATGACCAGGTTGCCCCACCACTTTTGGGTGAGTATATTAATAAACCAGTTGAGAAATGTAAGGGTCCGGTTGTAGAACCAGGGTATGGTAAGACTAAGGAAACACCTGTTAAGAGTTCTAGTAAGGTGGTTGAGTCAACGAAACCTATAGATGTTGTCTATGAAACAGAGTCATATACTGATATCGACACTGAGAAAGACATCAGACCTTTTAAGCTTGTCACTAAACCGGTTACCATTCTGAAAAACCCTGCTAATGCTAGTAAGGTGACTGAAAGTCAAAAGGCTCAGTCCAAGAGCACTGTGACTCCCAAACAAAATAAGAAGAAGAACATTCAGGGAGTGTCACCTAAGTTTGTCAGTAAGGGAATATTAGACGGAACAGGTCCTAAGGTAGAACAACCACCAAAAGGTGAGAGTTCTAATTCTGGTAATGTGTCAAAGTATGTTCCGCCTAGTCGATGACAGACTGGTATGCAACAAGTCTCGTCACCCCCTACGACTAGACAACATACTGAACCACCTAGGAGACAGTTTTCACCAATTAGATGCAAATTGTTTAATTCTCATGAATTTGATAATGCTAACTGCTTCAATTGTGGGATGTTGGGACACAGGGCTGTAAATTGTAGACCTATTCAACAGACACCCCGAAGGAAGGTTGATCTTAGTCCAAATTGTTCCTTTAATAGGAGACCACCTTCACCAGTGTTTAAATCTTCTTCTGTGAAAACAAATGAAACAAAGGTTTTTCAAACTAATGATTACTATAGAAACCATTACAGAAAAACACAGTTTGGAAACCTAAATCAGAAGTTAAGGGTGTTCAAAATCCTGAAGGTCCTTCTGGATCTATAGGACAATGGGTGGAGTTGTCAGTTGTTGGCGTTGATGGGAAACCCACTGCCATTAGGGCATGGGTGGCCCTTTCTAACTAATCCTCTTACTTTAATTTGCAGGTCGCCTACAATCCATGCTGCAGTACTTGGATTGTTGATAGTGGGGCGTCCAGGCACATGACAGGGAACTTATCTTTGTTTTCTAATGTGAAAACAGTGGATGGAAGACCAGTTTCTTTTGCAGGTAGTGAAGGAGGATTTATTACTGCTCAGGGTGTTATTGCTAATGAGAACGTCAGCTTTGATAAAGTTAATTATGTAGAGTAGATGTCGAACAATATGCTTTCAGTTTCACAAGTTGCTGACAAAAAGTATACTGTTGCTTTTGATGATAAGTTTTGTTATATTTTGAGAAAAGAGTTTGTAATTCCGGAAGACATGATTCTGATGACGGCTCCAAGGTGCAAGGATCTCTATATCCTTGATATGCGTAAGGCTCATGTTAAAGCAGCTACATGCCATCAAGCCTTCGTTTCTAAGGCTACTGAATAGGAGTCGATTATCTGGAACAAGCGTATGGGTCATCTGAGTCTAAGGAAGATGAATAATCTAGTCCACAATGAATTAGTTGAAGGTGTGAATGTTAAGAGTTTTCATATTCCTGAAGGTTGTCTTCCATGTAAGAAAGGAAAACAGACTAAAAAGTCACATACTGCCAAGAAGCATCATTTAGTTAATATTCCTTTGAAGTTGTTGCACATGGATCTCTTTGGTCCAGTTAACTGTAAAAATCTCACCGGAGAGTCTTATTGCTTGGTAGTTACAGATGAATATTCCCGTTTCTCGTGGGTTGTGATGTTGAAACACAAGTCAGATACTTCCGATCATATTAAAGTTTTGATTTTGAAGCTCGAAAGTTTATATAAGTTAAAGGTTAGGAAGATTCGTACTGATAATGGTACGGAATTTAAGAACAATCAGATGCAGCTGTTTTGCAATGAAAAGGGGATACAACAACAGTTAAGTCCTGCCTATACACCACAGTCAAATGGTGTTGCTGAAAGAAAGAATAGGACTTTGATTGAAACCGGAAGAACTATGCTAGCTGATTCATGTCTACCGATTATTTTCTGGGGTGAAGCCGTGAGTACAGCATGTTATGTGATGAACAGGGTTCTAGTGGTGAAGAGACATGGAAAAACGTGTTATGAACTGTTACACAAGAGAAAGCCTAACATTAAGCATTTTGAACCTTTTGGTGCTTCTTGTACTATTCTGGTACGAGACACTTGAGGGAAATTTAATTCAAAGGTTGTCTCTGGTATCTTCTTGGGATATGGGAATCCGAACAAAAGAGTGTATAATACTGAGTCAAAGTGTGTGGAAGAACGGTATGAGGTTGATATTCAGCGCAATGCTCCGCCTCGTGTGAGTAAAGGGTTCGCATGGCAGTTTGAATATGATAAGTTATTTGATTCCTTCAATCTTCCACCAGATGCTACAGAGGAAGAAATTCTAACTCAGATATTGTTTGATTCTCAAAACTCTATTTAGAATGTTATTACTATTCCAGCGCAAGTTCAGAATACGGTTTCTAGCTTGCAACCAAGTCCGCAGAGTGTTAGAGGTAATTTTGATTCAAATGAGGACGGGGTAGTATATACAGATGAAGATAGTGAGCTTGAAGATGACGAGGAAGTTAGTCAAACGCGACTGACAGAGGAACATCTTAATCCTCTATATAATCAACCACCAACTGTAACAGTGCCTGAACCGCCAACTGAAGCAGGAGGTGTACGTAGATCCAATCATGTTATTCTGCCACCTAAACATCTTGATGATTATTATGTGGATTCATGAGGCATTCCTCACATTAGTATTCCTCAAGCGAAGTCTAATGAAGCTTCTACATCTGGAGTTCTGACTATATTAGAGGTTCTCATGACAAGTGTAAGTTCAACAGTAGCAGACGATGTTCAGACAGAGAGTGCAAATGTAGTGACAGCCTTTTATTCATCACTGAATAAGATAGGAAAAATATTTGTGCATGCTCACTCATGTTATGTGTGTCAAATCGAACCTAAAGATGCTTATGAGGCATTGAAGTATGACGAGTGGGTTAGTGCAATGCAAGATGAGCTGTTACAACTTAAACATTTAAAGGTTTGGAAGCTAGTCAATCCACCACATGGTTGTGTGCCCTATGGTCTTCGATGGGTTTTGAAAAATAAGAAGGATGAACAGGGTATTGTTATCAGAAACAAAGCTAGATTGGTGGTGAAGAGATATCAACAGATCCCTAAAATTGACTATGATGAGGTATTTGCTCCGGTAGCGAGACTGGAGGCTATTAGAATTTTCTTGGCCTTTGCATCCTTCATGGGATTTAAAGTTTTTCAGATGGATGTTAAAAGCGCATTTTTGTATGGAGAGATCAATGAAAGAGTGTTTGTTGAACAACCACCCGGTTTCGAAGACCCGCATTTCCAAGAAAAGGTTTATCGACTAGAAAAGGCACTTTATGGTTTTCACCAAGCTCCGAGAGCATGGTATGCAACGTTGTCCAACTATATGCTTGAAAACAGTTTTAGGAGAGGTGTCATTGATCAAACACTTTTCATCAAGAAGAAGGGACACCATCTTATGTTAGTGCATGTTTATGTTGATGATATTATCTTCGGGTCAACAGATCAGGGAATGGTTGATGAGTTTGAGAAGGTCATGCAGCAGAAGTTCAAAATGAGTTCAATGGGAACGATAAAGTTTTTTTTAGGTCTGCAGGTAGCTCAGACGAATAAAGGCATCTTTTTACATCAAACCAAGTGTGTTGCTGATATTCTGAAGAGGTTTTAAATGGAAGCAGAAAGACCATCTAAGACTCCGCTGTCTGTGAATCATGGGATATCACCTGATTGTGAGGGTGCTTCAGTGGACCAAACGTTATACAGGGCAATCATAGGTTCTCTAATGTATCTTACAGCTTCTTGACCAGATATCATGTTTGCGGTTTGTCTGTGTGCCCGTTATCAGGCGAATCCTAATGTTCATCATATGTTGGTGGTTAAGAAGATTCTGAGGTATTTGAAAGATACACCGAGTTTAGGGTTATGGTAGCCGTGTGAGGATGGTTTTGACCTCACATCGTATAGTGATTCTGACTATGGAGGTTGTAAGAAAGATTTTAAGTCAACATCAGGGGGTTGTTAATTTCTGGGTAGGAAACTAGTTACCTGGCAGTGTAAGAAGCAGACAGCAGTGGCTCAGTCTACTTGTGAAGCAGAACACATTGCTGCGGCTAGCTGTACATCACAGGTCATCTGGATTCAACAGCAACTACCAGACTACGGTTTGCAAATTTCTAACACTCCTATTTATGTTGATAATACTGCTGCCATAACTGTCATTAAAAATCCCGTAAATCATTCTAAAACGAAACATATAGGGATTAAATACCATTTCATTAGAGATTGCTATGAGAAAAAGTTGATAGATGTAGTGCAGATAGACACTACAGCCCAAAGGGCTGATCTCTTCACAAAAGCTTTTGATAAACCACGCTTTGATTTTCTATTAAAGGAAATAGGTATTAAATTGCTTACTGACGTGGTTCCTGAAACTGAGGTTCCTAACACAGAGGAACCTAACCAAGAGACTGAGTTGTGAAGAACTTGAAACTACTTGTATAATATGTGTAGCTTTGCATGGTAGTTTGTAGGTCATTTGCATATTCTCTTGTCATTTGCATGATAGATTAGTATTTGATGGTATTTCGGCATGTTTGCTTATGTTTTTAGATAGGTTTATGCTTTTGTACAGAGAAAATCAAAAAGACATAAAAATTGGAAAAACCAGAAAAACAAATAAAAATTGAAAAATGGAAAATCCATAAAAATTGGAAAAACCTGAAAATGAGTTGCTTATTCTATGTTATGGGGAAGTGATTGCAATACTGGACTGACATGTAACTTGTGAAAAACAAGTAATACAGGAAGATTGATAATGTGTCAGTAGACTTTATTGGCCTAACTCTAGATAGAAGATGATCACACTAACAAAGCGTAAATATCATGATGAGGAAATCATGGAAAGATTTACAGCGGTTGAGGGTAGTCACCTACTTATCACTGAATATATACTGAGAAATGATTGTTCAGAAACTCAACAGAAGGTTGAGGTCTCCCCGACTACGATTTATACTTGGTAGCAAAGGATAATTTTGTGAGTCCCCAAGGTGAGCATACTTTGTCTAGGATACATACTTGTTTCTATTTACCTTTATTACTTGGACCGAAATTCAACAACATACATATCGGGTACCCAAAGGGAGGTGTGTTCTCTTGAAGGGTTGAGAAGTGCAGTCTTGTATCACAGGAACAGAATGATTTGTGAAATGCAACGTCATCGGGTTCTAGATTTCAACATCAGAAGATTGGTTTTTCGTGCAGTTACAATAAAAGTCAAAGACAGGGGGCATCATCATCATGTATAGTTGTATTTGTTTATTTATTTTTGCTTATTTTGTTTATGTGCTGTAAATTGGCATGGAGAAAAGGCATTAAAAAATGTGTTCTGTTATGTTTATGTTTATTTATTTCAAGTTACTTATTACATGATGCATCACATTACTACAAGAGAATCATGGATCAAGAATTGAACAAAGCTTCGAAGATTTTCACGTTATCTACGTCTGAGACTACAGATATTCCAATCGGAGAATTAATTGGACGATTTAGTCATCTACATCTGAGGGGGAGAAATCATCAGATCATCAGATATAGAGAACTTAAATCATTCAGTCCACATTTCTAATCTGGTGGACTTTACATCTTTTGTCTGTGGTATGGGATTGTACCTATTGGCCTGGATAACATGGAATATCTTCTGGAAGGTATCTTAGCGTTCCATCACTCAAATATATATTTCACTTACATCCATCTAACATCATACATACAAACGATTTAAGTTTAAGTATGGGGTTTATAGCGGCCGGTGTGCGTCTTTAACAAAGTATGCAATAAATTTGAGATTCACAAGGTTATCTGAAACGAATAGTGTAAGTTTAAGGTAGAAGCTCATGGCTGACAGGGTTGCTAGAAACATCGTGAGATGGTTCTGTCCAATCAAATTGAAAGTACATTGATGTGATAAGAGGAAAGCGTTAACATGTTGTGCTCAATTGTTCTACCTGAAACATCGTGCGATCTCAAATGAGGACTGACTTCGTGATCAAAATCTAACATTGAAAAATGTTAATGTAATTAATATAACGTGATCATCGAAGTCTAGGGTAAAAGTTGGTAAACGTTTACTGATATATTTGAAAGTTGTTCTGTATATGCTTTATCAAGTAAGTTAATGACTGGATTGTGGGATAACATGTCAATAAGGTTCAGTTCTGATCCCCGAATTAAAAGATTAAATCAATGAGATATGTCAACTCACAAAAACATGTGTTATACTTTTCTTAGTGCGATTCATGATAAGCAGTATTACCTGTTCCTATGCTGATGACATCATATACTCTTCTTATGCAATTGTTTAATGAAACTGATGTTAGAAGTTGATTTATTGCAGACCTAAAAGGTTAAAAGTTACTGAATATGTCTGTTATAATATTGCTGATCATGATATGCTGAATCTTATACAGTAGTTTGCTTTGTGAATTTGCATATGCTTTCTTATCTGAAAAATCCAAAATCATTTGCATGTGCATTTTTGTTTATGTATTAAGCCAAGCAACTCAGTTCTCGGAGAGGTTTACTGTGAAAGGAATCCTATGTTTTTATTAAATTTGAAAACAAGTTGTTTAGAGCTTAAAGGAATAAAGCGTGTTTGATTTATACTGTGGAGATCAGTCCCAGGGGGAGTGAATGTGAAAAAGAAGGTAAAGTTTGAGTATGAAAAGTGTTAAGTTTTTAAAATTTTCAAGGCCAAGACCACCGGCCAACAGTATTTACCCTCGACTGAAGGACTATGACACTCGACCGAGTGTCTGGACCATCAGGCCGAAGGATTAGACCATCGACCGATGGTCACTGACAGAGTATAAAAGGCCCAAAGTCGATCGGGTCAGTCACTTTGTGCAAATTTGTGAGATTTTACCTTCGATTTTCAAGTGAAAGAGAAAGGAGTTTTTTTCTGATAGTTTTGTGCATCTTTTCTTTGTGATTCCAGCGCCGTTAACGAGGTACTCTAACTCACTTTCATCTGTTTTAAATCGTTAATTTCATGTTCGATGTATAAACTTTTAATCGAGTGAGTTTTGGACATTATCTGTTAAAATTGTTGGTATATTTGTGTTTATCGGCCCCCTTAGAGACTATTGTGACCAGGAATTGACCCAGAAACAACAGATTGATCGAATTGAATTATTGAGTAAAAACATATCTGATGAACTACACTAGGCCAATGGTCTCTGACCATCGACCGGTGGTGTCTTACACTTGGCCGTATGTCTCTACACTCGGCCGTAGGTCCCCAAGTTGATCAATTGTAAAATTTTATGTGGTGAGTTTAGACCAACTGCCGTAGGTCTAGACCATCAGACCGATGGTCTAGTCCATCGACCGATGGTCACTTAATTGGACCGATGGTGGGTTTTTATGTTTAATCTGAATGAATTTTAGGTCTCTGATAATCTTTGTTATGCCTATCTAATGCTAGTGCTTATAGTCGGTATTAGAATGTCAGGTGGTTCCTTTGTTGGGCAATGGATGTTTAACATCGACCGTAGGAGAATTCTAGCTAGTTGACGACCCATCTTAGTGGAACAAAAGGTCATTGCGACTCGACAGACCTATAGCCTTTGGGAACAAATTGGATGTCAAGCATTCTTAGACATTGGGGATTACTTTTGTCCTGATTTGTTGTGGGAATTTTATGCCAATGTTGCCTTAGAAGATAACAAGAAGAAATTTGTCCACTCAGGCTTATTTGACCAACAGTATAAGTGGGCCATGGAGGAATTCTCAAACCTGTTGAATGTTCCTTTCATTGGGGTTAAAATACTATATCCTAGCAAAGATCTACGAAAGATTCCCAACAGATTCATACTGTCTGACATAATTGCAAGATTATGCAAGCCAGGGAAAGTAGTTAATGCTGGTAGGGTTGAGATTAGTGATGACGAGGTGTCACAACAACATGAGATACACTTGAGAATAATCAAAAGTAATGTGACTTTTAGGAGAGAAGGAGATAATCTGTTGTCTGGTACTGAAGCTCTGCTTTTGTATTGCCTACTAGAGGGTATTTAAGTGAATATGGGCCACTTTCTCATTCATGTGATGAGAGATTTTTTTGAGATGGAAGAACCATTTCCGTATGCAGCCTTATTGCATAATTTGTTTGAGAAACTTGATGTGGTTCAATATGAGGAAAAGCTAGTGCCAGAGAATCCCATTGTGGGATAAGTGATTCTGAGTTTATGTTTCTATTTTTGTTTTTGTTATTATGTATTTTCAGCTTGGTATGTAATTTGATGATGCTAGCCTGTTAGCATTGATACACTATTCTATGTCTGTAATAATCTTACTTCGAACATGTAATCGTGATCTTGATCTTATGGACTAAATGATGTAATATATTCTGTGATGATCACACTGTGTTATCTAATAAGTCATGAATATATGATACTGATTTGAAATTGTGTTTGCAGTTATTGTTAATCATGTCAGCTGTACAAATCGATCAAGAGCAGGTAGTACATGGATCTGAAACTGAATCATCAGGTGGACCAGAATCAGCTGATCTTCCAGGATTGAAAGCCTGCAATGGTTCTAATTTGACTGCTTGTTTGAACGAGAAGGGTCCGAATGCTGGAAAATACAAAGGAGTGATAGAGTTTCTGAAGCGTTCTAGAATCTTTGCTGCACTATCTATGCTGTGTACTGCTTATTATTCGCATCAGAGAGAATTCTAGAAGAAGGCAAAAGTTGAGACCGTAGATGACCAAAAAGTGACTGTGAGTTCTGTGTGTGGTCAAGAGATTAAGATTTCTGAAGATACGATTCGAAACACATTTCTGTTTGAAGATGATGAGGACATGCCCAAGAAGTTGTCCAAGACAAAGATTACTGGGTGTATGTTAAGGTGTAAGTATACTGGTGATATTACTCGAGCTATAATCAAGAGAAGTGAGTTCACTCCACCGTACAGATACTTGTCACTAGTTGTGGTTAAATGTTTAAGTCCGTTACAAGGCGGGTTTGATGAACTGAGCGAGATCTATCAAGGAATGTTTGCTGCGTTGTTTTTGAAAGCTGATTTCAATTTCTCGGGGGTTATCTTTGATCTGCTGGTGGAGAATGTGACGAGTCAGTTATATTTGATTTATCCGAGGTTTTTACAGTTTATGATCAACCGTCAAACTGTTGATTTGCCAAGACTGAAGAAAGATATCATTGAGTTGAAACATATGACAGATCTTACTTTCAATCGACTGAATCAGAAGAAAAGTGCTAATGATGGCAAGCTTGTGTGTCATCTTGCGAGAGAGAACTATCAGTGTCCTCCAGGGAAGAAGTGGAGAAATGAAAATAGTTTATCTGATCGAGAGTCTGATTTTGAAGTGGCAAATAGTGATGAAGAAGTTGAACAACCAGTGAATACTCAAGCTGCAGGTGGTTCAGGTGCTTGTGGATTAGTTGATGAAATAGGTGATGTTAATCCTAATGTGGGTGTTGAGGAAGCTTCGAGAGGTGAACGAAGAAGAATGGTTGAAGATGAGGGTTCACAGGTGTCAACAAAGCTCAGACCGAAGAAGAGGTTTAGGTTTGTTTATAAAACTCCCGGTGGATCTGCTACTGGTGCTACCCAGGGAACTCAGCCTTCACAAACTCAAGGACAACAACCTCTACTTCAACAAACCCAATCAACTCATCAATCACCGCCCGTGACACAACAAGTGTCTCAGGAGACAGTCTCTACTCCAACTCCTGATGCTCCTCTACATACTGGGGCAGAAGGAGGTGTTAGTTCCTCGACTCTTTGAACTTTGAATGATTTATATGTTCAAGCTATGGCTGATAACTTGAGAATGAGAAAGGAAATAGATGAAAAGGTTGAGCAGCTGAAGGAGGAGAATCGTGTTAAGTCTGAGGATGTTGCACGGTTAACGTTGCAAGTTGACCTGTTGCAAAGGAAAGTTGGTGATCAGTCATTGTTATTGACTGATGCGAAAAGAGAAGCTTCTCAAGCTAAGGAGTTGGTTGCATCAGCTCTTGCTAAGGTGACTGCGTGGGAAGAAAAGTTTGATTTGGTAGAGATGCCTGAGGATGAGCCTGAAAACGGATTGGTGGAGGCTCCTGGTTCCTCCAAAGCTACAGCACTATTAGTAATTCCTTTTAAATTTGATTATAGTTTTAGTGATTTCTTTTCTAAACGAGATGAGCTCAAGAATTCTGTTGTTTATCATGAACTAGAAGAGGGAGAGATCCCTCAGAACCTCTCTAGAGAAGAGCTGGACAAACTGGTGCGTCTAGAGCAAGTGGAAGCTAAAGCTGCTGATGCACAGTCCAACGATTCTCCATCTGAGGATGAATCTTTTGGTCCAGAGATTACTGAGGATCTAAGTGATAGAGATGTTGATGGTCTGGTTGAAGATGTTACTCATAAAGATTTTCCTACATATCGAAATGATAAGAATGAAGATCTTCCTGGTGTTGATGAATTGTTTAAGACTAATGATGAGATTTTGAATAGAAGGTGTAAAGAGAAGGAGAGAACTGAAGTTTTGCCTGAAGGTTTCTTGCCTGTTAAATATAATGATAAATTAGTTGAGAAGTTGGAAGCTGATTGGAGAGATATCTTGAGGATTAGAAAGTATTGTGAGAAATTGAAGCTTGAGCCAAAGTATTTGAAGATGATTAATCTGAGAAAGAGTGCGAAAGGGAGAATTCTAGCCTGGGATTATATTGAAGAATTCAACATGTTTGCAGTTAAACGAGAATTTGGTGTTGATTATTTTAAACATGGACATGAATTCAAGTCACTACCGTATTTTGAGCTAATGCAGATTGCCAGGTTAAGGATGTTGTATTGTGGAATGAACGATCGATCTTCGTTACTGGTGAAGAAGATTCGAATTGCATTTAATTCAAAGAATTGGGAAGGTTTTGGGCCACATTTTCCTAGGATTAGTTACAAAGTTAATCCTAGAACTGGTGAATCTCGAAGAATTGTAAAGTACAAACGGGAAAAGACTATGAAGAAGGTACCGTTGAGGAGGTTGCCGCAAAATTGGAGTCAGAGATTCAGATGGTGGTTTTATGATGATCGTTCAGAAGAAGCTGTGATTGTGCTTGATAAGGTGAATGAGAATGATATTGAATGCATTCGTGTGTTGGATTCGATTTGGTTGAGAAACTGTACCGAGGCTGACATTTTTACATTGTACTATAATCATATGCTCTATTGATGCGAGAACAAGGTGCAGGCTGAACAGTATGTGAATGTAGCAAAGCTGTGCTACTTGAATAACATAGTGATTGATCCATACGAATGAACTGTATGATGACTGAAGATTTTTGATATAGAACTAGGTCTTAGGGGTAGTTTGTTGGTGCATAATCCCGAGTTCTATATTGTAATAAATTCTATTTGTATTGTCGTTTACATTTCACTCGTGTATAAACATTGTCATTGATACTTTGTATTTGAATTAATTAAGCAATGACGTGAAATGGTTTAGAGCTGATTGGTTGGCAGCTCAGACCATCTACCGATGGTAGGGACCATCGGTTGAGGGACTTACACCGTCGACCGAAGGTCAGAGACCACCGGCCGATGGTCGCTGTAACTATATATAAATACGGGTGTTGGGTTATATTGTTAGGTTACACACCCTAAACCCTCTAGCCGTCATATTTTGCTGTTACCATTGTCCCAGACCATACCCCAACCGAATACAATCATCTAGGCGTCGATTCTATCAATATTTCATCCGTTAGATTGATCCCAAAGTGAACAACGTATTCGATTCATCCTAGTTTAGTGTTTTCCGCCTCTACTCTAGGTATAATGTTTAATCTAAGGTCCTAGATCGTCTACATTAGGTATCATGCTCTGTTCATTTGATTTCATTCTCTTGATGTTTAATTCTCCAGCAGTTTATTCATGAATGACAGCATTCAAAGGACGTACACCTGTAGGACAAATATCGTGTATTCTGTTTCTTTCGGTTATCGATTGCTTTATATAATTGCGTTTTGCTCGCTTTGCACCTAGTCTTGGTAGGTGTTGCCATTTGATGTGTATTTATGTAAAATAAAGATGGTGCATATGGTCAATGGTTGACTTTGCTAAATTTATGCATAAAAAACAAAGTTGACTATATTTAAAAAAATTCCATAACTTTATTTAGGTGGTTTTGTCTGAAATTGTCACCAAACACCCCGGTTATGGTGCATACATTTGGATAAAAGAGCTAAAGGATTTGTTCATCCTGACATCATCTTAAGGTACTTAAAGGTACTTATTGAATCTTCAAGGCTTAGGTGAAGCTTCTTCAAGATTTCACTCTTTAAGTGTTAGTACACATAGATCCGTTTTTCTTCTACATACCCATAGAATTGGTTACTAACCAATAGTTGGGTCGTTGTTTGTTCAGCCAATGTATGTGTTTAAAGTGACTTTCATACACAATCAAAATGTATAGTTACTTTCCATCCACCTTCAATATGTAACACTTATTGTGTATGTATAACAATATAGAATCATAGATGTGGTATGTATATTTTATTTAAGGAAATTGGTCAAAATGCCCTCATTTTCAAAAACGTTTAACAATCTGCCCCTAAAATTTCACAATTGCAATAATGCCCACGGACCATGCATCATGCGTGTAACTTGGTGTGTGATGCGTGTTAACGAGCAATAAGGCAAGACAAGAATGTGGTAATGTTGCACGCACTAACCAACCTGCAACACGGATCATGAGCGTTGCTCGTATCATAAGGTGCCCATTTGAATTTTAAACTCACCCGCACCAAAGCTAGAAACACGCACAAAATGTCGATTTTCCAAACAGTCATTCAGTTCATCAGTTCTTTTGCTTGTCAATCACTCGATTATAGTTAAACTTCAATCTACAACCGTGATTAAAGCCCATTACCCTCCTTTAAGACACAAGCACGCACCAAAGAACTCACATTGTCTCTTAAAGTTGTTGTTCGAGCGAGAATCCGTGAAAATCCGTGGTATTAAAGTTGTTGTTTGAGCAATTGGAGTTCTAAAAATCTTCCAAAATGTCTAAAGATCGGGTAACTACATTCTTCCTTTAGTTTGATTCGTTATTTGTTGAAGACAAATCGGTGTGCTATATGAATTTGCTTTTTTGATTCAATTAACGTTATAATATTTAGTATATATGTATATGTAATGTGGTTCTTGTTGCATACAGTTGCTTATGGTTCGTGTAGTATATATGATGGATGCACCACACAATGCCATAAGAAACACGCATGGTGCATGGTTCGTGTCGTTGTGTTGTTCTATTTGAACCATGGTACTTAGGTCGTTCTTCGTTGTTTTTCAGGAGAATGAATATATGTCGGCTGAGCTTACCCCGAGGAATAAGTTGACCAAAATTAGTAGTAAGATAAAGAGAACGTTGACCCGGCACAACGAAAGATTTTTTATGGAACTGTATTCGACACTTGGTTAAATGTCTGGTGACCACATAATGAACCGGGATCTTCACATGTAATGCTTCAGATGAAGAAGCATAGACGATCGTCTAAGATAACCATTCCAGCTGACAGGGATGATATATGGTTTTCCTTGTCTCGAAAGCATTCTGTGAGGTTCGATCATCAAGAGTTTTGTTTGGTAACAGTTTTTATTCGGTCCGGATGTCGACATTAATAGTCACGTTAGCGAGGAGGTTAAGAAGACCACACCTCCTATTATAGAAAAGCGTTTTACGGAACATGTTTCAAAAAATTTGCTCATAGGGGATATCACAGAGCGATTTGAGGATACTGACATGGAGATTAGTGACTAGGATTGCGTTAGGATGGCTATTTTTGTCTTTGTAAAGAATACGTTAATGGGTAAGTAGGCACATTACCGAGTTGATGACGCTTTACTTCATTTCATTGAGGATTTAGATAGATTGAACCATTTTCCTTGGGATCTCGTATATGGGATTATACTTATAAAGACATACATGATCCTTTTAAGCATCATGGGGGTGGCAAACATAGTAAAAGTAAACGGGTGCTTGCACCGGGGATGAAATACACACTCATCAGGTTTATTTAAGCCTATTAGGTATTCATTTTTCTGTTTTATATTAATATTTAGTTTATTTTTTTATTAGGAATCTTATTTTAGGTTAATTCATTATTATCTTTAGAATATGCAGATTTGGATTGGGAGATATTTTCGACGTAATTAGGCACTTATGCAAAGAAGGTCGAGCAAGGGATTCCGAGGGTAGTTTACTGGGAGAGGCTAAAGAAGTGCACAGAATTTAAGGAGGTTGTGAAGCTCCTAGACCTGGTGAGTATTTTGTTAGTTTTTTCCATCATATTTTTATGTTATAACTTTTATTGACATGATGAATCACTCAAGCGTTGATAAAGCTAACAAACCTCCTAGGACAATGGAGCCTACTGCGGCAGATCTACGAGCAACTGGTGGGTGTCTTCGTCCAGATATTTTGACCAGGAGTCAACTAGCCATATACGAAAATAAACACAAAGGTCAAGAGTGAAAGTCGAAGTCTGTAACGACCCGACTTTTTCGACTTGCTTTTGTGCTTTGTGTTTTCGCGAAACTGCATATTTGTGTGTACTGAGCTATATTATACTCTGGGAACTCCCTACGTGTTGATTACTTTCATTTATATGTTAAAACGTATCATTATGTACGTAGGATACTTAACTTAACCCCCGGAAGCCTTTATGACCGTTAGTGTTACTTGACCTTTTTAACGAACTGCGTACTGCGTACACGTTTAACTTTTGTCGTAATCGGAATATTATGACTACGAAATACTAATTGTTATTTTATAATAACAATTACTTGGGTTTTTGGATGCTTAATTACGCTTAGTAATTTACTAGAGCACACTAGTTAGTCTTGTTGGATTTTCTACCTTATTGAACCTTAGCCCACCCTACACTAGCTAGTGGACTATTTAATCAGCCCAATTATAAATAACTAGTGACCCATTAATAAGTAAGATAAATGTCCATTTATTAGAGGGAACATACTAGCATTTTTGTCAAGTATTATCCTTAATGTTGCATGGGATCCTAACATAAGCACCAACTTTAGACAACCATTAATCAAAAAGTAAAAAGGTGTCCCCCACCAATTCCCACGGCCACCATCACCCCTCCCTCACCTCACCACCTATAGATACAAGCCTTATTTCACCCATATCACACTTGATCTCATTTGCAATTTACACACACTTACTCTCTAATTCTTTCTCTAGCCTTTCTCTCTCTAAAAAGTGTAAGTATTTGATTTTTATTCTTCTTCTTCCCTTCTCTCTCACGAAATCATCATCATCATCGAAGGGTCTAGCTTTTTAGCTTTTGATCTTGATTACATCTTGTAGATTCAAACATGGATTTGAATCCTTCAAGAACATGGAAGATTCAAGCTTTCTAGCTTTGAATCTTCACCTATTTTGTAGATCTAAATCTTTTAAATTTAATCTTGTTATTTTGTTATAAAGATTCAAACTTGTGTTTGTAATCTTCATGTAACTTAAAGATCCAAGCTTTATGCTTCAAAATCTTCAAGAACACCAAAGATTCAAGCTTTCTAGCTTTGTAATCTCAAAACTTGTGTAAAAAGGATCCAAGCTCTCTAGCTTAGGGTTCCATTACCTTATTTGATTAAGATTGTGTTCATACTTGTTTGATTGAAGTAAAGTTTGTAGCTTTAGTTGTAAATAGAACTTGTATTTGTGTTAAGACTAAGGATATGGTGTAACCTTGGTTCATCATCCATCTAAGACTCTTAAATGAGTTGTGTTCTTACTTGGTCTTAAAATATTGTGTGTTGATGGTTGAATCTTGGTCAAGGTGATGCTAACCCATCAATGAGTTGTACACTTTAAGCTACAAGCATCAAGGATGAGAACCGTGATGAGCATCAAGCACCAAGAACCCCACCGGAGCACTTTTTTACTATTTTTTGGGATCTGATCAGATTCCTGGACTTCTGGAAAATTGATTTTCAGGTAGTTCTTTTTGAGTAGATGACTTTTCGTTTAGGCCTCGTCTTAATCCGATATACGGTTTAGGATGTATGGCCTTCCGAAAGTCACTACGCCTTTGTAACGTTGTGCTAAAATTTTTGACCTACTCGCACTTAAACCGTCGCCACGGTCAAATGAACACGAGTTAGGTTCTAAAAATTGGTCAGCGGTTAGTGGACTCATATAAGGAGTCATAGCCACTGACTACTCAGCCTATTGTTTCGATCACTACTTTTGTCAAACTTACTTTACCTTTTATGAACGATGATGATGTTGATGATGATACTTAAACTTAATTCATGTACTTTTAAACCTTTTGGGACAACATACTGACCTAGTAACCTGTGACTTAGGTTGATGACCTTTCAGACCGACTTACTTGCTTACTTACCTCGTATCGACTTTTACTGCTTATTAACTGTGAGTTATAGCTTCCCTTTTTCTACTTTACCATTTTTGGGACTGAGAATACATGCGCTTTTTATGTTTTACTTACTTTACACGAGTACTTAAACTTTACATATGTGTGGGTTATATAACGGCATAAACTTTCCCCTTAGCACGGTAACATTTAGTCATTGGTTTTTGAATTGGTGGACGCGAATCTTAGATATAGATCCATAGGGTTTGACATCCCCACTCGGGCTAGTCGCGCTAGCATTTAACGGGTGTTTAATACTTTGAGGACATACGCACTCGCCAAGTGTACTTTTAGGGGGTATTATTATTACGTTAAGTTAGTTACCGGGTGCCCACGGACAAGCATATACTTTTCATACTGTTTTGAATACGATAACTTGTGGTCTACATTACTTTACTGATTACAAACTATAGCTCACCAACATTCGTGTTGACTTTTAAGCGTGTATTTCTCAGGTGCTTAGACGATGTTGCTTCCACTATTAGACTTGCTGTCTTGTTGTTATAGACTTGCTGTTATGGACCTGCTGTGTAAGATTTCCGCTGCATTACTTAGAGATGTCTCAATCATGAAACTTTTATCTTGCATTCATAAATTATGTTATTTTCAAATAATGACTTTGTAACGACCTTTGTGTCACGTTATCTTTTGTAAACGCTATCTTTTTATGAATGCAAAACTGGTTTTCAAACAGCATGTAGTATTTGACCGTGTAAAGATCCTGTTGTTGACGAATCGTACACGATGATTTTGTATCAGAGCATTAGTTGTAGGGAATTTTGTTGCATTAGTGAGTAGCCAAGTAGGATTCACTGATAGGACTAATCTACAACTTGCTTGTTTAACTGTTTCTGCGGAACTTACTGCATGCTACTGCTTACTTTTACTACTATGTGTACTTGATGTATGCTACTGCTTATTCTCACTACTGCATGCTACTATCTGCTTTCGATTGCATGATACTTTTGTAGGATTTTGTTAATATTTCCATGATATGTACTGCTAGGATGCTGTAGTGCCTAATTACGTGATTGCTATATGTCTTACTTGAAATGTCTCGTTCATATTGATTATAAACGTTCCATATTAATTGATTTCGTTGCGAGGTTTTGACCTCTATATGAGACGTTTTTCAAAGACTACATTCATTTTTAAAACAACCATAACCTTTATTTTATCAATAAAGGTTTTAAAAACATTACGTAGATTATCAAATAATGATAATCTAAAATATACTGTTTACACACGACCATTACATAATGGTTTACAATAGAAATATATTACATCGACATATGTTTCTTGAATGCAGTTTTTACAAAATATTATACAAACATGGACTCCAAATCTTGTCCTTATTTTAGTATGCAACAGCGGAAGCTCTTAATATTCACCTGAGAATAAACATGCTTTAAACGTCAACAAAAATGTTGGTGAGTTATAGGTTTAACCTATATATATCAAATCGTAACAATAGACCACAAGATTTCATATTTCAATACACATCCCATACATAGAGATAAAAATCATTTATATGGTGAACACCTGGTAACCGACATTAACAAGATGCATATATAAGAATATCCCCATCATTCCGGGACACCCTTCGGATATGATATAAATTTCGAAGTACTAAAGCATCCGGTACTTTGGATGGGGTTTGTTAGGCCCAATAGATCTATCTTTAGGATTAGCGTCAATTAGGGTGTCTGTTCCCTAATTCTTAGATTACCAGACTTAATAAAAAGGGGCATATTCGATTTCGATAATTCAACCATAGAATGTAGTTTCACGTACTTGTGTCTATTTTATAAATCATTTATAAAACCTGCATGTATTCTCATCCCAAAAATATTATATTTTAAAAGTGGGACTATAACTCACTTTCACAGATATTTCCTTCCTCGGAAATAAGACTTGGCCACGGATCGATTCACGAACCTATACAAATATGTACATATATATATCAAAGTATGATCAAAATATAATTACAACCATTTTTATTATGTTTTAAAGATTTGAGTGTATTAAGTCAGCTGTCCTCGTTAGTAACCTACAACTAGTTGTCTACAGTTAGATGTATAGAAATAAATCGATATATATTATCTTGAATCAATCCATGACCCAGTGTATACACGTCTCATGCTAGATCACAACTCAAAGTATATATATTTTTGGAATCAACCTCAACCCTGTATAGCTAACTCCAACATTACTGCATATAGAGTGTCTATGGTTGTTCCAAATAATATATATACATGGGTCGATATGATATGTTAAAACATTTGCATACGTGTCTATGGTATCCCAAGATTACATAATATGTTGGAATACATGCATAATACAATATAAGTTAGCTAGGATATGATTTGTATAGATTTGTTAAACATTTCCTGTAGCTAAAAATATCCAATCTTGTTTTACCCATAACTTCTTCATTTTAAATCTGTTTTGAGTGAATCAAATTACTATGGTTTCATATTGAACTCTAATTTAATAATCTAAATAGAAAAAGTATATGTTTATAGTCGGAAATTTAAGTTACATGTCAATTACTAAAGAGGTAGTCATTTCCGTTGAAAGAACGACATCTTGATGACCATTTTGAAAAACATACTTTCACTTTGAGTTTAACCAAGATTTTTAGATATAGTTTCATGTTCATATGAAAAAATCATTTTCCCAGAAGAACAACTTATAAATTAAAGTTTATCATAGTTTTTAATTATCCAAACCAAAACAGCCCCCGGTTTCACTACGACGGCGTATATCCGATTTTATGGTATTCATCGTGTTTCCAGGTTTTAAATCATTAAGTTAGCATATCATATAGATATAGAACATGTGTTTAGTTGATTTTAAAAGTCAAGTTAGAAGGATTAACTTTTGTTTGCGAACAAATTTAGAATTAACTAAACTATGTTCTAGTGATTACAAGTTTAAACCTGCGAATAAGATAGCTTTATATGTATGAATTGAATGATGTTATGAACATCATTACTACCTCAAGTTTTCTGGATAAAACTACTGGAAATGAGAAAAATGGATCTAGCTTCAAAGGATCCTTGGATGGGTTGAAAGTTCTTGAAGCAGAATCATGACACGAAAACAGTTCAAGTAAGATTTTCACTCGAAATAAGATTGTTATAGTTGTAGAAATTGAATCAAAGTTTGAATATGAATATTACCTTGAATTAGAAAGATAACCTACTGTAAATAACAAAGGTTCCTTGATCTTATACGGGTGCATGCGAGTAGAACTGTTGATGAAACTGAACGAGGATGTAATTGTAAGCATTTTTGTTAAGTAGAAGTACTTTGATATGTGTCTTGAAGTCTTTCAAAAGTGTAAGAATACATATCAAAACACAACATGTATATACATTCTAATGGAGTCGTTATATATCAAAACACAACATGTATATACATTTAATGGAGTCGTTAAGTCTTTGTTAGTCGTTACATGTAAGTGTTGTTTTGAAACCTTTAAGTTAACGATCTCAATTAATGTTGTTAACCCAATGTTTATTATATCAAATGAGATGTTAAATTATTATATTATCATGATATTATGATGTATGAATATCTTTTAATATGATATATACATTAAAATATCGTTACAATGATAATCGTTACATATAAGTCTCGTTTCGTAATTCTTGAGTTAGTAGTCTTGTTTTTTCATATGTAGTTCATTGTTAACACACTTAATGATATATTTAAATATCATTTTATCATGTTAAATATAGTGTATCAATATCTTAATATGATACATATGTATTTAGTAGACGTTATCATAACGATAATCGTTATATATATCATTTCTTGTTTCTTAACTTAGTAATCTCATTTCTTATATATATCACACATTGTTAATATATTTAGTGAGATACTTACTCATCATAATCTTATGTCAACTATATATATATATATATATATATATATATATATATATATATATATATATATATATATATATATATATATATATATATATATATATATATATATATATATATATATATATATACCACAACATGTAGTTTTTACAATTTTGTAACGTTCGTGAATCGCCGGTAAACTTGGGTGATCAATTGTCTATATGAAACTTATTTCATTTAATCAAGTCTTAACAAGTTTGATTGCTTAACACGTTGGAAACATTTAGTCATGTAAATATCAATCTCAATTAATATATATAAACATGGAAAAGTTCGGGTCACTACAGTACCTACCCGTTAAATAAATTTTGTCCCGAAATTTTAAGCTGTTGAAGGTGTTACGAATCTTCTGGAAATAGATGCGGGTATTTCTTCTTCATCTGATCTTCATGCTCCCAGGTGAACTCGAGTCCTCTACGAGCATTCCATCGAACCTTAACAATCGGTATCTTGTTTTGCTTAAGTCTCTTAACCTCACGATCCATTATTTCGACGGGTTCTTCAATGAATTGAAGTATTTCATTGATTTGGATTTCGTCCAACGGAATAGTGAGATCTTCTTTAGCAAAACATTTCTTCAAATTCGAGACGTGGAAAGTGTTATGTACAGTCGCGAGTTGTTGAGGTAGCTCTAGTTGGTAAGCTACTGGTCCGACACGATCTATAATCTTGAATGGTCCAATGTACCTTGGATTTAGTTTCCCCCGTTTACCAAATCGAACAACGCCTTTCCAAGGTGAAACCTTATGCATGACCATTTCTCCAATTTCAAACTCTATATCTTTTCTTTTACTGTCCGCGTAGCTCTTTTGTCTACTCTGGGCGGTTTTCAATCATTGTTTAATTTGGATGATTTTCTCGGTAGTTTCTTGTATTATCTCCGGACCTGTAATCTGTCTATCCCCCACTTCATTCCAACAAGTCGGAGACCTGCACTTTTTACCATAAAGTGCCTCAAACGGCGGCATCTCAATACTAGAATGATAACTATTGTTGTAGGAAAATTCTGCTAACGGTAGGTGTCGATCCCAACTATTTTCAAAATTAATAACACATGCTCGTAGCATGTCTTCAAGAGTTTGTATCGTCCTTTCGCTCTGCCCATCAGTTTGTGGATGATAGGCAGTACTCATGTCTAGACGAGTCCCCAATGCTTGTTGCAACGTCTGCCAGAACCTTGAAACAAATCTAGCATCCCTATCAGAGGTAATAGAGATGGGTATTCCATGTCTGGAGACAACCTCCTTCAAATACAATCGCGCTAACTTCTACATTTTGTCATCTTCTCTCATTGGCAGGAAGTGTGCTGACTTGGTGAGACGATCAACTATTACCCAAATAGTATCATAACCACTTGCAGTCCTTGGCAATTTAGTAATGAAATCCATGGTAATGTTTTCCCATTTGCATTCCGGGATTTCAGGTTGTTGTAGTAGACCTGATGGTTTCTGATGTTCAGCTTTGACCTTAGAACACGTCAAACATTCTCTCCTACATATTTAGCAATATCGGCTTTCATACCCGGCCACCAAAAGTGTTTCTTGAGATCTTTATACATCTTCCCCGCTCCGGGATGTATTGAATATCTGGTTTTATGTGCTTCTTTAAGTACCATTTCTCTCACATCTCCAAACCTTGGTACCCAAATTCTATCAGCCTTATATCGTGTTCCGTCTTCCCGAATATTAAGATGTTTCTCTGATCCTTTGGGTATCTCATTCTTCAACTTTCCTTCTTTTATAACCCCCTGTTGCGCCTCTTTTATTTGAGTAGTAAGGTTAGTACGAATAATTATATTCATAGCTTTTACACGTATAGGTTCTCTGTCCTTTCTACACAAAGCGTCGGCTACCACATTCGCCTTCCCCGAGTGGTATCGAATCTCAAAATCATAGTCATTCAACAGTTCAATCCACCTGCGTTGTCTCATATTCAGTTGCTTCTGATTAAATATATGTTGGAGACTTTTGTGGTCGGTATATATAATACTTTTGACCCCATATAAATAATGCCTCTAAGTCTTTAATGCAAAAACAACAGCACCCAATTCCAAATCGTGAGTTGTATAATTTTGCTCGTGAATCTTCAATTGTCTAGACGCATAAGCAATCACCTTCGTTCGTTGCATTAATACACAACCGAGACCTTGCTTTGATGCGTCACAATAAATCACAAAATCATCATTCCCTTCAGGCAAAGACAATATAGGTGCCGTAGTTAGCTTTTTCTTCAATAACTGAAACGCCTTCTCTTGTTAATCCTTCCATTCAAATTTCTTCCCTTTATGTGTTAATGCAGTCAAGGGTTTTGCTATTTTGGAGAAATCTTGGATGAATCTTCTGTAGTAACCAGCCAATCCTAAAAATTGACGTATATGCTTCGGAGTTTTTGGGGTTTCCCACTTTTCAACGGTTTTGATCTTTGCCGGGTCTACCTGGATACCTTCTTTGTTCACTATGTGACCGAGGAATTGAACTTCTTCCAACCAAAATGCACACTTTGAAAACATAGCGTACAGTTTTTCTTTCCTCAATACTTCTAGCACTTTTCTCAAATGTTCTTCGTGGTCTTGATCATTCTTTGAGTAAATAAGTATGTCATCGATGAAAACAATGACAAACTTGTCAAGATATGGCCCACACACTCGGTTCATAAGGTCCATGAACACAGCTGGTGCGTTAGTCAATCCAAACGGCATAACCATAAACTCGTAATGACCATAACACTTCCTAAAAGCAGTTTCTGGAATATCATCCTCCTTTACTCTCATTTGATGATATCCAGAACGTAAATCAATTTTCGAATAAATCGACGAGCCTTGTAGTTGATCAAATAAGTCATCAATTCTCGGCAGTGGATAACGGTTTTTGATGGTAAGTTTATTCAACTCTCTGTAGTCAATACACAACCGAAATGTACCATCCTTCTTCTTGACAAACAAAACAGGAGCTCTCCATGGTGATGTGCTTAGTCGAATGAAACCACGTTCTAATAGTTCTTAAAGTTGGCTTTATAGTTCTTTCATCTTGCTTGGTGCGAGTCTGTAAGGAGCACGAGCTATTGGTGTAGCTCCTGGTACAAGATTTAATTTGAAATTCAACAGATCGATGTGGAGGTAGTCCCGGTAATTCTTTCTGATATACATCGGAAAATTCTTTTACGACGGGAACATCATTGATGCTCTTTTCTTCAGTTTATGCTTTCTCGACGTGTGCTATAACAGCATAGCAACCTTTTCTTATTAGTTTTTGTGCCTTCAAATTACTAATAAGATGTAGCTTCGTGTTGCCCTTTTCTCCGTACACCATTAAGGGTTCTCCTTCTTCTCGTACAATGCGAATTGCATTTTTGTAACATACGATCTCTGCTTTCATCTCCTTCAGCCAGTCCATGCCAACTATTACATCAAAACTCCCTAACTCTACTGGTATCAAATCAATCTTAAATATTTCGCTACCCAGTTTAATTTCTCGATTTTGGCATATATAATCTGCTGAAATTAATTTATCGTTTGCTAATTCGAGTAAAAATTTACTATCCAACGGCGTCAATGGACAACTTAATTTAGCACAAAAATCTCTACTCATATAGCTTTTATCCGCACCCGAATCAAATAAAACGTAAGCAGATTTATTATCAATAAGAAACGTACCGGTAACAAGCTCCGGGTCTTCCTGTGCCTCTGCCGCATTAATATTGAAAACTCTTCCGCGGCCTTGTCCATTCGTGTTCTCCTGGTTCGGGAAATTTCTAATAATGTGGCCCGGTTTTCCACATTTATAACAAACTACATTGGCATAACTGGCTCCGACACTACTTGCTCCGCCATTACTCGTTCTGACACCATTTGTTCCTTTCGTTCTGTTAACCCCTGGTCCGTAGACCTCACACTTCGCCGCGCTATGACCATTTCTTTTACACTTGTTGCAAAATTTGGTGCAGAACCCCGAGTGATACTTTTCACACCTTTGGCATAGCTGCTTCTGATTGTTGTTGTTGTTGTTGTTGTTGTTGTTGTTGTTGTTGCAGTTGTTATTGTTGTTAGGATGATTGTTGTAGTTGTTGTTGTTGTTGTTATGCCGTTTGTTGTAGTTGCGATTGATGTTGCGATTGTTGGGATAGTTGTTGTTGTTTTGGTGACTCTTATCACCGTTTTCCTCCCACTTTCTTTTGACTAACTTCACGTTGGCATCTTCGGCCGCCTGTTCTTTAATTCTTCCCTCAATCTAGTTCACTAGTTTGTGAGCCATTCTACATGCCTTTTGTATGGAGGCAGGCTCGTGTGAACTTATATCTTCTTGGATTCTCTCTGGTAGCCCTTTCACAAACGCGTCGATCTTCTCTTCCTCATCTTCGAACGCTCTCGGACACAATAAGCACAATTCTGTGAATCGTCTTTCGCACGAAGTAATATCGAATCCCTGTGTTCGTAACCCTCTAAGTTCTGACTTGAGCTTATTGACCTCGATTCTTGGACGGTACTTCTCGTTCATCAAGTGCTTGAATGCTGACCACGGTAGCGCGCAAGCAGCATCTTGTCCCACTTGCTCTAGATAGGTATTCCACCATGTTATTACAATACCTGTGAAGGTATGCGTAGCGTACTTCACTTTGTCTCCTTCAGCACACTTACTTATGGCAAACACCGATTCAACTTTCTCGGTCCACCGTTTCAATCCGATTGGTCCTTCGGTCCCATCAAATTCTGAAGGTTTGCAGGCAGTGAATTCCTTGTAGGAGCATCCTACATGATTTCTTGCGCCGTTAGCTGTATTGCTAGATTCAGAGTTATTGTTGGTATGTAGCGCGGCCTGTACTGCGGCTATGTTTGAAGCAAGAAAGGCACGAAATTCCTCTTCGCTCATATTCAAGGTGTGTCGAGTAGTCGGTGCCATTTCCTTCAAAATAGTCAAATGAAACAATTTAATCATACAGAATATTAAGAGTAGTCAATAGTATCTCGTAGCATAATATGAACTCATTTATAAAAGCTTTTTCTTCATATTAGCATTTTATAAGTTTAAATTCGGGTACTACCTACCCGTTAAGTTCATACTTAGTAGCTAATATACAATTCAACTACTACAATTCCATATGAAAAACTGATTATAATAATATATCACATACAAATATTCTTCAAACTTACAACTTCGATATATTACATATAACATGAAATATAGTACACTATGATACAGGACAGTTTTGAAGATAAATCTAGTTAATACACAAGTTGTTCAGCAAAGGAAATAAAGACACGTAATTCATAAGTCCAGAAACAAGTCATGCATTCTGGTTTTACTAAGACGACTTCCCATCCTTGGTCTTGTGGAAAATAACCGTTATGACCATTAGCTAGGCAGCATGTTGTAATGTCGTCAAAAGGACGAGGGTTTCGTAATGTCCAACAGCCCCGTAATAATCTAAAAACCTTGTTTCTCACCCCAACTACTGAATCCGTCACTTGTGGGAAAGTTTTATTTAAAAGCTGCAATCCGATGTTCTTTTTCTCACTTTGGTAAGAAGCGAACATCACTAACCCATAAGCATAACATGCTTCTTTATGTTGCATGTTAGAAACTCTTTCTAATTCACGAAATCCTATGTTGAGATATGTTGAGTCAAAATAGGTTCTTAACCCGTAGCGTAAAATTGCATTTGGGTTCCCCATATTTAACGCTTTAAAGAAAACACGGCGTAACTTAAAGTCTCCCCAATGTGATATACCCCACCTATCAAAGGAAAGCCTTTTATAAACTAAGGCATTTCTGGAAAGTCTTTCAAATGTTTGACAAGTTAATTTCGCCATAACTAAATGTGCTGATGAATTCTGACAGACTCTAGACAAGATTTCCTCAATCATATCCTCTGGTAGGTCTTCTAAAATATTCGATTGTCTACCCTTAACGTCCATTTTGTTTTTATACTATAAAATAGACAAGGATTAGATTCGTAATAACAAATAATACAAGCAATTTTTACATAGAACATAAAACTACAAGCACACTACAATACATTTATTACACAATATGCTCACACCCCTCTAATCTGAATCACTGGTTTTTTCTTCTTCGGGCTTGGTTCTTTTTCCTAATCTTCAAGGGATATATGATGTTCCTATAATACGAGTCGTCGTTTTCCACATTGGTTTAGAAAAACCTGGTGGTTTAGAGGTTCCCGGGTTATTGTCACGATATTGAAAATACGGGTGTTGACGGTACATAAAAAGTTCATCGGGGTCGGAATCAGATTTCTCTATTTTGATGCCTTTTCCTTTATTATTTTCTTTTGCCTCATTAAATTGGGTCGGGGTAATTTCTATAACATCATCGGAATCCTCATCAGGATCCGATTCATCGGAAAATTGGTAATTTTCCCAATATTTTGCTTCCTTAGCAGAAACACCATTGACCATTATTAACTTTGGTCCATTTGTTGAGGATTTTCTTTTATTTGACCGGTTTTCTGTGGTTCCTTCTATTCCCCCCCCCCCTCCGGAACCTCTTATTCTTCCGGTTCTTCGGGAACTTGTGAATCTTGCCAATATATATTCGACTCTTCGTTATTATTAGGTGAGTCAATGGGATTTGTGCTAGAGGTAGACATCTATCACACAATATCAAACATGTTAAGAGATTAATATATCACATAATATTTACATGTTAATAATATATAGTTTCCAACAAAAATGTTAAGCAATCATTTTTAAAGAAAACACGGTCGAAGTCCAGACTCACTAATGCATCCTAACAAACTCAATAAGACACACTAATGCAAATTTTTCTGGTTCTCTAAGACCAACGCTCGGATACCAACTGAAATGTCCCGTTCATATTGATTATAAACGTTCCATATTAATTGATTTCGTTGCGAGGTTTTGACCTCTATATGAGACGTTTTTCAAAGACTGCATTCATTTTTAAAACAACCATAACCTTTATTTTATCAATAAAGGTTTTAAAACATTGCGTAGATTATCAAATGATGATAATCTAAAATATACTGTTTACACACGACCATTACATAATGGTTTACAATAGAAATATATTACATCGACATATGTTTCTTGAATGCAGTTTTTACACAATATCATACAAAAATGGACTCCAAATCTTGTCCTTATTTTAGTATGCAACAGCAGAAGCTCTTTATATTCACCTGAGAATAAACTTGCTTTAAACGTCAACAAAAATATTGGTGAGTTATAGGTTTAACCTATATATATCAAATCGTAACAATAGACCACAAGATTTCATATTTCAATACACATTCCATACATAGAGATAAAAATCATTCATATGGTGAACACCTGGTAACCGACATTAACAAGATTCATATATAAGAATATCCCCATAATTCCAGGACACCCTTCGGATATGATATAAATTTCGAAGTACTAAAGCATCCTGTACTTTGGATGGGGTTTGTTAGGCCCAATAGATCTATCTTTAGGATTCGCGTCAATTAGGGTGTCTGTTCCCTAATTCTTAGATGACCAGACTTAATAAAAAGGGGCATATTCGATTTTGATAATTCAACCATAGAATGTAGTTTCACGTACTTGTGTCTATTTTGTAAATCATTTATAAAATCTGCATGTATTCTCATCCCAAAAATATTAGATTTTAAAAGTGGGATTATAACTCACTTTCACAGATATTTCCTTCCTCGAAAATAAGACTTGGCCACGGATCGATTCACGAACCTATAAAAATATGTACATATATATCAAAGTATGATTAAAATATAATTACAACCATTTTTATTATGTTTTAAAGATTTGAGTGTATTAAGTCAGCTGTCCTCATTAGTAACCTACAACTAGTTGTCCACAGTTAGATGTACAGAAATAAATCGATATATATTATCTTGAATCAATCCACGACCTAGTGTATACACGTCTCAGGCTAGATCACAACTCAAAGTATATATATTTTTGGAATCAACCTCAACCCTGTATAGCTAACTCCAACATTACTGCATATAGAGTGTCTATGGTTTTTCCAAATAATATATATACATGGGTCGATATGATATGTCAAAACATTTGCATACATGTCTATGGTATCCCAAGATTACATAATATATTAGAATACATGTATAATACAATATAAGTTAGCTAGGATATGATTTGTATAGATTTGTTAAACATTTCTCGTAGCTAAAAATATCCAATATTGTTTTACCCATAAATTCTTCATTTTAAATCCGTTTTGAGTGAATCAAATTGCTATGGTTTCATATTAAACTCTAATTTAAGAATCCAAATAGAAAAAGTATAGGTTTATAGTCGGAAATTTAAGTTACATGTCAATTACTAAAGAGGTAGTCATTTTCGTCGAAAGAACGACATCTTGATGACCATTTTGAAAAACATACTTTCACTTTGAGTTTAACCAAGATTTTTGGATATAGTTTCATGTTCATATGAAAAAATCATTTTCCCAGAAGAAAAACTTCTAAATCAAAGTTTATCATAGTTTTTAATTATCCAAACCAAAACAGCCCCCGGTTTCACTACGACGGCGTATATCCGATTTTATGGTGTTCATCGTGTTTCCAGGTTTTAAATCATTAAGTTAGCACATCATATAGATATAGAACATGTGTTTAGTTGATTTTAAAAGTCAAGTTAGAAGGATTAACTTTTGTTTGCGAACAAGTTTAGAATTAACTAAACTATGTTCTAGTGATTACAAGTTTAAACCTTCGAATAAGATAGCTTTATATGTATGAATCGAATGATGGTATGAACATCATTACTACCTCAAGTTTTCTGGATAAAACTATTGGAAATGAGAAAAATAGATCTAGCTTCAAAGGATCCTTGGATGGCTTGAAAGTTCTTGAAGCAGAATCATGACACGAAAACAGTTCAAGTAAGATTTTCGCTCGAAATAAGATTGTTATAGTTGTAGAAATTTAATCAAAGTTTGAATATGAATATTACCTTCAATTAGAAAGATAACCTACTATAAATAACAAAGGTTCCTTGATCTTATATTATTACTTGGAATGGATTAGAAAGCTTGGAAGTAAACTTGCAAATTTGATAGTATTCTTGATTTTTATGAAACTATACTTATGGAATTTTTGAAGAACACTTAGAACTTGAAGATGGAACTTGAGAGAGATCAATTAGATGAAGAAAATTGAAGAATGAAAGTGTTTGTAGGTGTTTTTGGTCGTTGGTATATGGATTAGATATAAAGGATATGTAATTTTGTTTTCATGTAAATAAGTCATAAATGATTACTAATATTTTTGTAATTTTATGAGATATTTCATGCTAGTTGTCAAATGATGATTCTCACATGTGTTAGGTGACTCACATGGGCTGCTAAGAACTGATCATTGGAGTGTATATACCAATAGTACATACATGTAAATGTTGTGTATTGTACGAGTACGAATACGGGTGCATACGAGTAGAATTGTTGATGAAACTGAACGAGGATGTAATTGTAAGCATTTTTGTTAAGTAGAAGTACTTTGATATATGTCTTTTAGTCTTTCAAAAGTGTAAGAATACATATCAAAACACAACATGTATATACATTCTAATGGAGTCGTTAAGTCTTCGTTAGTCGTTACATGTAAGTGTTGTTTTGAAACCTTTAAGTTAACGATCTCAATTAATGTTGTTAACCCAATGTTTATTATATCAAATGAGATGTTAAATTATTATATTATCATGATATTATGATGTATGAATATCTTTTAATATAATATATACATTAAAATATCGTTACAACGATAATCGTTATATATAAGTCTCGTTTCGTAATTCTTGAGTTAGTAGTCTTGTTTTTACATATGTAGTTCATTGTTAACACACTTAATGATATATTTAAATATCATTTTATCATGTTAAATATAGTGTATCAATATCTTAATATGATACATATGTATTTAGTAGACGTTATCATAACGATAATCGTTATATATATCATTTCGAGTTTCTTAACTTAGTAATCTCATTTCTTATGTATATCACACATTGTTAATATATTTAGTGAGATACTTACTCTTCATAATCTTATGTCAACTATATAAATATGTATATATATACCACAACATGTAGTTTTTACAATTTTGTAACGTTCGTGAATCGCCGGTCAACTTGGGGGATCAATTGTCTATATGAAACTTATTTCATTTAATAAAGTCTTAACAAGTTTGATTGCTTAACACGGTGGAAACATTTAGTCATGTAAATATCAATCTCAATTAATATATATAAACATGGAAAAGTTCGGGTCACTACATTACTGACATGGAAAAAGTTATTTTTCCTTGTTCAGATGACAGACATGCTGCCCATGACCTTTGACTTTGAGAGTGACTAAGAGACGACTATTGCCTCACCTACTATTACTGCTGACTCACGGCTACCCTTCGACGACTCTGGCAATTCACCTTCTAGTGGACTCGTGCTTGACCTGATGGACATCTCAGATGGAGACGAGGATCCCGAGATGATTCCAGCACCACCCAGCCCTAGACTCCCAGAGCCACAGCACCATTTCGGCGATGCTGTAATTCCTGGGGGAAATGGAGATGGTCCTTTTCGTAACGAGCATGGACATCGGGCTAGACACACCGCTGATGGATGTGTTGTACCGATTCCACCAGGCAGATATCGGCTTATGACCACCGACCGGGCAGATCCACCTTCAGATGATTCAGACGATTCATCATCCGATGACTCCAGTGAGGAGGATTCCGAAGAGGATTCAGAGGATGATTTCGAGGAGGACCCTGAGGAGGTGCCCGTGCAGCGGCCCTCTACCCCGCCGAAGAAGCGGTATCGTTTCAATGGTACCGTTATTCCAGGGGTTAACAGAGGTAGACAGTTCTTGGATGCACATGGACAGTTAGTTAGGGTTACCGCCCGTAAGCAGGTTGTGCCATATCCTGCTGATCCATTCGTGCGTAAGGCTACGCGTTACGCACCATCTACTTCTGGTGCTGCACCACCTGCACCATCTGCACCATCTGCACTGCCTGTCCCACCAGCATCCCCCGTTGTCGAGGAACTGATGAGGGAAGTGCATATCCTCCGTGCTCGGGTAACTGAGCTCGAGGAACAGATGTCCCACCTGATGGACATCATTTACCCACCATCACCGTAGGATTATTGTATTAGATTTCCTTATGTAACTCTGTTAGTAGTTTCATGTTTTACTCAAGTATTGTACGAACCTTATGCGGATGTATGCAACTTTTCTATTAATGAATAGAACTTAATGTTGTTTAAATTTTGTACGGTGTTCTATTTACGCTACTGTATGATGATTTTGTGGTATCTGTATCTGGTTTCTTTGCTAAATTAATTGTGTGTTGTGTTGATTCCATACTGGGTGCCTTATACTATAATATTATTGAACGCTGGATTTTGACTTGAGTCGAAACTTTTGTTCAGAGGAACAATGGCAAATGGAAGAGTCCCAAGGGAAACACCCACAGCGGCACAGATTGAGGAAATGATAGCTGCTCGAGTAGCCACAGCTATGGCGAATGCCAACCCTGCACCAGCTCCACCGGCCAACCCAGCTGTTCAGAACGGGTGTACCTATAAGGAATTTCAGAGCTGCAAGCCCCATAATTTCAGTGGTACAAAAGGGCCAGTTGGGCTGACGAGATGGTTTGAGAAGTTGGAATCTATGTTCCGTGTGAGTAACTGCTCTGAGGGGAATAAGACTAAGTTCGCATCCTGCACTTTGTCGGATGATGCTTTAACTTGGTGGAACACACTCGCTCAGGCCAAGGGAATCGACGAGGCTTACGCTACACCATGGGAGGAGTTTAAGAGTGCTATGATCGAGGAGTATTGCCCCCGAACCGAAATTCAGAAGATGGAAGCGGAGTTTTGGAAATTGAAAGTTGTAGGGACTGACCTTGATGGCTATAACCGAAGGTATTTAGAGTTAACTTTGATGTGCCCCACGATGGTTACCCATGAATTTAAGCGAATGGAACGATACTTGTAGGGACTACCCAAGACCATTCAGGGAAATGATACCTCTTCGAAACCAGCAGATGTCCCTGAAGCTATGCGCATGGCGCACACCCTGATTAACCAGATCGTCTGCAAGGTACCAGAGAAAGCGAAATCAGAATCAGGAGCTAGTTATGAGAAGCGTAAGTGGGAAGGCAACAAAGGGAAGGTCTTTGATCAGAACCCAGCTAAGAGGCATGAGGTTTTCAAGGGAAACAACGACTGGAGGAACCCCAACCCGAACCCTAGCTCGAACCCTAACTACAAGAGTAGTCTCCCGTAGTGCAAGTGATGCTACAAGCATCATACAGGGTACTGCAATGTGGTCTGTGAAAAGTGTAAGAGGACTGGACAGATTGGTAAGGAATGCAAGATCACCACCCCAGCTGTGAAGACAAACCCTACTGGACCAAAAAAGTGTTTTGAGTGCGGTCAACAGGGCCACTTCAAGAATGAGTGCCCGAACAAGAAGAAGGATGTCGGACCAGTACGTGGGAGAGTTTTCAACATGAACGCCAGGGATGCCCGTGAGGATCCTGATTTGGTCACAGGTACATTCACTGTCAATAATCTACTTGCTTCTGTCTTATTTGATACTGGTGCCGATAGGAGTTACGTGTGTAGACATTTTTTTCTAAGATAGACTGGTCATTAGTGCCTTTAGACGAAAGTATACTGGTTGAAGTATCCAATGGGAAGCTTGAGAAGGCTGACCAAATTGGCCGAGAAGGTATAATAAACCTAGCCGGTGTGGACTTTGAGATTGATTTGATACCCATCAAGTTGGGAAGTTTCGATGTGATAGTTGGTATGGACTGGTTGTCCAAAGTAAGAGCAGAAGTTATTTGTGGAGAGAAGATTATTCGTATACCTTGCGAAGACGGTGTGCCATTGATCGTACCCGGAGAGAAAGGTAGCCCAAAGTTGAACCTTATTAGTTGCATGAAGGCACAGAAAGTCATGAGGAAAGGGCATTTTGCTATTCTGGCACATGTAAAGAAGTTGGAAACCGAGGAAAAGAGTGTTGATGATGTGCGGATTATGAACGAATTTCCCGACGTCTTTCCAGAAGAGTTACCTGGATTACCGCCACCACGATTAGTGGAATTCCAGATTGATCTAGTACCAGGAGCTGCACTTGTAGCTCGCGCGCCTTATCGACTTGCACCTTCCAAAATGCAAGAGTTGCAGAGTCAACTACAAAAATTGTTAGACCGTGGATTTATCCAACCAAGCTCTTCGCCTTGGGGCGCTCCTGTTTTTTTTGTTAAGAAGAAGGACGGATCTTTCCGCATGTGTATCGACTACCACGAACTCAAAAAATTGACGATTGAGAATCGGTATCCCCTTCCTAGAATTGACGATCTTTTCGATCAGCTGCAAGGACCAAGCATTTACTCAAAGATCGATTTGCGATCCGGTTATCACCAGTTGAGGGTGAAGGAGAGCGATGTGATGAAGACTGCGTTCAGAACCCGTTATGGTCATTATGAGTTTCTCGTGATGCCATTCGGTTTAACCAACGCACCTGCTGTATTCATGGATCTCATGAATCGAGTATGCAAACCATACCTGGAAAAGTTCGTTATCATCATCATAGATGATATCTTCATCTACTCCAAAAACGAAGAACATGAACAACATCTTCGACTAGTGTTGGAACTTTTGAGGCAAGATCAAATTTATGCCAAATTCTACAAGTGTGAGTTTTGGTTGAAGGAAGTCCAATTTCTGGGTCATATTGTGAGCGACCAGGGTATCAAAGTTAATCCCACAAAGATCGAAGCTATCAGCAAGTGGGAAACTCCCACTACTCCTACTCATATCCGCCAGTTTTTAGGCCTCGCCGATTATTACCGAAGATTCATTGAAGGTTTTTCTCTGATTGCACTCCCATTAACCGCACTGACTCACAAAGGGAAGAAGTTCGTTTGGGCAACCGAGCAAGAGTCAGCATTTCAAACCTTGAAGCAGAAGTTGACCACCGCACCTATCCTATATCTTCCCGAAGGTAGTGATGATTTTGTTATTTATTGCGATGTCTCGAAAAATGGTTTTGGGTGTGTACTAATGCAACGAACGAAAGTTATTGCTTATGCCTCTCGACAACTGAAGATTCACGAGCGAAATTACACAACACACGATCTTGAGATTGGAGCCGTTTTCTTTGCACTAAAACCGTAGAGACACTATCTTTATGGAACAAAGAGTACCATCTTCACCGATCACAAAAGCCTCCAACACATTTTCGATCAGAAACAACTGAATATGAGACAACGATGATGGATCGAAACCTTGAACGACTATGATTGTGAACTACGTTATCATCCCAGAAAGGCAAATGTTGTAGCCGATGCCTTGAGCCGAAAAGAGAGAATGGTACCTCTCCGTGTCCGAGCCTTGAACATCACCATTCATTCGAACCTCAATAGCCAGATTCGAGTAGCCCAAGATAAGGCTCTCAAAGAGGAGAATATTTCTCACGAACATTTGAACATCCTCATTTCTCAATTTGAGGTGAAGGAGACTGAACTCTGGTACTTTACCAAAAGAATCTGGATGCCTAGTTATGGGGATTTACGAAGCCTCATTCTAGACGAAGCCCACAAGTCGAGATATTCGATTCATCCGGGAGCCGGTAAAATGTACCACGATCTCAAGGAACAGTATTGGTGGCCTAATATCAAAAGGGTTGCTGCAGCATATGTTGGAAAGTGTTTAACTTGTTCCAAGATCAAAGCCGAACATCAGAAGCCGTTCGGATTACTTCAACAACCCGAAATCCCGCAATGGAAGTGGGAAGGGATAACTATGGACTTCATCACGAAGCTACCGAAGACGGTAGGAGGTTATGATACCATCTGGGTTACTATCGACTGTCTTTCCAATCTGCACACTTCTTAGCCATGAAGGAGATTGATACAATGGAAAAGCTCGTTCAGCTATACATAAAGGAGATTGTATCTCGTCATGTGCCCTTATCGGTTATCTCAGATCGCGACACCCGTTTCGCTTCCAGATTTTGGCGTTCCTTGTAAGGAGCCTTGGGAACGCGTCTCGATGTGAATACCGCATATCACCCGCAGACCGACGGACAAAGCGGATGCACAATCCAAACCCTGGAGGACATGTTACGAGCATGTGTTATCGATTTCGGAAAGGCTTGGGAAAAGCATTTGCCGCTAGCCGAATTTTCTAACAACAACAGCTATCTTTCGAGTATTAATGCCGCACCTTTCGAAGCATTGTATGGCCGCAAGTGCTGTTCTCCTATCTTTTGGGCCGAAGTAGGTGAAAAGCAACTCACCGGACCCGAACTCATTCATGAAACAACCGAGAAGATTGTCCAAATTTAAGCGAGATTCAAGACGGCCCGTGATCGTTAAAAGAGTTATGCCGACCTTAAACGTGGAGATTGTGAATTCTAAATCGGTGACCGCGTTATGTTGAAAGTCGCACCTTGGAAGGGTGTAATCTGTTTCGGAAAGTGTGGGAAGTTGAATCCGCGATATATTGGTCCTTTTCGAGATCTTAGAGCGTATTGGACCCGTTGCTTACCGTTTGGATCTTCCGATACAATTGAGCTCCGTTCATCCTACTTTTCACGTGTCGAATCTGAAGAAGTGTCTTGAGGAACCAGAACTCGTCATACCACTTGAGGAGCTTACGATTGATGACAAACTTCATTTTGTGGAAGAACATGTCGAAATTCTGGACCGTGAGGTCAAGACCTTGAAACGCAACAAGATTCTGATCATCCGAGTTCGATGGAACGCAAAACGAGGACCCGAGTTCACTTGGGAACGAGAATCCTAAACATGCTTAAAACGTCAACAAAAATGTTGTTGAGTTATAGGTTTAACCTATATATTATCAAATCATAATAATAGACCACAAGATTTCATATTTCAATATACATCCCATACATAGAGATAAAATTCATTCATATGGTGAACACCTGGTAACCGACATTAACAAGATGCATATAAGAATATCCCCTATGATTCCGGAAAATCCTTCGGACATGACAAAACAACATCGAAGTACTAAAGCATCCGCAACCATGGATGGGGTTCGTTAGGCCCAATAGATCTATCTTTAGGATTCGCGTCAATTAGTAGATCGGTTTACTAATTCTTAGGTTACCAAGCAAAAGGGGCATATTCGGCTTCGATCATTCACCCATATAATGTAGTTTCAATTACTTGTGTCTATTTCGTAAAACATTTATAAAAATTGCGCATGTATTCTCAGCCCAAAAATATAAAGGGTAAAAAGGCAAATGAAACTCACTTTCACAGATTTTTACTTCGTCGGGAAGTAAGACTTGGCCACTGGTCGATTCACGAACCTATAACAAATATGTACATACATATCAAAGTATGTTCAAAATATATTTACAACATTTTTAATACGTTTTACTGTTTTAAATTTATTAAGTCAGCTGTCCTCGTTAGTAACCTACAACTAGTTGTCCATAGTTAGATGTACAGAAATAAATCGATATATATTATCTTGAATCAATCCACGACCCAGTGTATACATGTCTCTGGCTAGATCACAACTCAAAGTATATATATTTTTGTAATCAACCTCAACCCTGTATAGCTAACTCCAACATTACTGCATATAGAGTGTCTATGGTTATTCCAAATAATATATATACATGGGTCGATATGATATGTCAAAACATTTGCATACGTATCTATGGTATCCCAAGATTACATTAGAATACATGTATAATACAATATAAGTTAGCTAGGATATGATTTGTATAGAATTGTTACAATATTTCCCGTAGCTACAACAATCAAAAAATATCCAATCTTGTTTTACCCATAACTTCTTCGTTTTAAATCTGATTTGAGTGAATCAAATTGATATGGTTTCATATTGAACTCTAATTTATGAATCTAAACATTAAAAGTATAGGTTTATAGTCGTAAAAATAAGTTACAAGTCATTTTTGTAAAGGTAGTCATTTCAGTCGAAAGAACGGCGTCTAGATGACCATTTTGGAAAACATACTTTCACTTTGAGTTTAACCATGATTTTTGGATATAGTTTCATGTTCATAATAAAAATCATTTTCCCAGAAGAACAACTTTTAAATCAAAGTTTATCATAGTTTTTATTTAACTAACCCAAAACAGCCCGCGGTGTTACTACGACGGCGTATATCCGGTTTTACGGTGTTTTTCGTGTTTTCCGGTTTTAAATCATTAAGTTAGCATATCATATAGATATAGAACATGTGTTTAGTTGATTTTAAAAGTCAAGTTAGAAGGATTAACTTTTGTTTGCGAACAAGTTTAGAATTAACTAAACTATGTTCTAGTGATTACATGTTCAAATCTTTGAATAAGATAGTATTATATGTATGAATCGAATGATGTTATGAACATCATTACTACCTCAAGTTTAGTAGGTAAACCTACTGGAAGTGACAAGAAATGATCTAGCTTCAAAGGATCTTGGATGGCTTGAAAGTTCTTGAAGTAGAATCATGACACGAAAACAAGTTCAAGTAAGATTATCACTCGAATTAAGATATTTATAGTTATAGGAATTGAATCAAAGTTTGTATATGAGTATTACCTTGATTTAGAATGATATCTTACTGTAAACAACAAGGATTTCTTGAGGTTGGATGATCACTTTACAAGATTGGAAGTGAGCTAGTAAACTTGAAAGTATTCTTGATTTTATGAAACTAGAACTTGTAGAATTTATGAAGAACACTTAGAACTTGAAGATGGAACTTGAGAGAGATCAATTAGATGAAGAAAATTTAAGAATGAAAGTGTTTGTAGATGTTTTTGGTCGTTGGTATATGGATTAGATATAAAGGATATGTAATTTTGTTTTCATGTAAATAAGTCATGAATGATTACTAATATTTTTGTAATTTTATGAGATATTTAATGCTAGTTTCCAAATGATGGTTCCTACATGTGTTATGTGACTCACATGGGCTGCTAAGAGCTGATAAAAGGAGTGTATATACCAATAGTACATACATTTAGAAGCTGTGTATTGTACGAGTACGAATACGGCTGCATACGAGTAGAGTTGTTGATGAAACTGAACGAGGATGTAATTGTAAGCATTTTTGTTAAGTAGAAGTATTTTGATAAGTGTCTTTAAGTCTTTCAAAAGTGTACGAATATATATTAAAACACTACATGTATATATATTTTAACTGAGTCATTAAGTCATCGTTAGTCGTTACATGTAAATGTTGTTTTGAAACCTTTAGGTTAACGATCTTGTTAAATGTTGTTAACCCATTGTTTATTATATCTAAAGAGATGTTAAATTTTTACATTATCATGATATTATGATATATTAATATATCTTAGTATGATATATATACAGTTAAATGTTGCTACAACGATAATCGTTACATATATGTCTCGTTTCGAAATTCTTAAGTTAGTAGTCTTGTTTTACATATGTAGTTCATTGTTAATATACATAATGACATGTTTACTTATCATTTATCATGATTAAACATAGTGTAACAATATCATATTATGATTCATATGTAATTAGTAAGACGTTGTTATAACGATAATCGTTATATATATCGTTTCGAGTTTCTTAATTCAATAAACACAATTTTATGTATATATATGTCATCATATAGTTTTTACAAGTTTTAACGTTCGTGAATCACCGGTCAACTTGGGTGGTCAATTGTCTATATTAAACCTATTTCAATTAATCAAGTCTTAACAAGTTTGATTGCTTAACATGTTGGAAACACTTAATCATATAAATATCAATTTCATTTAATATATATGTAACGACCCGTCCTTATCCACCTGAACGAAGTCATCAACATTTGGTCCCATTGCGAGGCGATGACTTAAATATGCCATGAACGACTCCAAGTAATATCTCTAAAATGAGCAAATGCACAGCGGAAGGTTTCTTTCATACCTGAGAATAAACATGCTTTAAAGTGTCAACCAAAAGGTTGGTGAGTTCATAGGTTTATCATAACAATCATTTCAATATCTTAATAGACCACAAAATTTCATATACACAAACATTTTAATAAAAATATTCTAAGTGGTTGAGCACTTGGTAACCATACTTAACATTTAAACAACGTCGCATATTCCCTTTATTATGAAATCTCACTATACCGTACCAAGTGTAGTCACCGAAACGAAGTACTGTGCAACCGTTGAATACTGGTCGTCCAGTCCGGTTGGGGTTGTCAGGCCCGATAGATCTATCAACAGGATTCGCGTTTACAATACCCATGTAAATAATAGTTACCAAGCTACAGGGAAGTATGCCAGTGGTACAACTCAACGTAGAATATATTTTAAGTACTTGTGTCTATTTCGTAAACATTTATAAAAGCAGCGCATGTATTCTCAGCCCAAAAATATATATTGCAAAAGCAATTAAAAAGGGAGCAAATGAAACTCACCTAATGTATTTTGTAGTAAAAATACATATGACTATATTGAACAATGCAGGGTTGGCCTTGGATTCACGAACCTATATCATTTATATATATATTAACACATATAATCATAATCGAACAAGTTATATGTATATATATATATATTATTTCAATTGTTTATATTTTTATATCTATATGCATACTTTTATATAAGTATCTTAATAACAATTTTTATTGTAATAATAATAATAATAATAATAATAATAATAATAATAATAATAATAATAATAATAATAATAATAATAATAATAATAATAATAATAACAATAATAATAATATTATTATTAATAATGATACTAGTAATTAGTAAAAATGATACTAATGATGATAATAATATTAATGTTAAAACTAATAAAAGTAATGTTAATAATAATAATATTACTAATGATACTTTTAATAATAATAATAATAATAATAATAATAATAATAATAATAATAATAATAATAATAATAATAATAATAATAATAATAATAATGATAATTATAATATAATAATAATAATAATTTGATAATGAAAACTACCTCAATAATCTTATAAAAAAAAATAATGTCCCGGCCAAGACTCGAACCCGAGACCTCTCGCTAACCCAACACAATATCAAACCACTCCACCACTTCTACTTTTCTGATTTAAATTGGATTTAAATTTATAAAACCCATTTCTGTGTTTTATTCTTCATAACATCATCATTATTATGATACGGTATCATCATCATTTATGTTCTCCATTTCCACCATCGTTATCATCATAATCACCATCATGTACTACCTCTTCATAGTTTCGATGTTGTTGTTTATTGTTCGATTTGTTTTATGGAAAATTGTAACAGAAAACATCAACAATTAAAGTGGTACACCATGTGGCGGTTGAATCCTCGAACCACAGCAGAAACACGGCACAGCAGCAGTCCAACGAAATGGTCTAAGTTGGGTCACGGCCCAACAACACTACAACACATAGCCCAACATGGTAACTAGTGATTGACAGTCCAATTGTAATTCGAATCCTACTGGCCCGATCACATCATAATAGTATTACGGCTTCTAAAATCTCAAGCTTGTTAATCTATCTTCTTAGGATTCCATTATTCAAAATGTCCCCACAATAATTTATCACCTAATTTATTCGGTGGAGACAAGAGGTGGACAAATTGTTTGCTTCTTTTTTTTATATGTGCACGATAGCACTACTAATAATATTTTCTTCATTGTTATTTAAAAACAGAAACTAAGGGAGAGAAAAATAAGAGAGATTAAGGTGGTGACCGATGGTTGTGAGGGTGGTCTCCGGGAATCAGAAGAATAGCCGTTGCAGTTGCAGTTGTGGGTTCTCGCATGAATAAGAAGATGACAAAAAAAAATAACAAGTAGAACTTTTGATGGGTGACGGTAAGGTTTGAGAAAAATGGTGATGAAAGGTGATGAAGGTGTAATTGAAGGTTTACTTGGGTGTGTGTATGTCAAATAGTAGTAGTTGCAAACCAAAACGAGTAACATGATTTGGTTTATGGTCTTGATCGTTCAAGAGACAGGGACAAGTAGCAGTTGTGGTCCGATGTAGCTGCAAAAATTTTGATGGTTATGGTGGTGTGTGGTTTTAATGAGAGCTGCAAAACAGAAACATTTGTAGCAGTAGCAACAATGGTGTTGAGTTTGTGTTTGGAGCATGAGAGAAAAGAAATAGACATAGTTGCTGTAGCAGATGAGGAGTAATTAAAACAAGTTGCAGGTTCACTGTAGCAGTGGTAATGATTGTGAAGGATTTGTGATCGAGCAGAAAGTGGTGGTGATATGTTGTTCATGATGGTGTTGTTTAAATGTTGATCATGGTCGTTAACAATAGTGGCAATGGTGATGTGGGTTTCAATATGTTTGTCGATTACTCAAAGACGAAAATCAAGGTGATGATTAAGGTGGTTGTTCATGGTTCTCGGTTGCAAAATTAGGAGAGAGAGAGAGAGAGAGAAGAGAGAGAGAGAGAGGTGGTCCGAAGGTGGTTCTATGGTGGTCGTGTTGGTGTAGACGAAACAAAAAAACATGAAGCCAAATGGTGGTAACCGAGGATCACAATGGTGTGATGGTTGTTTAGATAGTTTTCGATGTTTTGTTCGGACAAGAACATGTTGGAAGTGGGTTTGTGTTGCTTGAATTAGCAAATGAGAGGTCTTGTGGATGTTTCTTGGAAAGAATTAGAAACAGAAATGAAATGGTGAAAAATGGTCAATTATGTAATGTTGTATATGTATATATATGTGTATATATATATATATATATATATATATATATATATATATATATATATATATATATATATATATATATATATATATATATATATAGTATATATAAGATGTAGTTGTAGTAATATATTAATATGCCAGTTATAATGAATCAGATTGATGATTCTTTAAGTGAAAATAACGTGTAACAGAAAATAAAGTAGGAGTCTTAATCCCAATCAATAATATAATACTTTACATAAGAATCACGGACGGAATAGGAAGGAGCAGCTGAAGATATTTAGATTTACCTACCCACAGTTCTAACGGACTATTATATCGTGCCTCGTTGTTCACTCAGTGGCGAATAAAAAGTCTTCGGAAAAATCCCAAAATTTTAATTTAAGTATCTTTATTTATTTAGGTCTTTATGGTATAAAATTTAGTAATTAATTTAATAAATAAAAATTACATCGACAGTCCCTCTCATTTATGGGTAAAATATAAAAAGTTTAAAAATTAAATATCTAGGTCCTAAATACATTTTTAGTAAGCCTAAAATATATAGAACTCATTTTCAGATCACCGTTAAAAGAAAAGGGTTCCGAATTCAAAGTGAACCTCTTAAAAGAGACCTTTAAGTCATATCTTATAATCTCGTTGATAACTATAATAAATTTATATCGAAACAAAATACGTTCATATAGAATATTATATATCTAATGCACATAATTGTTCGTGAATCACTAGACGTGGTAAAAGGGTAATTGGTTACATGAATATAGTTTCAACTTTTCAAGACTCAACCTTACGAACTTTGCTTATCGTGTCGGAATCATATAAAGTTTATAGTTTAAATTTGGTCGGAAATTTCCGGGTCATTACAATATATAAACATGGAAAAGTTCGGGTCACTACAGTACATACCCGTTAAATAAATTTCATCCCGAAATTTTAAGCAGTTGGAGGTGTTGACGTATCTTCTGGAAATAAGTGCAGGTATTTCTTCATCATCTGGTCTTCTCGTTCCTAGGTGAACTCGGGTCCTCTACGAGCATTCCATCGAACCTTAACAATTGGTATCTTGTTTTGTTTAAGTCTTTTAACCTCACGATCCATTATTTCGACGGGTTCTTCGATGAATTGAAGTTTTTCATTGATTTGGATTTCGTCTAATGGAATAGTGAGATTTTCTTTAGCAAAACATTTCTTCAAATTCGAGACGTGGAAAGTGTTATGTACAGCCGCGAGTTGTTGAGGTAACTCAAGTCGGTAAGCTACTGGTCCGACACGATCAATAATCTTGAATGGTCCAATATACCTTAGATTTAATTTCTCTCATTTACCAAATCGAACAACGCCTTTCCAAGGTGCAACCTTAAGCATGACCATCTCTCCAATTTCAAATTCTATATCTTTTTTTTTAATGTCGGCGTAGCTCTTTTGTCGACTTTGGAAGGTTTTCAACCGTTGTTGAATTTGGATGATCTTCTCGGTAGTTTCTTGTATTATCTCCGGACCCATAATCTGTCTATACCCCACTTCACTCCAAGAAATCGGAGACCTGCACTTTCTATCATAAAGTGCTTCAAATGGCGCCATCTCAATGCTTGAATGGTAGCTGTTGTTGTAGGCAAATTCTGCCAACGGTAGATGTCGGTCCCAACTGTTTCTAAAATCAATACCACATGCTCGTAGCATGTCTTCAAGCGTTTGTATCGTCCTTTCGCTCTGCCCATCAGTTTGTGGATGATAGGCAGTACTCATGTCTAGACGAGTTCCTAATGCTTGCTGTAATGTCTGCCAGAATCTTGAAATAAATCTGCCATCCCTATCAGAGATAATAGAGATTGGTATTCCATGTCTCAGATGACTTCCTTCAAATACAGTCGTGCTAACTTCTCCATCTTGTCATCTTCTTTTATTGGCAGGAAGTGTGCTGATTTGGTGAGACGATCAACTATTACCCAAATAGTATCAAAACCACTTGCAGTCCTTGGTAATTTAGTGATGAAATCTATGGTAATGTTTTCCCATTTCCATTCCGAGATTTTGGGTTGTTGAATTAGACCTGATGGTTTCTGATGCTCCGCTTTGACCTTAGAACACATCAAACATTCCCCTACGTATTTAGCAACATCGGCTTTCATACCTGGCCACCAAAAATGTTTTTTGAGATCCTTGTACATCTTCCCCGTTCCAGGATGTTGATGTCAAAGCTAAGGTATACGAAATAGTTTATATTTTACTAGGAAAAACTATTAAATACGATACAATTTTACACAAGATATTTATTTATTTATAGAATGGATATACTTAAACCTTGCTACAACACTTATAGGCAGTGTACCTAATCGTACAGTAGTGTAGTTTTTAGTAAGTCCGGTTCGTTCCACAGGGAATCCTTTTTTTTTAAACAAAGCTCAACGCTATATTAGTTTACTTTTATAAAAATACAAATATATATATAAGTAATATTATTATTATAAAGGGGGGTTTTTACCGTTTAATGACCGGTTTGTCGATTTTAAAACTTTAGTCGTAGTTAAAACCAAATGTAAAATATTAAAAATAAATAAAAGACTTAATTTAAAGCGTGAAGTAAATAACGATAAATGAAATTACGAATAATAAAAGTGCGATAAAATAAACTTGCGATAATTAAAAAGTACGATAATTAAAAGTGCAATTAAATACAATAACAATAAAAATGCGATAATTAGAAGTGCAATTAAATATAAAATAAAGGAAATTAAATATGAAATAAAAGAATTATGCTTATTTAAATTTCCGCAATCATGATGTTTGACGTGTTGATTTTAGTTTTATGCCCATGGGTTAATTGTCCTTTGTCCTGGATTATTTAATATGTCCGTCTGGTTTTTGTCCATAACAGTCCATCAGTCATAAATATAAAGTGCGAGTGTCCTCGTCAAATTATCCTTATACCCGAAGTTAAATATTCCAACTAATTGGGGATTCGAATTGTAACAAGGTTTTAATACTTTGTTTAATGAATACACCAGGTTATCAACTACGTGTAAACTAAGGTTTTACTACTTTGTTAGCAATTACACCAATTACCCTTGAATGTAATTTCACCCCTGTTTTAATTATTCTAGTGGCTATTAATCCATTCCCGTGTCCGGTTAAATGAACGATTATTCGTACATATAAATACCCCGCCCATCGTGTCCGATCGAGTGTATATGGTAATTTATAGGGACGCCCAATTATAAATCTTTATATTAACATTAACAAACTTTCATTTAGTTAAACAAATATAAAGCCCATTAATAGCCCATAGTCTAATTTCCACAAGTGTCGTTCTTTTGTCCAAACCCCAATTATGGTACAAAGCCCAATTACCCAATTTTAGTAATTAGCCCAACATCATGATTACTTCGTTTTAAATAAGCATAATAATAACTTAGCTACGAGACATTAATGTAAAAAGGTTGAACATAACTTACAATGATTAAAAATAGCGTAGCGTTACACGGACAGAATTTCGACTTACACCCTTACAACATTTGCTAACATACCCTTATTATTAGAATTATAATTAAAATTAAAATTAAAATATAAATTATATATGTATATATATATATCGTATGAATGAGGAGAAAAAAGATGGATGAAAATGATCAGATTTCGGTTTGCTTTATAGGAAGTTTCAAAACTGGGGGCTCCGCGACTCGCGGCCATTTTGGCCTTCAAACTCCGCGAGTCGCGGAGTTTGAAATTCCAGCTCACACTTTGGAGTCTTTCTCTGCCGACGGTTTTTATTTATAAATATAATATATATATAATTAATATAATTAATTATATATTATATTATATTTATATACATAGTTAACTTGTAATTTTTAGTCCGTTGCGTCGAGCGTTGAGAGTTGACTCGGGTCCCGGTTCCGGATTTTCGAACGTCCTTGCGTACAATTTTATATTTTGTACTTTGCGTTTTGAATTTTTTACTTTTGTAATTTCGAGACGTTTCTTATCAATAATTGGAACCTTTTTGATTGTCTTTTGTACTTTTGAGCTTTTTGGTAGTTTGCGTCTTCAATTCGTCGAATCTGTCTTTTGTCTTCACCTTTTATTATTTAAACGAATATCACTTGTAAATAGAACAATTGCAACTAAAAGCTTGTCTTTCTTGAGGAATAATGCTATGAAATATATGTTCGTTTTTAGCATTATCAAATATTTCCACACTTGAGCGTTGCTTGTCCTCAAGCAATATCGTCTTGAAATACTAGAATCACTTCTTTATTCTTCACACTTTGTACATCAGTGATTTTCTATACGGCGGTATAAACAATGGTAGTAACGATATGGTTTACAGTCCCACATGACTATAAAAATTTAGATCCATTAAGGAAATTGGATCTTTATGAAAACATTTGATCTTTTGAAAATTAAATCTAGTTTTTACCCTAGATAAGTTTTCCGGAATAACCCTTTACCGGTGTTTGCAAAATATTTTTGTGGGTTTGGTGGGTTTCAGATTTGAAAATTTTAGCTCAAAACTTGCGGTTTTGTGTCACCCACTTGCTAACCTTGTATTTGGAAAGCAACACGTCCAGTTTACTTGTCCCGTATATTACCTTTCGGTAAACTACCGTCCGGTTGTAAAGGAAAGCGTTGAACAAGCAACTGTTAAGGCAATGTCCCCTGACATGCTTTTAATTATGGTCTATAACGTGTCGGACGCAATTACTATCCTTGGTAGGAGCAATAGTAAAGCTCACCCTTATAATTTTTCGGTATGGCACAAGGTCCTGTCTTTGACCACTATGCAACCACCGTTCTTACGGTTGACACCCGATTTGGTTCAGGTGACCTAATGAATTCCAGGTGAATTCCTAGGATTTTACGTTCAATGGTAATGAACGCATTAAAAATAGGGTTTTCAGAAAACAAATCAGTTTGTAATTTTGATCAAAATATTTTCTCGTTCAAGCTCGAGTTTAGATATCATTGAATTCCATGAGTTTGTAATTCTCAATCTTTAAGGTCAATCTCTAGGATTGAGTAATATCAGTCTTAAAAGCTGATTTTTAATCTTTAAGGAGATTATCCTTTCTGGGGATCTGATTCATTAGTCTTATCCAGCTAATTTGCATGGTGCCCCCCATTTTACAAGATAAATCCTTCTCATGGTTAGGATAAATCTGACCACATGGCGACCCTGTTTGATGCTGAGGTCCGTGGATTTCCTGCTGATTTTAGTGATGACTTTTTTAGATTTTTCGTCAACCTACAGCTGGTCTGGACGACAACTTCTTGACCTAAATCAAGAAGCGCGTGTCTTTTTCGGAAGACTTTACTTCCTTTTAATGATGGAATTGATTCATCGTGTAGATCCATCTTTTCTTTTCTTTCATCGGGTAAAATATTTAATTTAGTCCAAAACAAAAGTATTTTCAGTTATTTGTTACAGATATATGTGACATATGTTTAAGATAACTTGGTAAATTTTCCCACACTTGGCTTTTATTTTCCTTTTTATCGTCCTCTATTCCATTTTAAATGAATTTTAACATTTTGGTTTGTTTCTCAATTTATGTCCTTTCCGAGGTAACAATAATTTCGGTGTTAAAACCTAGTTTTATCGTTCATAAATATGTATAAACATGATTTTGAGTTCATTTAATTGAAAATTTTTAAAAATTTTACTAGAATTGGGTAGTCAGTATATAAGACTAGGGCTGTTCTTTATTATCAGAGAGCACTAGATTCTAATACAACTACTGCTTTACTAGTATTTTTAATGGTAACCAAGTGTATAAAGTAAAAAATTTTAAAATCCGAAAGAATTTAACCCCTTCCCACACTTAAGATCTTGCAATGCCCTCATTTGCAAGAAATCAGTAACTATTTAAATTATTGAGGGCGATTTGTGTGAAAATGATTAAATTTTACCAAAGTTTCCAAATATATTGGCGTTTGTTTGCTGAATGATAAATGGTGCACATCATTTGTTCATTCCGTCTTGTTGTTATTTCACATATATTTTGCATCTTGTCGTCAAAATTAGTTGCTTTTGCTGAACTTAATGCCAGTCTTTAAAAATGCGTTGTTTTACCCTGTTGTGTACATAAGATAAACTGCAAACATATATACATATTTTTGAAGTTTGGTATATTACCCCACATTCAAAAATTATTAAAATCTAAGAATAAAAGTTAGATAATTATAAAAATGATTACAATATTAACAAAAGTATTAAACGTATCAATCATTACAAATTACAAAATAAAAAATAAAAAATAATAATAAGTAAACTAAGGATGATATTGGTACCAATAGGGGTTCCAGGCATAACCATAGGTGCTATAGAATGCTTCGGCAGGGTCATACGTAGGATACGGTGGCTGCATCTCTATAGACCAGGGAGGGAAGATGGGTTTCGGTGTAGGAATATAGTTTCTACCTATATGTTGGCAATGAGCTATGATTTGGTTCTGATGAACTTGCCAATCTTCAAATGCTCTCTGTCTAGCATTTTCGTATTCCTGAGAAGCTATAAACCTTTGCATTTCTTGCATCTCATTCCCCCCTCCTACATTACCTTGCTGTTGGTTTCTCTCCACCTGTGGATGTCTACCATGGTATCGTACTGCGGCGTTATTTCGCCTCTTCAAAACTTTCGCACCATGGTATACATTTAAACCTATAGTATCGCGGGGTTCTGGTTCTTCTACTAATAATCCCCCCCGACTTATATCCACACCGAGATATTCACCAATCAAAGTAATAAAAATACCACCTCCTATTATGCTATGCGGTCGCATCCCCCGAACCATAGCTGATAAATAATAACCCACACAATATGGTATACTTACAGCGCTTTGTGGGTCTCGAATACAAATATGGTAAAACAAATCCTGTTCATTTACTTTTTCCTTGTTCTTACCCCTTTGTGTAATCGAATTGGCTAAAAACCTATGAATCACTCTTAATTCGGCTCTATCTATATCCAAATAAGAGTAATTTCCCCCTTTGAAACGGTGATGGCTTGTCATTTGACTCCACACACCGTGTGTATCAAAATTTTCATCTATCTTTCTACCGTTTAGTATCAACCCTCTACAATCGGCAGATGCTAACTCCTCAGGCGTATATATACGTAAAGCCTGAGCCATGTTGTAACGACCCGCACTTTTTCGATCATACTATACTTATAAGATTAATATTTACATAAATTAAACCTTTCCAACATGATAAGCAATCCAAATTGTCGAGACTTATATTTCCGAAAAGAGTTTTACACAACGTTTGACCGTCTAGTTTGACCGATGATATCACGAACTATACAATATATGATAATTATACGTTTGTGTATATAAATGTATATATACATATTTAACATGATTAATAAATGTTTTAATATCTCATTTTGTATTAATAACAACAAGTTATAAGTATATTTTGAAACTACTAACTTAAGTTTTCAAAACGATAACTATACGTAACGTTATTTGACATAAATACTTAAGACTTATAATGTTATACATATATCGTATAAGTAATGTATTTAATCACTTTTAAGAACTTAAATACATAAAACCATATAAGTGTATTCACAAAAGATAGCTATATTTGAATCCTCATTCCATTTTTCACAAAATTTCTATACGTATATCTAGAGTATAAGTACTCGTATCATACCTAGCTTCTATACGTATTTACTAATAGTAAATACACATCAAATCACCACCTAACCCACCCTTGTTACTGCCCTTAGAGCAAGGTAATTGGAATTTGGATGCATGCATGAATTATTATACAAAAATACAAGAGAAAACCTTGTCTTGTCTCCTCATGGCCACGTTTTTTATGGCCTTTATATGTATCATCATCTTCATTCATTTTACTTCAACTTTCTAGCCAAAACACACACATACTTTGAAGCCTTAAAACCCTTAATCAATTCAGCAAAGTTTCCAAGAAGATCTAGCTTCAAAAACCATACTAAAACACCATAAGAAAACCATACAAAAACACTTCAAGAAAACCCTCCAAGAACACCAACTTACTTCCAATCTTTCATCCACTTCTATCACCCTTTTGATTCTAGCTTCTTACTTCTCTCTTACAGCAACTTCATCCAAGGAACTTGAGGTAGAATCTATGTTCATAACCTTATTCGATTCATATATATATAGCTATCTTATTTTGTGGTACAAAAGTTTAACAACAAGAACATAGTTTGAATGTTTTCAAACTTGTTTGCAAACTAAATAGATCCTTCTAACTTAACTTTTAAAATACTTCAAGACCTGTAATATAACTTATGTATATGCTAATTTAACAAGGTAAAACTTGGTTTTTCAAAGTATAAGTATTTTTAGAAAAATGGTCATTAAATGATTTTGTTGTAACAAAAATGTTTAACTTCATATGTTTCACTAATGTTTCACTTATGCCGTATGATTTTGAATACAAACCAAGGTATTTACAGTTCATAGTCTTAAAGAAGAACTCGATCCAAGAAGATGGCAATTTGAATCAACGAAAACGGATTTGTAACGAAGAAACTATGACCGAAACAAAATTGGTTATCCTAGATCATTTCAACTACGGGATCAATTGGAAAAAAATGATATAAATCACATATTTCTAAGATAACATGATATTTTATATATATGTACTTATAATTCAATTTTATATGGTTCAGGATCACCCGTAAACAACACGAGAAGATTAATCATAAGATCCCATGATTGTACGCAACACGTCATTTGACAACACCGGTACCATGGGTCAAGATTAATCTCGACCAATACATATACGATGGGTTTTTTATTTATTTCGTTGGGGGTTTTATTTATTTCATTGCGGGTATATTAAACATCTAAAAATGAACCATTAAAATTGAATTACTAACATCGGACTGCTAACTACGGACTAAGGAATTATTCAAAGTATTAAAAGTATAACAAGTATATATTTATAACGTTTGTTTAAAAATGAAAACATATTGATATATTATATATGGATAGGTTCGTGATATCAACCGGAAGACCGAGTCAAATTATTTATATCATCAAGACAAGAGTGAGTATATAGTCCCACTTTTAAACTCTAAATATTTCGGGATGAGAATACATGTATTTTATGTTTTACGATATGGACACAAGTAACTGAAAAATATATTCTACGTTGAGTTGTACCACTGGCATACTTCCCTGTAGCTTGGTAACTAATATTTACAGCAGTATTGTAAACGCGAATCCTGTTGATAGATCTATCGGGCCTGACAACCCCAACCGGACTGGACGACCAGTATTCAACGGTTGCACAGTACTTCGTTTCGTGACTACACTTGGTACGGTGTAGTAAGATTTCATAATAAAGGGAATATGCGACGTGATTAAATGTTAAGTATGGTTACCAAGTGCTCAACCACTTAGAACATTTTTATTAAACTGTTTATATACGAAATCTTGTGGTCTATATATATATTGCTGCCGGCATTAAACCTATATCTCACCAACTTTATGTTGACCTTTTAAAACATGTCTATTCTCAGGAGATTACTAAAGCTTCCGCTGCATCATGTTGGATCTAACCAGGATCTTGCGTACGCATGTTTGTGTCAAAAATAAAACTGCATATCCGAGATGTTGTATTGTAAAATATGCTAGAAACCGTGTTGTTGTCATCATTTGTAAAGTTTGTAAGTCGAAGATTATCGCTAAACGTTAATCTTCTTTTTATTGTCTTAAGCTTGTAACAAAAATAATGGTTATGGTTTGTAATGTATAATATATGCAGTTTTCTTTCAAAAATGTCTCATATAGAGGTCAATACCTCGCAATGAAATCATACGTTATCTAACGCGTTCTTATGGTTAAGGACGGGTTATGACATGTGGTATCAGAGCGGTGGTCTTAGCGAACCAGGTTTGCATTAGTGTGTCTAACCGATAAGTCGTTAGGATACATTAGTAAGTCTGGACTTTGACCGGGTCTGATTTAAAAACCATTGCTTATCATTGTTGGTTAAAATTTATATGTAAATATTATGTAGTACTAATGGGTTAGTTGTTGTATGATAGATGTCGGGCTCAAAACTTGTTATCACATTCAGCGACTCCGAACCAGAATCTTCAGATGGTGTTCCAGTCATTAACCTATCCGATGACGAAAATAATATCTTTGGGGAAGACTCACAAATTCCGGATGAACCAACTATAGAGAATCCGGAAAGTGAACCCGAGGAGGAAAGTGAACCCGAGGAGGAAAGTGAACCCGAGGAGGAAAGTGAACCCGAGGAGGAAAGTGAACCCGAGGAGGAAAGTGAACCCGAGGAAGAAATACAGGAAATTACAAAGGACGAGTTCGAACTAGGAAAGAAACGAAAAGCTAGTGAATTAGAAAATCCAAATCCCGAGTTTAATGAGAATGAAGTGGCACCAATTCCACTCAACACTACCACCCCTATCCCCGCTATTCCTATTAGTGCTATCCCCGCATCTAGTTCTTCGGCACCTCAGCCAAAACGTAGGGAGACAGCTAGGATTCGCGTTGGGGGATTCCCTGGACATAAATGTTTTGGGAAATAGACCAAACGATGCGCTGTCAAATTAAACCATGGAATCAAATAATGTTTTGTATAATATTATTAGTGTGGTTTGTTTAATGTTCGATGTAAGATAAGCATATGTAAAATAGCGAAGTATGAAATGCAATAATTTTCCATGGTTAAGTATTATTTAGATTGTAGTAATTGGTTCTGTACTAAGCTATTAAGTATGAACATTAACGGGTAGGTACTACCCTAGATATAATTATAAAACGCTAATAAGAAGAAAAGGCTTTTATAATAATACCTGGTTCATATTATTAACAAGCTATAATGTACTATAAATACACACTACATCTATAATAATCCATGTGAATAATTATTTTCTTTCATTAGGAAATGGCGCGATTGAACCGAATGACGGAACAAGAAGTCGAGAACTTCATCAACCAGCGAGTCAATGATAGAATGCTATGGGTCGAAGCTGCAAGAGCTACTGCAGTTAATCCAAATCCTCGTGTAGGATGCTCCTACAAGACGTTTCAAGCTTGCAAACCTTCATCATTCAGTGGAACGGAAGGACCTATCGGTTTAACCCGATGGATAGAAAAGATGGAGACGGTGTTCAAAATCAGCGGTTGTGATGAAAAAGACATGACCAAGTATGCATCGTGCACTTTACAAGATAGTGCACTCACATGGTGGAAGAATTATGTGAAGGCGGTAGGAGGAGATGTAGCTTATGATACTCCATGGGAAGAATTCAAAACAATGATAATCACCGAGTATTGTCCAAGGAATGAGGTTATTAAGTTAGAAGATGAGTTACGAAGTTTGAAGGTGGTTGGTACTGAAATCACCAACTACAACCAGCGATTCATGGAATTAGTTTTGCTATGTCCTGAATTGGTTCCAACCGAAGAACGGAAGATTGAAATGTACAAAGCTGGTTTGCCCAAAAAGGTCAAGGCAAATGTTACAGCATCGAAACCTAAGACAATTCATGAAGCTATAACCATGGCAAACGAGCTAATGGATCAGGTCATCATGGATAAGAAAGTATCCAATACTGATGTGAAGGTATCAGGTAACAAAAGAAAGTGGAATGGAAATTATGATCGAGGTAACCAACAACAATCTTTTAAGAAACAAGAAAACACGCAAGGTGCGGGTAGTGGTTTAAGCTTTGGTTATAAAGGACAAAATCCTTTATGTAACCGATGCCACAAACATCACTCTGGCTACTGTAATGTGGTATGCAACAAATGTAATCGAAAGGGTCATCTTGCTGAAGATTGTAGGGCTCTCGTTACAAATACAAATGGTACCAAGACTCCTGCCACCAACGCAAATAGAACTGCTTTGGCTAACATTACTTGTTTTGGGTGTGGAAAACAAGGTCACTATAAGAGCCAGTGCCCGAATCAGAATGGCGAACCTGCACGTGGAAGAGCGTTTGTTATTAATGCTAGAGAGGCACGAGAAGACCCGGAGCTTGTTACGGGTACGTTTACCATTAATAACTTATCAGCATCTATTTTATTTGATACTGGCGCCGATAGAAGTTACGTGTGTATAAATTTTTACACTAAATTGAATTGTTCATCATTACCTCTAGATGCTAAGTACTTGATTGAGTTAGCTAATGGTAAGCTAATTAAAGCCGATAAAATTTGTCGTGATTGTGAAATAAATCTAGCTGGAGAAACGTTTAAAATCGACTTAATACCCGTAGAATTAGGAGGTTTTGATGTAATAGTCGGCATGGACTGGATGTCCAAAATAGGAGCGGAAGTTGTTTGTGCCAAGAAGGCAATTCGTATTCCTGGTAAGGATAAAATACCGGTGATGATTTATGGAGAGAAGGGTAATTCAAAGCTAAAACTCATTAGCTGTTTGAAAGCCAAGAAGTGTTTAGAAAAGGGATGTTACGCTATTTTAGCACATGTTAATAAAGTCGAAAAGAAAGAAAAGTATATCAACGACGTGCCTGTGGCAAGAGATTTTCCTGAAGTTTTTCCGGAAGAATTGCCGGGATTACCTCCATTTAGATCGGTAGAATTTCAAATAGATTTAGTACCAGGAGCTGCACCAGTGGCTCGTGCGCCATATAGACTTGCACCGTCCGAATTAAAAGAACTTCAAAGTCAGTTAAAAGAATTATTGGACCGTGGATTCATACGACCAAGTACATCACCGTGGGGAGCTCCAATTTTGTTTGTTAAGAAGAAAGATGGATCTTTTAGGATGTGTATAGATTATCGTGAATTAAATAAGTTAACTATCAAGAATCGGTATCCACTACCGAGAATTGATGATTTATTTGATCAATTGCAAGGATCATGTGTTTATTCGAAAATTGACCTAAGATCGGGCTATCATCAATTACGTGTCAAAGAAGAAGATATACCGAAAACTGCTTTTCGGACACGCTACGGTCATTACGAATTTTTGGTTATGCCGTTTGGATTGACGAATGCGCCAGCTGTATTCATGGACCTCATGAATCGAGTTTGTAGTCCATATTTAGATAAGTTTGTTATCGTTTTCATTGATGATATTCTTATCAATTCCAAGAGTGAGCAAGAGCATGAGCAGCATTTAAGGTTGATATTAGAGTTGTTGAGAAAAGAACAGCTATATGCTAAATTTTCTAAATGTGCTTTCTGGTTGAAAGAAGTACAATTTCTTGGCCACGTTGTTAGTAGCAAAGGAATTCAGGTTGATCCAGCAAAAATTGAAGCCATTGAAAAATGGGAGACTCCTAAGACACCAATGCAGATACGTCAATTTTTGGGTTTAGCCGGTTATTATAGAAGGTTTATTCAAGATTTTTCCCGAATAGCTAAGCCGTTGACAGCATTAACGCAAAAAGGGAAGAAATATGAATGGACTTCGGAGCAGGAGAACGCATTTCAAATACTGAAAAAGAAGTTAACTACGGCGCCTATTTTATCGTTACCAGAAGGGAACGATGATTTTGAAATATATTGTGACGCTTCGCGACAAGGTTTTGGTTGTGTTCTTATGCAACGAAAGAAAGTAATTGCATTTGCATCCCGACAATTGAAGATTCACGAGCGGAATTATACGACGCATGATCTAGAATTGGGAGCAGTCGTGTTTGCATTGAAGATGTGGAGACACTACTTGTATGGGGTCAAATTCACTGTGTTTACTGATCATAAAAGCCTTCAACATATTTTCGATCAAAAACAATTGAACATGAGGCAACGTAGGTGGGTCGAGTTAATAAACGACTATGATTGTGAAATTCGTTATCATCCCGGGAAGGCGAATGTGGTGGCTGATGCTTTAAGCAGAAAAGAACGAGAACCAATTCGAGTACGAGCGATGAACATAAAAATTCGCATGAATCTCAACTCACAAATCAAAGAAGTTCAACGAGAAGCACTTACTAAAGAAAATATAGGAAATGAAATAATGAAGAAGTATGCGAAGCAACTCGTTATGCGGGAAGATGGAATTCGATATTTTGCAAATCGTATTTGGGTACCGAAGTTGGGTGGATTAAGGAAGTTGATATTGAACGAGGCACATAAGACAAGATATTCGATACATCCTGGAGTTGGAAAGATGTACCAAGATCTTAAGACGCATTATTGGTGGCCTAATTTGAAGACAGACGTTGCAACATATGTTGGGGAATGTTTAACTTGTTCAAAAGTCAAAGCAGAACACCAGAAGCCGTCAGGGTTACTTCAACAACCAGAAATTCCAGAATGGAAATGGGACGGTATTACCATGGATTTCATCACGAAGTTACCAAAGACTGCCTGGGGATACGACACCATTTGGGTAATTGTTGATCGTCTTACCAAGTCTGCACATTTCTTACCTATAAAGGAAACGGATAGAATGGAGAAACTATTACGATTGTATATAAAGGAAGTTGTTTCAAGGCATGGAATACCTATTTCCATTATATCCGATCGTGATAGTAGATTTACCTCAAAATTCTGGCAATCACTACAGGAGGCACTAGGAACTCGGTTGGATATGAGTACCGCATATCATCCACAAACCGATGGACAGAGTGAGAGAACGATTCAGACTCTCGAAGACATGCTCAGGGCATGTGTGATCGATTTTGGAAACGGATGGGATAAATATCTACCGTTAGCAGAATTCTCGTATAATAATAGTTATCATGCGAGCATTGGAGCTGCGCCATTCGAAGCATTGTACGGAAGGAAGTGTAGATCTCCTATCTGTTGGAATGAAGTAGGAGATCGACATTTAACTGGTCCCGAAATCATACACGAAACGACCGAGAAGATAGTACAAATCAAGGAGAGATTGAAAATAGCCCGTAGTCGCCAAAAGAGCTACGCCGATGTTCGAAGGAAACCATTAGAGTTTCAGGTTGAGGACATGGTTATGCTAAAGGTGTCACCTTGGAAAGGTGTAATACGTTTCGGCAAAAGGGGTAAACTGAACCCAAGGTACGTAGGCCCGTTCAAGATCATCGAACGCATTGGACCGGTAGCTTATCGACTCGAGCTACCGCAACAACTCGCCGGAGTACATAATACCTTTCACATCTCGAACCTTAAGAAGTGTCTTGCAAAGGAAGACCTTACCATTCCTCTTGAAGAAATCCATGTCGACGAGAAACTACAATTCGTCGAAGAACCAATCGAAATCATGGACCGTGAAGTTAAAAAGCTCAAACAGAGCAATATACCGATTGTTAAGGTTCGTTGGAATGCTAGAAGAGGTCCCGAGTTTACTTGGGAACGAGAGGATCAGATGAAGCAAAAGTATCCACACTTGTTTCTCGATGACGCAAAATAGGTACAATTTTAAAATTTCGGGACGAAATTTATTTAACGGGGAGGTAATGTAACGACCCGCACTTTTTCGATCATACTATACTTATAAGATTAATATTTACATAAATTAAACCTTGCCAACATGATAAGCAATCCAAATTGTCGAGACTTATATTTCCGAAAAGAGTTTTACACAACGTTTGACCGTCTAGTTTGACCGATGATATCACGAACTATACAATATATGATAATTATACGTTTGTGTATATAAATGTATATATACATATTTAACATGATTAATAAATGTTTTAATATCTCATTTTGTATTAATAACAACAAGTTATAAGTATATTTTGAAACTACTAACTTAAGTTTTCAAAACGATAACTATACGTAACGTTATTTGACATAAATACTTAAGACTTATAATGTTATACATATATCGTATAAGTAATGTATTTAATCACTTTTAAGAACTTAAATACATAAAACCATATAAGTGTATTCACAAAAGATAGCTATATTTGAATCCTCATTCCATTTTTCACAAAATTTCTATACGTATATCTAGAGTATAAGTACTCGTATCATACCTAGCTTCTATACGTATTTACTAATAGTAAATACACATCAAATCACCACCTAACCCACCCTTGTTACTGCCCTTAGAGCAAGGTAATTGGAATTTGGATGCATGCATGAATTATTATACAAAAATACAAGAGAAAACCTTGTCTTGTCTCCTCATGGCCACGTTTTTTATGGCCTTTATATGTATCATCATCTTCATTCATTTTACTTCAACTTTCTAGCCAAAACACACACATACTTTGAAGCCTTAAAACCCTTAATCAATTCAGCAAAGTTTCCAAGAAGATCTAGCTTCAAAAACCATACTAAAACACCATAAGAAAACCATACAAAAACACTTCAAGAAAACCCTCCAAGAACACCAACTTACTTCCAATCTTTCATCCACTTCTATCACCCTTTTGATTCTAGCTTCTTACTTCTCTCTTACAGCAACTTCATCCAAGGAACTTGAGGTAGAATCTATGTTCATAACCTTATTCGATTCATATATATATAGCTATCTTATTTTGTGGTACAAAAGTTTAACAACAAGAACATAGTTTGAATGTTTTCAAACTTGTTTGCAAACTAAATAGATCCTTCTAACTTAACTTTTAAAATACTTCAAGACCTGTAATATAACTTATGTATATGCTAATTTAACAAGGTAAAACTTGGTTTTTCAAAGTATAAGTATTTTTAGAAAAATGGTCATTAAATGATTTTGTTGTAACAAAAATGTTTAACTTCATATGTTTCACTAATGTTTCACTTATGCCGTATGATTTTGAATACAAACCAAGGTATTTACAGTTCATAGTCTTAAAGAAGAACTCGATCCAAGAAGATGGCAATTTGAATCAACGAAAACGGATTTGTAACGAAGAAACTATGACCGAAACAAAATTGGTTATCCTAGATCATTTCAACTACGGGATCAATTGGAAAAGAATGATATAAATCACATATTTCTAAGATAACATGATATTTTATATATATGTACTTATAATTCAATTTTATATGGTTCAGGATCACCCGTAAACAACACGAGAAGATTAATCATAAGATCCCATGATTGTACGCAACACGTCATTTGACAACACCGGTACCATGGGTCAAGATTAATCTCGACCAATACATATACGATGGGTTTTTTATTTATTTCGTTGGGGGTTTTATTTATTTCATTGCGGGTATATTAAACATCTAAAAATGAACCATTAAAATTGAATTACTAACATCGGACTGCTAACTACGGACTAAGGAATTATTCAAAGTATTAAAAGTATAACAAGTATATATTTATAACGTTTGTTTAAAAATGAAAACATATTGATATATTATATATGGATAGGTTCGTGATATCAACCGGAAGACCGAGTCAAATTATTTATATCATCAAGACAAGAGTGAGTATATAGTCCCACTTTTAAACTCTAAATATTTCGGGATGAGAATACATGTATTTTATGTTTTACGATATGGACACAAGTAACTGAAAAATATATTCTACGTTGAGTTGTACCACTGGCATACTTCCCTGTAGCTTGGTAACTAATATTTACAGCAGTATTGTAAACGCGAATCCTGTTGATAGATCTATCGGGCCTGACAACCCCAACCGGACTGGACGACCAGTATTCAACGGTTGCACAGTACTTCGTTTCGTGACTACACTTGGTACGGTGTAGTAAGATTTCATAATAAAGGGAATATGCGACGTGATTAAATGTTAAGTATGGTTACCAAGTGCTCAACCACTTAGAACATTTTTATTAAACTGTTTATATACGAAATCTTGTGGTCTATATATATATTGCTGCCGGCATTAAACCTATATCTCACCAACTTTATGTTGACCTTTTAAAACATGTCTATTCTCAGGAGATTACTAAAGCTTCCGCTGCATCATGTTGGATCTAACCAGGATCTTGCGTACGCATGTTTGTGTCAAAAATAAAACTGCATATCCGAGATGTTGTATTGTAAAATATGCTAGAAACCGTGTTGTTGTCATCATTTGTAAAGTTTGTAAGTCGAAGATTATCGCTAAACGTTAATCTTCTTTTTATTGTCTTAAGCTTGTAACAAAAATAATGGTTATGGTTTGTAATGTATAATATATGCAGTTTTCTTTCAAAAATGTCTCATATAGAGGTCAATACCTCGCAATGAAATCATACGTTATCTAACGCGTTCTTATGGTTAAGGACGGGTTATGACACATGTCTAGTAAAGACATGTGGCGCATCGAACTGCCTAACAAAAATCTAATAAAAGAACGATCGGTTAAACTAGCTACCCGATCATTCAACTCTATACTACATAACAATTCTTCACACCATACTTTATATACAGGTCTACGCATGGTGAATAAACGTACCCAGTCATTAAAAGTAGAATTACCATACCTCTGTACAAGTAATTCCCTAATTGGCCCGGCCAATTCTACATCTTCTAAGGGTCCCCATTCTATGACCCTCGGTACCTCAACAACCTTAGAATGAAGAGTATGCAAACCCCTTTGGTATTTTGGATAATCTATCCAAAGTCTGTCAAATCTCAGGTTCGGGTGCAACTCTTCCAAGTGCATATCAGAAAAGGTCATGACTGGATGAGGTATATCCTGCTTGTAGTAGTTATCCACCTCCTGTTGTTCCGCATTCTCAGCAGGAGCATTGTGGGCTTGGGATGAAGATTCACCCCTTTCAGTCTGCAAAAACACATCAAACACAAATTTTGTGCATCCAAATATGCATTAGTGTCAGCAAAATCATCAATCAAAATAATTACAATGACATTATCAATTTATATCAAACTTAAGCTCATTTTCATTTTTTCATCAAATCTACACTTTTTCAAATAAGCATATACGAAAATGTTCGCCTAGTTCATAATCATTCAACTCAAATAACATGTCAAAATAATCATTACTAGCAATTAAACAAGTCTCAAATGGCATTATCTTTCAAAAATCAAGTTCATGAATTTTAGACTTGAAAAAGTCCACTTTAATTCTCAAAATCATGTTTAGGCTCAAAGTTTGGATCATTTAACTACCTAGACATGTTACACTACTCAATTTAGCAACAATTCATGACAAAAATCGGCCATAACCTGTTTATATCAAAAAGCCCCAAATTTGCTCAAGAACACAAACCCTAGATTACTCAAAAATTGAAGTTTAAGGCTTCTAATCATGTTAAACAGCATCAATCTAGGTTATACAAGCATAATACATAAACAATTTAAGCATAATTACACTAAAAAGCATCAAAATCAAATTGGGGAAAAAATTGCTCAAGAACATAAAATTTCGGATTAAATGGTGTTTAGGTGTAGAAATTTACCGTTTTTCTTGAGTAATTCCTAGATAGCATCCTTCTAAACATGATTTTAGCAAAAGATTTGGTGATTAACGGTTAAAAATTGTGATTTTGGGGGTTTTTTCTCGGGTATTTTCGTGGGTTTTCGCAGTTTATTTTCTGTTGTGGGGAGTGAAACTGAGCTGTTGCAGCTCTTTATTTTTTTTCTGTAATCCGACTCCTCTGCGACTCGCGGTGAATAACTCTTCAAACTCCACGAGTCGCGGAGTTTGATATTTTTTTTTTTATAATAACTTATTAAAACAATTAATTAATTAATTTTAAAATTTTGTTTCCTTTGTTATTTAGGACGAGGTTGTTTCGGATCGATGTCCTAGTCCGTCCTTCGACAAAATTTTAAAATTTGTCTTTTTGTAGCGATTTTTTTAAAAGCTAAGATTTTTGGGTTTTTTAATGTTTTTGGCATACTTTAAATCAATAAGATTAAAAATAATGATAATAAAAGTTCTCGTCCCTCCCTTGGGTAAAGCAATTTCGGTTCAAAGACCTAGTCTTCAACTTACGACGAATTTTAAAAATCATATTTTTAACTTAATGAGATAAAGTAAATTTTTGTTTTTAAATTCACACAACTTAAATATAAAATTCAAAATTAATATTAAAATTTCACACCAAACTTAAAATTTGAAATGCATAAAATTAAAAATTCATATTTTAAAAATTCACACCAAACTTAATTTAAAAATTCATATTATAAATTCATATTAAAAATATTGTTTTTACAAAATTTACAATATTAATTTAAGATTTAAATATTAATTTTAAAAACATGGTAAAAATAAAATTAAAAATCTTTTTGTCTTTTTATCCCACTTTAATCAATCAAATATTATCAAAAATATGCGCCCCTCTTTTCGGTAAAGTAATTTCGGTTCCAAGACCTAATTTAACTCATGACGAATTTTTGAAATATTTTGGGTTGATTGATTAAAGATATTTATACCTTAAGAATAAACGTTAAATTTCGCAGTGATGTAATAAATTTTTGAATAATATCAATAATTTCGGTCGCCAAACCTAATTTTATTCAATACCAATTTAATACTTTTTAGCGAACAAATTAGCGTTTATTATCAAAAGGTTAAAAATAAAAATAAAATAAAAACTGTACAGACATACCTGTGAAATAGATTTCTTAGTTATATGATCTATCCCATTCATAAGATAGTCGGTTTAATTGGTTTTCCATAGCTACATAGGCGTAACCTCGAGCATTCAGTGTCTTTTCTTCTAAACATATGAACGGTCCGTCTCTGCATAAAGTAACAAATTCGGTATTTGAATAGGTTTGATTATTTGAACATTTACCTCCATGTGACCATTTTCCGCATTTGTGACATCGTTCTAGGTGTCGTGCTCTTCTTTTCGCTGCGGATTTTGATTTTCCTTTACCAAATTGTAACTTATTATCTTCGCATCTGGATTCTTTTCTAACTCCGTCCATTCTTTCTCTGATTACTGATACTAATTCACTCGGTAGTATGTCATTATTACGTTTAGTGATCAAAGCGTGTAGCATTAGACCATGGTTTAGTTCACAGGCAGTCTTCATTTCGTAAAAACCTAAAAAAAAATAAAAATTCAGAATGGGGGGAGAAGACTAGTTCTTTAGGGTCTGCTAGGGAAAGACCATTCGGGTTCCATTTTCGAGAACTACATGAAAACAGACAATCTAACTCTAACAGAAATACATATTATCCTTTAAAGACTTGATTCTCCCCACACTTAGTTAGCTGTGGTGTCGAAATTGTGATTAACTTCGTTGTCGACTTCCATCGGACCATGTATGTAATGTTTAACTCTGTGACCATTAACTTTAAATTCAATCCCTTTTGAATTTATTAATTCTATCGTTCCGTATGGGAAAACTCTTTTGACTATGAATGGTCCAGACCATCTTGATTTCAATTTTCCAGGAAATAGCTTGAATCGTGAATTGAAAAGAAGAACTCTGTCTCCTTCTTTAAATTCTTTTGAACTTCTGATTCTTTTATCATGCCATTTCTTCATTTTTTCTTTATAGATTAACGAATTTTCGTATGCTTCATGTCTTAATTCTTCTAATTCGTTTAGTTGACTTAATCGTAGACGTCCGGCTTCATGTAAATCAAGATTACATGTCTTCAAAGCCCAAAATGCTTTGTGTTCAATTTCTACTGGAAGATGACATGCTTTTCCATAAACAAGTCTAAAAGGTGTGGTTCCAATTGGAGTTTTATAGGCTGTTCTAAAAGCCCAGAGTGCATCCTCCAATTTAATGGACCATTCCTTCGGATTTGATCCTACGGTTTTCTCTAGAATACGTTTTAAAGCTTGGTTGGTATTTTCAACTTGTCCACTTGTTTGTGGATGATATGCGGTGGAGATTTTATGAGTTACTCCATATCTTTTAAGAACTTTCTCAAGTTGATTATTACAGAAATGAGTACCCCGATCACTTATTAAAGCTTTCGGTGTTCCAAACCTTGCAAAAAGACGTTTTAAAAAGTTGACTACGACTCGTGCATCGTTAGTTGGGAGAGCTTGTGCTTCCGCCCATTTAGATACATAATCAATGGCTACGAGTATATATAGATTATTATGAGATTTTGGAAATGGACCCATAAACTCAATACCCCAAATGTCAAATACTTCACATACTTGGATGACATTTTGTGGCATTTCATCACGTTGACTTATTTTTCCGGCCCTTTGACATGCATCACAGGATTTGCAAAGAAGGTGTGCGTCTTTGTAAATTGTAGGCCAATAGAATCCAGCTTCATAAACTTTTCTTGCTGTTAGTTGAGGCCCATAATGCCCTCCTGTTGGTCCTGTGTGACAATGGTTTAATATTTTACTAGCTTCATCTCCAAATACACATCGGCGTATTATTCCATCGGGACAACTTTTAAACAGATGTGGATCTTCCCAGAAATAGTGTTTTATATCACTAAAGAATTTCTTTCGTCTTTGGTACGATAATCCTTTTTCAAGGAATCCACAAACTAAGTAGTTTGCATAGTCTGCAAATCATGGGATTTCATTATAATCTATCTTCAATAGATATTCATCAGGAAAGTTGTCTTGTATGGCTGATTCATTTAGAACTTCTAACTCAGGATTTTCAAGACGAGAAAGATGATCAGCGGCGAGATTTTCTGCTCCTCTTTTATCTCGGATTTCAATATCAAACTCTTGTAAGAGTAAGATCCAACGGATTAATCTTGGTTTAGCATCTTGTTTTGAAAATAGGTATCTAAGAGCAGAATGGTCGGTATAGACCACCGTTTTTGCTAGAACGAGATATGATCGAAATTTGTCAAAAGCAAAGACAATAGCAAGGAGTTCTTTTTCAGTAGTTGTATAGTTCGTTTGTGCTCCTTGTAACGTCTTACTAGCATAATATATAGGTTGAAATCGTTTTTCAATCCTTTGTCCTAAAACGGCTCCCATTGCAAAATCACTTGCATCGCACATTAGTTCAAATGGTAGATTCCAATTTGGTGTTATCATGATCGGCGCATTAGTGAGTTTCTCTTTAAGAATATTAAAAGATTTGATACACTCATCTGAAAAGATGAATGGAGCATCCTTTTCTAGGAGTTTATTCATAGGAGTGGCAATCTTAGAAAAATCTTTTATGAAACGTCGGTAAAAATCGGCATGCCCTAGAAAACTCCTAACTCCTCTAACATTGGTGGGATGTGGAAGTTTAGCAATTACATCTACTTTAGCTCTATCCACTTCAATTCCTTCTTTTGAAATTTTATGTCCAAGAACGATGCCTTCTTTAACCATGAAATGGCATTTCTCCCAATTAAGAACTAGATTTGATTTTTCGCATCTAATTAGCATTCGTTCCAGATTAACTAGACATGATTTAAATGTATCACCGAAGACTGAAAAGTCATCCATGAATACTTCCATGCATTCTTCTATCATGTCGTGAAAAATCGCCATCATGCACCTTTGAAAGGTTGCAGGGGCGTTACAAAGTCCAAATGGCATGCGTTTGTAAGCAAAAGTACCATAAGGGCACGTGAATGTGGTTTTCTCTTGATCTTCGGGTGCTATTGGAATTTGAAAATATCCGGAAAATCCATCTAGAAAACAATAGTAACTATTTCCGGCTAATCTTTCCAACATTTGATCTATGAAAGGTAAGGGAAAGTAATCTCTTCTGGTGGCGTCATTTAATTTTCTATAATCAATACACATACGCCATCCTGTTACAGTCCTAGTAGGAATAAGCTCATTTTTCTCATTTGTAATGACAGTCATGCCACCCTTCTTAGGCACGCATTGAACTGGGCTTACCCATGGACTATCAGAGATTGGATAAATTAAACCTGCATCTAGCAGTTTAATAATCTCTTTCTTAACTACATCTTGCATATTAGGATTTAGTCTTCGTTGGCGTTGCACATACGTTTTATGACCTTCTTCCATAAGGATTTTATGTGTGCAATACGAAGGACTTATTCCTTTAATATCATGAATCTTCCATGCAATGGCTGGTTTATGAGCTTTCAACACAGAAATGAGTTGTGATTTCTCATTTTCAGTAAGAGAAGACGATATTATTACAGGTAATTCAGATTCACCATGTAAATAAGCGTATTCCAAATGGTTTGGAAGTGGCTTTAACTCTAATTTCGGAGGTTCTTCTATCGATGATTTATATCGATATCTGTCTTCTTCTTTTAGCATTTGAATTTCTTCTGTTGTTGGTTCATATCCATTAGCTATAAGTGTAGCTAACATTTCAGCTTCATCAATTGGTTCATTACCTTCTCCTAAAGAGCATTCTCCTGTTCCTTGTAATTCTGGAAATTCTTCTAATAATTCTGCATGTGCATCTATAGTTTGAATATAATAACATGTATCATCTGCAGATTGTGGTTGTTGCATTGCTCTATCAACTGAAAAGGTAACACTCTCATCCTCTATACTTAGGGTCAGTTTCTTACCGAACACGTCTATCATTGCTTTAGCCGTGTTTAAGAATGGTCTTCCTAATATGAGAGGAACTTGAGAATCTTCTTCCATGTCCAAAACAACAAAATCTACTGGAAATACTAAAGTACCAACTTTAACTAGCATGTTCTCCATTATCCCTCTAGGATATTTTATTGATCTATCGGCTAGTTGTATGCTTATTCTGGTTGGTTTTAATTCTCCAAGGTCTAGTTTAGTGTATAGTGAATACGGCATTAGATTTATACTAGCACGTAAATCTGCTAATGCTTCTATTGAACTAAGACTACCCAGAAAACATGGAATTGTGAAACTTCCTGGATCAGATAGTTTTTCTGGTATCTTATTCAACAGCACTGCTGAACAATTAGCATTCATAGTAACAGCCGAGAGTTCTTCCATTTTCTTTCTATTTGAGATTAGATCTTTCAAGAATTTAGCATATCTAGGCATTCCTGAAATCACATCAATGAAAGGAAGATTTACATTTATCTGTTTAAACATATCCAAGAATTTGGATTGCTCGGCTTCAAGTTTTTCTTTCTTCATTTTACTCGGGTAAGGAAGTGGTGGTTGGTATGGTTTAACATAAGGTTTAGCCTTAACTGTGTTATCTTCATTAACCTTTTCAACTACCGGTTCTTTTTCCTTATCTTGATCAGGTTGTGGTTCTTGTGGAGTAGGAATGGCTTCATCAGAAGTTACAGGTATTTCAGGTGGTTTAAGTGTTGTACCACTTCTTGTGGTAATGGCTTTAGCTGTTTCATTCCGGGGGTTAGCGTTTGTATCACTAGGTAGACTTCCCGGTTTTCTTTCACCTATTAACCTTGCTAGGTTACTCACTTCTTGTTCCAGATTTTGAATAGAAGCTTGTCGATTTCTAAATGCTTGAGCATTTTGTTCATTGGTTTGTTTCTGAGATGTGAAAAACTGCGTTTGAGTTTCAACTAGCTTTGTCATCATATCTTCTAAATTTGGCTTTTTATCATCGGTTTGTTGTGGTGGTTTGTTTTGAAAATTCGGTCTTTGCTGGTTGTAAGTATTATTGGATACTTGTTGATTGCTAGGACCTTGTTGGTTGTTGTATGGAATATTTCGGTTATAATTTTGGTTTTGATTGTAAATCGGTCTTGGCGGTTGATAATTATTCTGATAATTATTTCCAGGCCTTTGGTTTATGTATGAAATATTCTCTCTTTGTTCCATTGTTAATTCAATACTGAGACAATCTTTTGTTAAATGTGGTCCTCCACACTGCTCACAACTAATTCGTATTGAGTGAATATCCTTAGTCATCTTTTCCATTCGTCTCTCCACAGCATCTATCTTTGCGGAAATGGAATCTAAGTCATGGCTAGAATCGGCTCTAGCTGCTTTAGATGATCTAATGATATCTTTTTCTTGGTGCCACTCATGTGAGTGGGAAGCAGTGTTATCAATAATTTTGTAAGCATCAGTTTCGGTTTTCTTCATAATAGAACCACCAGCTGCTATATCTATGTCTTTCCTTGTAGTGATGTCGCATCCTTGGTAGAATATTTGTACTATTTGACAGGTGTCTAAACCATGTTGCGGACATCCTCTTAATAACTTTCCATATCTTGTCCACGCCTCATATAGAGTTTCATTTGGTTTCTGTGTGAACGTAACAATTTCTGCTTGAAGTCTTACGGCTTTAGATGCAGGAAAGAATTGTTTAAGAAATTTGTCAACTAAAACATCCCATGTATCAATCGCCCCTTCAGGTAACGATTCCAACCAATCTTTGGCTTCTCCCTTTAAAGTCCAGGGAAATAACATGAGATATATCTGTTCATCCTCTACTTCTCGGATTTTAAATAGTGTGCAGATCCTATTAAAGGTACGTAGATGTTCATTTGGATCTTCTTTCGGCGCACCACTAAATTGGCATTGATTAGTCACCATGTGTAGAATTTGTCCTTTGATTTCATAATCTGGTGCATTAATGTCTGGATGAGTAATTGCGTGACCTTGGCCAGTGCGTTTAGCTCTCATTCGGTCTTCCATACTTAAAGGTTCCAGATTCTCCATAATTGAATTTGTTGAATCGGTATCACTAGATGATTCTGATTTAATGGTTCGTTCCTCAACAATCTCTGTTTGAATGATTGGTGGTTCCGGAGGAAAGTTTAGTGGTTCAGGATCTACGAACCGTTCCTGAACATTCTCCGGATTCTCAATTGTGAGGTCGGGTTCAAAAAATGGATTATCGGAAATTTGAACTGAAGTACTTGGTTGACTGGATGACGATTCTAAAGAAAAATCAACGGCGGTTATATTTGCTAAATGTCTTGATCTAGTTACAGGTGGTGAACGTACAAAAGGTGGTGAACGTCTTGCTCGGTGCATTCACTGAATATCCTATTAGTTTTAAAAAGGAAAGAAAAATTATAATAAGTTATCCAATTAATAGACTTTTCTGATTTTGCCCACGTTTCGAATAGCCAAAAGATGCAGCAGAGGGGCAGGATTCGTTTGGTCTCAATATAATTGAGGACTGTTTGGCTCCAATAACCCGGTCCACGTACAAATCCAACTATTACTACGAACCAGAAAATTTTGATGTCTATCAATTTAACCACTTAAAATAAATTTTCGTAATTTTAAGAAATTTAGATAAGAAGTAGAATAAAAATCTATGTCCTAAAACTAGAATAGCGAGAAATAAGAAAGAAAAAGAGTTCGTCGGAAAAAGGTTGAAAAAGAAAAATGGTTGAAAAATAAAAGGTGACGAAAAAAAAAACAAAAGAAACTTATAAAAACTTAAAAATACTTGACTAACCTAACCTTATTACTACAACTAACTTAAAACTATAATCGCAAATTGAGATTACTAATTGGAATGATAATTGATACATAGTAAAAGTCGTCTAAAAATATTAAAGCTTACAAGAAAAACTAAATCCCAAATGGAAATAACTTAAAAAGAAACTAAAACTTAAAAAGGCGTCGCAAAATTCTAAAGTATCTAAATCTTAGTCTAAAGAAAAAGCACTTAAGGAATTCTACGGCAAAGCCTAAAAATCTAGGAGTAAAAATAACTATGGCAAAATCTAAGTTTAAAACTAAATATGAGCTAAAAATACAAATATTACGCTAAAACAATTAAAAAGGGACAAAATATAAAAAAATACAAAAAGTTGTAAAAATTACAATTTTTATAAGAATATTATTTTATATTATTTATTTATTAAAACTATTAATTTAATATTTTAATTAAACTAATTAAACAAAATAATAATAAAAACTAAAATTAATAATTAATTAAAAACTAATTAGGGTTTTATATTAATAATTATAATATAATCCGTAATAAATGCAGGATTAGGGCTTCCTGTTCGCGTGTCAGAATAGCTCCGCGAGTCGCGGTAATTAATGCAGAAAACCCCGCGAGTCGCGGGGTTCAGAAATTCAGATGACAGCTTATTAAATTCGACGCGTTTTTCTTTATTTATTTTTTTTTTATTTTCTGTTTTCTGTTTTTAAATAAATAAAAGATATTTAAATAAAACTTATATTTTTATAAACTAAAATAAAAATAAAGAAACTTATAAAACTTAAATATTTAACAAAATCTTAAAAATACTTATATTTTTGTTTTTCTTTTTATATTTTCGAATATTTAAAACGTATTTTTACAAAAACGAATTTTAATAAAAGTTAACTAAAAATCTCTTTTTTTTTTTAATATTAGCGTTGCGCTTCCGGCGTTTAAGAGGATCCCCGGCAGCGGCGCCAAAAATACTTGATGTCAAAGCTAAGGTATACGAAATAGTTTATATTTTACTAGGAAAAACTATTAAATACGATACAATTTTACACAAGATATTTATTTATTTATAGAATGGATATACTTAAACCTTGCTACAACACTTATAGGCAGTGTACCTAATCGTACAGTAGTGTAGTTTTTAGTAAGTCCGGTTCGTTCCACAGGGAATCCTTTTTTTTTTAAACAAAGCTCAACGCTATATTAGTTTACTTTTATAAAAATACAAATATATATATAAGTAATATTATTATTATAAAGGGGGGTTTTTACCGTTTAATGACCGGTTTGTCGATTTTAAAACTTTAGTCGTAGTTAAAACCAAATGTAAAATATTAAAAATAAATAAAAGACTTAATTTAAAGCGTGAAGTAAATAACGATAAATGAAATTACGAATAATAAAAGTGCGATAAAATAAACTTGCGATAATTAAAAAGTACGATAATTAAAAGTGCAATTAAATACAATAACAATAAAAATGCGATAATTAGAAGTGCAATTAAATATAAAATAAAGGAAATTAAATATGAAATAAAAGAATTATGCTTATTTAAATTTCCGTAATCATGATGTTTGACGTGTTGATTTTAGTTTTATGCCCATGGGTTAATTGTCCTTTGTCCTGGATTATTTAATATGTCCGTCTGGTTTTTGTCCATAACAGTCCATCAGTCATAAATATAAAGTGCGAGTGTCCTCGTCAAATTATCCTTATACCCGAAGTTAAATATTCCAACTAATTGGGGATTCGAATTGTAACAAGGTTTTAATACTTTGTTTAATGAATACACCAGGTTATCAACTGCGTGTAAACCAAGGTTTTACTACTTTGTTAGCAATTACACCAATTACCCTTGAATGTAATTTCACCCCTGTTTTAATTATTCTAGTGGCTATTAATCCATTCCCGTGTCCGGTTAAATGAACGATTATTTGTACATATAAATACCCCGCCCATCGTGTCCGATCGAGTGTATATGGTAATTTATAGGGACGCCCAATTGTAAATCTTTATATTAACATTAACAAACTTTCATTTAGTTAAACAAATATAAAGCCCATTAATAGCCCATAGTCTAATTTCCACAAGTGTCGTTCTTTTGTCCAAACCCCAATTATGGTACAAAGCCCAATTACCCAATTTTAGTAATTAGCCCAACATCATGATTACTTCGTTTTAAATAAGCATAATAATAACTTAGCTACGAGACATTAATGTAAAAAGGTTGAACATAACTTACAATGATTAAAAATAGCGTAGCGTTACACGGACAGAATTTCGACTTACACCCTTACAACATTTGCTAACATACCCTTATTATTAGAATTATAATTAAAATTAAAATTAAAATATAAATTATATATATATATATATATATATATATATATATATATATATATATATATATATATATATATATATATATATATCGTATGAATGAGGAGAAAAAAGATGGATGAAAATGATCAGATTTCGGTTTGCTTTATAGGGAGTTTCAAAACTGGGGGCTCCGCGACTCGCGGCCATTTTGGCCTTCAAACTCCGCGAGTCGTGGAGTTTGAAATTCCAGCTCACACTTTGGAGTCTTTCTCTGCCGACGGTTTTTATTTATAAATATAATATATATATATATAATTAATATAATTAATTATATATTATATTATATTTATATACATAGTTAACTAGTAATTTTTAGTCCGTTGCGTCGAGCGTTGAGAGTTGACTCTGGTCCCGGTTCTGGATTTTCGAACGTCCTTGCGTACAATTTTATATTTTGTACTTTGCGTTTTGAATTTTTTACTTTTGTAATTTCGAGACGTTTCTTATCAATAATTGGAACCTTTTTGATTGACTTTTGTACTTTTGAGCTTTTTGGTCGTTTGCGTCTTCAATTCGTCGAATCTATCTTTTGTCTTCACCTTTTATTATTTAAACGAATATCACTTGTAAATAGAACAATTGCAACTAAAAGCTTGTCTTTCTTGAGGAATAATGCTATGAAATATATGTTCATTTTTAGCATTATCAGATGTATTGAGTATCTGGTTTTATGAGCTTTTCTAAGTACCATTTCTCTCATATCTCCAAATTTTGGTACCCAAATTCTTTCAGCCCTATACCGGGTTCCGTCTTCCCGAATATTAAGATGCTTCTCCGATCCTTTGGGTATTTCATCCTTTAAATTTCCCTCTTTTAAAACTCCTTGTTGCGCCTCCTTTATTTGAGTAGTAAGATTAGTGTAAATCGTTATATTCATAGCTTTTACTCGAATAGGTTCTCTGTCCTTTCTGCTCAAGGCGTCGGCTACCACATTTGCCTTCCCCGGGTGGTAACGAATCTCAAAGTCGTAATCATTCAACAATTCAATCCACCTACGCTGCCTCATATTCAGTTGTTTCTGATTAAATATGTGTTGAAGACTTTTGTGGTCGGTATATATAATACTTTTGACCCCATATAAGTAGTGCCTCCAAGTCTTTAATGCAAAAACAACCGCGCCTAATTCCAAACCATGCGTCATATAATTCTGTTCGTAAATCTTCAATTGTCTAGACGCATAAGCAATTACTTTCGTTCGTTGCTTTAATACACAATCGAGACCTTGCTTTGAGGCGTCACAATTTTAACACCCCACCAAATTACCATCTGACGACGTGTTAATTCCGGTCCCACAGTTAATAGTTACGCCCTCTATATGAGACGTTTAAAGCAATCGCATTTAAATTTTATTCAAAAATTAACTTTCAAAACATAAGTCAATAACCCCAAAATAGAAACACTGTTGTGATCGTAACCACAAGCCAACAGTATTTAAACAGTTAATAAAGTTTTAAATGCGAAAGTAAATAACGTTCTTTAAAATCAAATGCTAACTCCACGGCCAGTCATGCAGCAAACATAGCGGAAGCATACCTCTTAAGGACCTGAGAATAACAACATGCAAAAACATGTCAACAAATAATGTTGGTGAATCTACAGGTTTAAAGTAATGTAACAGTATCTGAAAAACAGTTATCAGAAAAATAGTTTGATTTCCTTGACCACGAGATTCTATCCCTTGCATACACCGAGCACCTGAATACTAGCAATGACCCGAGTATAGATGCCACTATACCCGCCTTTACCTCCTAAAATGTTATACACCTGTATGAGTGTATCTAATGTTCAAAATAAATGCACCACTGCTTTTATAGTGGGTGAGGTTGTCAACCTAATGGATCCGTCCATCTAAATTGTGCTTACACCGATGGTATTAAAAGTATTCAAGCTAGAGGCTTTGTGTACAAACTCAGTATGCATATGTGTAGTACTCATGTCAATATAAATGTAATTGAAAATGTAAATGTAACAGCGTGTATTCTCATCCCTGAAAACGTGTAAAAAGCGGGACTGTAGACTCACCTTTGAATAAGCTCGGAATGAAAGACAAATGACTTGTACGGTTTAGACCCGAGTAATGTAACCTAAGTATACGTATGTAGGTTGATCAATATATGTATCTTATATAAGTGTGGTTTCATAGTGTACGTTGTCTTATTGCTCGACTCGACGCGTTTTAAAGTAAAAGTCAACTATATCATGCAAGTCAAACAAAGTCAACCGAAGTCAAACCGAAAGTCAAACTTGGTCAAAGTAGTCAACTAAAGTCAAAATCAGTAGGTTCATGTCAAATATTGGTCAACATGTCAAACCTAAGTCATACAATATGTTTTAGGTCATGAATGATCATTTTCACAATTTCAGTTTATCGTCATGCACAAAATTTACGAACACATAGCACACATAGGATATTATCTCATAGTACAAAATTCAAGTAAATATGATAAACTCCAGATCATAATTAGACTTAAAATTGATTCCAAAAAGTCAGGCTAGGGACTCATACGACAATTAAAAGTCAGGAATCAGAAGGGATACATTTGGGGTTTGCCAAGTCAGTTTCTGACCGCGCACTGATTTCATTTCAGCTATAACCGGAGTTAGGAACATCCAATTGATACAAGACCAGTGGCAATAGTTCAAGGAAAAATAAAAGTAACACATATCAAGAATCTAGAAACTTTTATTTAGCCAATTGATACAGTTTATTCGTGCAAGTTGAACATTCAGTTTTCAGCTCAAATCAGAATTCACATAAAGTATGGCTCTATTGTGCCCAATGCATAAGGTTTAAAAGATTGACATAAACTAAAAATAAGTCACATATCATATTAAGTTTCATTTTCCAGAAGCATACATTCTCAATCAATATACAAAATTCACAAAGTACAAAACCGTGTTCAATTTACAGATTCGATTCCCATTTTGTTAGTCACATTCGCATATGATTATCCGAAGATCTAGATACAATTAGCCTATGATATCTACATGAAAGATGAAGTAATTTTTGTCTATTTTTTAAATATGCAAAGCTTTAATCACAGAAGTTAACACATTTTATCATATAAGGTTATTTTCATGCAAGTGCTGTATAAAACTTCATTTACACTAATTCTTGCATATCTCGGGCTATACATAAGCAAACGACATGATATCCTAGTCTAAATTGAGTGTTTTTAAATTATATTTCCAGTGGAATAAGTTTCACATTCCAATTCCTTTTCTATCAATACCATATTTCTGTTCAAGCAACAAAAGCACAACGATAATTCAAATCGTCATAACTTAATCATACGGAAACGAAATCAAGCGAATCCAAAGCCTAAACTCAATAGTTTTTCGAAAGGAATCTGATTATAACATCATAATTAACATTTGAAAAACTTAATTTTTCTGATCAAACAAATACAAATTCGTTTTTAAACCCTAGCGCATCAAACAATCAAAATAACGATTACAATTAACACGTACGCGTATAGACTTGAGCAATTGACAACATAACTATGAAACTTTATAAAAATCAGATTTTTAAGAATTAGGGTTCATGCAAATATACCTTTGATCGCTAAATTAAATACACCAACGCGTAGAGGAGATCGGGAATTACAACTTTCGTGTTCAGGGTTTTATCAAAAATTGAAAATTGAATGTATGTGTGTGGGTGATGGTGTAGTGACCCGAACTTTTCCATGTTTATATATATTAATTGAGATTGATATTTACATGATTAAATATTTCCAACATGTTAAGCAATCAAACTTGTTAAGACTTGATTAATTGAAATATGTTTCATATAGACAATTGACCACCCAAGTTGACCGGTGATTCACGAACGTTAAAACTTGTAAAAACTATATGATGACATATATATGGATATATATATAGTTAACATGATACTATGATAAGTAAACATATCATTAAGTATATTAACAATGAACTACATATGTAAAAACAAGACTACTAACTTAATGATTTTTAAACGAGACATATATGTAACGATTATCGTTGTAAAGACATTTAATGTATATATATCATATTAAGAGATATTCATACATGATAATATCATGATAATATAATAATTTAAAATCTCATTTGATATTATAAACATTGGGTTAACAACATTTAACAAGATCGTTAACCTAAAGGTTTCAAAACAACACTTACATGTAACGATTAACGATGACTTAACGACTCAGTTAAAATGTATATACATGTAGTGTTTTAATATGTATTTATACACTTTTGAAAGACTTCAATACACTTATCAAAATACTTCTACTTAATAAAAATACTTACAATTACATCCTCGTTCAGTTTCATCAACAATTCTACTCGTATGAACCCGTATTCGTACTCGTACAATACACAGCTTTTAGATGTATGTACTATTAGTATATACACTTCAATGATCAGCTCTTAGCAGCCCATGTGAGTCACCTAACACATGTGGGAACCTTCATTTGGCAACTAGCATGAAATATCTCATAAAATTACAAAAATATGAGTAATCATTCATGACTTATTTACATGAAAACAAAATTACATATCCTTTATATCTAATAAATTCACCAACGACCAAAAACACCTACAAACACTTTCATTCTTCAATTTTCTTCATCTAATTGATCTCTCTCAAGTTCTATCTTCAAGTTCTAAGTGTTCTTCATATATTCTACAAGTTCTAGTTACATAAAATCAAGAATACTTTCAAGTTTGCTAGCTCACTTCCAATCTTGTAAGGTGATCATCCAATCTCAAGAAATCTTTGTTTCTTACAGTAGGTTATCATTCTAATTCAAGGTAATAATCATATTCAAACTTTGGTTCAATTTCTATAACTATAACAATCTTATTTCAAGTGATGATCTTACTTGAAGTTGTTTTCGTGTCATGATTCTGCTTCAAGAACTTCGAGCCATCCAAGGATCCGTTGAAGCTAGATCCATTTTTCTCTTTTCCAGTAGGTTTATCCAAGGAACTTAAGGTAGTAATGATGTTCATAACATCATTCGATTCATACATATAAAGCTATCTTATTCGAAGGTTTAAACTTGTAATCACTAGAACATAGTTTAGTTAATTCTAAACTTGTTCGCAAACAAAAGTTAATCCTTCTAACTTGACTTTTAAAATCAACTAAACACATGTTCTATATCTATATGATATGCTAACTTAATGATTTAAAACCTGGAAACACGAAAAACACCGTAAAACCGGATTTACGCCGTCGTAGTAACACCGCGGGCTGTTTTGGGTTAGTTAATTAAAAACTATGATAAAATTTGATTTAAAAGTTGTTATTCTGAGAAAATGATTTTTATTATGAACATGAAACTATATCCAAAAATTATGGTTAAACTCAAAGTGGAAGTATATTTTCTAAAATGGTCATCTAGACGTCGTTCTTTCGACTGAAATGACTACCTTTACAAAAACGACTTGTAACTTATTTTTCCGACTATAAACCTATACTTTTTCTGTTTAGATTCATAAAATAGAGTTCAATATGAAACCATAGCAATTTGATTCACTCAAAACGGATTTAAAATGAAGAAGTTATGGGTAAAACAAGATTGGATAATTTTTCTCATTTTAGCTACGTGAAAATTGGTAACAAATCTATTCCAACCATAACTTAATCAACTTGTATTGTATATTATGTAATCTTGAGATACCATAGACACGTATACAATGTTTCGACCTATCATGTCGACACATCTATATATATTTCGGAACAACCATAGACACTCTATATGTGAATGTTGGAGTTAGCTATACAGGGTTGAGGTTGATTCCAAAATATATATAGTTTGAGTTGTGGATTGATTCAAGATAATATTTATCGATTTATTTCTGTACATCTAACTGTGGACAACTAGTTGTAGGTTACTAACGAGGACAGCTGACTTAATAAACTTAAAACATCAAAATATATTAAAAGTGTTGTAAATATATTTTGAACATACTTTGATATATATGTATATATTGTTATAGGTTCGTGAATCAACCCGTGGCCAAGTCTTACTTCCCGACGAAGTAAAAATCTGTGAAAGTGAGTTATAGTCCCACTTTTAAAATCTAATATTTTTGGGATGAGAATACATGCAGGTTTTATAAATGATTTACAAAATAGACACAAGTACATGAAACTACATTCTATGGTTGAATTATCGAAATCAAATATGCCCCTTTTTATTAAGTCTGGTAATCTAAGAATTAGGGAACAGACACCCTAATTGACGCGAATCCTAAAGATAGACCTATTGGGCCTAACAAACCCCATCCAAAGTACCGGATGCTTTAGTACTTCGAAATTTATATCATATCCGAAGGGTGTCCCGGAATGATGGGGATATTCTTATATATGCATCTTGTTAATGTCGGTTACCAGGTGTTCACCATATGAATGATTTTTATCTCTATGTATGGGATGTGTATTGAAATATGAAATCTTGTGGTCTATTGTTACGATTTGATATATATAGATTAAACCTATAACTCACCAACATTTTTGTTGACGTTTAAAGCATGTTTATTCTCAGGTGAATACTAAGAGCTTCCGCTGTCGCATACTTAAATAAGGACGAGATTTGGAGTCCATGCTTGTATGATATTGTGTAAAAACTGCATTCAAGAAACTTATTTTGTTGTAACATATTTGTATTGTAAACCATTATGTAATGGTCGTGTGTAAACGGGATATTTTAGATTATCATTATTTGATAATCTACGTAAAGCTTTTTAAACCTTTATTGATGAAATAAAGGTTATGGTTTGTTTTAAAATGAATGCAGTCTTTGAAAAACGTCTCATATAGAGGTCAAAACCTCGCAACGAAATCAATTAATATGGAACGTTTTTAATCAATAAGAACGGGACATTTCAGTTGGTATCCGAGCGTTGGTCTTAGAGAACCAGAATTTTGCATTAGTGTGTCTTATCGAGTTTGTTAGGATGCATTAGTGAGTCTGGACTTCGACCGTGTTTACTTAAAAAATGATTGCTTAACAAATTTTGTTGGAAACTATATATTTTTAACATGTGAATATTATGTGATATATTAATCTCTTAACGCGTTTGATATTATGTGATAGATGTCTACCTCTAGAACAAGTCTCATTGACTCACCTAATAATAATGAAGAGTCAAATGTAAATTGGAATGATTCGTGGACTGATTCACAAGTTCTCGAAGAGGAACCGGAAGAAGAGTCGGAACCGGAAGAAGAATCGGAACCGGAAGAAGAATCGGAACCGGATGAAGAAATAGAACCGGTGGGGAAAATAATAAAACGGTTAAGTAAAAGAAAATCCTCAACCAACCGACCAAGGTTAATTATGGTCAATGGTGTTTCCGCCAAGGAAGCAAAATATTGGGAGGATTACCAATTCTCCGATGAATCGGATTCCGACGAGAATTCCGATGATGTTATAGAAATTACCCCAACTGAATTTAAAAAGGCAAAAGAAAATAATAAGGGAAAGGGCATAAAAATAGAGAAATCTAATTCCAACCCCGATGAACTTTATATGTATCGTCAACCCCCGAAGTCCTTAAGTTGTAACAATGACCCGGGAACCTCTAAACCACCAGGTTTTTCTAAACCAATGTGGAAAACGACGGCTCGTATTAGGGGAACATCATATATCCCTAGAAACTTGGCAAAACGAACCAAAACCGAAGAGGAAGAAACAAGCGAGTCGGAATAAGATAGTTGTATTCGTGTGGTGTAATATATGTAATATAGTGTGCTTATGCTTTATGATATATGTAAAAATTTCTTGTATTAATAAGTATTTTTTTTTATGAATCTAACTCTTGTCTATTTTACAGTATAAAAACACAAAATGGATAGACAACCCAATATTTTAAGAGACCTACCCGGAGACATGATTGATGAAATCTTGTCTAGAGTCGGTCAGAATTCTTCGGCACAACTATTTAAGGCGAGATCAGTTTGTAAGACATTCGAAGAACGTTCCAAGAATGCCTTGGTTTATAAAAGGCTTTCGTTCAAAAGATGGGGGATATCACATTGGGAAATCCATAAGTTACGATGTGTTTACTTTGACGCATATATTGCGGGGAACCCAAATGCTATTTTACGCAATGGGTTAAGAAATTATTTTGACTCAATGTATCCGAATATTGGACTTCGTGATTTAGAAAAAAGCGGCTAACATGCAACATAAAGAAGCATGTTATGCTTACGGATTAGTAATGTTCACTTCTCACCAAAGTGAGAACAAGAATATCGGGCTACAACTATTAAACAAAACGTTCCCACAAGTGACGGAGTCGGTAATTGGGGTAAGAAATGAGGTTTTTAGATTGTTACGGGACAGTTGGACATTACGTAACCCTCGTCCCTTTGACGACGTTACAACACGCTGTCCTATCAACGGCCATAACGGTTATGTTCCACAAGACCAAGGATGGGAAGTAATCCTAGTAAAACCAGAATGCATGACTTGTTTTTGGACGTATGAATTACGTGTCTTTATTGCCTTTGCTGAACGACTTGTGTACTAGCTAGAATTATCTTCACAACCATCTTGTATCAAATTTATTGTGTGCTATATTTCATGCTATATGTAAAATAAGCGGTATTGTAAGTTTGTAAAATATTGTGTAAAAGTTTGAACGCGAAATATTATTATAATCAGTTTTTCATATAGAATTGTAGTAGTTGAATTGTATATTAGCTACTAAGTATGAACTTAACGGGTAGGTACTACTCGAATTTAAACTTATAAAACGCTAATATGAAGAAAAAGCTTTTATAAATGAGTTCATATTATGCTACGAAATACTATTAACTACTCTTAATATTCTGTATGATTAACTTGTTCCATTTGACTATTTTGAAGGAAATGGCACCGACTACTCGATAAACAGTGAATATGAATGAAGAGGAATTCCGTACTTTTCTAGCTTCAAACATAGCCGCAGTACAGGCTGCGCTACATATCAACAATAACCTTGGATCTAGCAGTACAGGAAATCGTGTAGGATGCACCTACAAAGAATTCACTGCCTGCAAACCTTTGGAATTTGATGGAACCGAAGGACCGATCGGATTGAAACGGTGGACCGAGAAGGTCGAATCAGTGTTTGCCATAAGTAAGTGTACTGAAGAGGACAAAGTGAAGTACGCTACGCATACCTTCACAGGTTCTGCGTTAACATGGTGGAATACCTATCTAGAGCAAGTGGGACAAGATGATGCTTACGCACTACCGTGGTCAGCATTCAAGCACTTGATGAACGAGAAGTACCGTCCCAGAACTGAGGTCAATAAGCTCAAGACAGAACTTAGAGGGTTACGAACCCAAGGATTTGATATTACCACGTACGAAAGACGATTCACAAAATTATGCCTATTGTGTCTGGGAGCATTCGAAGATGAGGAAGAGAAGATCGAAGTGTTTGTGAAAGGATTACCGGAAAGAATCCAAGAAGATATAAGTTCACACGAGCCTGCCTCCATACAACAGGCATGTAGAATGGCTCACAAACTAGTGAACCAGATTGAAGAAAGAATTAAAGAATAGACTACTGAAGAGGCCAATGTGAAGCAAGTCAAAAGAAAGTGGGAGCAAAATGGTGATAAGAATCACCAATACAACAACAGCAGCAATTACAACAATTATCCCAACAATCGCAACATCAATCGTAACTACAACAAATTGCCCAACAACAACAACAACAACAACAACAACAACAGCAACTACAACAATCATCCCAACAACAATAATAACCGCAACAACAACAACAATCAGAAGCAGCTATGCCAAAGGTGTGAAAAGTATCACTCGGGGTTCTGCACCAAATTTTGCAACAAGTGTAAAAGAAATGGTCATAGCGCGACGAAGTGTGAGGTCTACGGACCAGGGGTTAACAGAACCAAAGGAACAAATGGTGTCGGAACGAGTAATGGCGGAGCAAGTAGTGTCAGAGAAAGTTATGCCAATGTAGTTTGTTATAAATGTGGAAAACCAGGCCACATTATTAGAAATTGCCCGAACCAGGAGAACACAAATGGACAAGGCCGCGGAAGAGTTTTCAATATTAATGCGGCAGAGGCACAGGAAGACCCGGAGCTTGTTACGGGTACGTTTCTTATTGACAATAAATCTGCTTACGTTTTATTTGATTCGGGTGCGGATAGAAGCTATATGAGTAGAGATTTTTGTGCTAAATTAAGTTGCCCATTGACGCCTTTGGATAGTAAATTTTTACTCGAATTAGCAAATGGTAAATTAATTTCAGCAGATAATATATGTCGAAATCGAGAAATTAAACTGGTTAGCGAAACATTTAAGATTGATTTGATACCAGTAGAGTTAGGGAGTTTTGATGTGATAATCGGTATGGACTGGTTGAAAGAAGTGAAAGCAAAGATCGTTTGTTACAAAAATGCAATTCGCAATATACGAGAAAAAGGAAAACCCTTAATGGTGTACGGAGAAAAGGGCAACACGAAGCTACATCTTATTAGTAATTTGAAGGCACAAAAACTAATAAGAAAAGGTTGCTATGTTGTTATAGCACACGTCGAGAAAGTACAAACTGAAGAAAAGAGCATCAATGATGTTCCCATTGCAAAAGAATTTCCCGATGTATTTCCGAAAGAATTACCGGGATTACCCCCACATCGATCCGTTGAATTTCAAATAGATCTTGTACCAGGAGCTGCACCAATAGCTCGTGCTCCTTACAGACTCGCACCCAGCGAGATGAAAGAACTGCAAAGCCAATTACAAGAACTTTTAGAGCGTGGTTTCATTTGACCAAGCACATCCCCGTGGGGAGCTCCTGTTTTGTTTGTCAAGAAGAAAGATGGTACATTCAGTTTGTGTATCGACTACCGAGAGTTGAACAAACTTACCATCAAGAACCGCTACCCACTACCGAGAATCGACGACTTATTTGATCAACTACAAGGCTCGTCTATTTATTCAAAGATTGACTTACGTTCTGGGTATCATCAAATGCGGGTGAAAGAAGATGATATTCCAAAGACTGCTTTCAGAACACGTTACGGTCATTACGAGTTTATGGTCATTCCGTTTGGTTTAACTAATGCACCAGCTGTGTTCATGGACCTTATGAACCGAGTGTGTGGACCATACCTTGACAAGTTTGTCATTGTTTTCATTGATGACATACTTATTTACTCAAAAAAATGACCAAGAACACGGTGAACATTTGAGAAAGGTGTTAGAAGTATTGAGGAAGGAAGAATTGTACACTAAGTTTTCAAAGTGTGCATTTTGGTTGGAAGAAGTTCAATTCCTCGGTCACATAGTGAACAAATAAGGTATTAAGGTGGATCCGGCAAAGATAGAAACTGTTGAAAAGTGGGAAACCCCGAAAACTCCAAAACACATACGCCAGTTTTTAGGACTAGCTGGTTACTACAGAAGGTTCATCCAAGACTTTTCCAGAATAGCAAAACCCTTGACTGCATTAACGCATAAAGGGAAGAAATTTGAATGGAATGATGAACAAGATAAAGCGTTTCAGTTATTGAAGAAAAAGCTAACTACGGCACCTATATTGTCATTGCCTGAAGGGAATGATGATTTTGTGATTTATTGTGACGCATCAAAGCAAGTTCTCGGTTGTGTATTAATGCAACGAACGAAGGTGATTGCTTATGCGTCTAGACAATTGAATATTTACGAACAAAATTATACGACGCATGATTTGGAATTAGGCGCGGTTGTTTTTTCATTAAAGACTTGGAGGCACTACTTATATGGGGTCAAAAGTATTATATATACCGACCACAAAAGTCTTCAACACATATTTAATCAGAAACAACTGAATATGAGGCAGCATAGGTGGATTGAATTGTTGAATGATTACGACTTTGAGATTCGTTACCACCCGGGGAAGGCAAATGTGGTAGCCGATGCCTTGAGCAGGAAGGACAGAGAACCCATTCGAGTAAAATCTATGAATATAATGATTCATAATAACCTTACTACTCAAATAAAGGAGGCGCAACAAGGAGTTTTAATAGAGGGAAATTTAAAGGATGAAATACCAAAGGATCGGAGAAGCATCTTAATATTCGGGAAGACGGAACCCGGTATAGGGCTGAAAGGATTTGGGTACCAAAATTTGGAGATATGAGAGAAATGGTACTTAGAGAAGCTCATAAAACCAGATACTCAATACATCCTGGAACGGGGAAGATGTACAAGGATCTCAAGAAACATTTTTGGTGGCCGGGTATGAAAGCCGATGTTACTAAATATGTAGGAGAATGTTTGACGTGTTCTAAGATCAAAGCTGAGCATCAGAAACCATCAGGTCTACTTCAACAACCCGAAATCCCGGAATGGAAATGGGAAAACATTACCATGGATTTCATCACTAAATTGCCAAGGACTGCAAGTGGTTTTGATACTATTTGGGTAATAGTTGATCGTCTCACCAAATCAGTATACTTCCTGCCAATAAGAGAAGATGACAAGATGGAGAAGTTAGCACGACTGTATTTGAAGGAAGTCGTCTCCAGACATGGAATACCAATCTCTATTATCTCTGATAGGGATGGCAGATTTATTTCAAGATTCTGGCAGACATTACAGCAAGCATTAGGAACTCGTCTAGACATGAGTACTGCCTATCATCCACAAACTGATGGGCAGAGTGAAAGGACGATACAAATGCTTGAAGACATGTTACGAGCATGTGTTATTGATTTCGGAAACAGTTGGGATCGACATCTACCATTAGCAGAATTTTCCTACAACAACAGCTACCATTCAAGCATTGAGATGGCGCCGTTTGAAGCACTTTATGATAGAAAGTGTAGGTCTCCGATTTGTTGGAGTGAAGTGGGGGATAGACAGATTACGGGTCCAGAGATTATACAAGAAACTACCGAGAAGATCATCCAAATTCAACAACGGTTGAAAACCGCCCAAAGTCGACAAAAGAGCTACGCTGACATTAAAAGAAAAGATATAGAATTTGAAATTGGAGAGATGGTCATGCTTAAAGTTGCACCTTGGAAATGCGTTGTTCGATTTGGTAAACGAGGGAAATTAAATCCAAGGTATATTGGACCATTCAAGATTATTGATCGTGTCGGACCAGTAGCTTACCGACTTGAGTTACCTCAACAACTCGCGGCTGTACATAACACTTTCCACGTCTCCAATTTGAAGAAATGTTTTGCTAAAGAAGATCTCACTATTCCGTTAGATGAAATCCAAATCAACGAAAAACTTCAATTCATCGAAGAACCCGTCGAAATAATGGATCGTGAGGTTAAAAGACTTAAGCAAAACAAGATACCAATTGTTAAGGTTCGATGGAATGCTCGTAGAGGACCCGAGTTCACCTGGGAGCGTGAAGATCAGATGAAGAAGAAATACCCGCATCTATTTCCAGAAGATTCGTCAACACCTTCAACAGCTTAATATTTTGGGACGAAATTTATTTAACGGGTTGGTACTGTAGTGACCCGAACTTTTCCATGTTTATATATATTAATTGAGATTGATATTTACATGATTAAATGTTTCCAACATGTTAAGCAATCAAACTTGTTAAGACTTGATTAATTGAAATATGTTTCATATAGACAATTGACCACCCAAGTTGACCGGTGATTCACGAACGTTAAAACTTGTAAAAACTATATGATGACATATATATGGATATATATATAGTTAACATGATACTATGATAAGTAAACATATCATTAAGTATATTAACAATGAACTACATATGTAAAAACAAGACTACTAACTTAATGATATTTAAACGAGACATATATGTAACGATTATCGTTGTAAAGACATTTAATGTATATATATCATATTAAGAGATATTCATACATGATAATATTATGATAATATAATAATTTAAAATCTCATTTGATATTATAAACATTGGGTTAACAACATTTAACAAGATCGTTAACCTAAAGGTTTCAAAACAACACTTACATGTAACGATTAACGATGACTTAACGACTCAGTTAAAATGTATATACATGCAGTGTTTTAATATGTATTTATACACTTTTGAAAGACTTCAATACACTTATCAAAATACTTCTACTTAACAAAAATACTTACAATTACATCCTCGTTCAGTTTCATCAACAATTCTACTCGTATGCGCCCGTATTCGTACTCGTACAATACACAGCTTTTAGATGTATGTACTATTGGTATATACACTCCAATGATCAGCTCTTAGCAGCCCATGTGAGTCACCTAACACATGTGGGAACCATTGATAATGCTAAAAACGAACATATATTTCATAGCATTATTCCTCAAGAAAGACAAGCTTTTAGTTGCAATTGTTCTATTTACAAGAGATATTCGTTTAAATAATAAAAGGTGAAGACAAAAGACAGATTCGACGATTTGAAGACGCAAACGACCAAAAAGCTCAAAAGAACAAAAGACAATCAAAAAGGTTCCAATTATTGATAAGAAACGTCTCGAAATCACAAGAGTACAAGATTCCAAACGCAAAGTACAAGATATTAAATTGTACGCGAGGACGTTCGAAAATCCGGAACCGGGACTAGAGTCAACTCTTAACGCTCGACGCAACGGACTAAAAATTACAAGTTAACTATGTATATAAATATAATATAATATATAATTAATTATATTAATTATATATATATTATATATATATATTTAAAACCGTCGGCAGCAGGAAACTCCAAGGGTGAAAACTGAAAATACCTCTCCGCGACTCGCGGAGTTTTAAGGCTATTTGGCCGCGAGTCGCGGAGCCCCAAAAATCATTCCTGGCTATAAATCAACCCGAATTCTGATCAAAATCATCATCATTTTTCTTCTCATTCATACGAAGTAATATATATTTATATTTATAATTTATATTTTAATTTTAATTTTAATTATAATTCTAATAATAAGGGTATGTTAGCTAATGTTGTAAGGGTGTAAGTCGAAATTCTGTCCGTGTAACGCTACGCTATTTTTAATCATTGTAAGTTATGTTCAACCTTTTTATATTAATGTCTCGTAGCTAAGTTATTATTATGCTTGTTTAAAACGAAGTAATCATGATGTTGGGCTAATTACTAAAATTGGGTAATTGGGCTTTGTACCATAATTGGGGTTTGGACAAAAGAACGACACTTGTGGAAACTAGACTATGGGCTATTAATGGGCTTTATATTTGTTTAACTAAATGAAAGTTTGTTAATGTTAATATAAAGATTTACAATTGGGCGTCCCTATAAATTACCATATACACTCGATCGGACACGATGGGCGGGGTATTTATATGTACGAATAATCGTTCATTTAACCGGACACGGGAATGGATTAATAGCCACTAGAATAATCAAAACAGGGGTGAAATTACATTCAAGGGTAATTGGTGTAATTGTTAACAAAGTAGTAAAACCTTGGTTTACACGCAGTCGATAACCTGGTGTATTCATTAAACAAAGTATTAAAACCTTGTTACAATTCGAATCCCCAATTAGTTGGAATATTTATCTTCGGGTATAATAATAATTTGACAAGGACACTTGCAATTTATATTTATGACTGATGGACTGTTATGGACAAAAACCAGACGGACATATTGAATAATCCAGGACAAAGGACAATTAACCCATGGGCATAAAACTAAAATCAACACGTCAAACATCATGATTACGGAAGTTTAAATAAGCATAATTCTTTTATTTCATATTTAATTTCCTTTATTTTATATTTAATTGCACTTCTAATACTTTTATTTATTGTTATTTTATTTTATCGCACTTTTAATTATCGTACTTTTTAATTATCGCAATTTAATTTTATCGCATTTTTATTATTCGCAATTTCATTATCATTATTTACTTTACGCTTTAATTTAAAGTCTTGTATTTATTTTATATTTTACATTAGGTTTTAACTGCGACTAAAGTTTTAAAATCGACAAACCGGTCATTAAACGGTAAAAACCCCCCTTTTATAATAATAATATTACCTATATATATATTTGTATTTTTATAAAAGTAAATTAATATAGCGTTGAGCTTTGTTTAAAGATTTCCCTGTGGAACGAACCGGACTTACTAAAAACTACACTACTGTACGATTAGGTACACTGCCTATAAGTGTTGTAGCAAGGTTTAAGTATATCCATTCTATAAATAAATAAATATCTTGTGTAAAATTGTATCGTATTTAATAGTATTTTCTGCTAAAAATTAATAGTATTTTATACCCCTCTGCTTTAACATCAAGTATTTTTGGCGCCGCTGCCGGGGAAAACATCTTAAAAGCCGGAAGCGCAACGCTAATAATAATAAAAAAAAAAAAGATTTTTTTTTTTATCTACTTTTATTAAAAGTCATTTTTGTAAAATTACGTTTTAAAAATTCGAAAAATATAAAAAGAAAAACAAAAATATTAGTATTTTTAGGATTTTGTTAAATATTTAAGTTTTATAAGTTTCTTTATCTTTATTTTAATTTATAAAAATATAAATTTTATTAAAAATCGTTTATTTAAATTAAAAACAGAAAACAGAAAATAATAAAAAAAAAATTAAATAAAGAAAACGCGTAAAAGTGAAACCTGTCAACTGTTTTTCTGAACCCCGCGACTCGCGGGGTTTTCCTCTTTATTCACCGCAACTCGCGGAGGCCCTCTGACACACGGACAAAACCCTAATTTCGCATTGATTACGGGGTTTTAATTATTATTATTATTATTTAACTTAATTATTATTATTATTATTATTAATTTTAGTTTTTTACTTTTTACTTTATATTTATGTATTTAGTTTTAATAAGTTTTTATTAAATTGTAAAATTAATAGTTTAGTAAAATAAATAATATAAAAATAATATTTTTATAAAAATTGTACTTTTTACAACTTTTTGTATATTTTTATATTTTGTACCTTTTTAATCGTTGTAGCATAATATTTGTATTTTTTAGCTCATAATTAATTTTAAACTTAGTTTTTGCTATAGTTATTTTTACTCCTAGATTTTTAGGCTTTGCCGTAGAATTCCTTAAGTGCTTTTTCTTTAGACTAAGATTTAGGTGCTTTAGAATTTTGCGACGCCTTTTTAAGTTTTAGTTTCTTTTTAAGTTATTTCCAATTGGAATTTAGTTTTTCCTGTAAGCTTTAATATTTTTAGACCTTTTACTATGTATCAATTATCATTCCAATTAGTAATATCAATTTGCGATTATAATTTTAAGTTAGTTGTAGTAATAAGGTTAAATTAGTTAAGTATTTTTAAGTTTTGATAAGTTTCTTTTATTTTTCCGTCACCTTTTATTTTTCAACCATTTTTTCTTTTTCGACATTTTTCGACGCGCAATCTTTTTCTCTCTTATTTCTCGCCATTCTAGTTTTAGGACTTAGAATTTTATTCTACTTCTTATCTAAATTTCTTAAAATTACGAAAATTTATTTTAAGTGGTTAAATTGATAGACATCAAAATTTTCTGGTTCGTAGTAATAGTTGGATTTGTACGTGGACCGGGTTATTGGAGCCAAACAGTCCTCAATTATATTGAGACCAAACGAATCCTGCCCCTCTGCTGCATCTTTTGGCTATTCGAAACGTGGGCAAAATCAGAAAAGTCTATTGATTGGATAACTTATTATAATTTTTCTTTCCTTTTAAAAACTAATAGGATATTCAGTGAATGCACCGAGCAAGACGTTCATCACCTTTTGTACGTTCACCACCTGTAACTAGATCAAGACATCGTTTAACAAATATAACCGCCGTTGATTTTTCTTTAGAATCGTCATCCAGTCGACCAATTACTTCAGTTCAAATTACCGATAATCCATTTTTTGAAACAAACCTCACAATTGAGAATCCAGAAAATATTCAGGAACGGTTCATAGATCCTGAACCATTAAACTTTCCTCCGGAACCACCAATCATTCAAACAGAGCTTGTTGAGGAACGAACTATTAAATCAGAATCATCTAGTGATACCGATTCAACAAATTCAATTATGGAGAATCTGGAACCTTTAAGTATGGAAGACCGAATGAGAGCTAAACGCACTGGCCAAGGTCACGCAATTACTCATCCTGACATTAATGCGCCAGATTATGAAATCAAAGGACAAATTCTACACATGGTGACTAATCAATGCCAATTTAGTGGTGCGCCGAAGGAAGATCCAAATGAACATCTACGTACCTTTAATAGGATCTGCACACTATTTAAAATACGAGAAGTGGAGGATGAACAAATATATCTCATGTTATTTCCCTGGACTTTAAAGGGAGAAGCCAAAGATTGGTTGGAATCGTTACCTGAAGGGGCGATCGATACATGGGACGTTTTAATTGATAAATTTCTTAAACAATTTTTTCCTGCATCTAAAGCCGTAAGACTTCAAGCAGAAATTGTTACGTTCACACAAAAACCAAATGAAACTCTATATGAGGCGTGGACAAGATATGGAAAGTTATTAAGAGGATGTCCGCAACATGGTTTAGACACCTGTCAAATAGTACAAATATTCTACCAAGGATGCGACATCACTACAAGAAAAGACATAGATATAGCAGCTGGTGGTTCTATTATGAAGAAAACCGAAACTGATGCTTACAAAATTATTGATAATACTGCTTCCCACTCGCATGAGTGGCACCAAGAAAAAGATATCATTAGATCATCTAAAGCAGCTAGAGCCGATTCTAGCCATGACTTAGATTCCATTTCCGCAAAGATAGATGCTGTGGAGAGACGAATGGAAAAGATGACTAAAGATATTCATGCTATACGAATTAGTTGTGAGCAGTGTGGAGGACCACATTTGACAAAAGATTGTCTAAGTATTGAATTAACAATGGAACAAAGAGAGAATATTTCATACATAAACCAAAGGCCTGGAAATAATTATCAGAATAATTATCAACCGCCAAGACCGATTTACAATCAAAACCAGAATTATAACCGAAATATTCCATACAACAACCAACAAGGTCCTAGCAATCAACAAGTATCCAATAATACTTACAATCAGCAAAGACCGAATTTTCAAAACAAACCACCACAACAAACCGATGATAAAAAGCCGAATTTAGAAGATATGATGACGAAGCTAGTTGAAACTCAAACGCAGTTTTTCACATCTCAAAAACAAACCAATGAACAAAATGCTCAAGCATTTAGAAATCAACAAGCTTCTATTCAAAATCTAGAACAAGAAGTAAGTAACCTAGCAAGGTTAATAGGTGAAAGAAAACCGGGAAGTCTACCTAGCGATACAAACGCTAACCCCCGGAATGAAACAGCTAAAGCTATTACCACAAGAAGTGGTACAACACTTAAACCACCTGAAATACCTGTAACTTCTGATGAAACTATTCCTACTCCACAAGAACCACAACCAGATCAAGATAAGGAAAAAGAACCGGTAGTTGAAAAGGTTAATGAAGATAACACAGTTAAGGATAAACCTTATGTTAAACCATATCAACCACCACTTCCTTATCCGAGTAAAATGAAGAAGGAAAAACTTGAAGCCGAGCAATCCAAATTCTTGGATATGTTTAAACAGATAAATGTAAATCTTCCTTTCATTGATGTGATTTCAGGAATGCCAAGGTATGCTAAATTCTTGAAAGATTTAATCACGAATAGAAAGAAAATGGAAGAACTCTCGGCTGTTACTATGAATGCTAATTGTTCAGCAGTGCTGTTGAATAAGATACCAGAAAAACTATCTGATCCAGGAAGTTTCACAATTCCATGTTTTCTGGGTAGTCTTAGTTCAATAGAAGCATTAGCAGATTTAGGTGCTAGTATAAATCTAATGCCGTATTCACTTTACGCTAAACTAGACCTTGGAGAATTGAAACCAACAAGAATAAGCATACAACTAGCCGATAGATCAATAAAATATCCTAGAGGGATAATGGAGAACATGCTAGTTAAAGTTGGTACTTTAGTATTTCCAGTAGATTTTGTTGTTTTGGACATGGAAGAAGATTCTCAAGTTCCTCTCATATTAGGAAGACCATTCTTAAACACGGCTAAAGCAATGATAGACGTGTTCGGTAAGAAACTGACCCTAAGTATAGAGGATGAGAGTGTCACCTTTTCAGTTGATAGAGCAATGCAACAACCACAATCTGCAGATGATACATGTTATTATATTCAAACTATAGATGCACATGCAGAATTATTAGAAGAATTTCCAGAATTACAAGGAACAGGAGAATGTTCTTTAGGAGAAGGAAATGAACCAATTGATGAAGCTGAAATGTTAGCTACACTTATAGCTAATGGATATGAACCAACAACAGAAGAAATTCAAATGCTAAAAGAAGAAGACAGATATCGATATAAATCATCGATAGAAGAACCTCCGAAATTAGAGTTAAAGCCACTTCCAAACCATTTGGAATACGCTTATTTACATGGTGAATCTGAATTACCTGTAATAATATCGTCTTCTCTTACTGAAAATGAAAAATCACAGCTCATTTCTGTGTTAAAAGCTCATAAACCAGCCATTGCATGGAAGATTCATGATATTAAAGGAATAAGTCCTTCGTATTGCACACATAAAATCCTTATGGAAGAAGGTCATAAAACGTATGTGCAACGCCAACGAAGACTAAATCCTAATATGCAAGATGTAGTTAAGAAAGAGATTATTAAGCTGCTAGATGCAGGTTTGATATATCCAATTTCTGATAGTCCATGGGTAAGCCCAGTTCAATGCGTACCTAAGAAGGGTGGCATGACTGTCATCACAAATGAGAAAAATGAGCTTATTCCTACTAGGACTGTAACAGGATGGCGTGTATGTATTGATTATAGAAAATTAAATGACGCCACCAGAAAAGATCACTTTCCCTTACCTTTCATAGATCAAATGTTGGAAAGATTAGCCGGAAATAGTTACTATTGTTTTCTAGATGGATTTTCCGGATATTTTCAAATTCCAATAGCACCCGAAGATCAAGAGAAAACCACATTCACGTGCCCTTATGGTACTTTTGCTTACAAACGCATGCCATTTGGACTTTGCAACGCCCCTGCAACCTTTCAAAGGTGTATGATGGCGATTTTTCACGACATGATAGAAGAATGCATGGAAGTATTCATGGATGACTTTTCAGTCTTCGGTGATACATTTAAATCATGTCTAGTTAATCTGGAACGAATGCTAATTAGATGCGAAAAATCAAATCTAGTGCTTAATTGGGAGAAATGCCATTTTATGGTTAAAGAAGGCATCGTTCTTGGACATAAAATTTCAAAAGAAGGAATTGAAGTGGATAGAGCTAAAGTAGATGTAATTGCTAAACTTCCACATCCCACCAATGTTAGAGGAGTTAGGAGTTTTCTAGGGCATGCCGGTTTTTACCGACGTTTCATAAAAGATTTTTCTAAAATTGCCACTCCTATGAATAAACTCCTAGAAAAGGATGCGCCATTCATCTTTACAGATGAATGTATCAAATCTTTTAATATTCTTAAAGAAAAACTCACTAATGCACCGATCATGATAACACCAAATTGGAATCTACCATTTGAACTAATGTGCGATGCAAGTGATTTTGCAATGGGAGCCGTTTTAGTACAAAGGATTGAAAAACGATTTCAACCTATATATTATGCTAGTAAGACATTACAAGGAGCACAAACGAACTATACAACTACTGAAAAAGAACTCCTTGCTATTGTCTTTGCTTTTGACAAATTTCGATCATATCTCGTTCTAGCAAAAACGGTGGTCTATACCGACCATTCTGCTCTTAGATACCTATTTTCAAAACAAGATGCTAAACCAAGATTAATCCGTTGGATCTTACTCTTACAAGAGTTTGATATTGAAATCCGAGATAAAAAAGGAGCAGAAAATCTCGCCGCTGATCATCTTTCTCGTCTTGAAAATCCCGAATTAGAAGTTCTGAATGAATCGGCCATACAAGACAACTTTCCTGATGAATATCTATTGAAGATAGATTATAAAGAAATTCCATGGTTTGCAGACTATGCAAACTACTTAGTTTGTGGATTCCTTGAAAAAGGATTATCGTACCAAAGACGAAAGAAATTCTTCAGTGATATAAAACACTATTTCTGGGAAGATCCACATCTGTTTAAAAGTTGTCCCGATGGAATAATACGCCGATGTGTATTTGGAGATGAAGCTAGTAAAATTTTAAACCATTGTCACACAGGACCAACAGGAGGGCATTATGGGCCTCAACTAACAGCAAGAAAAGTTTATGAAGCTGGATTCTATTGGCCTACAATTTACAAAGACGCACACCTTCTTTGCAAATCCTGTGATGCATGTCAAAGGGCCGGAAAAATAAGTCAACGTGATGAAATGCCACAAAATGTCATCCAAGTATGTGAAGTATTTGACATTTGGGGTATTGACTTTATGGGTCCATTTCCAAAATCTCATAATAATTTATATATACTCGTAGCCATTGATTATGTATCTAAATGGGCGGAAGCACAAGCTCTCCCAACTAACGATGCACGAGTTGTAGTCAATTTTTTAAAACGTCTTTTTGCAAGGTTTGGAACACCGAAAGCTTTAATAAGTGATCGGGGTACTCATTTCTGTAATAATCAACTTGAGAAAGTTCTTAAAAGATATGGAGTAACTCATAAAATCTCCACCGCATATCATCCACAAACAAGTGGACAAGTTGAAAATACCAACCGAGCTTTAAAACGTATTCTAGAGAAAACCGTAGGATCAAATCCGAAGGAATGGTCCATTAAATTGGAGGATGCACTCTGGGCTTTTAGAACAGCCTACAAAACTCCAATTGGAACCACACCTTTTAGACTTGTTTATGGAAAAGCGTGTCATCTTCCAGTAGAAATTGAACACAAAGCATTTTGGGCTTTGAAGACATGTAATCTTGATTTACATGAAGCCGGACGTCTACGATTAAGTCAACTAAACGAATTAGAAGAATTAAGACATGAAGCATACGATAATTCGTTAATCTATAAAGAAAGAACAAAGAAATGGCATGATAAAAGAATCAGAAGTTCAAAAGAATTTAAAGAAGGAGACAGAGTTCTTCTTTTCAATTCACGATTCAAGCTATTTCCTGGAAAATTGAAATCAAGATGGTCTGGACCATTCATAGTCAAAAGAGTTTTCCCATACGGAACGATAGAATTAATAAATTCAAATGGGATTGAATTTAAAGTTAATGGTCACAGAGTTAAACATTACATACATGGTCCGATGGAAGTCGACAACGAAGTTAATCACAATTTCGACACCACAGCTAACTAAGTGTGGGGAAAATCAAGTCTGCAAAGGATAATATGTATTTCTGTTAGAGTTAGATTGTCTGTTTTCGTGTAGTTCTCGAAAATGGAACACGTATGGTCTTTCCCTAGCAGACCCTAAAGAACTAGTCTTCTCCCCCCATTCTGAATTTTTATTTTTTTTTAGGTTTTTACGTAATGAAGACTGCCTGTGAATTAAACCATGGTCTAATGCTACACGCTTTGATCACTAAAAGAAATAATGACATACTCCCGAGTGAAATAGTATCAGTAATCAGAGAAAGAATGGACGGAGTTAGAAAAGGATCCAGATGCGAAGATAATAAGTTACAATTTGGTAAAGGAAAATCAAAATCCGCAGCGAAAAGAAGAGCACGACACCTAGAAAAATGTCACAAATGCGGAAAATGGTCACATGGAGGTAAATGTTCAAATAATCAAACCTATTCAAATACCGAATTTGTTACTTTATGCAGAGACGGACCGTTCATATGTTTAGAAGAAAAGACAATGAATGCTCGAGGTTACGCCTATGCAGCCATGGAAAACCAATTAAACCGACTATCTTATGAATATAATAGATCATATAACTAAGAAATCTATTTCACAGGTATGTCTGTACAGTTTTTATTTTTATTTTTATTTTTAACCTTTTGATAATAAACGCTAATTTGTTCGCTAAAAAGTATTAAATTGGTATTAAATAAAATTAGGTTTGGCGACCGAAATTATTGATATCGTTCAAAAATTTATTACATCACTGCGAAATTTAACGTTTATTCTTAAGGTATAAATATCTTTAAACAATCAAACCAAAAATATTTCAAAAATTCGTCATGAGTTAAATTAGGTCTTGGAACCGAAATTACTTTACCGAAAAGAGGGGCGCATATTTTTGATAATATTTGATTGATTAAAGTGGGATAAAAAGACAAAAAGATTTTCAATTTTATTTTTACCATGTTTTTAAAATTAATATTTAAATCTTAAATTAATATTGTAAACTTTGTAAAAACAATATTTTTAAAATTGTAAATATTTGAAAAATTAATATAAGTTTGGTATGAATTTATGAATTTTTAAATTAAGTTTGGTGTGAATTTTTAAGTTTTAAAATATGAAATTTTAATTTTATGCATTTCAAATTTTAAGTTTGGTGTGAATTTTTAATTTTTAATTTTTTAATTTTGAATTTTATATTTAAGTTGTGTGAATTTAAAAACAAAAATTTACTTTATCTCATTAAGTTAAAAATATGACTTTTAAAATTCGTCGTAAGTTGAAGACTAGGTCTTTGAACCGAAATTGCTTTACCCGAGGGAGGGACGAGAACTTTTATTATCAATATTTTTAATCTTGTTGATTTAAAGTATGCCAAAAACATTAAAAAACCCAAAAATCTTAGCTTTTAAAACAATCGCTACAAAAAGACAAATTTTAAAATTTTGTCGAGGGACGGACTAGGACATCAATCCGAAACGACCTCGTCCTAAATAACAAGGGAAACAAAATTTTAAAATTAATTTCTTAATTGTTTTATAAGTTAAAGAATATAAAAAAAAAAAAAAAAAAAAAAAAAAAAAAAAAATAACTCCGCGACTCGCGGAGTTTTAAGTGAAAACCTCCGCGACTCGCGGAGGGACAAAATTACAGAAAAAAAATATAACAAGCTGAACGAGCTGGAACAGAATAACACACACACACATACTGCACTTCGAAAAAACCCAAGAAAACCCACGAAAATCATCCCAAAAACTCGATTTTTCACCGTTAATCTTCAAATTTTTCACTACAATCATGTTGAGAAGGATGATATCTAGGAACTACTCAAGAAAACAGGTACAATTACACCCCAAATCACCTTTAAATCCGAATTTTAGTGTGTTCTTGAGCATATTTTCATAATTTACATTTTGTTAATTTTTAGTGTAATTAGTGTTAAATTGTTAGTATATTATGCATGTATAACCTAGATTGATGCTTGTTAACATGATTTGAAGCCAAAAACTTCAAAATCTTTAGAATCTAGGGTTTGTGTTCTTGAGCAAATTTGGGGCTTTTTGATATAAACAGGTTATGGCCGATTTTTGTCATGAATTATTACTAAATTGAGTAGTGTAACATGTCTAGGTAGTTAAATGATCCAAACTTTGAGCCTAAACATGATTTTGAGAATTAAAGTGGACTTTTTCAAGTCCAAAATTCATGAACTTGATTTTTGAAAGATAATGCCATTTGAGACTTGTTTATTTGCTAGTAATGATTATTTTGACATGTTATTTGAGTTGAATGCTTATGAACTTGGCGAAAATTTTCGTATATGCTTATTTGAAAAAGTGTAGATTTGATAAAAATGTGAAAATAAGCTTAAGTTTGATATAAATTGATAATGTCATTGTAATTATTTTGATTGATGATTTTGCTGACACTAATGCATATTTGGATGCACAAAATTTGTGTTTGATGTGTTTTGCAGAATGAAAGGGGTGAATCTTCATCCCAAGCCCGCCATGCTCCTGCTGAGAACTTGGAACAACAGGAGGTAGATAACTACTACAAGCAGGATGTACCTCATCCAGTCATGACCTTTTCAGATATGCACTTGGAACAGTTGCACCCGAACCTGCGATTTGACAGACTTTGGATAGATTATCCAAAATATCAACGGGGTTTGCATACTCTTCACTCTAAGGTTGTTGAGGTACCGAGGGTCATAGAATGGGGACCCTTGGAAGCTGTAGAATTGGCCGGGCCAATTAGGGAATTACTGGTACAGAGGTATGGTAATTCTTCTTTTAATGACTGGATATGTTTATTCACCATACGCAGACCTGTATATAAAGTATGGTGTGAAGAGTTGTTATGTAGTATAGAGTTGAATGATCGGGTAGCTAGTTTAACCGATCGTTCTTTTATTAGATTTTTGTTAGGCGGTTCGATGCGCCACATGTCTTTACTGGACATGGCTCAGGCTTTACGTATATATACGCCTGAGGAATTAGCGTCTGCCGATTGTAGAGGATTGATACTAAACGGTAGGAAAATAGATGAGAATTTTGATACACACGGTGTGTGGAGTCAAATGACAAGCCACCACCGTTTTAAAGGGGGAAACTACTCTTATTTGGATATAGATAGAGCCGAATTAAGAGTAATACATAGGTTTTTAGCTAATTCGATTACACAAAGGGGTAAAAACAAAGAAAAGGTAAATGAACAAGATTTGTTTTACCATATGTGTATTCGAGACCCACACAGCGCTGTAAGTATACCATATTGTGTGGGTTATTATTTATCAGCTATGGTTCGAGGGATGCGTCCACATAGCATAATAGGAGGTGGTATTTTTATTACTTTGATTGGTGAATATCTCGGTGTGGATATAAGTCGGGGGGGATTATTAGTAGAAGAGCCGGAACCCCGCGACACTATAGGTTTAAATGTATACCATGGTGCAAAAGTGTTGAAGCGGCGAAATAACGCCGCAGTACGATACAATGGTAGACATCCACAGGTAGAGAGAAACCAGGAACAAGGTAATGTAGGAGGGGGCAAGAAATTCATAGGTTTATAGCTTCTCAGGAATACGAAAATGCTAGACAGAGAGCATTTGAAGATTGGCAAGTTCATCAGAACCAGATCATAGCGCATTGCCAACATATAGGTAGAAACTATATTCCTACACCGAAACCCATCTTCCCTCCTTGGTCGATAGAGATGCAGCCACCATATCCTACGTATGACCCTGCCGAGGCATTCTATAGCACTTATGGTTATGCGTGGAACCCCTATTGGTACCAATATCATCCTTAGTTTACTTATTATTTTTTATTATTTTGTAATTTGTAATTATTGATACATTTAATATTTTTGTTAATATTGTAATCATTTTTATAATTTCTAACTTTTATTCTTAGATTTTAATAATTTTTGAATGTGGGGTAATAAACCAAACTTCAAAAATATGTATATATGTTTGCAGTTTATCTTATGTACACAACAGGGTAAAACAACGAATTTTCAAAGACTGGCATTAAGTTCAGCAAAAGCAAGTAATTTTGACGACAATGATGCAAAATATATGTGAAATTACAACAAGACGGAATGAACAAATGACGTGCACCATTTATCATTCAGCAAACAAACGCCAATATATTCGGAAACTTTGGTAAAAATTTAATCATTTTCACACAAATCACCCTCAATAATTTAAATTGTTACTGATTTCTTGCAAATGAGGGCATTGCAAGATCTTAAGTGTGGGAAGGGATTAAATTCTTTCGGATTTTAAAATTTTTATATTAAACACTTGGTTACCATTAAAAATACTAGTAAAGCAGTAGTTGTATTAGAATCTAGTGCTCTCTGATAAAAAGAACAGCCCTAGTCTTATATACTGACTACCCAATTCTAGTAAAATTTTTCAAAATTTTCAATTAAATGAATTAAAATCATGTTTATACACATTTATGAACGATAAAACTAGGTTTTAACACCGAAATTATTGTTACCTCGGAAAGGACATAAATTGAGAAACAAACTAAAATGTTAAAATTCATTTAAAATGGAATAGAGGACGATAAAAAGAAAAATAAAAAGCCAAGTGTGGGAAAATTTACCAAATTATTTTAAACATATGTCACATATATCTGTAACAAATAACTGAAAATACTTTTGCTTTGGACTAAACTAAACTGTTTTACCCGATGAAAGAAAAGAAGAGATGGATCTACACGATGAATCAATTCCATCATTAAAAGGAAGTAAAGTCTTCTGAAAAAGAAACGCGCTTCTTGATTTAGGTCATGAAGTTGTCGACCAGACCAGCTGTAGGTTGACGAAAAATCTAGAAAAGTCATCACTAAAATCAGCAGGAAATCCACGGACCTCAGCATTAAACAGGGTCGTCAAGTGGTCAGATTTATCCTAACCATGAGAAGGATTTATCTCGTACAATGGGGAGGCACCGTGCAAATTAGCTGGATAAGACTAATGAATCAGATCCCCAGAAAGGATAATCTCCTTAAAGATTAAAAATCAGCTTTTAAGACTGATATTACTCAATCCTTGAGATTGACCTTAAAGATTGAGAATTACAAACTCATGGAATTCAATGATATCTAAACTCGAGCTTAAACGAGAAAATATTTTGATCAAAATTACAAACCGATTTGTTTTCTGAAAACCCTATTTTCAATGCGTTCATTACCATTGAACGTAAAATCCTAGGAATTCACCTGGAATTCATTAGGTCACCTGAACTAAATCGGGTGTCAACCGTAAGAACGGTGGTTGCATAACATGGTCAAAGACAGGACTTTGTGCCAGACCGACAAATTATAAGGGTGAGCTTTACTATTGCTCCTACCAAGGATAGTAATTGCGTCCGACACGTTATAGACCATAATCAAAAGCATGTCACGGGACATTGCCTTAAACAGTTGCTTGTTCAACGCTTTCCTTTACAACCGGACGGTAGTTTGCCGAAAGGTAATATACGGAACAAGTAAACTGGACGTGTTGCTTTCCTAATACAAGGTTAGCAAGTGGGTGACACAAAACCGCAAGTTTTGAGCTAAAATTTTCAAATCTGAAACCCACCAAACCCACAAAAATATTTTGCAAACACCGGTAAAGGGTTATTCCGGAAAACTTATCTAGGGTAAAAACTAGATTTAATTTTCAAAAGATCAAATGTTTTCATAAAGATCCAATTTCCTTAATGGATCTAAATTTTTATAGTCATGTGGGACTGTAAACCATATCGTTACTACCATTGTTTATACCGCCATATAGAAATCACTGATGTACAAAGTGTGAAGAATAAAGAAGTGATTCTAGTATTTCAAGACAATATTGCTTGAGGACAAGCAACGCTCAAGTGTGGGAATATTTGATAATGCTAAAAACGAACATATATTTCATAGCATTATTCCTCAAGAAAGACAAGCTTTTAGTTGCAATTGTTCTATTTACAAGAGATATTCGTTTAAATAATAAAAGGTGAAGACAAAAGACAGATTCGACGATTTGAAGACGCAAACGACCAAAAAGCTCAAAAGAACAAAAGACAATCAAAAAGGTTCCAATTATTGATAAGAAACGTCTCGAAATCACAAGAGTACAAGATTCCAAACGCAAAGTACAAGATATTAAATTGTACGCGAGGACGTTCGAAAATCCGGAACCGGGACTAGAGTCAACTCTTAACGCTCGACGCAACGGACTAAAAATTACAAGTTAACTATGTATATAAATATAATATAATATATAATTAATTATATTAATTATATATATATTATATATATATATTTAAAACCGTCGGCAGCAGGAAACTCCAAGGGTGAAAACTGAAAATACCTCTCCGCGACTCGCGGAGTTTTAAGGCTATTTGGCCGCGAGTCGCGGAGCCCCAAAAATCATTCCTGGCTATAAATCAACCCGAATTCTGATCAAAATCATCATCATTTTTCTTCTCATTCATACGAAGTAATATATATTTATATTTATAATTTATATTTTAATTTTAATTTTAATTATAATTCTAATAATAAGGGTATGTTAGCTAATGTTGTAAGGGTGTAAGTCGAAATTCTGTCCGTGTAACGCTACGCTATTTTTAATCATTGTAAGTTATGTTCAACCTTTTTATATTAATGTCTCGTAGCTAAGTTATTATTATGCTTGTTTAAAACGAAGTAATCATGATGTTGGGCTAATTACTAAAATTGGGTAATTGGGCTTTGTACCATAATTGGGGTTTGGACAAAAGAACGACACTTGTGGAAACTAGACTATGGGCTATTAATGGGCTTTATATTTGTTTAACTAAATGAAAGTTTGTTAATGTTAATATAAAGATTTACAATTGGGCGTCCCTATAAATTACCATATACACTCGATCGGACACGATGGGCGGGGTATTTATATGTACGAATAATCGTTCATTTAACCGGACACGGGAATGGATTAATAGCCACTAGAATAATCAAAACAGGGGTGAAATTACATTCAAGGGTAATTGGTGTAATTGTTAACAAAGTAGTAAAACCTTGGTTTACACGCAGTCGATAACCTGGTGTATTCATTAAACAAAGTATTAAAACCTTGTTACAATTCGAATCCCCAATTAGTTGGAATATTTATCTTCGGGTATAATAATAATTTGACAAGGACACTTGCAATTTATATTTATGACTGATGGACTGTTATGGACAAAAACCAGACGGACATATTGAATAATCCAGGACAAAGGACAATTAACCCATGGGCATAAAACTAAAATCAACACGTCAAACATCATGATTACGGAAGTTTAAATAAGCATAATTCTTTTATTTCATATTTAATTTCCTTTATTTTATATTTAATTGCACTTCTAATACTTTTATTTATTGTTATTTTATTTTATCGCACTTTTAATTATCGTACTTTTTAATTATCGCAATTTAATTTTATCGCATTTTTATTATTCGCAATTTCATTATCATTATTTACTTTACGCTTTAATTTAAAGTCTTGTATTTATTTTATATTTTACATTAGGTTTTAACTGCGACTAAAGTTTTAAAATCGACAAACCGGTCATTAAACGGTAAAAACCCCCCTTTTATAATAATAATATTACCTATATATATATTTGTATTTTTATAAAAGTAAATTAATATAGCGTTGAGCTTTGTTTAAAGATTTCCCTGTGGAACGAACCGGACTTACTAAAAACTACACTACTGTACGATTAGGTACACTGCCTATAAGTGTTGTAGCAAGGTTTAAGTATATCCATTCTATAAATAAATAAATATCTTGTGTAAAATTGTATCGTATTTAATAGTATTTTCTGCTAAAAATTAATAGTATTTTATACCCCTCTGCTTTAACATCAACCATCATTTGGCAACTAGCATGAAATATCTCATAAAATTACAAAAATATGAGTAATCATTTATGACTTATTTACATGAAAACAAAATTACATATCCTTTATATCTAATCCATACACCAACGACCAAAAACACCTACAAACACTTTCATTCTTCAATTTTCTTCATCTAATTGATCTCTCTCAAGTTCTATCTTCAAGTTCTAAGTGTTCTTCATATATTCTACAAGTTCTAGTTACATAAAATCAAGAATACTTTCAAGTTTGCTAGCTCACTTCCAATCTTGTAAGGTGATCATCCAACCTCAAGAAATCTTTGTTTCATACAGTAGGTTATCATTCTAATACAAGGTAATAATCATATTCAAACTTTGGTTCAATTTCTATAACTATAACAATCTTATTTCAAGTGATGATCTTACTTGAACTTGTTTTCGTGTCATGATTCTGCTTCAAGAACTTCGAGCCATCCAAGGATCCGTTGAAGCTAGATCCATTTTTCTCTTTTCCAGTAGGTTTATCCAAGGAACTTAAGGTAGTAATGATGTTCATAACATCATTCGATTCATACATATAAAGCTATCTTATTCGAAGGTTTAAACTTGTAATCACTAGAACATAGTTTAGTTAATTCTAAACTTGTTCGCAAACAAAAGTTAATCCTTCTAACTTGACTTTTAAAATCAACTAAACACATGTTCTATATATATATATGATATGCTAACTTAATGATTTAAAACCTGGAAACACGAAAAACACCGTAAAACCGGATTTACGCCGTCGTAGTAACACCGCGGGCTGTTTTGGGTTAGTTAATTAAAAACTATGATAAACTTTGATTTAAAAGTTGTTATTCTGAGAAAATGATTTTTATTATGAACATTAAACTATATCCAAAAATTATGGTTAAACTCAAAGCGGAAGTATGTTTTCTAAAATGGTCATCTAGACGTCGTTCTTTCGACTGAAATGACTACCTTTACAAAAATGACTTGTAACTTATTTTTCCGACTATAAACCTATAATTTTTCTGTTTAGATTCATAAAATAGAGTTCAATATGAAACCATAGCAATTTGATTCACTCAAAACGGATTTAAAATGAAGAAGTTATGGGTAAAACAAGATTGGATAATTTTTCTCATTTTAGCTACGTAAAAATTGGTAACAAATCTATTCCAACCATAACTTAATCAACTTGTATTGTATATTATGTAATCTTGAGATACCATAGACACGTATACAATGTTTCGACCTATCATGTCGACACATCTATATATATTTCGGAACAACCATAGACACTCTATATGTGAATGTTGGAGTTAGCTATACAGGGTTGAGGTTGATTCCAAAATATATATAGTTTGAGTTGTGATCAATAATGAGATACGTATACACTGGGTCGTGGATTGATTCAAGATAATATTTATCGATTTATATCTGTACATCTAACTGTGGACAACTAGTTGTAGGTTACTAACGAGGACAGCTGACTTAATAAACTTAAAACATCAAAATATATTAAAAGTATTGTAAATATATTTTGAACATACTTTGATATATATGTATATATTGTTATAGGTTCGTGAATCAACCAGTGGCCAAGTCTTACTTCCCGACGAAGTAAAAATCTGTGAAAGTGAGTTATAGTCCCACTTTTAAAATCTAATATTTTTGGGATGAGAATACATGCAGGTTTTATAAATGATTTACAAAATAGACACAAGTACGTGAAACTACATTCTATGGTTGAATTATCGAAATCGAATATGCCCCTTTTTATTAAGTCTGGTAATCTAAGAATTAGGGAACAGACACCCTAATTGACGCGAATCCTAAAGATAGATCTATTGGGCCTAACAAACCCCATCCAAAGTACCGGATGCTTTAGTACTTCGAAATTTATATCATATCCGAAGGGTGTCCCGGAATGATGGGGATATTCTTATATATGCATCTTGTTAATATCGGTTACCAGGTGTTCACCATATGAATGATTTTTATCTCTATGTATGGGATGTGTATTGAAATATGAAATCTTGTGGTCTATTATTATGATTTGATATATATAGGTTAAACCTATAACTCACCAACATTTTTGTTGACGTTTAAAGTATGTTTATTCTCAGGTGAATACTAAGAGCTTCCGCTGTCGCATACTTAAATAAGGACGAGATTTGGAGTCCATGCTTGTATGATATTGTGTAAAAACTGCATTCAAGAAACTTATTTTGTTGTAACATATTTGTATTGTAAACAATTATGTAATGGTCGTGTGTAAACGGGATATTTTAGATTATCATTATTTGATAATCTACGTAAAGCTTTTTAAACCTTTATTGATGAAATAAAGGTTATGGTTTGTTTTAAAATGAATGCAGTCTTTGAAAAATGTCTCATATAGAGGTCAAAACCTCGCAACGAAATCAATTAATATGGAACGTTTTTAATCAATAAGAACGGGACATTTCAGATGGTGGACGGCAGCAAGAGGGAGAGGGAGCCAAAAAAGTCGACCAAAAAAAATAATGGGGAAGATTATGCAGTTTAGGTTTAATACATACTATTTATATTAAGCCCTAAAATAGATAAATACACATAAATCCCTCAACTAATCCAACATTTAACAAAATAAAGGGAAGGGGGAGGGGGGAGGCCGATGGGTCCCATGGGATGAGTTCTCGGGCTCTCATTTTGCAAAAGCGCGTAATCGTGGTCCGTTTTAAGTGTCGTTTTGTCGTACCGAAGGCCCGAAACGCTAACCCGATCGTTAAACGCAACCAATTGTCTAATTTATTAAAAACCCAATAAATTAAATATTTCAAAAAGTTAATAATTAATAAATTTAATTATTAAAATAAACCCGAGCGTTTCGTTGCTCAAAAAGCTATTATCAAAATCGTATCGTTTTATTGTATTTCATTATTCGAAATATTTATTTGAATTAATATCAACCCATATTAATTATTGAAACCCTCCAAAGGTCAAGTACGCATTTAATACACGTAAACACATAAAAGTTAAATAATTGCCGTTAAATAAACTAACGGAAGGTTAACGAAAGTAACGGAAAAACCAGGGTTGTTACATTACCCACCTGTTATTGAAAATTTCGTCCCGAAATTTTAGTGATCGTCTTCTGAAGTAGTTTCCTCGGGAAATAATTGTGGATACTTCGACCTCATCTGGTCTTCACGCTTCCACGTGAACTCTGGTCCTCTTCTCGCGTTCCACCGAACTTTATCAATAGGAATTCTGCTTTGCTTCAACTGTTTGACCTCACGGCCCAAGATTTCAACAGGTTCCTCAATGAAATGGAGTTTGTCATCGATACGTAGTTCCTCTAAAGGAATAATCAAATTATCATCGGCTAGACGCTTCTTTAGATTGGACACATGGAAAACGTCATGAATACCACTGAGTGCTTGTGGAAAATCCAATCTGTAGGCTACCGGTCCAACTCTTTCAGTTATCTCAAATGGTCCAACATATCTAGGACTCAGTTTACCTCGTTTCCCAAATCGTACGACACCCTTCCAAGGTGATACTTTAAGCATAACTTTGTCACCGACTTGGAACTCTATGTCCTTTCGTCTAACATCAACATAACCCTTTTGATGACTTCGAGCCGTTCTCAGTCGTTCCTGAATCCGTAGAACTTTCTCAGTTGTTTCCTGAATAATCTCAGGACCTGTCAACTGACTATCTCCCAACTTGCTCCAACAAACGGGAGATCTACACTCCTTCCATACAATGCTTCAAAAGGTGCAGCTTTAATGCTCGCATGGTAGCTGTTATTGTATGAGAACTCAGCTAGTGGTAAATACTTATCCCATTCGTTTTCGAAATCAATGACACACGCTCTCAACATGTCCTCAAAAGTCTGAATAGTTCGTTCGCTCTGGTCATCCGTCTGGGGGTGATATGTTGGGCTCATATCTAAACCGGTCCCCATTGCTTTCTGTAATGACTGCCAAAACCTGGAAGTAAATCTGCTGTCGCGGTCGGATATAATGGATATAGGCACTCCATGCCTAGAGACGACTTCCTTAATGTAGATTTGAGCCAACTTCTCCATTTTATCAGTTTCCATTATCGGTAAGAAGTGTGCGGACTTAGTGAGACGATCCACGATAACCCAAATAGTATCGTGACCTCCCGCCGTTCTCGGCAGTTTCGTAATGAAGTCCATGGAAATTCCTTCCCACTTCCACTGGGGAATCTCTGGTTGAGTTAATAATCTTGATGGCTTCTAATGCTCAGCCTTGACTTTAGCGCAAGTCAAGCACTTCCCGACATAGGTAGCAATATCAGCTTTCAAATTTGACCACCAATACAACGCCTTCAAATCCTGGTACATCTTATCTGATCCTGAATGAATTGAGTATCTCAACTTGTGTGCTTCTTCCAACACTAGTTCTCTCAATCCACCAAACTTTGGTACCCAAATTCGGTTAGCAAAGTACCGTGTTCCATCCTCCTTGACGTCAAACTTCTTATCCATCCCTTTGAGAAATTCAACATCAACATTCTCATGTTTCATGGCTTCTTGTTTGATAAGGCTAAAAAGGAACATATATTTCATAGCAATATCCCTCCTAAATAATAGGTTTTCATATGTAATTGTATTATATTTTCATTGTAATTGTTTAAATAAATAAGTGCGAAGACAAAAGGCGAAAACGAAGATTTGAAGACAAAAACGTCCAAAAAACTCAAATGTACAAGATACAATCCAAGTGGTTCAATTTAATGATGAGAAACGTCTAAAAATGACAAGAGTACAAGTTACAAAATGCAAAGTACAAGATATTAAATTGTACGCAAGGACGTTCGAAAATCCGGAACCGGTACCCGAGCCAACTCTCAACGCCCGACGCAATGGACCAAAAATTACAAGTCTACTATGCACAAGAAAATAATATAATATATAAATAATTATATTAATTATTTATACTTTATATTTATATATAAATTATGTCGACAAGCAAGGTTCCAAAATTATGTGAGCTGGATTTTCAAACTCCACGACTCACGGAGTTTGAAGGCTTAAAACTCCACGACTCGCGGAGCTGCCAAATTCCAAAATGCCTATAAAAGGTCACGAATTCAGCGAGTTTTAAACATAAAAAAATAATAATTATACTCTGTAATAAATAATAAATATAATATATATATATATATATATATATATATATATATATATATATATATATATATATATATATATATATATATATATATATATATATATATATATATATATAGTATAGGGTAGTTTTATATTAGATTAGTTCGGGTTATGTAAAGGTTATTTTTACGGGTTTTGAAGTCGAAATTCTGTCCGTGTAACACTACGCGTTAAATAATCAATGTAAGTTATGTTCTCCTTTTTAAATTAATGTCTTGTAACTAAGTTATTATTATGCTTATTTAAATTGAAGTAATCGTGATGTTGGGCTAAAAATACTAAAATTGGGTAATTGGGCTTTGTACCATAATTGGGGTTTGGACAAAAGAACGAGACTTGCAGAAATTAGACTATGGGCTATTAATGGGCTTTATATTTGTTTAACTAAATGATAGTTTATTAATTTTAATATAAAGATTTACAATTGGACATACCTATAAATAACCACATACACTCGATCGGACACGATGGGCGGGATATTTATATGTACGAATAATCGTTCATTTAACCGGACACGGGAATGGATTAATAGTCTATGGAATTATTAAAACAGGGGTGAAATTATGTACAAGGACACTTGGCATAATTGATAACAAAGTATTAAAACCTTGGGTTACACGCAGTTGATATCCTGGTGTAATTATTAAACAAAGTATTAAAACCTTGTTACAGTTTAAGTCCCCAATTAGTTGGAATATTTGACTTCGGGTATAAGGATAATTTAACGAGGACACTCGCACTTTATATTTATGACTGATGGACTGTTATGGACAAAAACCATACGGGCATATTAAATAATCCAGGACAAAGGACAATTAACCCATAGGCATAAAACCAAAATCAACACGTCAAACATCATGGTTACGGAAGCTTAAATAAGCATAAATTATTTTATTTCATATTTAATTTCCTTTATTTTATATTTAATTGCACTTCTAATTATCGCACTTTTATTTATTGTCATTTTAATTATTGTTATTTATTTTATATTGTTATTTAAATATCGTCATTTGCTATACGCTTTGCTTAAAATATAAATCGACAACCCGGTCATTAAACGGTAAACCCCCTTTTATATATTATTATATATAATTATATATATTTTGTACAAATATAGTTGTTTAAAAATATAGTGTGCAATAAGCCCGCTCCCTGTGGAACGAACCGGACTTACTAAAAACTATACTACTCTACGATTAGGTACACTGCCTATAGTGTTGTAGAAAGGTTTAGGTATATCCCATTTGTAAATAAATAATTAAAACTTGTGTAATCTGTATCGCTTTTCGTATCAAAAATATAATACTATCACGTACCCCCATGCTACCACATCAAGTTTTTGGCACCGCTGCCGGGAAATCGGCGAAACGCTATATTTTTAATTTATTTTTGTATAAATATATTTATATATATTTTTAGAAAAACAATATCAAATTAAAAAAAAAACGTTTTTCAACCTCCGCGACTCGCGGAGATTTTCTGGAACGGGACATCGCGACTCACGGAGCCGCCCTGTCAGTCCACAAAGAAACCCTAAAAAGCATTAATTACGGGGTATTATTAATTATTATTATTATTTAACCCTAATTACTTTATTATTATTATTATTATTTAGTTTAAGTTTTTAAATTAATTAGTTATAATTAATTATATTTAGTTTTAATATATAAAAAATTAATACTTTTATAAAATATAAAAATAAAAATATAAAAATAATATTTTTTATAAAAATAAGTAATTTTATCACTTTTCATAATTTGTATCCTTTTATTTAGTGTAATCGTAATATTTTGTATATTTTTCGTTCGCAATTAGTTTTAAAATTAGTTTTTCCATAGTTATTTTATATGTATAGATTCTTAGGCTTTTCCGTAAAATCCCTTAAGTGCTTTTTCTTTAGATTAAGATTTAGGCGCTTTGGAATTTTGCGACGCCGTTTTTCGCTTTAGTTTTAAATAGATTTTAGTGCCTTTAAGTAATTGCCTTTTTCTGAATAAAATTGCATTTACCTTTAGACCTTTAGGCGCAACTTTTTAGATATAATTTTTAGACTTTTAAGTTTCGATGTTTTTCTTTCTTATTTTTATTTTTCGACGTTTTTCGACGCGTATTCTTTTTCTTTCTTATTTCTCGACGATCTAGTTTTTAGGACTTAGAATTTTCTCTATTTCTTCTCTATAATTTCTTTAAAATTTCAACGAAAAATTATTTTAAGCGGTTAAATTGATAGACATCCAAATTTTCTGCTTCGTAGTAATAGTTGGATTTGTTAGTGGCTGAGTTGTGAGCTTCCAATTTAAAGGGTTCTGGCTCCCTGCTGCATCTATTGGCTATTCGAAACGTGGGCAAAAGCAGAAAAGTCTATTAATTTGATAACTTATATAATTTTTAGTTTTATAACTAATAGGATAATTAAGTAAATGCACCACATTGTAGCTAAAATTTGGTAATAAGCGCATTATGGAAAATCTCGAGAATATTTTGGAAACTCTTTATGACATGCGAAATCAATTAAATCAATACTCTCAAACGAGTGTTGATGAAAATTCATTTGGTCAATCTTTGATCACGAATGACGAAACAATAACGGGTTGTGAAATCTGTGGAGATTATCACTCAACATGGGAATGTTATTATTACGTTCCTATGGAAAATTACACACCCACGAAACCTGAATGGAATGATTATGAACAATACAATTCAAATTGGGATTATTCCCAAGAATATTTCCAAACTCAACAACCAGTAGGCGAGGAAAATTACATGTCTGAAAATTTATTAGACAATATGAAAATCAAACTCGAAGAACTCAATGCTCAAAATGAACAAATGAGAGAGTTTGTAAACCGGCAAGCTGAAACTCTATCAGACTACACACCTGTTGATCTGAGGAGTATTGTGCAAGAAAATCTCATATCATCGAATTTTGATGAATTCGAGAGCTCCGAAATCACCAACTATCCCGATGATACTTATTATTCAGTCTTACCAATTTCACAACATATCGACACATTAGCCTCTACCGACGAAATCATCGATCCATCAATGGATGAAGAAGAAGTAAGGGTGACAAATTGGTACTCATGGGAAAACGATAACGTTGAAAATTTTACCCCCGAGACCAAAATGGAGGGACTGATAAGGACCGTTAATAAAGAAGAATTTACTTCGATCTCGAAATTCACTATTCAACAACCTTCCAACCCAATATTCTCAATAGACTATTCATCTACCGAAGATGAGCTAAGAGCTGTAATAGATATTGACACCTCGGATTTCACTCAAATGGGTAATAGAGGTGAAAACTTTGATCCCGAGAATAAACGAAAGGAAATGTTAGGAATTGTCCACCCTATAGTATGTATGTCGGTGTATATCGATCCATTTGACCAAGAACCAGAAAAGAGATATATCCATTTACTAAAAGCTACACTTAAAAAAGAATTATGTAGTGACAATCGGGCGAGTCTAAACTTTAAACCCATTGATATATTATACACCACCCGAGATGTAAATAACTGGCTCACTACTCTAATTCGTGGAACTTATTCTACCGACTTCACATGTCGTCAGCTAAGTGTGGGGAAGTCTAACCCCACTTAACGTTAAATTAGGGGTTCGGGTTGGTGCATAACTCATTAATAAAAATGCATGATAATTTAGGGTAAAATACGTATATTCAAAGATTAGCAACAGTTCAGAAAAGCAACCATTTTTGAAAAAAAAGCATGTGTGATAAAACAAGAAGGAATGAACGATGAGGTGCACCATCTATCATCCTGCAATTTTATGGTATCTTTAACTACTTTCTACACTAATCACCCTCATGAATTTATAATTATAGTCTGATTTCATGCAAATGAGGGCATTGCATGATCTTAAGTGTGGGGAAGGGTTATAAATTCTCTCGGGTTTACACTTGGTTTATTTGCCAAATTTTGTGAAAATTTGAAAAATTTTCAACTAAATGAAGTCAAAATCATGTTTATACATATTTATGAACGATGAAAACTAGGTGTTAATACCGAAATTATCGTTACCTAGGAAAGGACATAAATTGAGAAACAACCCAAAACGCTTGAATTCATTTAAAATGGAATATAAGAGAATAAAAAGGCAAAGAACATAATAAATAAAAGCCAAGTGTGGGGAGAATATACCAAGTTATTCAATAAAAAATTATCTATCACATGTTTCCGTAAAGTTATTGCAGGTGCTTTTGTTTTGAACTAAATTAACTATTTTACCCGATGAAAGAAAAGAAAAGATGGATCTACACGATGAATCAATTCCATCATTAAAAGGAAGTAAAGTCTTCCGAAAAAGACACGCGCTTCTTGATTTAGGTCAAGAAGTTCTCATCTAGACCAGCTGTAGGTTGACGAAAAATCTAGAAAAGTCATCTCTAAAATCAGCAGGAAATCTACGGACCTCAGCATCAAACAGGGTCGCCAGGTGGTCAAATTTATCCTAACCATGAGAAGGATTTATCTCTTACAATGGGGGGCGTCGTGCAAATTAGCTTGATAAGACTAATGAATCAGTCCCCCAGAAAGGATAATCTCCTTAAAGATTAAAAATCACTTTTAAGCCTGATATTACTCAATCCTTGAGATTGACCTTAAAGATTGAGAATTACAAACTCATGGAATTCAATGATATCTAAACTCGAGCTTGAACGAGAAAATATTTTGATCAAATTATAAACCGATTTGTTTTCTGAATACCCATTTTCAATGTGTTCATTACCATTGAACGTAAAATCCTAGGAATTCACCTGGAATTCATTAGGTCACCTGAACCAAATCGGGTGTCAACCGTAAGAACGGTGGTTGTATAGCATGGTCGAAGATAGGACCTTGTGCCAGACCGAAAAATCATAGGATGATCTTTACTATTGCTCCTACAAAGGATAGTAATAGCATCCGACACGTTTTTGGACCATAATCAAATGCATGTCATTAGACATTGCCTTAACAGTTTCTTGTTCATCACTTTCCTTTACAACCGGACGGTAGTTTGCCGAAAGGTAATATACGGGACAAGTAAACTGGACGTGTTGCTTTCCTAATATAAGGTTAGCAAGTGGGTAACACAAAACCACAAGTGTTGAGCTAAAATTTTCAAATCTGAAACCCACACAACCTACAAAAATATTTTGCAAACACCGGTGAAGGGTTATTCCGGAAAACTTGTCTAGGGTAAAAGCTAGATTGAATTTTCAAAAGATCAAATGTTTTCATAAAGATCCAATTTCCTAACAGATCTAAATTTTTATAGTCATGTGGGACTATAAACCGCCTTTCAAATGTGCACTTTACTTTGGAAACCGAAAGTAAATCGGCTATTTGATTGCAAGTGTCGTTGACCTAAACCCGAGGCAACTGTGGATGACACACCCACCTTTAACCATGGTTCTATCGTTACTGTAGTGACCCGAACTTTTCCATGTTTATATATATTAATTGAGATTGATATTTACATGATTAAATGTTTCCAACATGTTAAGCAATCAAACTTGTTAAGACTTGATTAATTGAAATATGTTTCATATAGACAATTGACCACCCAAGTTGACCGGCGATTCACGAACGTTAAAACTTGTAAAAACGACATGACGATATATATATGGATATACATATGGTTAACATGAGATTATGATAAGTAAGTATCTCCATAAGTATATTAACAATGAGTTACATACATATAAACAAGACTACTAACTTAGGGATTTCGAAACGAGACATATATGTAACGATTATCGTTGTAATGACATTTAAATGTATATATATAATATTAAGATATATTAATATATCATAATATCATGATAATATAATAATTTAACATCTCATTAGATATAATAAACAATGGGTTAACAACATTAATTGAGATCGTTAACTTAAAGGTTTCAAAACAACACTTACATGTAATGACTAACGATGACTTAACGACTCAGTTAAAATGTATATACATGTAGTGTATTTAGATGTATTAAAATACTTTTGGAAGACTTCAAGACATATATCAAAACAATCATACTTAACGAAAATGGTTACAGTTACTTTCCCATTCTTTTCTTTCATCAAGAATTCTAGTCGTATTCTTACCCGTATTATACACAGCTTCAAAACGTACTTACTACGGGTATATACCAATAGGAACTAGCATGGGATTCCACTCTTGATTATGTCATGTATGACTAATCAATTTTAACTTCTACCATGAGCTAGTCAACTAACTAGAACTCCTTTTAACCCCACTCACCACTCACCAATTACCACTCATTATTCACTCCATTTCACTTCCAATTCTCTTTCTAATTCTCTCTCAACACACACACACTATTATGAACGTATTTATCCAGTAGTTAATCATCATCTTCATCAAAAATCACTTCAAGAATCAAGCTATAATCATCATAGGAAGAACACTTCAAGAACACTTCAAAAATCCCTTCAAGTTTACTAATTTACTTCCAAGCTTTCTAATCCATTCCATGTAATCATCTAAGATCAAGAAACCTTTGTTATATACAGTAGGTTATCTTTCTTATTCAAGGTAATATTCATATTCAAACTTTGATTCAATTTCTATAACTATAAACTATCTTAATTCGAGTAAAAATCTTACTTGAACTTGTTTTTGTGTCATGATCCTACTTCAAGAACTTTCAAGCCATCCAAGATCCTTTGAAGCTAGATCATTTCTTGTCACTTCCAGTAGGTTTACCTACTAAACTTGAGGTAGTAATAATGTTCATAACATCATTCGATTCATATATATAAAACTATCTTATTCGAAGGTTTAAACTCGTAATCACTAGAACATAGTTTAGTTAATTCTAAACTTGTTCGCAAACAAAAGTTAATCCTTCTAACTTGACTTTTAAAATTAACTAAACACATGTTCTATATCTATATGATATGCTAACTTAATGATTTAAAACCTGGAAACACGAAAAACACCGTAAAACCGGATTTACGCCGTCGTAGTAACACCGCGGGCTGTTTTGGGTTAGTTAATTAAAAACTATGATAAACTTTGATTTAAAAGTTGTTATTCTGAGAAAATGGTTTTTATTATGAACATGAAACTATATCCAAAAATTATGGTTAAACTCAAAGTGGAAGTATGTTTTCTAAAATGGTCATCTAGACGTCGTCCTTTCGACTGAAATGACTACCTTTACAAAAACGACTTGTAACTTATTTTTCCGACTATAAACCTATACTTTTTCTGTTTAGATTCATAAAATAGAGTTCAATATGAAACCATAGCAATTTGATTCTCTCAAAACGGATTTAAAATGAAGAAGTTATGGTTAAAACAAGATTGGATAATTTTTCTCATTTTAGCTACGTGAAAATTGGTAACAAATCTATTCCAACCATAACTTAATCAACTTGTATTGTATATTATGTAATCTTGAGATACTATAGACACGTATACAATGTTTCGACCTATCATGTCGACACATCTATATATATTTCGGAACAACCATAGACACTCTATATGTGAATGTTGGAGTTAGCTATACAGGGTTGAGGTTGATTCCAAAATATGTATAGTTTGAGTTGTGATCAATACTGAGATACGTATACACTGGGTCGTGGATTGATTCAAGATAATATTTATCGATTTATTTCTGTACATCTAACTGTGGATAACTAGTTGTAGGTTACTAACGAGGACAGCTGACTTAATAAACTTAAAACATCAAAATATATTAAAAGTGTTGTAAATATATTTTGAACATACTTTGATATATATGTATATATTGTTATAGGTTCGTGAATCAACCAGTGGCCAAGTCTTACTTCCCGACGAAGTAAAAATCTGTGAAAGTGAGTTATAGTCCCACTTTTAAAATCTAATATTTTTGGGATGAGAATACATGCAGGTTTTATAAATGATTTACAAAATAGACACAAGTACGTGAAACTACATTCTATGGTTGAATTATCGAAATCGAATATGCCCCTTTTTATATTTAAGTCTGGTAATCTAAGAATTAGGGAACAGACACCCTAATTGACGCGAATCCTAAAGATAGATCTATCGGGCCCAACAAGCCCCATCCAAAGTACCGGATGCTTTAGTACTTCGAAATTTATATCATGTCCGAAGGAGGATCCCGGAATGATGGGGATATTCTTATATATGCATCTTGTTAATGTCGGTTACCAGGTGTTCACCATATGAATGATTTTTATCTCTATGTATGGGATGTGTATTGAAATATGAAATCTTGTGGTCTATTGTTACGATTTGATATATATATGTTAAACCTATAACTCACCAACATTTTTATTGACGTTTTAAGCATGTTTATTCTCAGGTGATTATTAAGAGCTTCCGCTGTCGCATACTTAAATAAGGACGAGATTTGGAGTCCATGCTTGTATGACATTGTGTAAAAACTGCATTCAAGAAACTTATTTTGTTGTAACATATTTGTATTGTAAACCATTATGTAATGGTCGTGTGTAAACAGGATATTTTAGATTATCATTATTTGATAATCTACGTAAAGCTTTTTAAACCTTTATTGATGAAATAAAGGGTATGGTTTGTTTTAAAATGAATGCAGTCTTTGAAAAACGGCTCATATAGAGGTTAAAACCTCGCAACGAAATCAATTAATATGGAACGTTTTTCATCAATAAGAACGGGACATTTCAGTTGGTATCCGAGCGTTGGTCTTAGAGAACCAGAATTTTACATTAGTGTGTCTTATCGAGTTTGTTAGGATGCATTAGTGAGTCTGGACTTCGACTGTGTTTACTTGAAAAATGATTGCTTAACAAATTTTGTTGGAAACTATATATTTTTAACATGTGAATATTATGTGACATATTAATCTCTTAACGCGTTTGATATTATGTGATAGATGTCTACCTCTAGAACAAGTCCCATTGACTCACCTTATAATAACGAAGAGTCAAATGTAAATTGGAATGATTCGTGGACTGATTCACAAGTTCCCGAAGAGGAACCGGAAGAAGAGTCGGAACCAGAAGAAGAATCGGAACCGGAAGAAGAATCGGAACCGGATGAAGAAATAGAACCGGTGGGGGAAATAATAAAACGGTTAAGTAAAAGAAAATCCTCAACCAACCGACCAAGGTTAACTATGGTCAATGGTGTTTCCGCTAAGGAAGCAAAATATTGGGAGGATTACCAATTCTCCGATGAATCGGATTCTGACGAGAATTCCGATGATGTTATAGAAATTACCCCAACTGAATTTAAAAAGGCAAAAGAAAATAATAAGGGAAAGGGCATAAAAATAGATAAATCTAATTCCAACCCCGATGAACTTTATATGTATCGTCAACCCCCGAAGTCCTTAAGTTGTAACAATGACCCGGGAACCTCTAAACCACCATGTTCTAAACCAATGTGGAAAATAACAGCTAGTATTAGGGGAACATCATATATCCCTAGAAACTTGGCAAAACGAACCAAAACCGAAGAAGAAGAAACAAGCGAGTCGGAATAAGATAGTTGTATTCGTGTGGTGTAATATATGTAATATAGTGTGCTTATGCTTTATGATATATGTAAAAATTGCTTGTATTAATAAGTATTTTTTTTTATGAATCTAACTCTTGTCTATTTTACAGTATAAAAACACAAAATGGATAGACAACCCAATATTTTAAGAGACCTACCCGGAGACATGATTGATGAAATCTTGTCTAGAGTCGGTCAGAATTCTTCAGCACAACTATTTAAGGCGAGATCAGTTTGTAAGACATTCGAAGAACGTTCCAAGAATGCCTTGGTTTATAAAAGGCTTTCATTCGAAAGATGGGGGATATCACATTGGGAAATCCATAAGTTACGATGTGTTTACTTTGACGCATATATTGCGGGGAACCCAAATGCTATTTTATGCAATGGGTTAAGAAATTATTTTGACTCAATATATCCAAATATTGGACTTCGTGATTTAGAAAAAGCGGCTAACATGCAACATAAAGAAGCATGTTATGCTTACGGATTAGTAATGTTCGCTTCTCACCAAAGTGAGAACAAGAACATCGGGCTACAACTATTAAACAAAACGTTCCCACAAGTGACGGAGTCGGTAATTGGGGTAAGAAATGAGGTTTTTAGATTGTTACGGGACTGTTGGACATTACGTAACCCTCGTCCCTTTGACGACGTTACAACACGCTGTCTTATCAACGGCCATAACGGTTATGTTCCACAAGACCAAGGATGGGAAGTAGTCCTAGTAAAACCAGAATGCATGACTTGTTTCTGGACGTACGAATTACGTGTCTTTATTGCCTTTGCTGAACGACTTGTGTACTAGCTAGAATTATCTTCACAACTATCTTGTATCAAAGTTATTGTGTGCTATATTTCATGCTTTATGTAAAATAAGCGGTATTGTAAGTTTGTAAAATATTGTATAAAAGTTTGAACGCGAAATATTATTATAATCAGTTTTTCATATAGAATTGTAGTAGTTGAATTGTATATTAGCTACTAAGTATGAACTTAACGGGTAGGTACTACCCGAATTTAAACTTATAAAATGCTAATATGAAGAAAAAGCTTTTATAAATGAGTTCATATTATGCTACGAAATACTATTAACTACTCTTAATATTCTGTATGATTAACTTGTTCCATTTGACTATTTTGAAGGAAATGGCACCGACTACTCGACACACCGTGAATATGAATGAAGAGGAATTCCGTACTTTTCTAGCTTCAAACATAGCCGCAGTACAGGCTGCGCTACATACCAACAATAACCTTGGATCTAGCAGTATAGGAAATCGTGTAGGATGCACCTACAAAGAATTCACTGCCTGCAAACCTTTGGAATTTGATGGAACCGAAGGACCGATCGGATTGAAACGGTGGACCGAGAAGGTCGAATCGGTGTTTTCCATAAGTAAGTGTACTGACGAGGACAAAGTGAAGTACGCTACGCATACCTTCACAGGTTCTGCGTTAACATGGTGGAATACCTATCTAGAGCAAGTGGGACAAGACGATGCGTACGCACTACCGTGGTCAGCATTCAAGCACTTGATGAACGAGAAGTACCGTCCCAGAACCGAGGTCAATAAGCTCAAGACAGAACTTAGAGGGTTACGAACCCAAGGATTTGATATTACCACGTACGAAAGACGATTCACAGAATTGTGCCTATTATGTCCGGGAGCATTCGAAGATGAGGAAGAGAAGATCGACGCGTTTGTGAAAGGATTACCGGAAAGAATCCAAAAAGATATAAGTTCACACGAGCCCGCCTCCATACAACAGGCATGTAGAATGGCTCACAAACTAGTGAACCAGATTGAAGAAAGAATTAAAGAACAGACTGCTGAAGAGGCCAATGTGAAGCAAGTAAAAAGAAAGTGGGAGGAAAACGGTGATAAGAATCACCAATACAACAACAACAGCAATTACAACAATAATCGCAACAATTATCCCAACAATCGCAACATCAATCGCAACTACAACAAACGGCCCAACAACAACAACAACAACAACAACAACAACAACAACAACAACAACAACAACAACAACAACAACAATAACAACAACAACAACAACAACAACAACAACAACTACAACAATCATCCCAACAACAATAATAACCACAACAACAACAACAATCAGAAGCAGCTATGCCAAAGGTGTGAAAAGTATCACTCGGGGTTCTGCACCAAATTTTGCAACAAGTGTAAAAGAAATGGTCATAGCGCGGCGAAGTGTGAGGTCTACGGACCAGGGGTTAATAGAACGAAAGTAACAAATGGTGTCGGAACGAGTAATGGCGGAGCAAGTAGTGTCGGAGCAAGTTATGCCAATGTAGTTTGTTATAAATGTGGAAAACCGGGCCACATTATTAGAAATTGCCCGAACCAGGAGAACACGAATGGACAAGGCCGCGGAAGAGTTTTCAATATTAATGCGGCAGAGGCACAGGAAGACCCGGAGCTTGTTAGGGTACGTTTCTTATTAACAATAAATCTTCTTACGTTTTATTTGATTCGGGTGCGGATAGAAGCTATATGAGTAGAGATTTTTGTGCTAAATTAAGTTGTCCATTGACGCCTTTGGATAGTAAATTTTTACTCGAATTAGCAAATGGTAAATTAATTTCAGCAGATAATATATGTCGGAATCGAGAAATTAAACTGGTTAGCGAAACATTTAAGATTGACTTGATACCAGTAGAGTTAGGGAGTTTTGATGTGATAATCGGTATGGACTGGTTGAAAGAAGTGAAAGCAGAGATCGTTTGTTACAAAAATGTAATTCGCATTATACGAGAAAAAGGAAAACCCTTAATGGTGTACGGAGAAAAGGGCAACACGAAGCTACATCTTATTAGTAATTTGAAGGCACAAAAACTAATAAGAAAAGGTTGCTATGCTGTTCTAGCACACGTCGAGAAAGTACAAACTGAAGAAAAGAGCATCAATGATGTTCCCATTGCAAAAGAATTTCCCGATGTATTTCCGAAAGAATTACCGGGATTACCCCCACATCGATCCGTTGAATTTCAAATAGATCTTGTACCAGGAGCTGCACCAATAGCTCGTGCTCCTTACAGACTCGCACCCAGCGAGATGAAAGAACTGCAAAGCCAATTACAAGAAATTTTAGAGCGTGGTTTCATTCAACCAAGCCCATCACTGTGGGGAGCTCCTGTTTTGTTTGTCAAGAAGAAAGATGGTACATTCAGGTTGTGTATCAACTACCGAGAGTTGAACAAACTAACCATCAAGAACCGCTACCCACTACCGAGAATCGACGACTTATTTGATCAACTACAAGGCTCGTCTGTTTATTCAAAGATTGACTTACGTTCCGGGTATCATCAAATGCGGGTGAAAGAAGATGATATTCTAAAGACTGCTTTCAGAACACGTTACGGTCATTACGAGTTTATGGTCATGCCGTTTGGTTTAACTAATGCACCAGCTGTGTTCATGGACCTTATGAACCGAGTGTGTGGACCATACCTTGACAAGTTTGTCATTGTTTTCATTGATGACATACTTATTTACTCAAAGAATGACCAAGAACACGGTGAACATTTGAGACATGTGTTAGAAGTATTGAGGAAGGAAGAATTGTACGCTAAGTTTTCAAAGTGTGCATTTTGGTTGGAAGAAGTTCAATTCCTCGATCACATAGTGAACAAAAAAGGTATTAAGGTGGATCCGGCAAAGATAGAAACTGTTGAAAAGTGGGAAACCCCGAAAACTCCGAAACACATACGCCAGTTTTTAGGACTAGCTGGTTACTACAGAAGGTTCATCCAAGACTTTTCCAGAATAGCAAAACCCTTGACTGCATTAACGTATAAAGGGAAGAAATTTGAATGGAATGAAGAACAAGAGAAAGCATTTCAGTTATTGAAGAAAAAGCTAACTACGGCACCTATATTGTCATTGCCTGAAGGGAATGATGATTTTGTGATTTATTGTGAAACATCAAAGCAAGGTCTCAGTTGTGTATTAATGCAACGAACGAAGGTGATTGCTTATGCGTCTAGACAATTGAAGATTCACGAACAAAATTATACAATGCATGATTTGGAATTAGGCGCGGTTGTTTTTGCATTAAAGACTTGGAGGCACTACTTATATGGGGTCAAAAGTATTATATATACCGACCACAAAAGTCTTCAACACATATTTAATCAGAAACAACTGAATATGAGGCAGCGTAGGTGGATTGAATTATTGAATGATTACGACTTTGAGATTCGTTACCACCCGGAGAAGGCAAATGTGGTAGCCAATGCCTTGACCAGGAAGGACAGAGAACCCATTCGAGTAAAATCTATGAATATAATGATTCATAATAACCTTACTACTCAAATAAAGGAGGCGCAACAAGGAGTTTTAAAAAAGGGAAATTTAAAGGATGAAATACCTAAAGGATCGGAGAAGCATCTTAATATTCAGGAAGACGGAACCCGGTATAGGGCTGAAAGGATTTGGGTACCAAAATTTGGAGATATGAGAGAAATGGTACTTAGAGAAGCTCATAAAACCAGATACTCAATACATCCTGGAATGGGGAAGATGTACAAGGATCTCAAGAAACATTTTTGGTGGCTGGGTATGAAAGCCGATGTTGCTAAATACGTAGGAGAATGTTTGACGTGTTCTAAGGTCAAAGCTGAGCATCAGAAACCATCAGGTCTACTTCAACAACCCGAAATCCTAGAATGGAAATGGGAAAACATTACCATGGATTTCATCACTAAATTGCCAAGGACTTCAAGTGGTTTTGATACTATTTAGGTAATAGTTGATCGTCTCACCAAATCAGCACACTTCCTGCCAATAAGAGAAAATGACAAGATGGAGAAGTTAGCACGACTGTATTTGAAGGAAGTCGTCTCCAGACATGGAATACCAATCTCTATTATCTCTGATAGGGATGGCAGATTTATTTCAAGATTCTGGCAGACATTACAGCAAGCATTAGGAACTCGTCTAGACATGAGTACTGCCTATCATCCACAAACTGATGGGCAGAGCGAAAGGACGATACAAACGCTTGAAGACATGCTACGAGCATGTGTTATTGATTTCGGAAATAGTTGGGATCGACATCTACCGTTAGCAGAATTTTCCTACAACAACAACTACCATTCAAGCATTGAGATGGCGCCGTTTGAAGCACTTTATGGTAGAAAGTGCAGGTCTCCGATTTGTTGGAGTGAAGTGGGGGATAGACAGATTACGGGTCCAGAGATTATACAAGAAACTACCGAGAAGATCATCCAAATTCAACAACGGTTGAAAACCGCCCAAAGTCGACAAAAGAGCTACGCTGACATTAAAAGAAAAGATATAGAATTTGAAATTGGAGAGATGGTCATGCTTAAAGTTGCACCTTGGAAAGGCGTTGTTCGATTTGGAAAACGAGGGAAATTAAATCCAAGGTATATTGGACCATTCAAGATTATTGATCGTGTCGGACCAGTAGCTTACCGACTTGAGTTACCTCAACAACTCACGGCTGTACATAACACTTTCCACGTCTCGAATTTGAAGAAATGTTTTGCTAAAGAAGATCTCACTATTCCGTTAGATGAAATCCAAATCAACGAAAAACTCCAATTCATCGAAGAACCCGTCGAAATAATGGATCGTGAGGTTAAATGACTTAAGTAAAACAAGATACCAATTGTTAAGGTTCGATGGAATGCTCGTAGAGGACCCGAGTTCACCTGGGAGCGTGAAGATCAGATGAAGAAGAAATACCCGCATCTATTTCCAGAAGATTCGTCAACACCTTCAACAGCTTAAAATTTCGGGACGAAATTTATTTAACGGGTAGGTACTGTAGTGACTCGAACTTTTCCATGTTTATATATATTAATTGAGATTGATATTTACATGATTAAATGTTTCCAACATGTTAAGCAATCAAACTTGTTAAGACTTGATTAATTGAAATATGTTTCATATAGACAATTGACCACCCAAGTTGACCGGCGATTCACGAACGTTAAAACTTGTAAAAATGACATGACGATATATATATGGATATACATATGGTTAACATGAGATTATGATAAGTAAGTATCTCCATAAGTATATTAACAATGAGTTACATACATATAAACAAGACTACTAACTTAGGGATTTCGAAACGAGACATATATGTAACGATTATCGTTGTAACGATATTTAAATGTATATATATCATATTAAGATATATTAATATATCATAATATCATGATAATATAATAATTTAACATCTCATTAGATATAATAAACAATGGGTTAACAACATTAATTGTGATCGTTAACTTAAAGGTTTCAAAACAACACTTACATGTAACGACTAACGATGACTTAACGACTCAGTTAAAATGTATATACATGTAGTGTATTTAGATGTATTAAAATACTTTTGGAAGACTTCAAGACATATATCAAAACACTCATACTTAACGAAAATGGTTACAGTTACTTTCCCATTCTTTTCTTTCATCAAGAATTCTAGTCGTATTCTTACCCGTATTATACACAGCTTCAAAACGTACTTACTATGGGTATATACCAATAGGAACTAGCATGGGATTCCACTCTTGATTATGTCATGTATGACTAATCAATTTTAACTTCTACCATGAGCTAGTCAATGTAACATCCCGCGTTTTTCCGTTAAATTTATTTTTTTTTTTACACTATCTTTTTTTTTTTTTTTAAATAATATCTTTCGTTATTTAAATTCGTAGTTTCCGTTGACTAACGTTCATAATATTTCCGTTATTTAATTATAACATCACTCATTTACTCGAGCGTTTTCAAAATATTCGTTCGGTAAAATCCCGCACCCGCTTCTAAACTCGAGGGACTAAAATCGACACGGGGCAAACTAGTTGACTAGGTCAACTAGTCCACCCCAATCACCACCATTCAATCATCTCCATCTCCCTCTCTTTCTCTCTAGCAAGAACACACACACAAACACCCAATTCAATCATTCATCATCTAAATCGGATTTAGCAAGCAAACATCAAAACAAATTACATTTTCGTGATCCTCTCTTCATCCTCTACATTTTGGTACCAATTTCATCAAGTTTGGGTAACTTTCTAAAAACTCTAGATTTCTATAAATTCGTGTTTTTGACTTGAAATTGTGTTAGTTAGTGTCTATGGCTCGTGTCTAGCATGAATATATGTTTTGGTTTGCTCGATTTGTTGATTTGAGTAACTAGTTTGAACTTTTGAAGTGGGTTAGCTTAATCCTTGATTTGGATGATCAAATGTTGTTAAAATGTTAAAGTTCATGTTTTAATTGTGTTACTAGTATCATTAGCTACATTTTGATGTGTAGGTTGATTAAGAAAACTTCAAAAACCCGATTATTGATTTTGAGATGTTTGACTAGGGTTTGATAGTTCTTGACATGAATTTTTGGATGCTTGAATGCCATGGAATGTTAATTGTTAGTGTTTAGTTGTAATGTATGCTTCATTACCTTCAAAACGGCATATCATATGTGAGAATTGGATTCCCGAAACTCAAAATGCATTTGAGGAACTTGAAAATTTGAAAATAGACTTTTATTGATCACTTGACGAGAAATCGGTTGTTGAAAATGATGTTTTTGATTGATGATATGTGGTTAGTTGTATTCCTCGTCAAAATACCTTTTCGACGATATATGATACATGTTCTAAGTGTTTCCGGGTCATAAATTAGGTTAGTTTGATTGTTGGTTCGTGCACTTAGAGTTGCAGCAAACAGGGCCTGGAAACTAACCAGGACGCCGTCCAGAAACTCAGGACGCCGTCCCACCTTTTGAACCTGGACGCCGTCCCACCTTTTGAACCTGGACGCCGTCTAGGATATCAGGACGCCGTCCCACCCTTCATTTTGGGACGCCGTCTAGCCATTTGGGACGCCGTCCCATTGTACTAAAACTGGCTGTTTGGGTTGTCATTTGACGAAAAATGTTTGGGATGTTCTAGACCTCCAATTCACTTGCAACTTGTTTTAACATGCTTATATATGAATAACTAGCATAGAAAATTTGTCCGAGACCCGACCCGAACATGTTGACTTTTTCGTTGACTTTGACCCGACCAAGTTTGACTTTTTGTCAAACTTAACCAATTAATTATGCAATCTTTCTAACATGATTCTATACTTGTATCTTGCATGAAACTTGACAACGTGATTCACATGCTATACTATTCGAGTCGTAACGAGCCATAGGACTAATTGAACACATTTCACCCGACCTTGTATCGTAACCGGTTAATTGACACAACTTACTTGTTTAGGTCAAGGCTAAGCAACTTTCATGCATACATTACTTTGTGAAGTACTTTTATACTCGTGCACTCGAGGTGAGATCATAGTCCCACCCTTTCAAATACTTTTATACTTTTAAATCGTGGGCTGAGAAACATATACTTTATATACATTTTATACGGTTTATACTTTCATACTTTGAACACAAATACGAATACAAGAGCAAAGATACATACGAGTTAGAACGAAAATCCTCAAGTCCAATTTCCATTAGTTACACTTGTAGGGTGTGAGCGAGAACTTATGTTTTGTGGCCATGCGGGTTTGACGAACCCTCATCTGACGGATGAAACGTATTTTCGGTATATAGTGTAGGTTCTAACACTATTATGCAGAGGTAACATTCAGTTAAGTTTTGGTAATTGGGTGCTCGTGATACAGACAACATCTTTTGGGATGTATACGCTTGATATTCACTTTATACTAAATCTTATGGTTTACAAACACATCTTTAGAGATGTATACGCCTTGATACTAAACCTTGTGATTCAAAAACATACTTTCACAAATACATTTATGATCTCACCAACGTTTTTCGTTGACAGTTTTCTACATGTTTTCTCAGGTTCATACTTGGCTACTTGATACATGCTTCCGCACTCTTTGATTACTTGATTGGAGTCAACCATGCATGCATACGCTAGGGATAGCACTTTTGGATTCAAACTTTTGTTTACATACTTACGCTATTTATAGCAACTGTGTTTTTAAACTAATTATGTCGCAAGTTATTTCATTTATACTTTATGACTTTTGTAAACTTAGACTTGTTGTCGAACGGTTTTGTAAACTAAACTTGCAAGTCTTGTACCTTTCAAATGAATGCGACATAATTTTGGTCAAACGAGTCTCATATAGGGACTACGACCACGCAACGGGACCTAAGTTAACGGCGCCGTCAATAACGGTTTTGGTCGGGTCGTTACAAGTGGTATCAGAGCGTTGGTTGTAGGGAACTAGAACGTGCATTAGTGTGTCTAACAGAGTCGTTAGGACGCATTAGTGAGTCTAGACTACAACCGGATAGTTAGCATTTGCATTCTGGCATACATTTGCTATAGATAGCACTTACTTGAATACTTGTGCATTATACTTGAATCATTCTTAGGCAAACTTTTTAATGGTACCCAACCTTCATCATACGAACTCGTATTCCGCCACTTTTTGGTAACACACGTGAATTCAAGGTTTATACGCGTACGGATGACCACGACTTCGTTAGTCACTCTAGTTCGGGAATTCTGACTCCTTGGTTGTTATCCACCCCGTCTCAGCTTACTATCCACAAGTGTTGTAAAGTTACCACCACTACTCTAGATGAGTATCGTCATCACTATTTATCACTACGGTTGCGAACTACTTGTTATCATGACTCGTTACTCTTTTCATACCTAAGTACATTTTTGTCTGACTCGAACCGCATTGACGTGAATAATCATTTATACACTTCCCTCGGGAAACGCTTCTTTATAGTTGCACTAATTCTTTCGATTCAATACGAGTCACGTTAGAGACGTCGTTACACTTTGTTTATTTTAAACTTCACGATTACACGAACTTGAATCTATAGAGTGATGTGGGAATGGAGGTATGAGTTAGCGTAATATAACGACACTCGATCAACGTGGTTATATTACGGTAAGACATACCAAAGTTCTAGTGACACGTGATGGTGGTTAGACTCGATCAACCTAAACACCACCATGAGCCATGTACATGACTTCATCTATTCATGTTGGACATCTGAAAACTCCGAAAATATTGATAACAACCATACCGGGGACACACCTTCGATTTTTGTCGAACTATACTTATGCTTCCGAATGAATTACCGATTCCTTTCGACTTCAACCGTATGTTACACGTGTATACTATCTCGTCCTCGCACAGTCTTATTGACTAACTACAATTTACTCGTTATGCTCGCATCGAGGCGGAAACTTCTCTCGCCTTACACTCGTAATTCTGGTTCAGGAAATCTTTTATTTTAAATTCTCAATGGAGAGAGACTCTTCACGTTATACTAGTATTCACCTCGAGGGTGAATAGTCTCGACGAACGTATTTGGAAACCGATAAATCTTCCGCAACGCAAATTTCTTGAGAAACTTGTTCTAACTAACGTTTTCGAGTCCTAACGGATTTGTTCAAATATACCTTACAGAATGTACTCCGTTTCGGACCGAGATCCTCGTTTCATTTCTAGACTTTGGAGTGCCTCACAAAAAGCCTCGGGACCACGTTTAGACATGAGTACCGCGTACCATTCGCAACCCGACGGACCGAACAAACATACGATTTAAACCTTAGAATCCATAATACGAGTTGTATTACTAACTTTAAATTTACTTGAGAGAAGTGTTTTCCTTTAGCCAAATCCTCGTACTACAATGATTTTCATTCGAGTTTTAACGCCACACCTTTTGAAACCACATGTGACCGGAAACGTCATTCTCCTTTTTGTCGAACCAAGTAAACGATGATCAATTCACCGGGGCCGAGTTTATTCATGAACAACCGAGAAAATTTATACATATTCAAGCAAGACCCAACGCGACTCGTAATCACCAAGAGCTACGCCGATGTTAGACGTAAACCTTTCGAATTTCATGGGAAACCGCGTAACGTTAAAAGTCGCACCTTGAAAAGGTGTAGTCCGTTTCAGAAACATAGAAAGCTAAATCTGCGATATTTTTAATCCTTTTGAAATCTTGGGGCGTGTTGTGCCCGTTGCTTACCGCTTCAAACTTCCGACTCAAACAAATTCCGTTCATCCTACATTCTGCGTATCAAACTTAAGGGCGTGTCTCGCGAAACAAGAACTTGTTATCCTCTTCGATGAACTTACTATCAACAATAAACTTCGCTCCCTAGGAGGACCGGTTGAAACTATAAATCGTGAAACCAAACTTTAAACCAACGTCAAATCCCGATTGTCAAAGTTCGTTGAAATGCCCAAGGAAGTACCTTCACATATCCGTAGAATTTGCAACACAACATCTCTAGAAAGAACCAACAACTACTACTTCCAACTAAATTTCGGGACGAAATTTCTTTTAAGGTGTAGGTAATGTAACATCCCGCGTTTTTCCGTTAAATTTATTTTTTTTTTTACACTATCTTTTTTTTTTTTTAAAATAATATATTTCGTTATTTAAATTCGTAGTTTCCGTTGACTAACGTTCATAATATTTCCGTTATTTAATTATAACATCACTCATTTACTCGAGCGTTTTCAAAATATTCGTTCGGTAAAATCCCGCACCCGCTTCTAAACTCGAGGGACTAAAATCGACACGGGGCAAACTAGTTGACTAGGTCAACTAGTCCACCCCAATCACCACCATTCAATCATCTCCATCTCCCTCTCTTTCTCTCTAGCAAGAACACACACACAAACACCCAATTCAATCATTCATCATCTAAATCGGATTTAGCAAGCAAACATCAAAACAAATTACATTTTCGTGATCCTCTCTTCATCCTCTACATTTTGGTACCAATTTTATCAAGTTTGGGTAACTTTCTAAAAACTCTAGATTTCTATAAATTCGTGTTTTTGACTTGAAATTGTGTTAGTTAGTGTCTATGGCTCGTGTCTAGCATGAATATATGTTTTGGTTTGCTCGATTTGTTGATTTGAGTAACTAGTTTGAACTTTTGAAGTGGGTTAGCTTAATCCTTGATTTGGATGATCAAATTTTGTTAAAATGTTAAAGTTCATGTTTTAATTGTGTTACTAGTATCATTAGCTACATTTTGATGTGTAGGTTGATTAAGAAAACTTCAAAAACCCGATTATTGATTTTGAGATGTTTGACTAGGGTTTGATAGTTCTTGACATGAATTTTTGGATGCTTGAATGCCATGGAATGTTAATTGTTAGTGTTTAGTTGTAATGTATGCTTCATTACCTTCAAAACGGCATATCATATGTGAGAATTGGATTCCCGAAACTCAAAATGCATTTGAGGAACTTGAAAATTTGAAAATAGACTTTTATTGATCACTTGACGAGAAATCGGTTGTTGAAAATGATGTTTTTGATTGATGATATGTGGTTAGTTGTATTCCTCGTCAAAATACCTTTTCGACGATATATGATACATGTTCTAAGTGTTTCCGGGTCATAAATTAGGTTAGTTTGATTGTTGGTTCGTGCACTTAGAGTTGCAGCAAACAGGGCCTGGAAACTAACCAGGACGCCGTCCAGAAACTCAGGACGCCGTCCCACCTTTTGAACCTGGACGCCGTCTAGGATATCAGGACGCCGTCCCACCTTTTGAACCTGGACGCCGTCTAGGATATCAGGAACCGTCCTACCCTTCATTTTGGGACGCCGTCTAGCCATTTGGGACGCCGTCCCATTGTACTAAAACTGGCTGTTTGGGTTGTCATTTGACGAAAAATGTTTGGGATGTTCTAGACCTCCAATTCACTTGCAACTTGTTTTAACATGCTTATATATGAATAACTAGCATAGAAAATTTGTCCGAGACCCGACCCGAACATGTTGACTTTTTCGTTGACTTTGACCCGACCAAGTTTGACTTTTTGTCAAACTTAACCAATTAATTATGCAATCTTTCTAACATGATTCTATACTTGTATCTTGCATGAAACTTGACAACGTGATTCACATGCTATACTATTCGAGTCGTAACGAGCCATAGGACTAATTGAACACATTTCACCCGACCTTGTATCGTAACCGGTTAATTGACACAACTTACTTGTTTAGGTCAAGGCTAAGCAACTTTCATGCATACGTTACTTTGTGAAGTACTTTTATACTCGTGCACTCGAGGTGAGATCATAGTCCCACCCTTTCAAATACTTTTATACTTTTAAATCGTGGGCTGAGAAACATATACTTTATATACATTTTATACGGTTTATACTTTCATACTTTGAACACAAATACGAATACAAGAGCAAAGATACATACGAGTTAGAACGAAAATCCTCAAGTCCAATTTCCATTAGTTACACTTGTAGGGTGTGAGCGAGAACTTATGTTGTGTGGCCATGCGGGTTTGACGAACCCTCATCTGACGGATGAAACGTATTTTCGGTATATAGTGTAGGTTCTAACACTATTATGCAGAGGTAAGATTCAGTTAAGTTTTGGTAATTGGGTGCTCGTGATACAGACAACATCTTTTGGGATGTATACGCTTGATATTCACTTTATACTAAATCTTATGGTTTACAAACACATCTTTAGAGATGTATACGCCTTGATACTAAACCTTGTGATTCAAAAACATACTTTCACAAATACATTTATGATCTCACCAACGTTTTTCGTTGACAGTTTTCTACATGTTTTCTCAGGTTCATACTTGGCTACTTGATACATGCTTCCGCACTCTTTGATTACTTGATTGGAGTCAACCATGCATGCATACGCTAGGGATAGCACTTTTGGATTCAAACTTTTGTTTACATACTTACGCTATTTATAGCAACTGTGTTTTTAAACTAATTATGTCGCAAGTTATTTCATTTATACATTATGACTTTTGTAAACTTAGACTTGTTGTCGAACGGTTTTGTAAACTAAACTTGCAAGTCTTGTACCTTTCAAATGAATGCGACATAATTTTGGTCAAACGAGTCTCATATAGGGACTACGACCACGCAACGGGACCTAAGTTAACAGCGCCGTCAATAACGGTTTTGGTCGGGTCGTTACAGTCAACTAACTAGAACTCCTTTTAACCCCACTCACCACTCACCAATTACCACTCATTATTCACTCCATTTCACTTCCAATTCTCTTTCTAATTCTCTCTCAACACACACACACTATTATGAACGTATTTTTCCAGTAGTTAATCATCATCTTCATCAAAAATCACTTCAAGAATCAAGCTATAATCATCATAGGAAGAACACTTCAAGAACACTTCAAAAATCCCTTCAAGTTTACTAATTTACTTCCAAGCTTTCTAATCCATTCCAAGTAATCATCTAAGATCAAGAAACCTTTGTTATATACAGTAGGTTTTCTTTCTTATTCAAGGTAATACTCATATTCAAACTTTGATTCAATTTCTATAACTATAAACTATCTTAATTCGAGTAAAAATCTTACTTGAACTTGTTTTTGTGTCATGATCCTACTTCAAGAACTTTCAAGCCATCCAAGATCCTTTGAAGCTAGATCATTTCTTGTCACTTCCAGTAGGTTTACCTACTAAACTTGAGGTAGTAATGATGTTCATAACATCATTCGATTCATATATATAAAACTATCTTATTCGAAGGTTTAAACTCGTAATCACTAGAACATAGTTTAGTTAATTCTAAACTTGTTCGCAAACAAAAGTTAATCCTTCTAACTTGACTTTTAAAATTAACTAAACACATGTTCTATATCTATATGATATGCTAACTTAATGATTTAAAACCTGGAAACACGAAAAACACCGTAAAACCGGATTTACGCCGTCGTAGTAACACCGCGGGCTGTTTTGGGTTAGTTAATTAAAAACTATGATAAACTTTGATTTAAAAGTTGTTATTCTGAGAAAATGGTTTTTATTATGAACATGAAACTATATCCAAAAATTATGGTTAAACTCAAAGTGGAAGTATGTTTTCTAAAATGGTCATCTAGACGTCGTTCTTTCGACTGAAATGACTACCTTTACAAAAATGACTTGTAACTTATTTTTCCGACTATAAACCTATACTTTTTCTGTTTAGATTCATAAAATAGAGTTCAATATGAAACCATAGCAATTTGATTCTCTCAAAACGGATTTAAAATGAATAAGTTATGGGTAAAACAAAATTGGATAATTTTTCTCATTTTAGCTACGTGAAAATTGGTAACAAATCTATTCCAACCATAACTTAATCAACTTGTATTGTATATTATGTAATCTTGAGATACCATAGACACGTATACAATGTTTCGACCTATCATGTCGACACATCTATATATATTTCGGAACAACCATAGACACTCTATATGTGAATGTTGGAGTTAGCTATACAGGGTTGAGGTTGATTCCAAAATATGTATAGTTTGAGTTGTGATCAATACTGAGATACGTATACACTGGGTCGTGGATTGATTCAAGATAATATTTATCGATTTATTTCTGTACATCTAACTGTGGACAACTAGTTGTAGGTTACTAACGAGGACAGCTGACTTAATAAACTTAAAACATCAAAATATATTAAAAGTGTTGTAAATATATTTTGAACATACTTTGATATATATGTATATATTGTTATAGGTTCGTGAATCAACCAGTGGCCAAGTCTTAGTTCCCGACGAAGTAAAAATCTGTGAAAGTGAGTTATAGTCCCACTTTTAAAATCTAATATTTTTGGGATGAGAATACATGCAGGTTTTATAAATGATTTACAAAATAGACACAAGTACGTGAAACTACATTCTATGATTGAATTATCGAAATCGAATATGCCCCTTTTTATATTTAAGTCTGGTAATCTAAGAATTAGGGAACAGACACCCTAATTGACGCGAATCCTAAAGATAGATCTATCGGGCCCAACAAGCCCCATCCAAAGTACCGGATGCTTTAGTACTTCGAAATTTATATCATGTCCGAAGGAGGATCCCAGAATGATGGGGATATTCTTATATATGCATCTTGTTAATGTCGGTTACCAGGTGTTCACCATATGAATGATTTTTATCTCTATGTATGGGATGTGTATTGAAATATGAAATCTTGTGGTCTATTGTTACGATTTGATATATATAGGTTAAACCTATAACTCACCAACATTTTTGTTGACGTTTTAAGCATGTTTATTCTCAGGTGATTATTAAGAGCTTCCGCTGTCGCATACTTAAATAAGGACGAGATTTGGAGTCCATGCTTGTATGATATTGTGTAAAAACTGCATTCAAGAAACTTATTTTGTTGTAACATATTTTTATTGTAAACCATTATGTAATGGTCGTGTGTAAACAGGATATTTTAGATTATCATTATTTGATAATCTACGTAAAGCTTTTTAAACCTTTATTGATGAAATAAAGGTTATGGTTTGTTTTAAAATGAATGCAGTCTTTGAAAAACGTCTCATATAGAGGTTAAAACCTCGCAACGAAATCAGTTATTATGGAACATTTTTAATCAATAAGAACGGGACATTTCAGTTACTATCATTGTTTATACCACCATATCAAAATCACTGATGTACAAAGTGTGATGAATAGAAAAGTGATTCATGTATGTTTTTATTTCAAGTTCTGTATTGCTTGAGGACAAGCAACGCTCAAGTGTGGGGATATTTGATAAGGCCAAAAAGGAACATATATTTCATAGCAATATCCCTCCTAAATAATAGGTTTTCATATGTAATTGTATTATATTTTCATTGTAATTGTTTAAATAAATAAGTGCGAAGACAAAAGGCGAAAATGAAGATTTGAAGACAAAAACGTCCAAAAAACTCAAATGTACAAGATACAATCCAAGTGGTTCAATTTAATGATGAGAAACATCTAAAAATGACAAGAGTACAAGTTACAAAACGCAAAGTACAAGATATTAAATTGTACGCAAGGACGTTCAAAAATCCGGAACCGGTACCCGAGCCAACTCTCAACGCCCGACGCAATGGACCAAAAATTACAAGTCTACTATGCACAAGAATATAATATAATATATAAATAATTATATTAATTATTTATATTTTATATTTATATATAAATTATGTCGATAAGCAAGGTTCCAAAATTATGTGAGCTGGATTTTCAAACTCCACGACTCGCGAAGTTTGAAGGCTTAAAACTCCACGACTCGCGGAGCTGCCAAATTCCAAAATGCCTATAAAAGGTCACGAATTCTGTGAGTTTTAAACATAAAAAAATAATAATTATACTCTGTAATAAATAATAAATATATAATATATAATATATATATATATACATATATACATATATATATATATATATATATATATATATATATATATATATATATATATATATATATATATAGTATAGGGTAGTTTTATATTAGATTAGTTCGGGTTATGTAAAGGTTATTTTTAAGGGTTTTGAAGTCGAAATTCTGTCCGTGTAACAATACGCGTTAAATAATCAATGTAAGTTATGTTCTCCTTTTTAAATTAATGTCTTGTAACTAAGTTATTATTATGCTTATTTAAATTGAAGTAATCGTGATGTTGGGCTAAAAATACTAAAATTGGGTAATTGGGCTTTGTACCATAATTGGGGTTTGGACAAAAGAACGACACTTGTGGAAATTAGACTATGGGCTATTAATGGGCTTTATATTTGTTTAACTAAATGATAGTTTGTTAATTTTAATATAAAGATTTACAATTGGACATACCTATAAATAACCACATACACTCGATCGGACACGATGGGAGGGATATTTATATGTACGAATAATCGTTCATTTAACCGGACACGGGAATGGATTAATAGTCTATGGAATTATTAAAACAGGAGTGAAATTATGTACAAGGACACTTGGCATAATTGATAACAAAGTATTAAAACTTTGGGTTACACGCAGTTGATATCCTGGTGTAATTATTAAACAAAGTATTAAAACCTTGTTACAGTTTAAGTCCCCAATTAGTTGGAATATTTGACTTCGGGTATAAAGATAATTTGACGAGGACACTCGCACTTTATATTTATGACTGATGGACTGTTATGGACAAAAACCAGACGGGCATATTAAATAATCCAGGACAAAGGACAATTAACCCATGGGCATAAAACCAAAATCAACACGTCAAACATCATGGTTATGGAAGCTTAAATAAGCATAAATTATTTTATTTCATATTTAATTTCCTTTATTTTATATTTAATTGCACTTCTAATTATCGCACTTTTATTTATTGTCATTTTAATTATTGTTATTTATTTTATATTGTTATTTAGATATCATCATTTACTATACGCTTCGCTTAAAATATAAATCGACAAACCGGTCATTAAACGGTAAACCCCCTTTTATATATTATTATATATAATTATATATATTTTGTACAAATATAGTTGTTTAAAAATATAGTGTGCAATAAGCCCGCTCCCTGTGGAACGAACCGGACTTACTAAAAACTATACTACTCTACGATTAGGTACACTGCCTATAGTGTTGTAGCAAGGTTTAGGTATATCTCATTTGTAAATAAATAATTAAAACTTGTGTAATCTGTATCGCTTTTCGTATCAAAAATATAATACTATCACGTACCCCCACGCTACCACATCATTGTTGTGCTTCGCGGACTTGTAATGTGAGATTCGTACGAACAACTATGTTGAGAGCCTTAATCCCTAAGAGGTCTATTTCGCTCTTTTCTACTTAAAGCATCCGCCACAACATTCGCCTTGCCGGGTGGTATTGAAGTTCGCAGTTATGATCGTTAAGTAGTTCCATCCAACGTCGTTGTCTCATGTTGAGTTGCTTCTGATCGAATATGTACTGTAAACTCTTATGGTCGGTGAAGATAGTGAACTTGGTTCCAAACAGGTAGTGTCTCCACATTTTAAGTGCAAAGACAACTGCTCCTAACTCAAGGTCGTGCGTAATGTAGTTCTGCTCGTGAATCTTTAACTGATGCGATCCATAAGCAATAACTTTTTTCGTTGCATAAGCACGCAACCCATTCCTTGACGTGAGGCATCACAATAAATCCCAAAATCTTCACTTCCCTCGGGTAGAAACAATACTAGTGTAGTTGTTAACTTCTCTTTCAACAACTGAAATGCAGTCTCTTGTGGTTCTGACCACTCAAACTTCTTGCCCTTATGAGTCAACGTGGTTAATGGTCGGGAGATCCTAGAGAATCCTTCAATGAATCTCCGGTAGTAATCAGCTAGACCCAAAAATTACCTAATCTGCGTTGGCGTCTTTGGAGTTTCCCAATTCTTATCTGACTCAATCTTTGCTGGATCGACCTGTATTCCATTGGCCCCTACAACATGGCCAAGAAATTGTACTTCTGGCAACTAAAAGTCACACTTAGAGAACTTTGCATACAACTGCTTTTATCTAAGCATAGTCAATATCTAACGTAGATGCTGCTCGTGCTCTTCTCGGTTCTTGGAGTACACCAATATATCATCAATGAACACAATGATGAATTTATCTAGGTAGGGCTTTCACACACAGTCCATGAGGTCCATGAACACTGCTGGTGCATTTGTCAAACCAAACGTCATCACTGTAATCTCATAATGCCCATAACGTGTTGTCTTCGGGACATCTGCTTCTGTGACTCTCAATTGGTGATACTCGGATTTCAAATCAATGTTCGAATAACAACTGGATCCCTGCAGTTAATCAAATAAGTCATCAATCCTCGGTAACGGATTCCGATTCTTGATTGACAACTTATTCAATTCCCCGTAGTCGATACACAATCTTATCGACCCATCCCTCTTCTTAACGAACAGGACCGGAGCTCCAACTCTAAGATATTTGGCCATGTGGTTGCCTTCTTGCGCAATTCATAGATCTCACATGATGGCCCTAATGTTCCTCACCATTTGGAGTGTTCCTTAGTGCAAAATAGCATAACGTGCTAGTGTCAATGAAACAACGTTATAGAAATAAACCAGAAATGAGTGGTGATTGAATCGACTAGGAGTGAGGAATAGCGTTGAATAGTAATTGGCAATGATATATAGTAAGGAGTTGCGACATGAGATGATGGGTATGTTCAATATATATCAACAAATGATACGTAGTAGCAAGTGGGGGTCATTAGTAATGAGGGGTGGTATGTACATGTGTTATCAATGGGTTAACAGAGACTATTATGTTTATTTTATAAGCAGTGAGAGTTTGAAAAAAAATTTCTTTGACTAGCCTCCCATTCCTTATGTCATGCTGTCGAAACTTCCTTATAAGTTACCGTAATATAATCCCGGTCATTACATTACGCTGACTTATACTTTCCTTTTGACATTACTTCATAAGTTCATATTAGCAAAACACGTACGGTTAATCCATTGCATGTAACGAGAATCTACGTGTACTTTTACCCATTGGAAGAATTACTAATAAATTTAGACCCAAAATTTCACCTTCGCATGACTTTTCTATGACTTTATAAAAATTGACAAGGCTCCTTATACATTAAATATGTGCTGTAATATTCTAGAAATTCAGTCATGTGAGTTTTAATTCAATGCGACTTTCCTTTAAACGTTAGGGAGGTTATGTGGATAAGTTATAAGGGATTTTATTACGAAATTTTTTTTTTTTTGACGTGAATTTCAAGCAAACAGAGCTGTACTTATATTGTAAGAAGAAAATTCCAGAGTTGACTGTACGCTATACTATACCAATATGTAAAGAAAGTGTACGATACTCGTGTTTTAGTTTAAATCAACGTTAGTGTAACTGTCCAATTGACATAACCTTAGTGTAAATAAATAGTAGTAATAGTATGAACAACTTTCATCAACAAATGCACGAATAAAATAGAAGGAATAGCGTTCAAAATACGAAAGTACAATAAAAGGTCTCGAAGTGATTGAATATATCTCACAAAACAAATACTGAAACATGTCTGCTAGTCTTAACACGAAACGAGGTATTATGGGTAACGTACGTTAAGATAAACTCGATCTCACTCGGAGTCATCTTCATCTGGAAATTTCTGCTCTAAACGGAGAAAACTTGGTCCGACACGCTCTTTGAATGCGGCCAACTCGTCGTGCAGGTCAGCATACTTTTTGCTAAGGCGTTCATAGTCTTCTTGGATGGCTGCTGTGGCTTTTTGTTCCTCTTCTAGCACTGAAACTCTGGCTACCAAACTCCTAACAATCTCCTTTAACTCTCGAATTTCATCGGTAGGGGATGATGAAGGCTTTGCAACACTTGTAGTTGGTACATTAGAACGATGATGAACATCACGAGGTAGAGGAGTGCTTGAGCCATAGTAGCGTGTAGTATCATTGTCATGAGAACTAAATGTAATCTTACGCTTACGGGAATTCTTGGCGGGTGGCAATACACGAGATTCGGTAAGGGTAGTAGGTGTAGTGCTAGGTATAATCGGATCCTGGAGTCTTGGTTTAGTAGTGAGCAGACCCTTAGACTTTTCTTTACCCTCGGAATCCTTTTCCTTCTTGGATCCCTTTTCTTCATCAGAATCTTCCTCATTCACGGGTTCCTCTTCTTCATCGAAACTCTCTCGGTCGAGAAGATCAAACAAAGGGTTATCCTCAGCATTGGAATCTTCCTCGTCCTCTTTGGTCTCAGGCTGTCCAGCAGTTTCAGACAATCTTTCTTCATCAGTACAAGGTGTAAGAGTATCCCGAGCAGTCACGAAAGTATCGGACTCGGTATCCGCATCCCAAGCACTTAAGTAAACATCATGAAGATACTTCATCTGGTGTCAGCATGGAAGCACGCTCACATTAGAACATCCAATATATAATAATAGTAGGCATTTAAATATATATAAACATATATGATATACTAAGCAGTCATAGAATCAAGTAAGTAGTAAGTAGTGTAACTACAGTCTATGTAGCTTAACTAGTCTATGGTTACAGTCCAGACGCACTAGTTGTCCTAGCGTTCGACTCGCTAATGCAGCCTAGTTCTAGATAACCTTTTAGCTCTGATACCAACTTTAACACCCCGCCAAATTACCATCTGACGGCGTGTTAATTCTGGTCCCACAGTTAACAGTTACGCCCTCTATATGAGACGTTTAAAGCAATCGCATTTAAATTTTATTCAAAAATTAACTTTCAAAACATAAGTCAATAACCCCAAGATAGAAACACGGTTGTGATCGTAACCACAAGCCAATAGTATTTAAACAGTTATAAAAGTTTTAAATGCAAAAGTAAATAACGTTCTTTAAAATCAAATGCTGACTCCACGTCCAGTCATGCAGCAAACATAGCGGAAGCATACCTCTTAAGGACCTGAGAATAACAACACGCAAAAACAGGTCAACAAATAATGTTGGTGAATCTACAGGTTTAAAGTAATGTAACAGTATCTGAAAAACAGTTATCAGAAAAATAGTTTGATTTCCTTGACCACGAGATTCTATCGCTTGCATACACCGAGCACCTGAATACTAGCAATGACCTGAGTATAGATGCCACTATACCCGCCTTTACCTCCTAAAATGTTATACACCTGTACGAGTGTATCTAATGTTCAAAATAAATGCACCACTGCTTTTATAGTGGGTGAGGTTGTCAACCTAACGGATCCGTCCATCTAAATTGTGCTTACACAGATGGTATTAAAAGTATTCAAGCTAGAGGCTTTGTTACAAACTCAGTATGCATATGTGTAGTACTCATGTCAATATAAAAGTAATTGAAAATGTAAATGTAATAGCGTGTATTCTCATCCCTGAAAACATGTAAAAAGCTTTGAATAAGCTCGGAATGAAAGACAAATGACTTGTACGGTTTAGACCCGAGTAATGTAACCTAAGTATACGTATGTAGGTTGTTCAATATATGTATCTTATATAAGTGTGGTTTCATAGTGTACGTTGTCTTATTGTTCGACTCGACGCGTTTTAAAGTAAAAGTCAACTATATCATGCAAGTCAAACAAAGTCAACCGAAGTCTAACCGAAAGTCAAACTTGGTCAAAGTAGTCAACTAAAGTCAACATCAGTAGGTTCATGTCAAATATTGGTCAACATGTCAAACCTAAGTCATACAATACGTTTTAGGTCATGAATGATCATTTTCACAATTTCAGTTTATCGTCATGCACAAAATTTACGAACACGTAGCACACTTAGCATATTATCTCATAGTACAAAATTCAAGTAAATATGACAAACTCCAGATCATAATTAGACTTAAAATCAATTCCAAAAAGTCAGGCCAGGGACTCATACGACAATTAAAAGTCAATAATCAGAAGGGATATATTTGGGGTTTGCCAAGTCAGTTTCTGACCGCGCACTGATTTCATTTTCGCTATAACCGGAGTTAGGAACATGAAATTGATACAAGACCAGTGGCCATAGTTCAAGTACAAATAAAAGTAACACATATCAAAAATCTAGCAACTTTTGTTTAGCCAATTGATACAGTTTATTCGTGCAACTTGAACATTCAGTTTTCAGCTCAAATCAGAATTCACATAAAGTATGGCTCTATTGTGCCCAATGCATAAGGTTTCAAAGATTGACATAAACTAACAATAAGTCACATATCATATTAAGTTTCATTTTATAGAAGAACACATGCTCCATCAATATAAAAAATTCACAAAGTACAAAACCGTGTTCAATTTACAGATTCGATTCCCATTTCGTTAGTCACATTCGCATACGATTATCCGAAGATCTAGATATAATTAGCCTATGATATCTACATGAAAGATGAATTAATTTTTGTCTATTTTTCAAATATACAAAGCTTTAATCACAGAAGTTAACACATTTTATCATACAAGGTTATTTTCATGCAAGTGCTGTATAAAACTTCATTTACACTAATTCTTGTATATCTCGGGCTATACATAAGCAAACGACATGATATCCTAGTCTAACTTGAGTATTTTTAAATTATATTTTGAATGGTATAAGTCTCACATGCCTATTCTTTTTCTATCAATACCATATTTCTGTTCAAGCAACAAAAGCACAACGATAATTCAAATCGTCATAACTTAATCATACGGAAACGAAATCAAGCGAATCCAAAGCCTAAACTCAATAGTTTTTCGCAAGGAATCTTATTATAACATCATAATTAACATTTGAAAAACTTAATTTTTCTGATCAAACAAATACAAATTCGTTTTTAAACCCTAGCGCATCAAACAATCAAAATAACGATTACAATTAACACGTACTCGTATAGACTTGAGCAATTGACAACATAACTATGAAACTTTATAAAAATCGGATTTTTAAGAATTAGGGTTCATGCAAATATACCTTTGATCGCTAAATTAAATACACCAACGCGTAGAGGAGATCGGGAATTACAACTTTCGTGTTCAAGGTTATATCAAAAATTGAAAATTGAATGTATGTGTGTGGGTGATGGTGGACGGCAGCAAGAGGGAGAGGGAGCCAAAAAATTCGACCAAAAAAAATAATGGGGAAGATTATGCAGTTTAGGTTTAATACATACTATTTATATTAAGCCCTAAAATAGATAAATACACATAAGTCCCTCAACTAATCCAACATTTAACAAAATAAAGGGGAGGAGGGAGGGGGGACGGGGGAGGCCGATGGGTCCCATGGGATGGGTTCCCGGGCTCCCATTTTGCAAAAGCGCGTAATCGTGGTCCGTTTTAAGTGTCGTTTTGTCGTACCGAAGACCCGAAACGCTAACCCGATCGTTAAATGCAAGCAATTGTCTAATTTATTAAAAACCCAATAAATTAAATATTTCAAAAAGTTAATAAATAATAAATTTAATTATTAAAATAAACCCGAGCGTTTCGTTGCTCAAAAAGCTATTATCAAAATCGTATCGTTTTTATCGTATTTCATTATTCGAAATATTTATTTGAATTAATATCAACCCATATTAATTATTGAAACCCTCCAAAGGTCAAGTACGCATTTAATACATGTAAACACATAGAAGTTAAATAATCGCCGTTAAATAAACTAACGGAAGGTTAACGAAAGTAACGGAAAAATCAGGGTTGTTACAACAGTATATCACAAAATCATCATTCCCTTCAGGTAATGACAATATAGGTGTCGTAGTTAACTTTTTCTTTAACAATTGAAACGCTTTCTCTTGTTCATCTTTTCATTTTAAATTTCTTCCCTTTATGCGTTAATGCAGTCAAGGGTTTTGCTATTCTGGAAAAGTCTTGGATGAACCTTCTGTAGTAACCAGCTAGTCCTAAAAACTGACGTGTGTGTTTCAGAGTTTTCGGGGTTTCCCACTTTTCAACGGTTTCAATCTTTGCTGGATCCACCTGAATACCTTCTTTGTTCCCTATGTTCCAACCAAAATGCACACTTTGAAAACTTAGCGTACAGTTTTTCTTTTCTCAGTAACTCTAGCACTTTTCTCAAATTTTCTTCGTGCTCTTGATCATTCTTCGAGTAAATAAGTATGTCATCGATAAAACAATGACAAACTTGTCAAGATATGGCCCACACACTCGGTTCATGAGGTCCATGAACACAGCTGGTGTGTTAGTCAATCCAAATGGCATAACCATAAACTCGTAATGACCGTAACGCGTCCTAAAAGCAGTCTTTGGAATATCATCCTCCTTCACCCGCATTTGATGATATCCAGAACGTAAATCGATCTTCGAATAAACAGACGAGCCTTGTAGTTGATCAAATAAGTCATCGATTCTCGGTAGTGGGTAGCGGTTCTTGATGGTAAGTTTGTTCAACTCTCGGTAGTCGATACACAACCTGAATGTACCATTTTTCTTCTTGACAAACAAACCAGGAGCTCCCCATGGTGATGTGCTTGGTCGAATGAAACCACGCTCTAAAAGTTCCTGTAACTGACTTTGTAATTCTTTCATTTCGCTGGGTACGAGTCTGTATGGAGTACGAGCTATTGATCCAGCTCCTGGTACAAGGTCTATTTGAAATTCAACGGATCGATGTGGGGGTAATCCCGGTAATTCTTTCGGAAATACATCGGAAAATTCTTTTGCGATGGGAACATCACTGATATTCTTTTCTTCAGGTTTAACTTCCTCAATGTGTGCTAGAATGACGTAACAACCTTTTCTTATTAGTTTTTTCGCCTTCAAACTACTAATAAGATTTAACTTCACGTTGTTCTTTTCTCCGTACACCATTAAAGGTTTTCCTTTTTCACGCATAATGCAAATCGCATTTTTGTAACAAACGACCTCTGCTCTCACCTTTTTCAACCAGTCCATGCCAATTATTACATCAAAACTTCCTAAATCGACTAGTATTAAATCAATTTTAAACGTTTCATCCCCCAGTTTAATTTCTCTCTCCCGACATATATTATCTCCTGAAATTAATTCACCGTTTGCAAATTCGAGTAAAAATTTACTATCCAAAGGCGTCAATGGGAAACTTAATTTAGCACAAAATTCTCTACTCATATAGCTTCTATCCACACCCGAATCAATTAAAACATAAGCAGATTTATCATCAATAAGAAATGTACCCATAACAAGCTCCGGGTCTTCCTGTGCTTCTGCCGCATTAATATTGAAAACTCTTCCACAGCCCTGCCCATTAGTATTCCCCTGATTCGGACAATTTCTAATAATGTAGCCCGGTTTTCCACATTTATAACAAACAGCGTTGGTATTACTTGCTCCGACACTATTCGTTTCGGCATTACTTGTTCCGACATTATTTGTTCCTTTAGTTCTGTTAAACTTTGGTCCGTAGACCTCACACTTTGTCGCGCTATGACCATTTCTTTTACACCTGTTGCAAAATGTTGTGCAAAACCCCTGATGATTTTCTTCACACCTATGACATGGTTGTTTTTGGTTGTTGTTGTCGTTGTTGTTATTGAGGTTGTTGTTGGGAATGTTATTGTTGTTGAAACGGTTGTTGTAGTTATTGTTGTTGTTGTTGGGATGTTTGTTGTAGTTATTGTTAGAATTGCGGTTATTGTTGCGATTATTGTTGCGGTTGTTGGGATAGTTGTTGCGATTGTGGTTGTAATTGTTATTGTTACAAAAATGCGTAATTAAAGTCTTAAAAATTTTAAAGTCTTAAAAATGCGGTTGTTGGGAAACTTCCGACCAAATTTAAACTTAATCTTTATATGATTACGACACGATAAGCAAAGTCTGTTATATTAAAGTCTTAAAAATTTTGAACTGTGTTTATATATTCAATTACCCTTCGATTGTGCCGACGATTCACGAACACTAGCTTGTAAATAAATATGTATATGTGTATATATATATACATATATATATATATGTATATATATATATATGTATATATATATATGTATATATATATATATGTATATATATATATATGTATATATATATATATATATGTGTGTGTGTAATTATATATAATAAGATAAAATTATATAATACAATATAAAACAATAATAATATACAAAATGATAAAGTGGTTATCAAAAAAAAATTATATAAATGCATATATATGACTTCTGTATGTAATTAATATTATGTGTATAGTGAAATATATATTAAAAAGAGTAGATACATTATATAATATAATAGATATTATATAATTAATAATACATAAAGTTAATATATTAATTCCATTACAAGCTAGGATATAGTTGTTACATTAATATTATTACTTTCGTTAATAATAAAATAAACCTTAATAATTATATTAATATCAGTATTATTAATAAAAATATATTATAAATATAGAAGTTGATACATTTAAATTGTTATAAAGTTATTATTACTAACATTATTATTGTCATCATTAATATAATTATTAATATACTTAGTAATAAGATTATGATTTTTGGTCATTATTACTATTTTGTATTCATTATTATTATTATAGTTATCATAAAAATAAATACAAATTATTAATGTTGCCAGTAATAATATTATTATCAAAGTTAAAATTACTATTATAATTTTTATTATTAATGTTAGTATTATTATTATAATTAATATTAATATTAAGGGTGATATTATTATTGTAGTTATATTTATTATTATTGTAGTTATATTCATAAGATTAATTAGGATACATAAATTTAGTTATATATACAGATATATACATAATAAAAATATAAAAACAGATATATAAAAACCATTATAAGTACAGATATAATACCTATACATAATACTGTTATACATGTATGTTATATTTGCACAGATATATATGTAATACTGATACATAATTATATATTATATATACCCCGTATAACAACCACAGAAAGTCAGCAATTCAGTTTCATATCGTTATCAAGCTTTTGTGAATCGATTTTAAGTCCACAAAAATCGTACCAATCATGAATCCAATCATCATACCGATCCAAAATCCATTAGCAGTTCCCATCTCCTTTTTATTTTTTATTTATCTTCGGTACCTGCTGAATCCTTCTGTCAAATCAAAATTTTATTAAACTGGATTAAATTCATTGTAAGGTGATACCATTCAACATATATTACCAACTACCAACCCAAATTATCCTTTACAGCTTTCCAAATATCGAATTCAATCAGAAAAATAAAAGGTCGGTCCTGTTCTTGGGTGAAATTAGCAATAGAATAAATTCGTATGAAATTTTAAAATGTGTAAATGCAGATAGCTTAGAAATCCTTCGTTTAAACTATCTGCAAGATTTAAATGTCCAATTTTATCTATCACATTCCAATTCTTGAGTCAAATTTATTTTCAAAAAGTCAAACCGTATGAACTAGGATCAATTTCGAACTCCTTGTTGTAATTCAAGTTAAATTAAGGGTGCAGATAGTTTCTAAAGAAGTTTTCCAACCTATTTCGTGTTGTAAGTTTTATCTATAACTGTCTTAAATTCAAAAATGGGATTTGAGTTGTTAATGTTCATCGTGATGTCTGCAGCAGCTATTTCTTTTATTTCTTTTATTTAATTTTTTTTTATTCAAGACAAATAAAAGGGTCGTTCTAAATAAAATCCCAAATCTTAAATTAAGATTAGTAATTTGTGTCGTGAGTTGGTTTTGAACTATGGTCGATTACAGTTTGTTGAAGAAGGGAAACAGAAGGTACTAGTTAAATAAATTTAAATCCCATTTATATCATAAAAAGATCGGACGCAGGATTGGTTAAGGTTGTTGGTGTTAATCGAGAGGTCGCGGGTTCGAGTCTCGTCAGGGACAATTCTTTTTAGAAACGTATTTTGTGAAGGGTATACACTTCTACTTTTAGTTCCATTATTATTATTATTATTATTGTTATCATTAGAAGTTTTTATTAAGATTAATATTATAGTTATTATTATTATTATTATTATTATTATTATTATTATTATTATTATTATTATTATTATTATTACTAATAAAAATATTAGTTATCATATATTATTATTAATAACTAAAAATTACAATTATGATTATTATTGATATTAATTATTATTGTTATTATAATTATCAAAACTAATAAAGTAGTGATTATCATTATTATGATTTTAGTTATAATTATTGTTATTATTAATATTGCTAAGTTTATTTATTATCACTAATATGATGCAAAGTAATATTATTATCATTAATATTAGTATTAGAAACATTTAGGAATTATTATTGTTATTAACAAAAGTATTATTATTAAGAATATCATTAGTAATAAGATTGTTATAGTTATTATTATTAAGTATTATGTACTAATATTAAAAATTATTATTTCCACTACCATTATTACTAAATTATTCATTTTACTACTGATATTATTATGAAATTTATAATTAAAAATTATCATCAATATTATTATTAACAAAATTATTAACTTTAATATCTTTAATTAGTAATATTAAGTATTATAGTTATTATCATTTTTACCATTATTAATATTATAGTAGTTACTACATTTTATCAAACAAACGATATATATATTTAATACATATAACATAATAAAAATTAATATTTTTATATAAACAAAATGAATAAATGGAACATATAAATATTATTAATATAAAAAGGATATAATTAATAAACTAATATATATATATATATATATATATATATATATATATATATATATATATATATATATGTATATATATATGTATATGTATATATATATGTATATATATATATATATATATATATATATATATATATATATATATATTAGTTCGATTACAACTATGTATATTAATAAATATACAAATGATATAGGTTCGTGAATCCGAGGCCAACCCTGCATTATTCAATGTCGTCATATGTATTTTTACTACAAAATACATTATGTGAGTTTCATTTGCTCTCTTTTACTCTTTACATTTTTAGGACTGAGAATACATGCGCTGTTTTTACAACTGCTTTATTAAATGCCTTTGAAATATATTTTGAATAGCAAATACATGAAATGCTTTTATAAATGTTTGACGAGATAGACACAAGCAAAATATTCCTCGAATGAATTATTATGCAGACAGAAGTTCTGCGGATTATTATTGAATTATGTGGACATGATAATTGCCACCGTTAAATTATGTGGACATGATAATTGCCACCGTTGAATTATGTGGACATGATAATTGCCACCATTGAATTATATGGACATGATAATTGCCACTAATTGATGTGAATGTTATGTAACGAGAGAATGATTTTTATACACAGGGTATGTGTATTAGTTTTTGTGTACGAGATATGTGTACGGCTATTAAGATTTATGAAAAATGGATTTCATACACGAGAAAGGTGTACTGTATTTAAAAGATATCGCATGTACATTATAGGTGGGTATAGGATTCGGGCCCATTTGTACCATGCAGCATTTAAATCTTGTGGTCTATCAAAATGATGAATTTTATTGCTTTATGATAAACCTATGAACTCACCAACCTTTTGGTTGACACTTTAAAGCATGTTTATTCTCAGGTATTAAAGAAACCTTCCGCTGTGCATTTGCTCATATTACATGGAGTTGTTCATGGCATATAGAGGTCAGAACCTCGCAATGGGATCAACTATTGAAGACTTCGTCCAGATGGATTAGGACGGGGCATTTCAGTTGGTATCAGAGCGGTGGTCTTAGTGAACCAGGTCTTGCATTAGTGTGTCTACCTAATAGTTGTTAGGATGCGTTAGTAAGTCTGGACTTCGACCGTGTCTGCATGTCAAAAGTTTTGCTTATCATTTTTGTAAGGAATCATCTGTTTATCATCCTTAGAAAATTACCTGCTTATCATTCTTAGTCTAGACACATTTTACTGCAATGATTGCATGAATAGTGTATAGATAAAATTCATATCTTAGCGTATCTGACAATTCATATCTTAATGTATCTGTTACTGTAGACCTTGTCTGATATCTCTCGTAAATTTCTCTGTAATTTAAGGGATCCTGGTACCATATATATATCTATGCATATTATGCATTGAGAATACCATTAAACTATCAATTGCTGTCACTAAACTCTTCATACCGAAAATCTTTTCTGAGATCGCGTAAGATGGCCTCTACGAATCGGCCAAGTTCCTCTGACTTCGAAGACAGCCTGACAGGAGCTCACCAACCAATCAACTACCGTGATTACTGGAGAAAATGGGGGTAGGTTCGCGACATACTCACCCTATGGAGAAGGGAAGAAGGTGTAGTGACCCGAACTTTTCCATGTTTATATATATTAATTGAGATTGATATTTACATGACTAAATATTTCCAATGTGTTAAGCAATCAAATTTGTTAAGACTTGATTAAATGAAATAAGTTTCATATAAACAATTGATCACCCAAGTTGACCGGCGATTCACGAACGTTACAAAATTGTGAAAACTACATGTTGTGGTATATATAGACATATATATATGGTTGACATGAGATTATGATGAGTAAGTATCTCACTAAGTATATTAATAATGTGTGATATACATAAGAAATGAGTTTACTAAGTTAAGAAACTCGAAATGATATATATAACGATTATCGTTATGATAACGTCTACTAAATACATATGTATCATATTAAGATATTGATACACTATATTTAACATGATAAAATGATATATAAATATATCATTAAGTGTGTTAACAATGAACTACATATGTAAAAACAAGACTACTAACTCAAGAATTACGAAACGAGACTTATATGTAACGATTATCGTTGTAACAATATTTTAATGTATGTATCATATTAAGAGATATTCATACATCATAATATCATGATAATATAATAATTTAACATCTAATTTGATATAATAAACATTGGGTTAACAATATTAATTGAGATCGTTAACTTAAAGGTTTCAAAACAACACTTACATGTAACGACTAACGAAGACTTAACGACTCCATTAGAATGTATATACATGTTGTGTTTTGATATGTATTCTTACACTTTTGAAAGACTTCAAGACATATATCAAAGTACTTCTACTTAACAAAAATGCTTACAATTACATCCTCGTTCAGTTTCATCAACAATTCTACTCGTATGTACCCGTATTCGTACTCGTACAATACACAGCTTTTAGATGTATGTACTATTGGTATATACACTCCAATTATCAGCTCTTAGCAGCCCATGTGAGTCACCTAACACATGTGGGAACCATCATTTGGCAATTAGCATGAAATATCTCATAAAATTACAAAAATATTAGTAATCATTCATGACTTATTTACATGAAAACAAAATTACATATCCTTTATATCTAATTCATATACCAACGACCAAAAACACCTACAAACACTTTCATTCTTCAATTTTCTTCATCTAATTGATCTCTCTCAAGTTCCATCTTCAAGTTCTAAGTGTTCTTCATAAATTCCATAAGTATAGTTTCATAAAAATCAAGAATACTTACAAGTTTGCAAGTCTACTTCCAAGCTTTCTAATCCATTCCAAGTAATCATCTAAGATCAAGGAACCTTTGTTATTTACAGTAGGTTATCTTTCTAATTCAAGGTAATATTCATATTCAAACTTTGATTCAATTTCTACAACTATAACAATCTTATTTCGAGTGAAAATCTTACTTGAACTGTTTTCATGTCATGATTCTGCTTCAAGAACTTTCAAGCCATCCAAGGATCCTTTGAAGCTAGATCCATTTTTTTCATTTCCAGTAGTTTTATCCAGAAAACTTGAAGTAGTAATGATGTTCATAACATCATTCGATTCATACATATAAAGCTATCTTATTTGAAGGTTTAAACTTGTAATCACTAGAACATAGTTTAGTTAATTCTAAACTTGTTCGCAAACAAAAGTTAATCCTTCTAACTTGACTTTTAAAATCAACTAAACACATGTTCTATATCTATATGATATGCTAACTTAATGATTTAAAACCTGAAAACACGATGAACACCATAAAATCGGATATACGCCGTCGTAGTGAAATCGGGGGCTGTTTTGGTTTGGATAATTAAAAACTATGATAAACTTTGATTTAAAATTTGTTCTTCTGGGAAAATTATTTTTCATATGAACATGAAACTATATCCAAAAATCTTGGTTAAACTCAAAGTGAAAGTATGTTTTTCAAAATGGTCATCAAGATGTCGTTCTTTCGACGGAAATGACTACCTCTTTAGTAATTGACATGTAACTTAAATTTCCGACCATAAACCTATACTTTTTCTTTTTGGATTCTTAAATTAGAGTTCAATATGAAACCATAGCAATTTTATTCACTCAAAACGAATTTAAAATGAAGAAGTTATGGGTAAAACAAGATTGGATATTTTTGATCTTTTTATCTACGGGAAATGTTTAACAAATCTATACAAATCATATCCTAGCTAACTTATATTGTATTATACATGTATTCTAATATATTATGTAATCTTGAGATACCAAAGACACGTATGCAAATGTTTTGACATATCGTATCGACCCATGTATATATATTATTTGGAACAACCATAGACACTCTATATGCAGTAATGTTGGAGTTAGCTATATAGGGTTGAGGTTGATTCCAAAAATATATATACTTTTAGTTGTGAGGGTCGTGGATTGATTCAAGATAATATATATCGATTTATTTCTGTACATCTAACTGTGGACAACTAGTTGTAGGTTACTAACGAGGACAGCTGACTTAATACACTCAAATCTTTAAAACATAATAAAAATGGTTGTAATTATAATTTTGATCATACTTTGATATATATGTACATATTTGTATAGGTTGGTGAATCGATCCGTGGCCAAGTCTTATTTTCGAGGAAGGAAATATCTGTGAAAGTGAGTTATAGTCCCACTTTTAAAATCTAATATTTTTGGGATGAGAATACATGCAGGTTTTATAAATGATTTACAAAATAGACACAAGTACGTGAAACTACATTCTATGGTCGAATTATCGAAATCGAATATGCCCCTTTTTATTAAGTCTGGTAATCTAAGAATTAGGGAACAGACACCCTAATTGACGCGAATCCTAAAGATAGATCTATTGGGCCTAACAAACCCCATCCAAAGTACCGGATGCTTTAGTACTTCAAAATTTATATCATATCCGAAGGGTGTCCCGGAATGATGGGGATATTCTTATATATGCATCTTGTTAATGTCGGTTACCAGGTGTTCACCATATGAATAATTTTTATCTCTATGTATGGGATGTGTATTGAAATATGAAATCATGTGGTCTATTGTTACGATTTGATATATATAAGTTAAACCTATAACTCACCAACATTTTTGTTGACGTTTAAAGCATGCTTATTCTCAGGTGAATACTAAGAGCTTCCGCTATTGCATACTAAAATAAGGACAAGATTTGGAGTCCATGTTTGTATGATATTGTGTAAAAACTGCATTCAAGAAACATATGTCGATGTAATATATTTCTATTGTAAACCATTATGTAATGGTCGTGTGTAAACAGTATATTTTAGATTATCATTATTTGATAATCTACGTAATTTTTTTAAAACCTTTATTGATAAAATAAAGGTTATGGTTGTTTTAAAAATGTATGCAGTCTTAGAAAAATGTCTCATATAGTGGTCAAAACCTCGCAATGAAATCAATTAATATGGAACGTTTATAATCAATATGAACGGGACATTTCAGTTGGTATCCGAGCGTTGGTCTTAGAGAACCAGAAAATTTGCATTAGTATGTCTTATCGAGTTTGTTAGGATGCATTAGTGAGTCTGGACTTCGACCGTGTTTTCTTTAAAAATGATTGCTTAACATTTTTGTTGGAAACTATATATTATTAACATGTAAATATTATGTGATATATTAATCTCTTAACATGTTTGATATTGTGTGATAGATGTCTACCTCTAGCACAAATCCCATTGACTCACCTAATAATAATGAAGAGTCGAATATATATTGGCAAGATTCACAAGTTCCCGAAGAACCGGAAGAAGAGGAAACGGAACCGGAAGAAGAGGAACCGGAAGAAGAGGAACCAGAAGAAGAGGAACCGGAAGAAGAAGAGGTTCTGGAGGGGGGAATAGTAGGAACTACAGAAAACCGGTCAAATAAAAGAAAATCCTCAACCAATGGACCAAAGTTAATAATGGTCAATGGTGTTTCCGCTAAGGAAGCAAAATATTGGGAAAATTACCAATTTTCTGATTAATCGGATCCTGATGAGGATTCCGATGATGTTATAGAAATTACCCCGACCCGATTTAATGAGGCAAAAGAAAATAATAAGGGAAAAGGCATCAAAATAGAGAAATCTGATTCCGACCCCGATGAACTTTATATGTACTGTCAACACCCGTAATTTCAATATCATGACAATAATCCGGGAACCTCTAAACCACCAGGTTTTTCTAAACCAATGTGGAAAACGATGACTCGTATTAGAGGAACATCATATATCCCTAGAAGATTAGGAAAAAGAACCAAGTCCGAAGAATAAGAAACCAGTGATTCAGATTAGAGGGGTGTGAGCATGTTGTGTAATAAATGTATTGTAGTGTGCTTGTACTTTTATGTTCTATGTAAAAATTGCTTGTATTGTTTCTTATTACGAATCTAATCCTTGTCTATTTAATAGTATAAAAACAAATTGGACGTTAAGGGTAGACAACCAAATATTTTAGAAGACCTACTAGAGGATATGATTGAGGAAATCTTGTCTAGAGTCGGTCAGAATTCATCAGCACATTTAGTTATGGCAAAATTAACTTGTCAAACATTTGAAAGACTTTTCAGAAATGTCTTAGTTTATAAAAGGCTTTCCTTTGATAGGTGGGGTATATCACATTGGGGAGACTTTAAGTTACGCCGTGTTTTCTTTAAAGCGTTAAATGCGGGGAACCCAAATGCAATTTTACGCTACGGGTTAAGAACCTATTTTGACTCAAAATATCCCAACATAGGATTTCGTGAATTAGAAAGAGCTTCTAACATGCAACATAAAGAAGCATGTTATGCTTACGGGTTAGTGATGTTCGATTCTTACCAAATTGAGAAAAAGAACATCGGATTGCAGCTTTTAAATAAAACTTTCCCACAAGTGACGGATTCAGTAGTTGGGGTGAGAAACAAGGTTTTTAGATTATTACGGGGCTGTTGGACATTACGAAACCTTCGTCCTTTTGATGACATTACAACATGCTGCCTAGCCAATGGTCATAATGGTTATTTTCCACAAGACCAAGGATGGGAAGTCGTCTTAGTAAAACCAGAATGCATGACTTGTTTTTGGACTTATGAATTACGTGTCTTTATTTCCTTTGCTGAACAACTTGCGTATTAACTAGATTTATCTTCAAAACTGTCCTGTATCATAGTATACTATATTTCATGTTATATGTAATATAGCGAAGTTGTAAGTTTGAAGAATATTTGTATGTGATATATTATTATAATCAGTTTTTTATATGGAATTGTAGTAGTTGAATTGTATATTAGCTACTAAGTATGAACTTAACGGGTAGGTAGTACCCGAATTTAAACTTATAAAATGCTAATATGAAGAAAAAGCTTTTATAAATGAGTTCATATTATGCTACGAGATACTATTGACTACTCTTAATATTCTGTATGATTAACTTGTTTTATTTGACTATTTTGAAGGAAATGGCACCGACTACTCGACACACCTTGAATATGAGCGAAGAGGAATTTCGTGCCTTTCTTGCTTCAAACATAGCCGCAGTACAGGTCGCGCTACATACCAACAATAACTCTGAATCTAGCAATACAGTTAACGGCGCAAGAAATCGTGTAGGATGCTCCTACAAGGAATTCACTGCCTGCAAACCTTCAGAATTTGATGGGAGCGAAGGACCAATCGGATTGAAACGGTGGACCGAGAAAGTTGAATCGGTGTTTGCCATAAGTAAGTGTGCTGAAGGAGACAAACTGAAGTACGCTACGCATACCTTCACAGGTATTGCGTTAACATGGTGGAATACCTATCTAGAGCAAGTGGGACAAGATGCTGCTTACGCGCTACCGTGGTCAGCATTCAAGCACTTGATGAATGAGAAGTACCGTCCCAGAACCGAGGTCAATAAGCTCAAGTCAGAACTTAAAGGGTTACGAACACAGGGATTCGATATTACTTCGTACGAAAGACGATTCACAGAATTGTGCCTATTATGTCCGAGAGTGTTCGAAGATGAGGAAGAGAAGATTGACGCATTGGTGAAAGGGTTACCGTATAACAACACTCACTTTTCTCTTCTAAATTTACCAAATTGCCCTTGAGGTTTTTCATCTGTTCCTCTGTGTGTAATCAATTTAGGGTTGTTATCCGTTACGACCAATGAACTGAAATTTTAGCTTGCATTAAATGATCGTAGTTATTATTAAAACCCTAATCTTGTAAACCCTAAACCTAACCCTAATACTAAATTAATAATATAAACTATATGTATAATTTAAATGTGATATTTATAAACTAAAAACTATTAGAAACTAAGTAAATATTAATAAAGGACATGAACAAAATGTACATGATTAAATAAAATGTATTAAATAAATGTAACCTTAAAAAAATATATAGAATATATAAATATATTGAATTTGCTGGAAAAAATAAATAAATAAATGTAATTATATAAATATTTCGGCTAGGATTGAAAAAGAAAAAAAATAAAGCTTGATCATTAAGCTAACTCAAATCCTAATCCATTCCTAATACTTGTAACCTAATCCTAATCTTCTCCTTGATCATCAAGTAACTCTAATAATCCTAAGGTGATTAGAACTCTAATCCACACTCTATAAAAGGAAACCTTGGCTTGTTTTATCTTCACAATTTGCATTCTAAAAAAATCACCCACAAGCTCTCTCCTTCCCTTTTGTTTACGGCAGTTTTTTTTTTGTATCACACCCTCATTCTTTTGACGACCACAACAGCCTTCAAATCCCTCTCCAAAACAGCCGCACTTCGTCACCAATTCAGCCCCTCAATCGCCTAATTTTTTGCTGCTGTAGCAGCCCACTCCTGACGCCACCTACTGCTGTGTTTTTGCAGCTCTTTCACCACCCTTTTACAGCCCAAAACAGCCTCCAAAAACACCCCACTGCAGACACTACTTTTGCTATTTTCCTGATGTGTTCGACACCTCAAAACAGCCCTCAAAGTGTTCATCGTTGTCGCATTTTCTGTTGGTTTCTTGCTGCTGTTTCTGATGTACTTTTCGAGCACCAAGACAGCCTTTTTTGGCTGTAAAACATGATCAAGAGACAGCCATAATCGGCCCAGTGTTGCTGTGATTTTGCTGCTATTTTCTTGCTTGTTTGCGAGCCAAAATAGACCCAAGAAACCCTTATTTGGGTCGTGATTCCTGCTGTGAATCTGCTCCGATTTCGGTTCCAAATCAACACCCTTTTTCTTGGTCTTAATCTCTTAAGGTATACCTAAACCATAATTATAATCATACTTATAATTTTGATCTAGTTATTATGTTTTAAATTATGAATAATGATGATTAAAAGTTAAAGATATGAACTAGTAATATATATTCAAGTATGGATATAATTATGATTATGAGTTTGGATATGAAGTATTAATAAGTTACTAGTTAATTAAGGTTAAAGGATGTAATGAAAGATTATGATTAATGTTAATAAGTTAGTTAAATAAATATAAGATTAAAGTTATTAAGTTATGATACTCATAAAACTAGTTTGATAAGTTAAAGCTTATGATTTTATGTAAGCTAGATAATGATAATAGTTATAAGATTATTATTATTATTATTAGTAATAAAGATAATGGTGATGATAAAAAGGTACAAACTAGATCATGAATGTTATTAGTAATAAAGAAGGATAAGGATAAAAAAAAAGGTATGAACTAGTTAAAGAGCATGGTTAATGTTGATTGAATAAGTATGATATAGATAGTGATTATGATTATTATGATTAGGGTTTAGATATGATTAATGGAATAAATAAAGATTGTGATTAAAAGATTTAGTTATAAATATGAATAAGAAGTTTATGGTTTAATGTGTAAAGTTAATAAGCTATTTAATAATAATAGACGAAGAGTAAGATCATGAGTTAGATTATGAATTATGAATATATAAGTAAAGAGTAGAAGATTTGATTAAAGTTTGGTTATTAAAGATTAGGGTTGATGAATATTGTATGATTAATGTTGCTAGGTTAAGTTTATGATAAAAGGTTATGATTATGGATTAGTAAAGTAATTATGATCATGGTGTACGTGCATGAATGCATGCATACGTACGTATGTGCATGTATGCACTGTATGTATACGTGTGTGTATATGCAAATATATACATAAGTGTATATGTATGTGTATATATGTATGTATGTGTACGTTTGTGTATGTATGAATGTGTATAAGTATCATCTATATATTACAAGAATTACAAAAGATGATAAGTAGTTATGTATATATATATATATATATATATATATATATATATATATATATATATATATATATATATATATATGTATCACCATTACTCTAATATATATGTAACACATACATAAGATATATACATATATAGTATAGTTATAAACATGTACATAATATAATGATAAAGATTATATGTATATGTAACATGTAGGTATGGATATATATATAATACCTGTATTAATGAGATTATTTAATAATTGATTAATTAAAGAATAATACTATTATTATTATTATTATAACTTATACACTTATCTATATGGTAACACTTAAGTACACTAAGTATATTATCACTTATATAAATATAACTTTTCTCGAGAACGGTCACTGTTAATATAGTTTGCTATATTAATAAACAAACTTATGTCTATTAGACATTAACTAATCAAACGTAATATCTCTAGGTTGAGATCTCCGTGTTCAACACTCCGATCATATAACTTGCGTGGAATATCTATCTGCTATTAAGGTGAACATCATAGCCCCTCTTTTTACTATTTCTTAACTGTTTTTATAACTTTGGGGTGAGACACATGCTTGCTTTTAAACTATTTTACGCTTAGACACAAGTACATGAACACTTTCTTTTGATTAGTTCAAACTGTTGCTAACATGCTTTGATTCATGCTAAATCCCTACCATGATATCGTTAATTGCTATGTATAAAGGCAAGCTTAGTTATTATGAATAGCGCTATTGAGGGTGACGTCTCTATCCGGATGACCGATGGTCAATGGATACATAATAATGATACACGACACGAACGTGATGTGTTTAAGGTAACTTATAGTTAGTATCGATACCATATACACCAGCACTACTATCGAACTAATTAATCTCTATAACTAAATCTTGTGGTCTAAAAACTTATTATAATTGTTAAACCTATGTTGTTCACTCAACCATTTTGGTTGACACTTTAAGCATATTTTGTCTCAGGTACCTAGATATTTTGCTTCCGCTGTAGAACTCTTCTGTTACTTAGAAGTCAAGCCAAGCACTGGGACAAGAGTTAACATCCGAGTCAATGGCGATTTTGGCGGGGTGTTACAGTTGGTATCAGAGCTCTGGTTATAGGGAACTAGGTTACATTAGTGTGACTAACATGAATAGTTAGGATGTATTAGTGAGTCTAGTCTATAACCAAGTTGTTCATTTGCATTGATTATTTGCATTACATTCTAGATTATGTGCATTAAGTTCACTTATATTTGTTATGCCTAGAACTCCTATACCCTTCAAATCTTTAGAAACACTTTGCTATAAGAACTATACTTACACGTCTGACTCTTAGAATAAGAGCCATGACTTACTTGTATTCCAACAATAGAATGCCACCATACCTATCATTATGTAATTTAGGAGAGCCAAGGCTTGTTATAGAAAACCAGGATTGCATTCTATGTGTGCCTTATGTGGGTACCTCAGCAATCTTTAGGTCTATAACCTTTCATGCCTTAGTTTTAAGTGCTTTCCCTTAATCTTTATACTGCCAATCCATCTTACTACATGATTTTACCTCTTCTGACATTATGTATCCTTTCTTAAGGATGTTAAGCCAAACACTATCATCTTGCATGATCCCGACTCTGAAGGATCAGCTAATATGTGATTGTTATCATATCCAAACATATCCTATGACCTGGCTTCGCCATTGTGATTCAAAGTATTCTTTGACTCACAAGAAGAGATGTCACTCATGACTCAACATTCCAACGTCAACTATCTAAGTTTGATCACGTGTCCTGACTATATGAGGTGATATTGAAGTGGAAGTATGAATTAGTGAAATATAATGACGCTTGACCGATGTGATTATATTATAGTAATTCATAAAGAAATTTCAATATCATGACATATGGAATAGAAAGTGAATCAAAGAAAAATTTCCAAGCCATTCTGATAGTGCTCCAAATGAACATATATTTAGTAGCAATATCCTCCCAATATGTAAATTATTTAGTTGTAATTGTCCTATTTTAAGTTGTAATCGTTTATATTAAATAAGTGCGAAGACAAAAGGCGAAAACGAAGATTTGAAGACGCAAACGTCCAAAAAGCTCAAATGTACAAGATACAATCCAAGTGGTTCAATTTATTGATGAAAAACGTCTAAAAATGATAAGAGTACAAGTTACAAAACGCAAAGTACCAGATATTAAATTGTACGCAAGGACGTTCAAAAATCCGGAACCGGAACATGAGTCAACTATCAACGCCCGACGCAACGGACTAAAAATTACAAGTCTACTATGCACAAGAATATAATATAATATATAAATAATTATATTAATTATTTATATTTTATATTTATATATATAAAACGTTGGCAAAGAAGATCCAAAAGGGTGTGAGCTGTATCCCATTTCCCCGCGGCTCGCGGAGTTCTCAGGCACAAAGTGCCGCGACTCGCGGAGCACAGAAATTTCAGAATGCCTATAAAAGGTCGCGAATTTTGCCGAGAAAAATAACATAATAATAATAATACTCCCTAGTATATATATATATATATATATATATATATATATATATATATATATATATATATATATATATATATATATATATATATATATAATATAGATTAGTGTTATATTAGATTAGTTTGGGTTATGTAAAGGTTATTTTACGGGTTTTTGAAGTCGAAATTCTGTCCGTGTAACACTACGCGATAAATACTCAATGTAAGTTATGTTCTCCTTTTTAAATTAATGTCTCGTACTTAAGTTATTATTATGCTTATTTGAGCCAAAGTAATCATGATGTTGGACTAAATATTAAAGACGGGGTAATTGGGTTTTGTACCATAATTGGGGTTTGGACAAAAGAACGACACTTGTGGAAATTAGACTATGGGCTATTAATGGGCTTTATATTTGTTTAACTAAATGATTGTTTGTTAATTTTAATATAAAGATTTACAATTGGACGTCCCTATAAATAACCATATACACTCGATCGGACACGATGGGCGGGATATTTATATGTACGAATAATCGTTCATTTAACCAGACACGGGAATGGATTAATAGTCTATGGAATTATTAAAACAGGGGTGAAATTATGTACAAGGACACTTGGCGTAATTGTTAACAAAGTATTAAACCTTGGATTACACGCAGTCGATATCCTGGTGTAATTATTAAACAAAGTATTAAAACCTTGTTACAGTTTAAGTCCCCAATTAGTTGGAATATTTGACTTCGGATATAAGGATAATTTGACGAGGACACTCGCACTTTATATTTATGACTGATGGACTGTTATGGACAAAAACCAGACGGGCATATTAAATAATCCAGGACAAAGAACAATTAACCCATGGGAATAAACTAAAAATCAACACGTCAAACATCATGATTACGGAAGTTTAAATAAGCATAATATATTTTATTTCATTTTTCCTCGTACTTTTATTTATTGTCATTTTAATTATTGTTATTTATTTTATATTGTTAGTTAAATATCGTCATTTACTTTAAGCTTCGCTTAAAATATAAAATCGACAAACCGGTCATTAAACGGTAAACACCCCTTTTATATATTATTATATATAATTATATATATTTTGTACAAATATAGTTGTTTAAAAATATAGTGTGCAATAAGCCCGCTCCCTGTAGAACGAACCGGACTTACTAAAAACTATACTACTCTACGATTAGGTACACTGCCTATAGTGTTGTAGCAAGGTTTAGGTATATCTCATTTGTAAATAAATAATTAAAACTTGTGTAATCTGTATCGCTTTTCGTATCAAAAATATATAGCTATTTCGTACACCCACGCTACATCATCAAGTTTTTGGCGCCGCTTGAAATGTCCCGTTCTTATTGATTAAAAACGTTCCATATTAATTGATTTCGTTGCGAGGTTTTGACCTCTATATGAGACGTTTTTCAAAGACTGCATTCATTTTTAAAACAAACCATAACCTTTATTTCATAAATAAAGGTTTAAAAAGCTTTACGTAGATTATCAAATAATGATAATCTAAAAATATCCTGTTTACACACGACCATTACATAATGGTTTACAATACAAATATGTTACATCGAAATCAGTTTCTTGAATGCAGTTTTTACACAATATCATACAAACATGGACTCCAAATCTTGTCCTTATTTTAGTATGCAACAGCGGAAGCTCTTAATATTCACCTGAGAATAAACATGCTTTAAACGTCAACAAAAATGTTGGTGAGTTATAGGTTTAACCTATATATATCAAATCGTAACAATAGACCACAAGATTTCATATTTCAATACACATCCCATACATAGAGATAAAAATCATTCATATGGTGAACACCTGGTAACCGACATTAACAAGATGCATATATAAGAATATCCCCATCATTCCGGGACACCCTTCGGATATGATATAAATTTCGAAGTACTAAAGCATCCGGTACTTTGGATGGGGTTTGTTAAGCCCAATAGATCTATCTTTAGGATTCGCGTCAATTAGGGTGTCTGTTCCCTAATTCTTAGATTACCAGACTTAATAAAAAGGGGCATATTCGATTTCGATAATTCAACCATAGAATGTAGTTTCACGTACTTGTGTCTATTTTGTAAATCATTTATAAAACCTGCATGTATTCTCATCCCAAAAATATTAGATTTTAAAAGTGGGACTATAACTCACTTTCACAGATTTTTACTTCGTCGAGAAGTAAGACTTGGCCACTGTTGATTCACGAACCTATAACAATATATACATGTATATTAAAGTATGTTCAAAATATATTTACAACACTTTTAATATATTTTGATGTTTTAAGTTTATTAAGTCAGCTGTCCTCGTTAGTAACCTACAACTAGTTGTCCACAGTTAGATGTACAGAAATAAATCGATAAATATTATCTTGAATCAATCCACGACCCAGTGTATACGTATCTCAGTATTGATCACAACTCAAACTATATATATTATTTTGGAATCAACCTCAACCCTGTATAGCTAACTCCCACATTACTGCATATAGAGTGTCTATGGTTGTTCCAAAATATATTATATAGATGGGTCGACATGATAGGTCGAAACATTGTATACGTGTCTATGGTATCTCAAGATTACATAATATACAATACAAGTTGATTAAGTTATGGTTGGAATAGATTTGTTATCAATTTTCACGTAGCTAAAATGAGAAAAATTATCCAATCTTGTTTTACCCATAACTTCTTCATTTTAAATCCGTTTTGAGTGAATCAAATTGCTATGATTTCATATTGAACTCTATTTTATGAATCTAAACAGAAAAAGTATAGGTTTATAGTCGGAAAAATAAGTTACAAGTCGTTTTTGTAAAGGTAGTCATTTCAGTCGAAAGAACGACGTCTAGATGACCATTTTAGAAAACATACTTCCACTTTGAGTTTAACCATAATTTTTGGATATAGTTTCATGTTCATAATAAAAATCATTTTCTCAGAATAACAACTTTTAAATCAAAGTTTATCATAGTTTTTAATTAACTAACCCAAAACAGCCCGCGATGTTACTACGACGGCGTAAATCCGGTTTTACGGTGTTTTTTCGTGTTTCCAGGTTTTAAATCATTAAGTTAGCATATCATATAGATATAGAACATGTGTTTAGTTACTTTTAAAAGTCAAGTTAGAAGGATTAACTTTTGTTTGCGAACAAGTTTAGAATTAACTAAACTATGTTCTAGTGATTATGAGTTTAAACCTTCGAATAAGATAGTTTTATATATATGAATCGAATGATGTTATGAACATCATTACTACCTCAAGTTTAGTAGGTAAACCTACTGGAAGTGACAAGAAATGATCTAGCTTCAAAGGATCTTGGATGGCTTGAAAGTTCTTGAAGTAGGATCATGACACAAAAACAAGTTCAAGTAAGATTTTTACTCGAATTAAGATAGTTTATAGTTATAGAAATTGAATCAAAGTTTGAATATGAATATTACCTTGAATAAGAAAGATAACCTACTGTATATAACAAAGGTTTCTTGATCTTAGATGATTACTTGGAATGGATTAGAAAGCTTGGAAGTAAATTAGTAAACTTGAAGGGATTTTTGAAGTATTCTTGAAGTGTTCTTCCTATGATGATTATAGCTTGATTCTTGAAGTGATTTTTGATGAAGATGATGATTAACTACTGGAAAAATACGTTCATAATAGTGTGGGTGTGTTGAGAGAGAATTAGAAAGAGATTTGGAAGTGAAATGGAGTGAATGATGAGTGTTAATTGGTGAGTGGTGAGTGGGGTTAAAAGGAGTTCTAGTTAGTTGACTAGCTCATGGTAGAAGTTAAAATTGATTAGTCATACATGACATAATCAAGAGTGGAATCCCATGCTAGTTCCTATTGGTATATACCCATAGTAAGTACGTTTTGAAGCTGTGTATAATACGGGTAAGAATACGACTAGAATTCTTGATGAAAGAAAAGAATGGGAAAGTAACTGTAACCATTTTCGTTAAGTATGAGTGTTTTGATATATGTCTTGAAGTCTTCCAAAAGTATTTTAATACATCTAAATACACTACATGTATATACATTTTAACGGAGTCGTTAAGTCATCGTTAGTCGTTACATGTAAGTGTTGTTTTGAAACCTTTAAGTTAACGATCTCAATTAATGTTGTTAACCCATTGTTTATTATATCTAATGAGATGTTAAATTATCATATTATCATGATATTATGATATATTAATATATCTTAATATGATATATATACATTTAAATGTCGTTACAACGATAATCGTTACATATATGTCTCGTTTCGAAATCCTTAAGTTAGTAGTCTTGTTTATATGTATATAACTCATTGTTATTATACTTATGGAGATACTTACTTATCATAATCTCATGTTAACCATATGTATATCCATATATATATCGTCAAGTTGTTTTTACAAGTTTTAACGTTCGTGAATCGCCGGTCAACTTGGGTGGTCAATTGTCTATATGAAACATATTTCAATTAATCAAGTCTTAACAAGTTTGATTGCTTAACATGTTGGAAACATTTAATCATGTAAATATCAATCTCAATTAATATATATAAACATGGAAAAGTTCGGGTCACTACAGTACCTACCCGTTAACTAAATTTCGTCCCGAAATTTTAAGCTGTTGAAGGTGTTGACGAATCTTCTGGAAATAGATGCGGGTATTTCTTCTTCATCTGATCTTCACGCTCCCAGGTGAACTCGGGTCCTCTACGAGCATTCCATCGAACCTTAACAATTGGTATCTTGTTTTGCTTAAGTCTTTTAACCTCACGATCCATTATTTCGACGGGTTCTTCGATGAATTGGAGTTTTTCATTGATTTGGATTTCATCTAACGGAATAGTGAGATCTTCTTTAGCAAAACATTTCTTCAAATTCGAGACGTGGAAAGTGTTATGTACAGCCGCGAGTTGTTGAGGTAACTCAAGTCGGTAAGCTACTGGTCCGACACGATCAATAATCTTGAATGGTCCAATATACCTTGGATTTAATTTCCCTCGTTTACCAAATCGAACAACGCCTTTCCAAGGTGCAACTTTAAGCATGACCATCTCTCCAATTTCAAATTCTATATCTTTTCTTTTAATGTCAGCGTAGCTCTTTTGTCGACTTTGGGCGGTTTTCAACCGTTGTTGAATTTGGATGATCTTCTCGGTAGTTTCTTGTATAATCTCCGGACCCGTAATCTGTCTATCCCCCACTTCACTCCAACAAATCGGAGACCTGCACTTTCTACCATAAAGTGCTTCAAACGGCGCCATCTCAATGCTTGAATGGTAGCTGTTGTTGTAGGAAAATTCTGCTAACGGTAGATGTCGATCCCAACTGTTTCCGAAATCAATAACACATGCTCGTAGCATGTCTTCAAGCGTTTGTATCGTCCTTTCGCTCTGCCCATCAGTTTGTGGATGATAGGCAGTACTCATGTCTAGACGAGTTCCTAATGCTTGCTGTAATGTCTGCCAGAATCTTGAAATAAATCTGCCATCCCTATCAGAGATAATAGAGATTGGTATTCCATGTCTGGAGATGACTTCCTTCAAATACAGTCGTGCTAACTTCTCCATCTTGTCATCTTCTCTTATTGGTAGGAAGTGTGCTGATTTGGTGAGACGATCAACTATTACCCAAATAGTATCAAAACCACTTGCAGTCCTTGGCAATTTAGTGATGAAATCCATGGTAATGTTTTCCCATTTCCATTCCGGGATTTCGGGTTGTTGAAGTAGACCTGATGGTTTCTGATGCTCAGCTTTGACCTTAGAACACGTCAAACATTCTCCTACATGTTTAGCAACATCGGCTTTCATACCCGGCCACCAAAAATGTTTCTTGAGATCCTTGTACATCTTCCCCGTTCCAGGATGTATTGAGTATCTGGTTTTATGAGCTTCTCTAAGTACCATTTCTCTCATATCTCCGAATCTTGGTACCCAAATCCTTTCAGCCCTATACCGGGTTCCGTCTTCCCGAATATTAAGATGCTTCTCCGATCCTTTGGGTATTTCATCCTTTAAATTTCCTTCTTTTAAAACTCCTTGTTGCGCCTCCTTTATTTGAGTAGTAAGGTTATTATGAATCATTATATTCATAGATTTTACTCGAATGGGTTCTCTGTCCTTCCTGCTCAAGGCATCGGCTACCACATTTGCCTTTCCCGGGTGGTAACGAATCTCAAAGTCGTAATCATTCAATAATTCAATCCACCTACGCTGCCTCATATTCAGTTGTTTCTGATTAAATATGTGTTGAAGACTTTTGTGGTCGGTATATATAATACTTTTGACCCCATATAAGTAGTGCCTCCAAGTCTTTAATGCAAAAACAACCGCGCCTAATTCCAAATCATGCGTCGTATAATTTTGTTCGTGAATCTTCAATTGTCTAGACGCATAAGCAATCACCTTCGTTCGTTGCATTAATACACAACCGAGACCTTGCTTTGATGCGTCACAATAAATCACAAAATCATCATTCCCTTCAGGCAATGACAATATAGGTGCCGTAGTTAGCTTTTTCTTCAATAACTGAAACGCTTTCTCTTGTTCATCATTCCATTCAAATTTCTTCCCTTTATGCGTTAATGCAGTCAAGGGTTTTGCTATTCTGGAAAAGTCTTGGATGAACCTTCTGTAGTAACCAGCTAGTCCTAAAAACTGGCGTATGTGTTTCGGAGTTTTCGGGGTTTCCCACTTTTCAACAGTTTCTATCTTTGCCGGATCCACCTTAATACCTTCTTTGTTCACTATGTGACCGAGGAATTGAACTTCTTCCAACCAAAATGCACACTTTGAAAACTTAGCGTACAATTCTTCCTTCCTCAATACTTCTAACACCTTTCTCAAATGTTCACCGTGTTCTTGGTCATTCTTTGAGTAAATAAGTATGTCATCAATGAAAACAATGACAAACTTGTCAAGGTATGGTCCACACACTCGGTTCATAAGGTCCATGAACACAGCTGGTGCATTAGTTAAACCAAACGGCATGACCATAAACTCGTAATGACCGTAACGTGTTCTGAAAGCAGTCTTTGGAATATCATCTTCTTTCACCCGCATTTGATGATACCCGGAACGTAAGTCAATCTTTGAATAAACAGACGAGCCTTGTAGTTGATCAAATAAGTCGTCGATTCTCGGTAGTGGGTAGCGGTTCTTGATGGTAAGTTTGTTCAACTCTCGGTAGTCGATACACAACCTGAATGTACCATCTTTCTTCTTGACAAACAAAACAGGAGCTCCCCACGGTGATGTGCTTGGTCGAATGAAACCACGCTCTAAAAGTTCTTGTAATTGGCTTTGCAGTTCTTTCATCTCGCTGGGTGCGAGTCTGTAAGGAGCACGAGCTATTGGTGCAGCTCCTGGTACAAGATCTATTTGAAATTCAACGGATCGATGTGGGGGTAATCCCGGTAATTCTTTCGGAAATACATCGGGAAATTCTTTTGCAATGGGAACATCATTGATGCTCTTTTCTTCAGTTTGTACTTTCTTGACGTGTGCTAGAACAGCATAGCAACCTTTTCTTATTAGTTTTTGTGCCTTCAAATTACTAATAAGATGTAGCTTCGTGTTGCCCTTTTCTCCGTACACCATTAAGGGTTTTCCTTTTTCTCGTATAATGCGAATTGCATTTTTGTAACAAACGATCTCCGCTTTCACTTCTTTCAACCAGTCCATACCGATTATCACATCAAAACTCCCTAACTCTACTGGTATCAAATCAATCTTAAATGTTTCGCTAACCAGTTTAATTTCTCGATTCCGACATATATTATCTGCTGAAATTAATTTACCATTTGCTAATTCGAGTAAAAATTTACTATCCAAAGGCGTCAATGGACAACTTAATTTAGCACAAAAATCTCTACTCATATAGCTTCTATCCGCACCCGAATCAAATAAAACGTAAGCAGATTTATTGTCAATAAGAAACGTACCCGTAACAAGCTCCGGGTCTTCCTGTGCCTCTACCGCATTAATATTGAAAACTCTTCCACGGCCTTGTCCATTCGTGTTCTCCTGGTTCGGGCAATTTCTAATAATGTGGCCTGGTTTTCCACATTTATAACAAACTACATTGGCATAACTTGCTCCGACACTACTTGCTCCGCCATTACTCGTTCCGACACCATTTGTTCCTTTCGTTCTATTAACCCCTGGTCCGTAGACCTCACACTTCGCCGCGCTATGACCATTTCTTTTACACTTGTTGCAAAATTTGGTGCAGAACCCCGAGTGATTCTTTTCACACCTTTGGCATAGCTGCTTCTGATTGTTGTTGTTGTTGCGGTTATTATTGTTGTTGGGATGATTGTTGTAGTTGTTGTTGTTGTTGTTGTTGTTGTTGTTGTTGTTGTTGGGCCGTTTGTTGTAGTTGCGATTGATGTTGCGATTGTTGGGATAATTGTTGCAATTATTGTTGTAATTGCTGTTGTTGTATTGGTGATTCTTATCACCGTTTTCCTCCCACTTTCTTTTGACTTGCTTCACATTGGCCTCTTCAGCAGTCTGTTCTTTAATTCTTTCTTCAATCTGGTTCACTAGTTTGTGAGCCATTCTACATGCCTGTTGTATGGAGGCGGGCTCGTGTGAACTTATATCTTCTTGGATTCTTTCCGGTAATCCTTTCACAAACGCGTCGATCTTCTCTTCCTCATCTTCGAATGCTCCCGGACACAATAGGCACAATTCTGTGAATCGTCTTTCGTACGTGGTAATATCAAATCCTTGGGTTCGTAACCCTCTAAGTTCTGTCTTGAGCTTATTGACCTCGGTTCTGGGACGGTATTTCTCGTTCATCAAGTGCTTGAATGCTGACCACGGTAGTGCGTACGCATCATCTTGTCCCACTTGCTCTAGATAGGTATTCCACCATGTTAACGCAGAACCTGTGAAGGTATGCGTAGCGTACTTCACTTTGTCCTCTTCAGTACACTTACTTATGGCAAACACCGATTCAACCTTCTCGGTCCACCGTTTCAATCCGATCGGTCCTTCGGTTCCATCAAATTCCAAAGGTTTGCAGGCAGTGAATTCTTTGTAGGTGCATCCTACACGATTTCCTGTACTGCCAGATCCAAGGTTATTGTTGGTATATAGCGCAGCCTGTACTGCGGCTATGTTTGAAGCTAGAAAAGTACGGAATTCCTCTTCATTCATATTCACGGTGTGTCGAGTAGTCGGTGCCATTTCCTTCAAAATAGTTAAATGGAACAAGTTAATCATACAGAATATTAAGAGTAGTTAATAGTATTTCGTAGCATAATATGAACTCATTTATAAAAGCTTTTTCTTCATATTAGCATTTTATAAGTTTAAATTCGGGTAGTACCTACCCGTTAAGTTCATACTTAGTAGCTAATATACAATTCAACTACTACAATTCTATATGAAAAACTGATTGTAATAATATTTCGCGTTCAAACTTTTATACAATATTTTACAAACTTACAATACCGTTTATTTTACATAAAGCATGAAATATAGCACACAATAACTTTGATACAACATAGTTGTGAAGACAATTCTAGCTAGTACACAAGTCGTTCAGCAAAGGCAATAAAGACACGTAATTCATACGTCCAGAAACAAGTCATGCATTCTGGTTTTACTAGGATTACTTCCCATCCTTGGTCTTGTGGAACATAACCGTTATGGCCGTTGATAAGACAGCGTGTTGTAACGTCGTCAAAGGGACGAGGGTTACGTAATGACCAACAGTCTCGTAATAACCTAAAAACCTCATTTCTTACCCCAATTACCGACTCCGTCACTTGAGGGAACGTTTTGTTTAATAGTTGTAGCCCGATGTTCTTGTTCTCACTTTGGTGAGAAGCGAACATTACTAACCCGTAAGCATAACATGCTTCTTTATGTTGCATGTTAGCCGCTTTTTCTAAATCACGAAGTCCTATATTTGGATATACTGAGTCAAAATAATTTCTTAACCCGTTGCGTAAAATAGCATTTGGGTTCCCCGCAATATATGCGTCAAAGTAAACACATCGTAACTTATGGATTTCCCAATGTGATATCCCCCATCTTCCGAACGAAAGCCTTTTATAAACCAAATCATTCTTGGAACGTTCTTCGAATGTCTTACAAACTGATCTCGCCTTAAATAGTTGTGCCGAGGAATTCTGACCGACTCTAGACAAGATTTCATCAATCATGTCTCCGGGTAGGTCTCTTAAAATATTGGGTTGTCTATCCATTTTGTGTTTTTATACTGTAAAATAGACAAGAGTTAGATTCATAAAAAAAAATACTTATTAATACAAGCAATTTTTACATATATCATAAAGCATAAGCACACTATATTACATATATTACACCACACGAATACAACTATCTTATTCCGACTCGCTTGTTTCTTCTTCTTTGGTTTTGGTTCGTTTTCCCAAGTTTCTAGGGATATATGATGTTCCCCTAATACGAGCCGTTATTTTCCACATTGGTTTAGAAAAACCTGGTGGTTTAGAGGTTCCCGGGTCATTGTTACAACTTAAGGACTTCGGGGGTTGACGATACATATAAAGTTCATCGGGGTTGGAATTAGATTTCTCTATTTTTATGCCCTTTCCCTTATTATTTTCTTTTGCCTTTTTAAATTCAGTTGGGGTAATTTCTATAACATCATCGGAATTCTCGTCGGAATCCGATTCATCGGAGAATTGGTAGTCCTCCCAATATTTTGCTTCCTTAGCGGAAACACCATTGACCATAATTAACCTTGGTCGGTTGGTTGAGGATTTTCTTTTACTTAACCGTTTTATTATTTCCCCCACCGGTTCTATTTCTTCATCCGGTTCCGATTCTTCTTCCGGTTCCGATTCTTCTTCTGGTTCCGACTCTTCTTCCGGTTCTTCTTCGGGAACTTGTGAATCAGTCCACGAATCATTCCAATTTACATTTGACTCTTCATTATTATTAGGTGAGTCAATGGGACTTGTTCTAGAGGTAGACATCTATCACATAATATCAAACGCGTTAAGAGATTAATATATCACATAATATTCACATGTTAAAAATATATAGTTTCCAACAAAATTTGTTAAGCAATCATTTTTCAAGTAAACACGGTCGAAGTCCAGACTCACTAATGCATCCTAACAAACTACATAAGACACACTAATGCAAAATTCTGGTTCTCTAAGACCAACGCTCTGATACCAACTGAAATGTCCCGTTCTTATTGATTAAAAACGTTCCATATTAATTGATTTCGTTGCGAGGTTTTGACCTCTATATGAGACGTTTTTCAAAGACTGCATTCATTTTTAAAACAAACCATAACCTTTATTTCATAAATAAAGGTTTAAAAAGCTTTACGTAGATTATCAAATAATGATAATCTAAAAATATCCTGTTTACACACGACCATTACATAATGGTTTACAATACAAATATGTTACATCGAAATCAGTTTCTTGAATGCAGTTTTTACACAATATCATACAAACATGGACTCCAAATCTTGTCCTTATTTTAGTATGCAACAGCGGAAGCTCTTAATATTCACCTGAGAATAAACATGCTTTAAACGTCAACAAAAATGTTGGTGAGTTATAGGTTTAACCTATATATATCAAATCGTAACAATAGACCACAAGATTTCATATTTCAATACACATCCCATACATAGAGATAAAAATCATTCATATGGTGAACACCTGGTAACCGACATTAACAAGATGCATATATAAGAATATCCCCATCATTCCGGGACACCCTTCGGATATGATATAAATTTCGAAGTACTAAAGCATCCGGTACTTTGGATGGGGTTTGTTAAGCCCAATAGATCTATCTTTAGGATTCGCGTCAATTAGGGTGTCTGTTCCCTAATTCTTAGATTACCAGACTTAATAAAAAGGGGCATATTCGATTTCGATAATTCAACCATAGAATGTAGTTTCACGTACTTGTGTCTATTTTGTAAATCATTTATAAAACCTGCATGTATTCTCATCCCAAAAATATTAGATTTTAAAAGTGGGACTATAACTCACTTTCACAGATTTTTACTTCGTCGAGAAGTAAGACTTGGCCACTGTTGATTCACGAACCTATAACAATATATACATGTATATTAAAGTATGTTCAAAATATATTTACAACACTTTTAATATATTTTGATGTTTTAAGTTTATTAAGTCAGCTGTCCTCGTTAGTAACCTACAACTAGTTGTCCACAGTTAGATGTACAGAAATAAATCGATAAATATTATCTTGAATCAATCCACGACCCAGTGTATACGTATCTCAGTATTGATCACAACTCAAACTATATATATTATTTTGGAATCAACCTCAACCCTGTATAGCTAACTCCCACATTACTGCATATAGAGTGTCTATGGTTGTTCCAAAATATATTATATAGATGGGTCGACATGATAGGTCGAAACATTGTATACGTGTCTATGGTATCTCAAGATTACATAATATACAATACAAGTTGATTAAGTTATGGTTGGAATAGATTTGTTATCAATTTTCACGTAGCTAAAATGAGAAAAATTATCCAATCTTGTTTTACCCATAACTTCTTCATTTTAAATCCGTTTTGAGTGAATCAAATTGCTATGATTTCATATTGAACTCTATTTTATGAATCTAAACAGAAAAAGTATAGGTTTATAGTCGGAAAAATAAGTTACAAGTCGTTTTTGTAAAGGTAGTCATTTCAGTCGAAAGAACGACGTCTAGATGACCATTTTAGAAAACATACTTCCACTTTGAGTTTAACCATAATTTTTGGATATAGTTTCATGTTCATAATAAAAATCATTTTCTCAGAATAACAACTTTTAAATCAAAGTTTATCATAGTTTTTAATTAACTAACCCAAAACAGCCCGCGATGTTACTACGACGGCGTAAATCCGGTTTTACGGTGTTTTTTCGTGTTTCCAGGTTTTAAATCATTAAGTTAGCATATCATATAGATATAGAACATGTGTTTAGTTACTTTTAAAAGTCAAGTTAGAAGGATTAACTTTTGTTTGCGAACAAGTTTAGAATTAACTAAACTATGTTCTAGTGATTATGAGTTTAAACCTTCGAATAAGATAGTTTTATATATATGAATCGAATGATGTTATGAACATCATTACTACCTCAAGTTTAGTAGGTAAACCTACTGGAAGTGACAAGAAATGATCTAGCTTCAAAGGATCTTGGATGGCTTGAAAGTTCTTGAAGTAGGATCATGACACAAAAACAAGTTCAAGTAAGATTTTTACTCGAATTAAGATAGTTTATAGTTATAGAAATTGAATCAAAGTTTGAATATGAATATTACCTTGAATAAGAAAGATAACCTACTGTATATAACAAAGGTTTCTTGATCTTAGATGATTACTTGGAATGGATTAGAAAGCTTGGAAGTAAATTAGTAAACTTGAAGGGATTTTTGAAGTATTCTTGAAGTGTTCTTCCTATGATGATTATAGCTTGATTCTTGAAGTGATTTTTGATGAAGATGATGATTAACTACTGGAAAAATACGTTCATAATAGTGTGGGTGTGTTGAGAGAGAATTAGAAAGAGATTTGGAAGTGAAATGGAGTGAATGATGAGTGTTAATTGGTGAGTGGTGAGTGGGGTTAAAAGGAGTTCTAGTTAGTTGACTAGCTCATGGTAGAAGTTAAAATTGATTAGTCATACATGACATAATCAAGAGTGGAATCCCATGCTAGTTCCTATTGGTATATACCCATAGTAAGTACGTTTTGAAGCTGTGTATAATACGGGTAAGAATACGACTAGAATTCTTGATGAAAGAAAAGAATGGGAAAGTAACTGTAACCATTTTCGTTAAGTATGAGTGTTTTGATATATGTCTTGAAGTCTTCCAAAAGTATTTTAATACATCTAAATACACTACATGTATATACATTTTAACGGAGTCGTTAAGTCATCGTTAGTCGTTACATGTAAGTGTTGTTTTGAAACCTTTAAGTTAACGATCTCAATTAATGTTGTTAACCCATTGTTTATTATATCTAATGAGATGTTAAATTATCATATTATCATGATATTATGATATATTAATATATCTTAATATGATATATATACATTTAAATGTCGTTACAACGATAATCGTTACATATATGTCTCGTTTCGAAATCCTTAAGTTAGTAGTCTTGTTTATATGTATATAACTCATTGTTATTATACTTATGGAGATACTTACTTATCATAATCTCATGTTAACCATATGTATATCCATATATATATCGTCAAGTTGTTTTTACAAGTTTTAACGTTCGTGAATCGCCGGTCAACTTGGGTGGTCAATTGTCTATATGAAACATATTTCAATTAATCAAGTCTTAACAAGTTTGATTGCTTAACATGTTGGAAACATTTAATCATGTAAATATCAATCTCAATTAATATATATAAACATGGAAAAGTTCGGGTCACTACACCGCTGCCGGGGAATCGGCGAAACGCTATATTTTTAATATATATTTGTATAAATATATTTTTAGAAAAACAATATATATAAAATAAATAAAAAAACGTTTTACATCCTCCGCGACTTGCGGAGTTGTAAGGCAAGTGGAACCGCGACTCGCGGAGCCGCCCTATCTGACGCGCCTGAAACCCTAAATCAACATTTATTACGGTATATTATTAATTATTATTATTATTTAACCCTATTTACTTTATTATTATTATTATTTAGTTTAAGTTTTTAAATTAATTAGTTATAATTAATTATATTTAGTTTTAATATATAAAAAATTAATACTTTTATAAAATATAAAAATAAAAATATAAAAATAATATTTTTTTTATAAAAATAAGTAATTTTATCACTTTTTATAATTTGTATCCTTTTATTTAGTGTAATTGTAATATTTTGTATATTTTTCGTTCGCAATTAGTTTTAAAATTAGTTTTTCCGTAGTTATTTTATATGTATAGATTCTTAGGCTTTGCCGTAAAATCCCTTAAGTGCTTTTTCTTTAGATTAAGATTTAGGCGCTTTGGAATTTTGCGACGCCGTTTTTCGCTTTAGTTTTAAATAGATTTTAGTGCCTTTAAGTAATTGACGTTTTCTGAATAAAATTGCATTTACCTTTAGACCTTTAGGCGCAACTTTTTAGATATAATTTTTAGACTTTTAAGTTACGACGCGCTATTTTCTTATTTTTATTTTTCGACGTTTTTCGACGCGCACTCTTTTTCTGTCTTATTTCTCGACGCTTTAGTTTTTAGGACTTAGAAATTTTCTCTATTTCTTATCTAATATCTCAAACGGAAAGAAAAATTATTTAAGTGGTTAAATTAATGGACGTTGACAATTTTTTGCTTCGTAGTAATAGTTGGATTTGTTAGTGGCTGAGTTGTGAGCTTCCGATTTAAAGGGTTCTGGCTCCCTGCTGCATCTTTTGGCTATTCGAAACGTGGGCAAAAGCAGGAAAGTCTATTAATTGGACAACTTATATAAGTTTTTCTATTTTTATAACTAATAGGATAATTAGTAAATGCACCACATTGTAGCTAAAATTTGGCCATCGCAATAAAATGGAAAATTTTGACAACAAGGCTATGGAAACTCTTTTTGATATCCGAAATCAATTAAATCAATACTCTCAAACGAGTGTTGATAAAAATTCATTCGGTCAATCTTGGATCACGAACGACAAAACAATAACTGGTTGTGAAATCTGTGGAGATTATCACTCAACATGGGAATGTTACTATTACGTTCCTATGGAAAATTACGCACCCACGGAACCTGAATGGAACGATTACGAAGAATACAATTCAAATTGGGATTATTCCCAAGAATATTTCCAAACTCAACAACCAGTAGACGAGGAAAATTACGTGTCTGAAAATTTATTAGACAACATGAAAATCAAACTCGAAGAACTCGATGCTCAAAATGAACAAATGAGAGAGTTTGTAAATCGGCAAGCTGAAACTCTATCAGATTACACACCTGTTGATCTGAGGAGTATTGTGCAAGAAAATCTCATATCATCGAATTTTGATGAATTCGAGAGCTCCGAAATCACCAACTATCCCGATGATACTTTTTATTCAGTTTTACCAATTTCACAACATATCGACACATTAGCCTCTACCGACGAATTCAACGATCCATCAATGGATGAAGAAGAAGAAGTAAGGGTGACAAATTGGTACTCTTGGGAAAATGATAACGTTGAAAATTTTACCCCCGAGACCAAAGTGGTGGGACCAATAAGTACCGTTAATGAAGAAGAATCTACTTCGATCCCGAAATTCACCATTCCACAAACTTCCAACCCAATATTCTCAATAGATGAGTCATCTATCGAAGATGAACTACGAGCTGTAATAGATAATGACACCTCAGATTTCACCCAATTGGGTAATAGAAGTGAAACCTTTAATCCCGAGAATAAAAGGAAGGAAATGTTAGGAATTGTCCACCCTATAATATGTATGTCGGTGTATATCGATCCATTTGACCAAGAACCAGAAAAGAGACATATCCATTTACTAAAAGCTACACTTAAAAAAGAATTAAGTAGTGACGATCGGGTGAATCTAAACTTTAAACCCATTGATATATCATACACCACCCGAGATATAAATAACTGGCTCACTATTTTAATTCGTGAAACTTATTCTACCGACTTCACATGTCGTCAGCTAAGTGTGGGGAAGTTTAACCCCACTTAACGTTAAATTAGGGGTTCGGGTTAGTGCATAACTCGTTAATAAAAATGCAAGATTAGGGTAAAAGACGCATTTTCAAAAATTATCAAACAGCTCAGAAAAGCAACCGTTTTTGAAAGAAAAAAAAAACATGTGTGATAAAACAAGAAGGAATGAACGATGAGGTGTACCATCTATCATCCTGCAATTTTATGGTATCTTTAACTACTTTCTACACTAATCACCCTCATGAATTTATAATTATAGTCCGATTTCATGCAAATGAGGGCATTGCATGATCTTAAGTGTGGGAAAGGTTTATAAATTCTCTCGGATTTACACTTGGTTTTATTTGCCAAATTTTGTGAAAATTTGAAAAATTTTCAACTAAATGAATTCAAAATCATGTTTATATATATTTATGAATGGTGAAAACTAGGTGTTAATACCAAAATTATCGTTACCTCGGAAAGGACATAAATTGAGAAACACCCTAAAACGCTTGAATTCATTTAAAATGGAATAAAGGAGAATAAAAAGACAAAGAAAGAAACTAAGTGTGGGGAGAATGTACCTAGTTATTCAATTAAAAACTATCTAGCACATGTTTCTGTAAAGTTTATTGCAGGTGCTTTTGTTTTGGACTAAATTAACTGTTTTACCCGATTTACTGTAATGAAAGATGGATCTACACGATGAATCAATTCCATCATTAAAAGGAAGTAAAGTCTTCCGAAAAAGACACGCGCTTCTTGATTTAGGTCAGGAAGTTGTCGTCCAGACCAGCTGTAGGTTGACGAAAAATCTTGAAAAGTCATCTATAAAATCAGCAGGAAATCCACGGACCTCGGCATCAAACAGGGTCGCCAAGTGGTCAGACTTATCCTAACCATGAGAGGATCTGTCTCGTAAAATGGGGAGGGCGCCGTGCAAATTAGCTTGATAAGACTAATGAATCAGATCCCCAGAAAGGATAATCTCCTTAAAGATTAAAAATCAGCTTTTAAGACTGATATTACTCAATCCTTGAGATTGACCTTAAAGATTGAGAATTCAAACTCATGGAATTCAATGATATCTAAACTCGAGCTTGAACGAGAAAATATTTTGATCAAAATTACAAACCGATTTGTTTTCTGAAAACCTATTTTCAATGCGTTCATTACCATTGAACGTAAAATCCTAGGAATTCAACTGGAATTCATTAGGTCACCTGAACCAAATCGGGTGTCAACCGTAAGAACGGTGGTTGCATAGCATGGTCGAAGACAGGACCTTGTGCCAGACCAAAAAATCATAGGATGATCTTTACTATTGCTCCTACAAAGGATAGTACTAGCATCCGACACGTATATAGACCATAATCAAAAGCAAGTCACGGGACATTGCCTTAACAGTTGCTTGTTCATTGTTTTCCTTTACAACCGGACGGTAGTTTACTGAAAGGTAATATACGGGACAAGTAAACTAGACGTGTTGCTTTCTTAATACAAGGTTAGCAAGTGGGTAACACAAAACCACAAGTGTTGAGCTAAAATTTTCAAATCTGAAACCCACAAAACCCACAAAAAGAATTTGCAAATACCGGTGAAGGGTTATTCCGGAAAACTTATCTAGGGTAAAAGCTAGATTTAATTTTCAAAAGATCAAATGTTTTCATAAAGATCCAATTTCCTTAAAGGATCTAAATTTTTATAGTCATGTGGGACTGTAAACCACATCGTTACTATCATTGTTTATACCGCCGTATCAAAATCACTAATGTATAAAGTGTGAAGAATAAAGAAGTGATTCGTGTGATTTTATTTCAAGTTATGTATTGCTTGAGGACAAGCAACGTTCAAGTGTGGGGATATTTGATAGTGCTCCAAATGAACATATATTTAGTAGCAATATCCTCCCAATATGTAAATTATTTAGTTGTAATTATCCTATTTTAAGTTGTAATCGTTTATATTAAATAAGTGCGAAGACAAAAGGCGAAAACGAAGATTTGAAGACGCAAACGTCCAAAAAGCTCAAATGTACAAGATACAATCCAAGTGGTTCAATTTATTGATGAAAAACGTCTAAAAATGATAAGAGTACAAGTTACAAAATGCAAAGTACCAGATATTAAATTGTACGCAAGGACGTTCGAAAATCCGGAACCGGGACATGAGTCAACTATCAACGCCCGACGCAACGGACTAAAAATTACAAGTCTACTATGTACAAGAATATAAAATAATATATAAATAATTATATTAATTATTTATATTTTATATTTATATATATAAAACGTCAGCAAAGAAGATCCAAAAGGGTGTGAGCTGTATCCCATTTCCCCGCGACTCGCGGAGTTCTCAGGCATAAAGTGCCGCAACTCGCGGAGCACAGAAATTTCAGAATGCCTATAAAAGGTCGCGAATTCTGCCGAGTAAAATAACATAATAATAATAATACTCCCTAGTATAATATATATATATATATATATATATATATATATATATATATATATATATATATATATATATATATATATATATATATATATATATATATATATATATATATATAGATTAGTGTTATATTAGATTAGTTTGGGTTATGTAAAGGTTATTTTACGGGTTTTTGAAGTCGAAATTCTGTCCGTGTAACACTACGCGATAAATACTCAATGTAAGTTATGTTCTCCTTTTTAAATTAATGTCTCGTACTTAAGTTATTATTATGCTTATTTGAGCCAAAGTAATCATGATGTTGGACTAAATATTAAAGACGGGGTAATTGGGTTTTGTACCATAATTGGGGTTTGGACAAAAGAACGACACTTGTGGAAATTAGACTATGGGCTATTAATGGGCTTTATATTTGTTTAACTAAATGATTGTTTGTTAATTTTAATATAAAGATTTACAATTGGACGTCCCTATAAATAACCATATACACTCGATCGGACACGATGGGCGGGATATTTATATGTACGAATAATCGTTCATTTAACCGGACACGGGAATGGATTAATAGTCTATGGAATTATTAAAACAGGGGTGAAATTATGTACAAGGACACTTGGCGTAATTGTTAACAAAGTATTAAACCTTGGATTACACACAGTCGATATCCTGGTGTAATTATTAAACAAAGTATTAAAACCTTGTTACAGTTTAAGTCCCCAATTAGTTGGAATATTTGACTTCGGATATAAGGATAATTTGACGAGGACACTCGCACTTTATATTTATGACTGATGGACTGTTATGGACAAAAACCAGACGGGCATATTAAATAATCCAGGACAAAGAACAATTAACCCATGGGAATAAACTAAAAATCAACACGTCAAACATCATGATTACGGAAGTTTAAATAAGCATAATATATTTTATTTCATTTTTCCTCGTACTTTTATTTATTGTCATTTTATTATTGTTATTTATTTTATATTGTTAGTTAAATATCGTCATTTACTTTACGCTTCGCTTAAAATATAAAATCGACAAACCGGTCATTAAACGGTAAACTCCCCTTTTATATATTATTATATATAATTATATATATTTTGTACAAATATAGTTGTTTAAAAATATAGTGTGCAATAAGCCCGCTCCCTGTGGAACGAACCGGACTTACTAAGAACTATACTACTCTACGATTAGGTACACTGCCTATAGTGTTGTAGCAAGGTTTAGGTATATCCCATTTGTAAATAAATAATTAAAACTTGTGTAATCTGTATCGCTTTTCGTATCAAAAATATATAGCTATTTCGTACACCCACGCTACATCATCACATTCATTCAAAAATCTCAATGTTATTACATGAAGGATAATCATCATCTGATTTGTAGAGATACTAAGAGCTCATTTTTCAACCAAACTATCTATCTCATACCCATGAGTAGATTAGCAAACTCTTCTATACCATAAACGTTGTAAAGCTTTGCATTCTTTCTTTCTTAAAACTTATCTCTTTGACGCTTAATTATCACATTCCCACTGGAAGGAGGGATGCATGTTCCTAAGTGACCTGAAGTGACACCCCCGAAACTTCTTCGAAGCATGCCTCGTGTTATCTGCAATTACGATCCTTGTATAGATTTTCATAAACCCATTAGGAAACCTGTCGAAGATAAGCGACAACCACTCGCAAGATTTTCATTTGAATATTCAAAAGAAGACATTATCACATTCTCAAACTCTACATTTCATATCTCACTTGACAGCAATAGCTTCACACATGAACATTTTGAATTCCAAAAACTTATGCCAACAACCGCATTTAAATACAATAGATTTCATTACCCACAACATTTTCGCTTAAAAGTAACTCGAAATTTTCAAAATACCTTCACCCGATCTTCGTCTATCTTTTTCCAACTCGTAACCTCCAAAATATGAAAATTCTATTACCAAAATTTTACACAAACCATTTCACTATACGATCCTCTCGAAAATTCTGTTACCAACATTTTACACAAACCATTTTACTATACGATCCTCTCGAAATTCTATAAAATAAATTTATTTACTACCATTCGTGCAAATTTTATAAATCGTATTTACCTTTACTTATTTTTGACTAGTACATATAAAATTATACTTTGACTTTTATAAATCAATTCTTTTATTTTACGTAAAATAGTACATGTTGTACATAACTCTAGTTTTACTAAGAACTTCGTTTCTTTTTGTCACCTTAAACGACTCGAACTTCTATAAAACTTTCATTGTTTATTTATATAAAATTTTCGTATTATCCTACATCACGTATTAATCACAATTCTTCTTGCCCTTTGAAACTTATCACTAAGTTCATCATTCAAAACTCTATGTTCTCGTCAACTTTTCCCCTTTTGAGGTTGACCATTGAGAAGAGTTTATCTTTTTGGCACAAGAAAGCATTTTTCAGACATTTCCTCACCCGGTGTAAACTATTCTTTGTAGCCAATGATTATATTTCTTTTCATCCGCACTTAAACTCATAAATGAATGATAGATTGACTCACCATCTGTGTGAGAACGTCTTTCCCATCAAGAGATCACGCCTTTCATGTGGTTTCCTGTCAAAAAATACATTTTATGATCCTCGCTATCCTCTCTAAAGGAGTTACCTTAAACGATTATGGTGTTTATGTGTTTACACTAAACATTTCTTCCTCACTAGTTACAACTAGATGTTATCCTAGTCAAGTTACGACCTCTGTTTCAACATATAGCTATAGATACACTCTGCAAATGTGCTTTCAAAAACTCTTTCCAAGGATAAGTTAGCATGTATTATGATCTTTCGTTAATCTTTCATACCATTCCAAGGGTATTTGGTAATTATGGCTTGCTTTACATATAAGCCTGATTAGTAACTCCTCAGCTAGAATTTCATTTTGTCTGTTCACATTAGATATTTCTTGAAAACCAAAGGTATCATGTCTATGGTTATCTTCCGAAATTTGAAGACGGTACCATCTCTAACAAACGCAAGTCATGCATCTAACTACATGGTTGTGGTCTCTAAGTACTTCTCTCTGATTGCCCGCCCTAATGGCGACATAAACGCTCAAGGTTTCAAATAAACTTAGTAATGTTCATTGTACATTTCAGGTATCTGATTTAATAAAAAGCTTGTAACATCACAATCCCTTTTGAGAAAACCTAGTCAGGTGACACTCATATTATTCCTTTGAACGACCTCCGCATTGATAATAAAATGCACTACATAGGAGAACCTGTATAAACTATGGGTCATAAGATTCAAACGCTTAGTACAGGGCAATATTCCTATTGTTAAAATTCGTTGGAATTCGCGTAGAGGCCCCGAGTATACCTGGGAGCGTGAAAACCAGACGAAGCGAAAATATCCACATCTATTCTCAACCGTTGATGCATTCGAGAAGTCTTCCTGAAACTTCGGGACGAAGTTTAAATTAACGGGGAGGTACTATAACAACCCTCACTTTTCTCTTCTAAATTTACTAAATTACCCTTGGGGTTTTTCATCTGTTCCTCTGTGTAATCAATTTAGGGTTGTTATCCGTTACGACCAATGAACTGAAATTTTAGCTTGCATTAAATGATCGTAGTTATTATTAAAACCCTAATCTTGTAAACCCTAAACCTAACCCTAATACTAAATTAATAATATAAACTATATGTATAATTTAAATGTGATATTTATAAACTAAAAACTATTAGGAACTAGGTAAATATTAATATAGGACATGAACAAAATGTACATGATTAAATAAAATGTATTAAATAAATGTAACCTTAAAAAATGAAATGTCCCGTTCTTATTGATTAAAAACGTTCCATATTAATTGATTTCGTTGCGAGGTTTTGACCTCTATATGAGACGTTTTTCAAAGACTGCATTCATTTTTAAAACAAACCATAACCTTTATTTCATAGATAAAGGTTTTAAAAAGCTTTACGTAGATTATCAAATAATGATAATCTAAAATATCCTGTTTACACACGACCATTACATAATGGTTTACAATACAAATATGTTACAACAAAATAAGTTTCTTGAATGCAGTTTTTACACAATATCATACAAGCATGGACTCCAAATCTCGTCCTTATTTAAGTATGCGATAGCGGAAGCTCTTAATAATCACCTGAGAATAAACATGCTTAAAACGTCAACAAAAATGTTGGTGAGTTATAGGTTTAACCTATATATATCAAATCATAATAATGGACCACAAGATTTCATATTTCAATACACATCCCATACATAGAGATAAAAATCATTCATATGGTGAACACCTGGTAACCGACATTAACAAGATGCATATATAAGAATATCCCCATCATTCCGAGACACCCTTCGGATATGATATAAATTTCGAAGTACTAAAGCATCCGGTACTTTGGATGGGGTTTGTTAGGCCCAATAGATCTATCTTTAGGATTCGCGTCAATTAGGGTGTCTGTTTCCTAATTCTTAGATTACCAGACTTAATAAAAAGGGGCATATTCGATTTCGATAATTCAACCATAGAATGTAGTTTCACGTACTTGTGCCTATTTTGTAAATCATTTATAAAACCTGCATGTATTCTCATCCCAAAAATATTAGATTTTAAAAGTGGGACTATAACTCACTTTCACAGATTTTTACTTCGTCGGGAAGTAAGACTTGGCCACTGTTGATTCACGAACCTATAACAATATATACATATATATCAAAGTATGTTCAAAATATATTTACAACACTTTTAATATATTTTGATGTTTTAAGTTTATTAAGTCAGCTGTCCTCGTTAGTAACCTACAACTAGTTGTCCACAGTTAGATGTACAGAAATAAATCGATAAATATTATCTTGAATCAATAAATATTATCTTGAATCAATCCACGACCCAGTGTATACATATCTCAGTATTGATCACAACTCAAACTATATATATTTTGGAATCAACCTCAACCCTGTATAGCTAACTTCAACATTCACATATAGAGTGTCTATGGTTGTTCCGAAATATATATAGATGTGTCGACATGATCGGTCGAAACATTGTATACGTGTCTATGGTATCTCAAGATTACATAATATACAATACAAGTTGATTAAGTTATGGTTGGAATAGATTTGTTACCAATTTTCACGTAGCTAAAATGAGAAAAATTATCCAATCTTGTTTTACCCATAACTTCTTCATTTTAAATCCGTTTTGAGTGAATCAAATTGCTATGGTTTCATATTAAACTCTATTTTATGAATCTAAACAGAAAAAGTATAGGTTTATAGTCGGAAAAATAAGTTACAAGTAGTTTTTGTAAAGGTAGTCATTTCAGTCGAAAGAACGACGTCTAGATGACCATTTTAGAAAACATACTTCCACTTTGAGTTTAACCATAATTTTTGGATATAGTTTCATGTTCATAAAAAAATCATTTTCTCAGAATAACAACTTTTAAATCAAAGTTTATCATAGTTTTTAATTAACTAACCCAAAACAGCCCTCGGTGTTACTACGACGGCGTAAATCCGATTTTACGGTGTTTTTCGTGTTTCCAGGTTTTAAATCATTAAGTTAGCATATCATATAGATATAGAACATGTGTTTAGTTGATTTTAAAAGTCAAGTTAGAAGGATTAACTTTTATTTGCGAACAAGTTTAGAATTAACTAAACTATGTTCTAGTGATTACAAGTTTAAACCTTCGAATAAGATAGCTTTATATGTATGAATCGAATGATGTTATGAACATCATTACTACCTTAATTTCCTTGGATAAACCTACTAGAAAAGAGAAAAATGGATCTAGCTTCAACGGATCCTTGGATGGCTCGAAGTTCTTGAAGCAGAATCATGACACGAAAACAAGTTCAAGTAAGATTATCACTTGAAATAAGATTGTTATAGTTATAGAAATTGAACCAAAGTTTGAATATGATTATTACCTTGTATTAGAATGATAACCTACTGTAAGAAACAAAGATTTCTTGAGGTTGAATGATCACCTTACAAGATTGGAAGTGAGCTAGCAAACTTGAAAGTATTCTTGATTTTATGTAACTAGAACTTGTAGAATTTATGAAGAACACTTAGAACTTGAAGATAGAACTTGAGAGAGATCAATTAGATGAAGAAAATTGAAGAATGAAAGTTTTTGTAGGTGTTTTTGGTCGTTGGTGTATGGATTATATATAAAGGATATGTAATTTTGTTTTCATGTAAATAAGTCATGAATGATTACTCATATTTTTGTAATTTTATGAGATATTTCATGCTAGTTGCCAAATGATGGTTCCCACATGTGTTAGGTGACCCACATGGGCTGCTAAGAGCTGATCATTGGAGTGTATATACCAATAGTACATACATCTAAAAGCTGTGTATTGTACGAGTACGAATACGGGTGCATACGAGTAGAATTGTTGATGAAACTGAACGAGGATGTAATTGTAAGCATTTTTGTTAAGTAGAAGTATTTTGATAAGTGTATTGAAGTCTTTCAAAAGTGTATAAATACATATTAAAACACTACATGTATATACATTTTAACTGAGTCGTTAAGTCATCGTTAGTCGTTACATGTAAGTGTTGTTTTGAAACCTTTAGGTTAACGATCTTGTTAAATGTTGTTAACCCAATGTTTATAATATCAAATGAGATTTTAAATTATTATATTATCATGATATTATCATGTATGAATATCTCTTAATATGATATATATACATTAAATGTCTTTACAACGATAATCGTTACATATATGTCTCGTTTAAAAATCATTAAGTTAGTAGTCTTGTTTTTACATATGTAGTTCATTGTTAATATACTTAATGATATGTTTACTTATCATAGTATCATGTTAACTATATATATATCCATATATATGTCATCATATAGTTTTCACAAGTTTTAACGTTCGTGAATCACCGGTCAACTTGGGTGGTCAATTGTCTATATGAAACATATTTCAATTAATCAAGTCTTAACAAGTTTGATTGCTTAACATGTTGGAAACATTTAATCATGTAAATATCAATCTCAATTAATATATATAAACATGGAAAAGTTCGGGTCACTACAGTACCTACCCGTTAAATAAATTTCGTCCCGAAATTTTAAGCTGTTGAAGGTGTTGACGAATCTTCTGGAAATAGATGCGGGTATTTCTTCTTCATCTGATCTTCACGCTCCCAGGTGAACTCGGGTCCTCTACGAGCATTCCATCGAACCTTAACAATTGGTATCTTGTTTTGCTTAAGTCTTTTAACCTCACGATCCATTATTTCGACGGGTTCTTCGATGAATTGGAGTTTTTCGTTGATTTTGATTTCATCTAACGGAATAGTGAGATCTTCTTTAGCAAAACATTTCTTCAAATTCGAGATGTGTAAAGTGTTATGTACATTCGCGAGTTGTTGAGGTAACTCAAGTCGGTAAGCTACTGGTCCGACACGATCAATAATCTTGAATGGTCCAATATACCTTGGATTTAATTTCCCTCGTTTACCAAATCGAACAACGCCTTTCCAAGGTGCAACTTTAAGCATGACCATCTCTCCAATTTCAAATTCTATATCTTTTCTTTTAATGTCAGCGTAGCTCTTTTGTCGACTTTGGGCGGTTTTCAACCGTTGTTGAATTTGGATGATCTTCTCGGTAGTTTCTTGTATAATCTCCGGACCCATAATCTGTCTATCCCCCACTTCACTCCAACAAATCGGAGACCTGCACTTTCTACCATAAAGTGCTTCAAACGGCACCATCTCAATGCTTGAATGGTAGCTGTTGTTGTAGGAAAATTCTGCTAACGGTAGATGTCGATCCCAACTGTTTCCGAAATCAATAACACATGCTCGTAGCATGTCTTCAAGCGTTTGTATCGTCCTTTCGCTCTGCCCATCAGTTTGTGGATGATAGGCAGTACTCATGTCTAGACGAGTTCCTAATGCTTGCTGTAATGTCTGCCAGAATCTTGAAATAAATCTGCCATCCCTATCAGAGATAATAGAGATTGGTATTCCATGTCTGGAGACGACTTCCTTCAAATACAGTCATGCTAACTTCTCTATCTTGTCATCTTCTCTTATTGGCAGGAAGTGTGCTGATTTGGTGAAACGATCAACTATTACCCAAATAGTATCAAAACCACTTGCAGTCCTTGGCAATTTAGTGATGAAATCCATGGTAATGTTTTCCCATTTCCATTCCGGGATTTTGGGTTGTTGAAGTAGACCTGATGGTTTCTGATGCTCAGCTTTGACCTTAGAACACGTCAAACATTCTCCTACGTATTTAGTAACATCGGCTTTCATACCCGGCCACCAAAAATGTTTCTTGAGATCCTTGTACATCTTCCCCGTTCCAGGATGTATTGAGTATCTGGTTTTATGAGCTTCTCTAAGTACCATTTCTCTCATATCTCCAAATTTTGGTACCCAAATCCTTTCAGCCCTATACCGGGTTCCGTCTTCCCGAATATTAAGATGCTTCTCCGATCCTTTGGGTATTTCATCCTTTAAATTTCCCTCTTTTAAAACTCCTTGTTGCGCCTCCTTTATTTGAGTAGTAAGGTTATTATGAATCATTATATTCATAGATTTTACTCGAATGGGTTCTCTGTCCTTCCTGCTCAAGGTATCGGCTACCACATTTGCCTTCCCCGGGTGGTAACGAATCTCAAAGTCGTAATCATTCAACAATTCAATCCACCTACGCTGCCTCATATTCAGTTGTTTCTGATTAAATATGTGTTGAAGACTTTTGTGGTCGGTATATATAATACTTTTGACCCCATATAAGTAGTGCCTCCAAGTCTTTAATGCAAAAACAACCGCGCCTAATTCCAAATCATGCGTCGTATAATTTTGCTCGTGAATCTTCAATTGTCTAGACGCATAAGCAATCACCTTCATTCGTTGCATTAATACACAACCGAGACCTTGCTTTGATGCGTCACAATAAATCACAAAATCATCATTCCCTTCAGGCAATGACAATATAGGTGCCGTAGTTAGCTTTTTCTTCAATAACTGAAACGCTTTCTCTTGTTCATCATTCCATTCAAATTTCTTCCCTTTATGCGTTAATGCAGTCAAGGGTTTTGCTATTCTGGAAAAGTCTTGGATGAACCTTCTGTAGTAACCAGCTAGTCCTAAAAACTGGCGTATGTGTTTCGGAGTTTTCGGGGTTTCCCACTTTTCAACAGTTTCTATCTTTGCCGGATCCACCTTAATACCTTTTTTGTTCACTATGTGACCGAGGAATTGAACTTCTTCCAACCAAAATGCACACTTTGAAAATTTAGCGTACAATTCTTCCTTCCTCAATACTTCTAACACCTTTCTCAAATGTTCACCGTGTTCTTGGTCATTCTTTGAGTAAATAAGTATGTCATCAATGAAAACAATGACAAACTTGTCAAGGTATGGTCCACACACTCGGTTCATAAGGTCCATGAACACAGCTGGTGCATTAGTTAAACCAAACGGCATGACCATAAACTCGTAATGACCGTAACGTGTTTTGAAAGCAGTCTTTGGAATATCATCTTCTTTCACCCGCATTTGATGATACCCGGAACGTAAGTCAATCTTTGAATAAACAGACGAGCCTTGTAGTTGATCAAATAAGTCGTCAATTCTCGGTAGTGGGTAGCGGTTCTTGATGGTAAGTTTGTTCAACTCTCGGTAGTCAATACATAACCTGAATGTACCATCTTTCTTCTTGACAAACAAAACAGGAGCTCCCCACGGTGATGTGCTTGGTCGAATGAAACCACGCTCTAAAAGTTCTTGTAATTGGCTTTGTAGTTCTTTCATCTCGCTGGGTGCGAGTCTGTAAGGATCACAAGCTATTGGTGCAGCTCCTGGTACAAGATCTATTTGAAATTCAACGGATCGATGTGGGGGTAATCCCTGTAATTCTTTCGGAAATACATCGGGAAATTCTTTTGCAATGGGAACATCATTGATGCTCTTTTCTTCAGTTTGTACTTTCTCGACGTGTGCTAGAACAGCATAGCAACCTTTTCTTATTAGTTTTTGTGCCTTCAAATTACTAATAAGATGTAGCTTCGTGTTGCCCTTTTCTCCGTACACCATTAAGGATTTTTCTTTTTCTCGTATAATGCGAATTGCATTTTTGTAACAAACGATCTCTGCTTTCACTTCTTTCAACCAGTCCATACCGATTATCACATAAAAACTCCCTAACTCTACTGGTATCAAATCAATCTTAAATGTTTCGCTAACCAGTTTAATTTCTCGATTCCAACATATATTATCTGCTGAAATTAATTTACCATTTGCTAATTCGAGTAAAAATTTACTATCCAAAGGCGTCAATGGACAACTTAATTTAGCACAAAAATCTCTACTCATATAGCTTCTATCTGCACCCGAATCAAATAAAACATAAGCAGATTTATTGTCAATAAGAAACGTACCCGTAACAAGCTCCGGGTCTTCCTGTGCCTCTACCGCATTAATATTGAAAACTCTTCCGCGGCCTTGTCCATTCGTGTTCTCCTGGTTTGGGCAATTTCTAATAATGTGGCCCGGTTTTCCACATTTATAACAAACTACATTGGCATAACTGGCTCCGACACTACTTGCTCCGCCATTACTCGTTCCGACATCATTTGTTCCTTTCGTTCTATTAACCCCTGGTCCGTAGACCTCACACTTCGCTGCGCTATGACCATTTCTTTTACACTTGTTGCAAAATTTGGTGCAGAACCCCGAGTGATACTTTTCACACCTTTGGCATAGCTGCTTCTGATAGTTGTTGTTGTTGCGGTTATTATTGTTGTTGGGATGATTGTTGTAGTTGCTATTGTTGTTGTTGTTGTTGTTGTTGTTGTTGTTGTTGTTGTTGGGCCGTTTGTTGTAGTTGCGATTGATGTTGCGATTGTTGGGATAACTGTTGCGATTATTGTTGTAATTGCTGTTGTTGTTGTATTCGTGATTCTTATCACCATTTTCCTCCCACTTTCTTTTGACTTGCTTCACATTGGCCTCTTCAGCAGTCTGTTCTTTAATTCTTTCTTCAATCTGGTTCACTAGTTTGTGAGCCATTCTACATGCCTGTTGTATGGAGGCAGGCTCGTGTGAACTTATATCTTCTTGGATTCTTTCCGGTAATCCTTTCACAAACGCGTCGATCTTCTCTTCCTCATCTTCGAATGCGCCCGGACACAATAGGCACAATTCTGTGAATCGTCTTTCGTACGTGGTAATATCAAATCCTTGGGTTCGTAACCCTCTAAGTTCTGTCTTGAGCTTATTGACCTCGGTTCTGGGACGGTACTTCGCGTTCATCAAGTGCTTGAATGCTGACCACGGTAGTGCGTACGCATCGTCTTGTCCCACTTGCTCTAGATAGGTATTCCACCATGTTAACGCAGAACCTGTGAAGGTATGCGTAGCGTACTTCACTTTGTCCTCTTCAGTACACTTACTTATGGCAAACACCGATTCTACCTTCTCGGTCCACCGTTTCAATCCGATCGGTCCTTCGGTTCCATCAAATTCCAAAGGTTTGCAGGCAGTGAATTCTTTGTAGGTGCATCCTACACGATTTCCTGTACTGCTAGATCCAAGGTTATTGTTGGTATGTAGCGCAGCCTGTACTGCGGCTATGTTTGAAGCTAGAAAAGTACAGAATTCCTCTTCATTCATATTCATGGTGTGTCGAGTAGTCGGTGCCATTTCCTTCAAAATAGTCAAATGGAACAAGTTAATCATACAGAATATTAAGAGTAGTTAATAGTATTTCGTAGCATAATATGAACTCATTTATAAAAGCTTTTTCTTCATATTAGCGTTTTATAAGTTTAAATTCGGGTAGTACCTACCCGTTAAGTTCATACTTAGTAGCTAATATACAATTCAACTACTACAATTCTATATGAAAAACTTATTATAATAATATTTCGCGTTCAAACTTTTACACAATATTTTACAAACTTACAATACCGCTTATTTTACATATAGCATGAAATATAGCACACAATAAATTTGATACAAGATGGTTGTGAAGATAATTCTAGCTAGTACACAAGTCGTTCAGCAAAGGCAATAAAGACACGTAATTCATACGTCCAGAAACAAGTCATGCATTCTGGTTTTACTAGGATTACTTCCCATCCTTGGTCTTGTGGAACATAACCGTTATGGCTGTTGATAAGAAAGCGTGTTGTAATGTCGTCAAAGGGACGAGGGTTACGTAATGTCCAACAGTCCCGTAACAATCTAAAAACCTCATTTCTTACCCCAATTACCGACTCCGTCACTTGTGGAAACGTTTTGTTTAATAGTTGTAGCCCGATGTTCTTGTTCTCACTTTGGTGAGAAGCGGACATTACTAATCCGTAAGCATAAAATGCTTCTTTATGTTGCATGTTAACCGCTTTTTCTAAATCACGAAGTCCAATATTCAGATATATTGAGTCAAAATAATTTCTTAACTCATTGCGTAAAATAGCATTTGGGTTCCCCGCAATATATGCGTCAAAGTAAACACATCGTAACTTATGGATTTCCCAATGTGATATCCCCCATCTTTCGAACGAAAGCCTTTTATAAACCAAGGCATTCTTGGAACGTTCTTCGAATTTCTTACAAACTGAACTCGCCTTAAATAGTTGTGCCGAAGAATTCTGACCGACTCTAGACAAGATTTCATCAATCATGTCTCCGGGTAGGTCTCTTAAGATATTGGGTTGTCTATCCATTTTGTGTTTTTATACTGTAAAATAGACAAGAGTTAGATTCATAAAAAAAAATACTTATTAATACAAGCAATTTTTACATATATCATAAAGCATAAGCACACTATATTACATATATTACACCACACGAATACAACTATCTTATTCCGACTCGCTTGTTTCTTCTTCTTCGGTTTTGGTTCGTTTTGCCAAGTTTCTAGGGATATATGATGTTCCCCTAATACGAGCCGTCATTTTCCACATTGGTTTAGAAAAACCTGGTGGTTTAGAGGTTCCCGGGTCATTGTTACAACTTAAGGACTTCGGGGGTTGACGATACATATAAAGTTCATCGGGGTTGGAATTAGATTTCTCTATTTTTATGCCCTTTCCCTTATTATTTTCTTTTGCCTTTTTAAATTCAGTTGGAGTAATTTCTATAACATCATCGGAATTCTCGTCGGAATCCGATTCATCGGAGAATTGGTAATCCTCCCAATATTTTGCTTCCTTGGCGGAAACACCATTGACCATAATTAACCTTGGTCGGTTGGTTGAGGATTTTCTTTTACTTAACCGTTTTATTATTTCCCCCACCGGTTCTATTTCTTCATCCGGTTCCGATTCTTCTTCCGGTTCCGACTCTTCTTCCGGTTCCGACTCTTCTTCCGGTTCCTCTTCGGGAACTTGTGAATCAGTCCACGAATCATTCCAATTTACATTTGACTCTTCATTATTATTAGGTGAGTCAATGGGACTTGTTCTAGAGGTAGACATCTATCACATAATATCAAACGCGTTAAGAGATTAATATATCACATAATATTCACATGTTAAAAATATATAGTTTCCAACAAAATTTGTTAAGCAATCATTTTTTCAAGTAAACACGGTCGAAGTCCAGACTCACTAATGCATCCTAACAAACTCGATAAGATACACTAATGCAAAATTCTGGTTCTCTAAGACCAACGCTCGGCTACCAGCTGAAATGTCCCGTTCTTATTGATTAAAAACGTTCCATATTAATTGATTTCGTTGCGAGGTTTTGACCTCTATATGAGACATTTTTCAAAGACTGCATTCATTTTTAAAACAAACCATAACCTTTATTTCATAGATAAAGGTTTTAAAAAGCTTTACGTAGATTATCAAATAATGATAATCTAAAATATCCTGTTTACACACGACCATTACATAATGGTTTACAATACAAATATGTTACAACAAAATAAGTTTCTTGAATGCAGTTTTTACACAATATCATACAAGCATGGACTCCAAATCTCGTCCTTATTTAAGTATGCGACAGCGGAAGCTCTTAATAATCACCTGAGAATAAACATGCTTAAAACGTCAACAAAAATGTTGGTGAGTTATAGGTTTAACCTATATATATCAAATCATAATAATAGACCACAAGATTTCATATTTCAATACACATCCCATACATAGAGATAAAAATCATTCATATGGTGAACACCTGGTAACCAACATTAACAAGATGCATATATAAGAATATCCCCATCATTCCGGGACACCCATCGGATATGATATAAATTTCGAAGTACTAAAGCATCCGGTACTTTGGATGGGGTTTGTTAGGCCCAATAGATCTATCTTTAGGATTCGCGTCAATTAGGGTGTCTGTTTCCTAATTCTTAGATTACCAGACTTAATAAAAAGGGGCATATTCGATTTCGATAATTCAATCATAGAATGTAGTTTCACGTACTTGTGTCTATTTTATAAATCATTTATAAAACCTGCATGTATTCTCATCCCAAAAATATTAGATTTTAAAAGTGGGACTATAACTCACTTTCACAGATTTTTACTTCGTCGGGAAGTAAGACTTGGCCACTGTTGATTCACGAACCTATAACAATATATACATATATATCAAAGTATGTTCAAAATATATTTACAACACTTTTAATATATTTTGATGTTTTAAGTTTATTAAGTCAGTTGTCCTCGTTAGTAACCTACAACTAGTTGTCCACAGTTAGATGTACAGAAATAAATCGATAAATATTATCTTGAATCAATCCACGACCCAGTGTATACGTATCTCAGTATTGATCACAACTCAAACTATATATATTTTGGAATCAACCTCAACCCTGTATAGCTAACTCCAACATTCACATATAGAGTGTCTATGGTTGTTCCGAAATATATATAGATGTGTCGACATGATCGGTCGAAACATTGTATACGTGTCTATGGTATCTCAAGATTACATAATATACAATACAAGTTGATTAAGTTATGGTTGGAATAGATTTGTTACCAATTTTCACGTAGCTAAAATGAGAAAAATTATCCAATCTTGTTTTACCCATAACTTCTTCATTTTAAATCCGTTTTGAGTGAATCAAATTGCTATGGTTTTATATTGAACTCTATTTTATGAATCTAAACAGAAAAAGTATAGGTTTATAGTCGGAAAAATAATTTACAAGTAGTTTTTGTAAAGGTAGTCATTTCAGTCGAAAGAACGACGTCTAGATGACCATTTTAGAAAACATACTTCCACTTTGAGTTTAACCATAATTTTTGGATATAGTTTCATGTTCATAATAAAAATTATTTTCTCAGAATAACAACTTTTAAATCAAAGTTTATCATAGTTTTTAATTAACTAACCCAAAACAGCCCTCGGTGTTACTACGACGGCGTAAATCCGATTTTACGGTGTTTTTCGTGTTTCCAGGTTTTAAATCATTAAGTTAGCATATCATATAGATATAGAACATGTGTTTAGTTGATTTTAAAAGTCAAGTTAGAAGGATTAACTTTTATTTGCGAACAAGTTTAGAATTAACTAAACTATGTTCTAGTGATTACAAGTTTAAACCTTCGAATAAGATAGCTTTATATGTATGAATCGAATGATGTTATGAACATCATTACTCCCTTAATTTCCTTGGATAAACCTACTGGAAAATAAAAAAATGGATCTAGCTTCAACGGATCCTTGGATGGCTCGTAGTTCTTGAAACAGAATCATGACACGAAAACAAGTTCAAGTAAGATCATCACTTGAAATAAGATTGTTATAGTTATAGAAATTGAACCAAAGTTTGAATATGATTATTACCTTGTATTAGAATGATAACCTACTGTAAGAAACAAAGATTTCTTGAGGTTGGATGATCACCTTACAAGATTGGAAGTGAGCTAGCAAACTTGAAAGTATTCTTGATTTTATGTAACTAGAACTTGTAGAATTTATGAAGAACACTTAGAACTTGAAGATAGAACTTGAGAGAGATCAATTAGATGAAGAAAATTGAAGAATGAAAGTGTTTGTAGGTGTTTTTGGTCGTTGGTGTATGGATTAGATATAAAGGATATGTAATTTTGTTTTCATGTAAATAAGTCATGAATGATTACTCATATTTTTGTAATTTTATGAGATATTTCATGCTAGTTGCCAAATGATGGTTCCCACATGTGTTAGGTGACTCACATGGGCTGCTAAGAACTGATCATTGGAGTGTATATACCAATAGTACATACATCTAAAAGCTGTGTATTGTACGAGTACGAATACGGGTGCATACGAGTAGAATTGTTGATGAAACTGAACGAGGATGTAATTGTAAGCATTTTTGTTAAGTAGAAGTATTTTGATAAGTGTATTGAAGTCTTTCAAAAGTGTATAAATACATATTAAAACACTAGATGTATATACATTTTAACTGAGTCGTTAAGTCATCGGTAGTCGTTACATGTAAGTGTTGTTTTGAAACCTTTAGGTTAACGATCTTGTTAAATGTTGTTAACCCAATGTTTATAATATCAAATGAGATTTTAAATTATTATATTATCATGATATTATCATGTATGAATATCTCTTAATATGATATATATACATTAAATGTCTTTACAACGATAATCGTTACATATATGTCTCGTTTAAAAATCATTAAGTTAGTAGTCTTGTTTTTACATATGTAGTTCATTGTTAATATACTTAATGATATGTTTACTTATCATAATATCATGTTAACTATATATATATATCCATATATATGTCATCATATAGTTTTCACAAGTTTTAACGTTCGTGAATCACCGGTCAACTTGGGTGGTCAATTGTCTATATGAAACATATTTCAATTAATCAAGTCTTAACAAGTTTGATTGCTTAACATGTTGGAAACATTTAATCATGTAAATATCAATCTCAATTAATATATATAAACATGGAAAAGTTCGGGTCACTACAAAAAATATATATATAGAATATATAAATATATTGAAATTGCTGGAAAAAATAAATAAATAAATAAATGTAATTATATAAATATTTCGACTAGGATTGAAAAAGAAAAAAAATAAAGCTTGATCATTAAGCTAACTCAAATCCTAATCCATTCCTAATACTTGTATCCTAATCCTAATCTTCTCCTTGATCATCAAGTAACTCTAATAATCCTAATGTGATTAGAACTCTAATCCACACTCTATAAAAGGAAACCTTGGCTTGTTTTATCTTCACAATTTGCATTCTAAAAAAATCACCCACAAGCTCTCTCCTTCCCTTTTGTTTACGGCAGTTTTTTTTTTTTTTTGCATCACACCCTCATTCTTTTGACGACCACAACAGCCTTCAAATCCCTCTCCAAAACAGCCGCACTTCGTCACCAATTCAGCCCCTCAATCGCCTAATTTTTTGCTGCTGTAGCAGCCCACTCCTGACGCCACCTACTGCTGTGTTTTTGCAGCTCTTTCACCACCCTTTTACAGCCCAAAACTGCCTCCAAAAACACCCCACTGCAGACGCTACTTTTGCTGTTTTTCCTGATATGTTCGACACCTCAAAACAGCCCTCAAAGTGTTCATCGTTGTCGCATTTTCTGTTGGTTTCTTGCTGCTGTTTCTGCTGTACTTTTCGAGCACCAAGACAGCCTTTTTTGGCTGTAAAACGTGATCAAGAGACAGCCATAATCGGCCCAGTGTTGCTGTGATTTTGCTGCTATTTTCTTGCTTGTTTGAGAGCCAAAATAGACCCAAGAAACCCTTGTTTGGGTCGTGATTCCTGCTATGAATCTACTTCGATTTCGGTTCCAAATCAACACCCTTTTTCTTGGTCTTAATCTCTTAAGGTATATCTAAACCATAATTATAATCATACTTATAATTTTGATCTAGTTATTATGTTTTAAATTATGAATAATGATGATTAAAAGTTAAAGATATGAACTAGTAATATATACTCAAGTATGGATATAATTATGATTATGAGTTTGGATATGAAGTATTAATAAGTTACTAGTTAATTAAGGTTAAAGGATGTAATGAAAGATTATGATTAATGTTAATAAGTTAGTTAAATAAATATAAGATTAAAGTTATTAAGTTATGATACTCATAAAACTAGTTTGATAAGTTAAAGCTTATGATTTTATGTAAGCTAGATAATGATAATAGATACAAGATTATTATTATTAGTAATAAAGATAATGGTGACGATAAAAAGGTACAAACTAGATCATGAATGTTATTAGTAATAAAGAAGGATAAGGATAAAAAAAAAAAGGTATGAACTAGTTAAAGAGCATGGTTAATGTTGATTGAATAAGTATGATATAGATAGTGATTATGATTATTATGATTAGAGTTTAGATATGATTAATGGAATAAATAAAGATTGTGATTAAAAGATTTAGGTTATAAATATGAATAAGAAGTTTATGGTTTAATGTGTAAAGTTAATAAGCTATTTAATAATAATAGACGAAGAGTAAGATCATGAGTTAGATTATGAATTATGAATATATAAGTAAAGAGTAGAAGATTTGATTAAAGTTTGGTTATTAAAGATTAGGGTTGATGAATATTGTATGATTAATGTTGCTAGGTTAAGTTTATGATAAAAGGTTATGATTATGGATTAGTAAAGTAATTATGATCATGGTGTACGTGTATGCATGCATGCATGCGTACGTATGTGCATGTATACACTGTATGTATATGTGTGTGTGTGTATATGCAAATATATACATAAGTGTATATGTATGTGTATATATGTATGTATGTGTACATTTGTGTATGTATGAATGTGTATAAGTATCATCTATATATTACAAAAATTACAAAAGATGATAAGTAGTTATGTGTATATATATATATATATATATATATATATATATATATATATATATATATATATATATATATCACCATTACTCTAATATATATGTAACACATACATAAGATATATACATATATAGTATAGTTATAAACATGTACATAATATAATGATAAAGATTATATGTATATGTAACATGTAGGTATGGATATATATATATATATATATATATATATATATATATATATATATATATATATATATATATATATATATAATACATGTATTAATGAGATTATTTAATAATTGATTAATTAAAGAATAATACTATTATTATTATTATTATTATAACTTATACACTTATCTATATGGTAACACTTAAGTACACTAAGTATATTATCACTTATATAAATATAACTTTTCTCGAGAACGATCACTGTTAATATAGTTTGCTATATTAATAAACAAACTTATGTCTATTAGACATTAACTAATCAAACGTAATATCTCTAGGTTGAGATCTCCGTGTTCAACACTCCGATCATATAACTTGCGTGGAATATCTATCTGCTATTAAGGTGAACTTCATAGCCCCTCTTTTTACTATTTCTTAACTGTTTTTATAACTTTGGGGTGATACACATGCTTGCTTTTAAACTGTTTTACGCTTAGACACAAGTACATGAAAACTTTCTTTTGATTAGTTCAAACTGTTGCTAACATGCTTTGATTCATGCTAAATCCCTACCATGATATCGTTAATTGCTACGTATAAAGGCAAGCTTAGTTACTGTGAATTGCGCTATTGAGGGTGACGTCTCTATCCGGATGACCGATGGTCAATGGATACATAATAATGATACACGACACGAACGTGATGTGTTTAGGGTAACTTATAGTTAGTATCGATATCATATACATCAGCACTACTACCGAACTAATTAATCTCTATAACTAAATCTTGTGGTCTAAAAACTTATTATAATTGTTAAACCTATGTTGTTCACTCAACCATTTTGGTTGACACTTTAAGCATGTTTTGTCTCAGGTACCTAGATATTTTGCTTCCGCTGTAGAACTCTGATGTTACTTAGAAGTCAAGCCAAGCACTGGGACCAGAGTTAACATCCACGTCAATGGCGATTTTGGTGGGGTGTTACATACCGGAGAGAATCCAAGAAGATATAAGTTCACACGAGCCTGCCTCCATACAAAAGTCATGTAGAATGGCTCACAAACTAGTGAACCTTGAGGGAAGAATTAAAGAACAGGCGGCAAAAGAGGCCAACGTGAAGCTAGTCAAAAGAAAGTGGGAGGAAAACGGTGATAAGAGTCACCAAAACAACAACAACTATCCCAACAATCGCAACATCAATCGTAACTACAACAAACGGCAAAACAACAACAACAACAACAACAACAACAACTACTACTACTACTACAAAAATCATCCCAACAACAATAACAACCGCAACAACAAAAACAATCAGAAGCAGCTATGCCAAAGGTGTGAAAAGTATCACTCGGGGTTCTGCACCAAATTTTGCAACAAGTGTAAAAGAAATGGTCATAGCGCGGCAAAGTGTGAGGTCTACGGACCAGGGGTTAACAGAACGAAAGGAATAAATGGTGTCGGATCGAGTAATGGCGGAGCAAGTAGTGTTGGAGCAAGTTATGCCAATGTAGTTTGTTATAAATGTGGAAAACCGGGCCACATTATTAGAAATTGCCCGAACCAGGAGACCACAAATGGACAAGGCCGCGAAAGAGTTTTCAATATTAATGCGGCAGAGGCACAGGAAGACCCGGAGCTTGTTACGGGTACGTTTCTTATTGACAATAAATCTGCTTACATTTTATTTGATTCGGGTACGGATAGAAGCTATATGAGTAGAGATTTTTGTGCTAAATTAAGTTGTCCATTGACGCCGTTGGATAGTAAATTTTTACTCGAATTAGCAAACGGTAAATTAATTTCAGCAGATTATATATGCCGAAATCGAGAAATTAAACTGGGTAGCGAAATATTTAAGATTGATTTGATACCAGTAGAGTTAGGGAGTTTTGATGTAATAGTTGGCATGGACTGGCTGAAGGAGATGAAAGCAGAGATCGTATGTTAGAAAAATGCAATTCGCATTGTACGAGAAGAAAGAGAACCCTTAATGGTGTACGGAGAAAAGGGCAACACGAAGCTACATCTTATTAGTAATTTGAAGGCACAAAAACTAATAAGAAAAGGTTGCTATGCTGTTCTTACACACGTCGAGAAAGTACAAACTGAAGAAAAGAGCATCAATGATGTTCCCGTCGCAAAAGAATTTCCCGATGTATTTCCGAAAGAATTATCAGGACTACCTCCACATCGATCTGTTGAATTTCAAATAGATCTTGTACCAGGAGCTGCACCAATTTGCTCGTGCTCCTTACAGACTCTCACCCAGCGAGATGAAAGAACTGCAAAACCAACTGCAAGAACTATTAGAACGTGGTTTCATTCGACCAAGCACATCACCATGGGGAGATCCTTTTTTGTTTGTCAAGAAGAAGGATGGTACATTTAGGTTGTGTATTGACTACAGAGAGTTGAATAAACTTACCATCAAAAACCGTTATCCATTATCGAGAATTGACGACTTATTTGATCAACTACAAGGCTTGTCGGTTTATTCGAAAATCGATTTACGTTCTGGATATCATCAAATGCGAGTAAAGGAGGATGATATTCCAAAAACTGCTTTTAGAACGCGTTATGGTCATTACGAGTTTATGGTTATGCCGTTTGGATTGACTAACGCACCAGCTGTGTTCATGAACCTTATGAACTGAGTGTGTGGGCTATATCTTGACAAGTTTGTCATTGTTTTCATCGATGACATACTTATTTACTCAAAGAATGATCAAGAACACGAAGAACATTTGAGAAAAGTGCTAGAAGTATTGAGGAAAGAAAAACTGTATGCTAAGTTTTCAAAGTGTGCATTTTGGTTGGAAGAAGTTCAATTTCTCAGTCACATAGTGAACAAAGAAGGTATCCAGGTGGACCCGGTAAAGATCAAAATCGTTGAAAAGTAGGAAACCCCAAAAACTCCGAAGCATATACGTCAATTTTCAGGATTGGCTGGTTACTACAGAAGATTCATCCAAGATTTCCCCAAAATAGCAAAACCCTTGACTGCATTAACGCATAAAGGGAATAAATTTGAATGGAAGGATGAACAAGAGAAGGCGTTTCAGTTATTGAAGAAAAAGCTAACTACGGCACCTATATTGTCATTGCCTGAAGGGAATGATGATTTTGTGATTTATTGTGACGCATCAAAGCAAGGTCTCGGTTGTGTATTAATGCAATGAACGAAGGTGATTGCTTATGCGTCTAGACAATTGAAGATTCACGAGCAAAATTATACAACTCACGATTTGGAATTGGGTGCCGTTGTTTTTGCATTAAAGACTTGGAGGCATTATTTATATGGGGTCAAAAGTATTATATATACCGACCACAAAAGTCTCCAACATATATTTAATTAGAAGCAACTGAATATGAGACAACGCAGGTGGATTGAACTGTTAAATGATTATGATTTTGAGATTCGATACCACCCGGAGAAGGTGAATGTGGTAGCCGACGCTTTGAGTAGAAAGGACAGAGAACCTATACGGGTAAAAGCTATGAATATAATTATTCGTACTAACCTTACTACTCAAATAAAGGAGGCGCAACAGGGGGTTGTAAAAGAAGGAAAGTTGAAGAATGAGATACCCAAAGGATCAGAGAAACATCTTAATATTCGGGAAGACGGAACCCAATATAGGGCTGTTAGAATTTGGGTACCAAGGTTTGGAGATGTGAGAAAAATGGTACTTAAAGAAGTACATAAAACCAGATATTCAATACATCCCGAAGCTGAGAAGATGTATAAAGATCTCAAGAAACACTTTTGGTGGCCGGGTATGAAAGTCGATATTGCTAAATATGTAGGAGAATGTTTGACGTGTTCTAAGGTCAAAGCTGAACATCAGAAACCATCAGGTCTACTACAACAACCTGAAATCCCGGAATGGAAATGGGAAAACAGTACCATGGATTTCATTACTAAATTGCCAAGGACTGCAAGTGGTTATGATACTATTTGGGTAATAGTTGATCGTCTCACCAAGTCAGCACACTTCCTGCCAATGAGAGTAGATGACAAAATGGAGAAGTTGGCGCGATCGTATTTGAAGGAGGTTATATCCAGACATGGAATACCCGTCTCTATTATCTCTGATAAGGATGGTAGATTTGTTTCAAGGTTCTGGCAGACGTTGCAACAAGCATTGGGGACTCGTCTAGACATGAGTACTGCCTATCATCCACAAACTGATGGGCAGAGTGAAAGGATGATACAAACGCTTGAAGACATGCTACGAGCATGTGTTATTGATTTCAGAAACAGTTGGGATCGACACCTACCGTTAACAAAATTTTCCTACAACAACAGTTATCATTCTAGTATTGAGATGGCGCCGTTTGAGGCACTTTATGGTAGAAAGTTTAGGTCTCCAATTTGTTGGAATGAAGTGGAGGATAGACAGATTACGGGTCCGGAGATAATACAAGAAACTACCGAGAAAATCATCCAAATTCAACAACGATTGAAAACCGCCCAGAGTCGACAAAAGAGCTACGCGGACAGTAAAAGAAAAGATATAGAGTTTGAAATTGGAGAAATGGTCATGCTTAAGGTTTCACCTTGGAAAGGCGTTGTTCGATTTGGTAAACGGGGGAAACTAAATCCAAGGTACATTGGACCATTCAAGATTATAGATCGTGTCGGACCAGTAGCTTACCAACTGGAGCTACCTCAACAACTCGCGGCTGTACATAACACTTTCCACGTCTCGAATTTGAAGAAATGTTTTGCTAAAGAAGATTTCACTATTCCGTTGGACGAAATCCAAATCAATGAAAAACTTCAATTCATTGAAGAACCCGTCGAAATAATGGATCGTGAGGTTAAGAGACTTAAGCAAAACAAGATATCGATTGTTAAGGTTCGATGGAATGCTCGTAGAGGACCCGAGTTCACCTGGGAGCGTGAAGATCAGATGAAGAAGAAATACCCACATCTATTTCCAGAAGATTCGTCAACACCTTCAACAGCTTAAAATTTCGGGACGAAATTTATTTAACGGGTAGGTACTGTAGTGACCCGAACTTTTCCATGTTTATATATATTAATTGAGATTCATATTTACATGACTAAATGTTTCCAACGTGTTAAGCAATCAAACTTGTTAAGACTTGATTAAATGAAATATGTTTCATATAGACAATTGATCACCCAAGTTGACCGGCGATTCACGAACGTTACAAAATTGTGAAAACTACATGTTGTGGTATATATAGACATATATATATGGTTGACATGAGATTATGATGAGTAAGTATCTCACTAAGTATATTAACAATGTGTGATATACATAATAAATAAGTTTACTAAGTTAAGAAACTCGAAATGATATATATAACGATTATCGTTATGATAACGTCTACTAAATACATATGTATCATATTAAGATATTGATACACTATATTTAACATAATAAAATTATATTTAAATATATCATTAAGTGTGTTAACAATGAACTACATATGTAAAAACAATACTACTAACTCAAGAATTAAGAAACGAGACTTATATGTAACGATTATCGTTGTAACGATATTTTAATGTATGTATCATATTAAGAGATATTCATACATCATAATATCATGATAATATAATAATTTAACATCTCATTTGATATAATAAACATTGGGTTAACAACATTAATTGAGATCGTTAACTTAAAGGTTTCAAAACAACACTTACATGTAACGACTAACGAAGACTTAACGACTCCATTAGAATGTATATATATGTTGTGTTTTGATATGTATTCTTACACTTTTGAAAGACTCAAGACACATATCAAAGTACTTCTACTTACCAAAAATGCTTACAATTACATCATCGTTCAGTTTCATCAACAATTCTACTCGTATGCACCCGTATTCGTACTCGTACAATACACAGCTTTTAGATGTATGTACTATTGGTATATACACTCCAATGATCAGCTTTTAGCAGTCCATGTGAGTCACCTAACACATGTGGGAACCATCATTTGGCAACTAGCATGAAATATCTCATAAAATTAAAAAAATATTAGTAATCATTCATGACTTATTTACATGAAAACAAAATTACATATCCTTTATATCTAATCCATATACCAACGACCAAAAACACCTACAAACACTTTCATTCTTCAATTTTATTCATCTAATTGATCTCTCTCAAGTTCCATCTTCAAGTTCAAAGTGTTCTTCATAAATTCGATAAGTATAGTTTCATAAAAATCAAGAATACTTCCAAGTTTGCAAGTCTACTTCCAAGCTTTCTAATCCATTCCAAGTAATCATCTAAGATCAAGAAACATTTGTTATTTACAGTAGGTTATCTTTCTAATTCAAGATAATATTCATATTCAAACTTTGATTCAATTTCTACAACTATAACAATCTTATTTCGAGTGAAAATCGTACTTGAACTGTTTTCGTGTCATGATTCTGCTTCAAGAACTTTCAAGCCATCCAAGGATCCTTTGAAGCTAGATCTATTTTTCCCATTTCCAATAGTTTTATCCAGAAAACTTGAGTTAGTAATGATGTTCATAACATCATTCGATTCATACATATAAAGCTATCTTATTCGAAGGTTTAAACTTGTAATCACTAGAACATAGTTTAGTTAATTCTAAACTTGTTCGCAAACAAAAGTTAATCCTTCTAACTTGACTTTTAAAATCAATTAAATACATGTTCTATATCTATATGATATGCTAACTTAATGATTTAAAACCTGGAAACACGATGAACACCATAAAATCAGATATACGCCGTCATAGTGAAACCGGGGGCTATTTTGGTTTGGATAATTAAAAACTATGATAAAATTTGATTTAAAAGTATTTCTTCTGGAAAAATGATTTTTCATATGAACATGAAACTATATCCAAAAATCTTGGTTAAACTCAAAGTGAAAGTATGTTTTTCAAAATGGTCATCAAGATGTCGTTCTTTCGACGGAAATGACTACCTCTTTAGTTATTGACATGTAACTTAAAATTTCCAACTATAAACCTATACTTTTTTTTTTCGATTCTTAAATTAGAGTTCAATATGAAACCATAGCAATTTGATTCACTCAAAACGAATTTAAAATGAAGAAGTTATGGGTAAAACAAGATTGGATATTTTTGATCTTTTTAGCTACGGGAAATGTTTAACAAATCTATACAAATCATATCCTAGCTAACTTATATTGTATTATACATGTATTCTAATATATTATGTAATCTTGGTATACCATAGACACGTATGCAAATGTTTTGACATATCATATCGACCCATGTAATATTATTTGGAACAACCATAGACACTCTATATGCAGTAATGTTGGAGTTAGCTATACAGGGTTGAGGTTGATTCCAAAAATATATATACTTTGAGTTGTGATCTAGCCTGAGACGTATATACACTGGGTCGTGGATTGATTCAAGATAATATATATCGATTTATTTCTGTACATCTAACTTTGGACAACTAGTTGTAGGTTACTAACAAGGACAGCTAACTTAATACACTCAAATATTTAAAACATAATAAAAATGGTTGTAATTATAATTTTGATCATACTTTGATATATATGTACATATTTTTATAGGTTCGTGAATCGATCCGTGGCCAAGTCGTATTTCCGAGGAAGGAAATATCTGTGAAAGTGAGTTATAGTCCCACTTTTAAAATCTAATATTTTTGGGATGAGAATACATGCAGGTTTTATAAATGATTTACAAAATAGACACAAGTACGTGAAACTACATTGTATGGTCCAATTATCGAAATTGAATATGCCCCTTTTTATTAAGTCTGGTAATCAAAGAATTAGGGAACAGACACCCTAATTGACACGAATCCTAAAGATAGATCTATTGGGCCTAACAAACCCCATCCAAAATACCGGATGCTTTAGTACTTCGAAATTTATATCATATCCAAAGGGTGTCCCGGAATGATGGGGATATTTTTATATATGCATCTTGTTAATGTCGGTTACCAGGTGTTCACAATATGAATGATTTTTACCTCTATGTATGGGATGTGTATTGAAATATGAAATCTTGTGGTCTATTGTTACGATTTGATATATATAGGTTAAACCTATAACTCACCAATATTTTTGTTGACGTTTAAAGCATGTTTATTCTCAGGTGAATACTAAGAGCTTTCGCTGTTGCATACTAAAATAAGGACAAGATTTGGAGTCCATGTTTGTATGATATTGTGTAAAAACTGCATTCAAGAAACATATGTCGATGTAATATATTTCTATTGTAAACCATTATGTAATGGTCGTGTGTAAACAGTATATTTTAGATTATCATTATTTGATAATCTACGTAATTTTTTTAAAACCTTTATTGATAAAATAAAGGTTATGGTTGTTTTAAAAATGAATGCAGTCTTTGAAAAACGTCTCATATAGAGGTCAAAACCTCGCAACGAAATCAATTAATATGGAACGTTTATAATCAATATGAACGGGACATTTCAAAAGGTACTCCATATCATGAATCGAATCTACCACCTAACCTTGGAGTACTTGACCCGCTCACCGGCGAACCCGTTCGCAACACCATTTATACCCTTTTTGCAAGAATTTTTCGTCTTGAGGCTACCATTAACAGAAATAGAGGAGTTATCCGATCTCTACCTCACACTGATAACCAACCAGGGTTAGTAGAAGAAGTTAGAGAACTCTGAGCTCGAGTATTAACTTTAGAGAGCATGGTACACAATTTGCAAGCACCAACAGTATCACCAACACCAGTAACATCACCAGCCTCAGCACCAATGGCACCAGTACCACCAACAACCCAAGTTTCAACAATCCATGCCTCAACATCTTATTCTGTACCTCGAGTATAATCATCGTTCTACGAATCGTTCTACATCAATTACCTTCATTCGACATGGCGATTATGTAATCTTTAATGTTTTAGAGATTATATATTCTTGTTCTAACGGTAAATCAAATGAGTTTAATATCATATTGACTCATTAAACTCATGATTACATCTGAAGAAAATATATAGGTATATATATATGTTTTCATAAAGATTGTAATTAAAAATTCTTTCGTACAAACTGTTAATGGTGAAAATATTTTAACGGGTAGGTAATACCCGAGGAATATTTAGATTTCACATTAATAAGTTACACTGTACATTCTTTCAATTCCGATTCAACAGTCATTTACTATTCTACATACATCCACAGATATACGAATCCGTTCACCATAGAATAACTATTTTCATCCAATTTCATATTTGGATTTTGATTTATCAAAATCCAATAAGTGGCATAATGAAGAAAACATTGGACAAAATAAAATTTGTTAGAAACAAACAAATTAACTATGAGGAATTTTGTTAAGAATCCACGCTAACTGTTCCTAGCTAACTGTTAATTCCGTATTACCTTTTATTTATTGCAATTTATTTATCGTAATTTATTTATCACAATTTTAATTCTCGCAATTTTATTTATCGTCATTTAATTTCTGTTATTTACTTTACGCACTTTATTTATCGTCATTTAATTTCTGTTATTTATTTTACGCACTTTAAATATCGGGACACGTATACAAGGTTTTGACATATCATATCTATGCATCTATATATATTATTTGGAAAAACCATAGATACTCTATATGCAGTAATGATCGAGTTAGCTATACAGGGTTGAGGTTGATTCTACAATAATATATATAGTTTGAGTTGTGATCGAGTCTGAGACGAATACGGGTCACGATACGTATTAATTAATTCGATTATTATATATTAAACTATATATGAATTATTGAATTGCTAACTGTGGACTATCAACTGTGGATTACCAACATTGGATAATTAAAATGAATTAAAATATTGACTATAATATATGAAACTAAACAATTCTTCAAGTTTGCCACTTGATTTCATCTTAAACCTCAATTGTATCTCGACGATTACAATATGCGTTCAAACCTTTCATGATTCTTGAAAACACCTCAATTGAGAGGATGAATCAACCACACTTCATCTACAGAAAGAAAGATTGATGCGTATAGTTATGCACCTGAAAACTCTCGGAAACTGAGTAAATATTTAACGCGTAGCTGTGCTAATTCCTTTAGCTTTATTATTACCGAAAATAACTTTGCAATCTCTTTCCAAATTAGTCAATTTTGTCACAGCTCCAGTAAGTCAACTTCGACTTTTCATTCGAAACAACCTTATTATAACCTTGATTTATATGCGTGAACTTTTATTGTTACTGGGGAACCTTTTATATTCCACCATATTACCATCAGCGTTTAATCACTTAAAAAACACAATTCTCCTGAAACCACCTCGGATTGATAACCAATGATTCAGATATCGTAGCATTAAATGCAGAGGAAACAGAAAAAAAAATTGTAGATGGTCTAAACGGCCAAAAGTATGATGATAAAGAAGGGAGTGTTAGGAACGCTCGATAGAAAATTTGGTACTGAAAATCAAATTGAGCAAACCATGAAAGAGACCAAGGCCAAATACAAGTAACATACCATATATTCAAAGAATCCAAGTAATTTTGGATCCGATGAAACCTTCAACGAATATCTTGCTCCGTACTCATGTTAAAATCTTGCGGAAAATCTTTCTCCATCAACCATCGAACTTAGAAATTCCAAAATATCATCATAAATATCTTCGATATTTCTGAGGATATTTTCATAAATATTCTTGTCCGAAATTATTTATCTCTTCCTACTATCTATATTACATCATAAAGGAAACCATTTTAGTTTCTAGATTTCTTTAAAATTCGAAATTAAGGTATGAGTGTTTTTGAAGTAGTGTTGGAAACTGATACATGAGTTAGTATAATATAATGACACTTGATCAAAGTGATTATATTAGAGTAAGTCATGTTGAGTTTCTAATGGAACGTGATGATTCACAGACCCTACGGTCATCATGTGCCATGTTACACGACTCTTACATTCTACCTAATCTCCGAACATATCAAGAAAATATATTCTTGATAGTTCTATTCTCAGTGATTCTGATAAATTTGAAAATCAAATCGTTCTATCACGTTCCTTCCTGTTTAGAACATTAAGTTCATTCGAAACTCCATACTTACGAATTCTGGACCATTACTCGCTTTACTAGAGGTCGAGAGGAGAATAAAAAGGCAAAGAGCTCCAAAATATAAGAGAAAATATAAAGCCCAATAACAACACGGAGGTTACAAACTGTGGGTATTAATAAGAATAGCAATATAAAGACACGGTATAATTAAGAATAATATCACCCAAGGTAATAGGAGAAGTAAACAGATTTCTCTGGTGAAAGATTGGAACGAAGGATGACGAAAACGATAATTAGGAAAATATCAAGTATTAGGACTGGATTAAGCATTTTCACAATCTTTTGGATGTATGAACTAAGAAAGAAAGTATAGGAAATGGTGAGAATATTGAAATGGAAGAGTTTAATTTATAATGGAAATAACAGACAGAGTAATCGAGGCAGATCACCGTATTTAATTATAGAGATCTTAATTCACCGAAGAATCAAATCTTTTAGATTTCGAAGATTTTCTTTAAATCCCTTGAATTTCGGAATTCAACCAAGACAACGTCAAAAGCTAAGACGCAACTTATTTTTCTAAATTCAACCATTACAAGTCAAAAGTTATGATGAAACATGTCTTCCTCATTTCACTATTTAGTGATAGCTTCATTCGTACTATTCGAATAATCGAATTATTTTATCCGTATTACTCAATGATGAAAGAACTCTAGTTATTAGCTCATAATCGTCATGGAAACATTCTTATTGTTAACCATGACCACCTCACTCAAATTTCGGGACGAAATTTCTTTAACGGGTAGATACTGTGACGACCCGGAAACTTCCGACCAAATTTAAACTTAATCTTTATATGATTACGACACGATAAACAAAGTCTGTTATATTAAAGTCTTAAAAATTTTGAACTGTGTTTATATATTCAATTACCCTTCGATTGTGCCGACGATTCACGAACACTAGCTTGTAAATAAATATGTATATGTATGTGTGTATATATATATATATATATATGTGTGTGTGTGTGTGTGTGTGTGTGTGTGTATGTGTGTGTGTGTGTGTGCGTAATTATATATAATAAGATAAAATTATATAATATAATATAAAACAATAATAATATACAAAATGATAAAGTGGTTATCAAAAAAAAAAACTTATATAAATGCATATATATGACTTCTGTATGTAATTAATATTATGTGTATAGTCAAAATATATATTAAAAAGAGTAGATACATTATATAATATAATAGATATTATATAATTAATAATACATAAAGTTAATATATTAATTCCATTACAAGCTAGGATATAGTTGTTACATTAATATTATTACTTTCGTTAACAATAAAATAAACCTTAATAATTATATTAATATTAGTATTATTAATATTAATATATTATAAATATAGAAGTTGATACATTTAAATTGTTATAAAGTTATTATTACTAACATTATTATTGTCATCATTAATATAATTGTTAATATACTTAGTAATAAGATTATGATTTTTGGTCATTATTACTATTTTGTATTCATTATTATTATTATAGTTATAGTTATCATAAAAATAAATACAAATTATTAATATTACCAGTAATAATATTATTATCAAAGTTAAAATTACTATTATAATTTTTATTATTAATGTTAGTATTATTATTATAATTAATATTAGTATTAAGGGTGATATTATTATTGTAGTTATATTTATTATTATTGTAGTTATATTCATAAGATTAATTAGGATACATAAATTTAGTTATATATATAGATATATACATAATAAAAATATAAAAATAGATATAAAAAAACCATTATAAGTACAGATATAATACCTATACATAATACTGTTATACATGTATGTTATATTTACACAGATATATACGTAATACTGATACATAATTATATATTATATATACCCCGTATAACAACCACAGAAAGTCAGCAATTCAGTTTCATATCGTTATCAAGCTTTTGTGAATCGATTTTAAGTCCACAAAAATCGTACCAATCATGAATCCAATCACCATACCGATCCAAAATCTGTTAGCAGTTCCCATCTCCTTTTTATTTTTTTATTTATCTTCGGTACCTGCTAAATCCTTCTGTCAAATCAAAATTTTATTAAACTGGATCAAATTCATTGTACGGTGATACCATTCGACATATATTACCAACTACCAACCCCAATTATCCTTTACAGCTTTTCAAATATCGAATTCAATCAGAAAAATAAAAGGTCGTCCTGTTCTTGGGTGAAATTAGAAATAGAATAAATTCGTATGAAATTTTAGAATGTGTAAATGCAGATAGCTTAGAAATCCTTCGTTTAAACTATCTGCAAGATTTCAAAGTCCAATTTTATCTATCACCTTCCAATTTTTGAGTCAAATTTATTTTCAAAAAGTCAAACCGTATGAACTGGTATCAAATTCAAACTCCTTGATGTAATTCAAGTTAAATTAAGGGTGCAGATAGTTTCTAAAGAAGTTTTCCAACCTATTTCATGTTGTAAGTTTTATCTATAACTGTCTTAAATTCAATAATGGGATTAGAGTTGATAATGTTCATCGTGATGTCTGCAGCAGCTATTTCTTTTAATTTTTTTATTTTTTTTATTCAAGACAAATAAAAGGGTCGTACTAAATAAAATCCCAAATCTTAAATTAAGATTAGTAATTTGTGTCGTGAGTTGGTTTTGAACTATGGTCGATTACAGTTTGTTGAAGAAGGGAAACAGAAGGTACTAGTTAAATAAATTTAAATCCCATTTATATCATAAAAAGATCGGACGCAGGATTGGTTAAGGTTGTTGGTATTAATCGAGAGGTCGCGGGTTCGAGTCTCGTCAGGGACAATTCTTTTTAGAAACGTATTTTGTGAAGGGTATACACTTCTACTTTTAGTTTCATTATTATTATTATTATTGTTATCATTAGAAGTTTTTATTAAGATTAATATTATAGTTATTATTATTATTATTATTATTATTATTATTATTATTATTATTACTAATAAAAATATTAGTTATCATATATTATTATTAATAACTAAAAATTACAATTATGATTATTATTGGTATTAATTATTATTGTTATTATAATTATCAAAACTAATAAAGTAGTGATTATCATTATTATGATTTTAGTTACAATTATTGTTATTATTAATATTGCTAAGTTTATTTATTATCACTAATATGATGCAAAGTAATATTATTATCATTAATATTAGTATTAGAAACATTTAGGAATTATTATTGTTATTAACAAAAGTATTATTATTAAGAATATCATTAGTAATAAGATTGTTATAGTTATTATTATTAAGTATTATGTACTAATATTAAAAATTATTATTTCCACTACCATTATTACTAAATTATTCATTTTACTACTGATATTATTATGAAATTTATAATTAAAAATTATCATCAATATTATTATTAACAAAATTATTAACTTTAATATCTTTAATTAGTAATATTAAGTATTATAGTTATTATCATTTTTACCATTATTAATATTATAGTAGTTACTACATTTTAACAAACAAACGATATATATATTTAATACATATAACATAATAAAAATTAATATTTTTATATAAACAAAATGAATAAATGGAACATATAAATATTATTAATATAAAAAGGATATAATTAATAAACTAATATATATATATTAGTTCGATTACAACTATGTATATTAATAAATATACAAATGATATAGGTTCGTGAATCTGAGGCCAACCCTGCATTGTTCAATGTCGTCATATGTATTTTTACTACAAAATACATTATGTGAGTTTCATTTGCTCCCTTTTACTCTTTACATTTTTGGGACTGAGAATACATGCGCTGTTTTTACAACTGCTTTATTAAATGCCTTTGAAATATATTTTGAACATCGAATACATGAAATGCTTTTATAAATGTTTGACGAGATAGACACAAGCAAAACATTTCTCAAATGAATTATTATGCAGACAGAAGTTCTGCGGATTATTATTGAATTATGTGGACATGATAATTGCCACCGTTGAATTATGAGGACATGATAATTGCCACCGTTGAATTATGTGGACATGATAATTGCAACCATTGAATTATGTGGACATGATAATTGCCACCAATTGATGTGAATGTTATGTATCGAGAGAATGATTTTTATACACCGGGTATGTATATTAGTTTTTGTGCACGAGATATGTGTACGGTTATTAAGCTTTATGAAAAATGGATTTCATACACGAGAAAGGTGTACTGTATTTAAAAGATATCGCATGTACATTACAGGTGGGTATAGGATTCGGGCCCATTTGTACCATGCAGCATTTAAATCTTGCGGTCTATCAAAATGATGAATTTTATTGTTTTATGATAAACCTATGAACTCACCAACCTTTTGGTTGACACTTTAAAGCATGTTTATTCTCATGTATTAAAGAAACCTTCCGCTGTGCATTTGCTCATATTACATGGAGTCGTTCATGGCATATAGAGGTCAGAACCTCGAAATGGGACCAACTGTTGAAGATTCGTCCAGATGGATTAGGACGGGGCATTTCAGTTGGTATCAGAGCGGTGGTCTTAGTGAACCAAGTCTTGCATTAGTGTGTCTACCTAATAGTCTTTAGGATGCATTAGTAAGTCTGGACTTCGACCGTGTCTGCATGTCAAAAGTTTTGATTATCATTTTTGTCGGGAATCATCTGTTTATCATCCTTAGGAAATTACCTGCTTATCATTCTTAGTCTAGACACATTTTACTGCAATGATTGCATGAATAGTGTTTTGACCTCTATATGAGACGTTTTTCAAAGACTGCATTCATTTTTAAAACAACCATAACCTTTATTTTAACGATAAAGGTTTAAAAAGCATTACGTAGATTATCAAATAATGATAATCTAAAATATACCGTTTACACACGACCATTACATAATGGTTTACAATAAGAATATATTACATCAAAAATAAGTTTCTTGAATGCAGTTTTTACATAATATCATACAAGTATGGACTCCAAATCTTGTCCTTATTTTAGTATGCAACAGCGAAAGCTCTTAATAATCACCTGAAAATAAACATGCTTAAAACGTCAACAAAAATGTTGGTGAGTTATAGGTTTAACCTATATATTATCAAATCATAATAATAGACCACAAGATTTCATATTTCAATATACATTCCATACATAGAGATAAAATTCATTCATATGGTGAACACCTGGTAACCGATATTAACAAGATGCATATAAGAATATCCCCTATCATTCCGAAAAATCCTTCGGACATGACAAAACAACCTCGAAGTACTAAAGCATCCGCGTTAATTAGTAGATCGGTTTACTAATTCTTAGGTTACCAAGCAAAAGGGGCATATTCGGCTTCGATCATTTACCAATATAATGTAGTTTCAATTACTTGTGTCTATTTCGTAAAACATTTATAAAAATTGGGCATGCATTCTCAGCCCAAAAATATAAAGGGTAAAAAGGCAAATGAAACTCACTTTCACAGATTTTTTACTTCGTCGGGAAGTAAGACTTGGCCACTGGTTGATTCATGAACCTATAACAAATATGTACATATATATCAAAGTATGTTCAAAATATGTTTACAACATTTTTAATACTTTTTACTGTTTTAAATTTATTAAGTCAGCTGTCCTCGTTAGTAACCTACAACTAGTTGTCCACAGTTAGATGTACAGAAATAAATCGATATATATTATCTTGAATCAATCCACGACCCAGTGTATACACGTCTCAGGATAGATCACAACTCCAAGTATATATATTTTTGGAATCAACCTCAACCCTGTATAGCTAACTCCAACATTACTGCATATAGAGTGTCTATGGTTGTTCCAAATAATATATATACATGGGTCGATATGATATGTCAAAACATTTGCATACGTGTCTATGGTATCCCAAGATTACATTAGAATACATGTATAATATAATATAAGTTAGCTATGATATGATTTGTATAAAATTGTTACAATATTTCCCGTAGCTACAACAATCAAAAAATATCCAATCTTGTTTTACCCATAACTTCTTCGTTTTAAATCCGATTTGAGTGAATCAAATTGCTATGGTTTCATATTGAACTCTATTTTATGAATCTAAACATTAAATGTATAGGTTTATAGTCGGAAAAATAAGTTACAAGTCATTTTTGTAAAGGTAGTCATTTCAGTCGAAAGAACGACTTCTAGATGACCATTTTGGAAAACATACTTTCACTTTGAGTTTAACCATGATTTTTGGATATAGTTTCATGTTCATAATAAAAATCATTTTCCCAAAAGAACAACTTTTAAATCAAAGTTTATCATAGTTTTTAAATAACTAACCCAAAACAGCCCACGGTGTTACTACGACGGCGTATATCCGGTTTTACGGTGTTTTTCGTGTTTTCCGGCTTTAAATCGTTAATTTAGCATATCATATAGATATAGAACATGTGTTTAGTTAATTTTAAAAGTTAAGTTAGAAGGATTAACTTTTGTTTGCGAACAAGTTTAGAATTAACTAAACTATATTCTAGTGATTACATGTTCAGATCTTCGAATAAGATAGTTTTATATGTATGAATCGAATGATGTTATGAACATCATTACTACCTCAAGTTTAGTAGGTAAACCTACTGGAAGTGACAAGAAATGATCTAGCTTCAAAGGATCTTGGATGGCTTGAAAGTTCTTGAAGTAGAATCATGACACGAAAACAAGTTCAAGTAACATTATCACTCGAATTAAGATAGTTATAGTTAGAGGAATTGAATTAAAGTTTGCATATGAGTATTACCTTGATTTAGAATGATATGTTACTGTAAACAACAAGGATTTCTTGAGGTTGGATGATCACTTTACAAGATTGGAAGTGAGCTAGTAAACTTGGAAGTATTCTTGATTTTATGAAACTAGAACTTGTAGAATTTATGAAGAACACTTAGAACTTGAAGATAGAACTTGAGAGAGATCAATTAGATGAAGAAAATTGAAGAATGAAAGTATTTGTAGGTGTTTTTGGTAGTTGTTATATGGAATAGATATTAAGGATATGTAATTTTGTTTTCATGTAAATAAGTCATGAATAATTACTAATATTTTTGTAATTTTATGAGATATTTCATGCTAGTTGCCAAATTATGGTTCCCACATGTGTTAGGTGACTCACATGGGCTGCTAAGAGCTGATTATTGGAGTGTATATACCAATAGTACATACATTTAGAAGCTGTGTATTGTACGAGTACGAATACGGGTGCATACGAGTAGAATTGTTGATGAAACTGAACGAGGATGTAATTGTAAGCATTTTTGTTAAGTAGAAGTATTTTGATAAGTGTCTTGAAGTCTTTCAAAAGTGTACGAATACATATTAAAACACTACATGTATATACATTTTAACTGAGTCGTTAAGTCATCGTTAGTCGTTACATGTAAATGTTGTTTTGAAACCTTTAGGTTATCGATCTTGTTAAATGTTGTTAACCCATTGTTTATTATATCTAAAGAGATGTTAAATTTTTACATTATCATGATATTATGATATATTAATATATCTTAGTACGATATATATATACAGTTAAATGTTGTTACAACGATAATCGTTACATATATGTCTCGTTTCGAAATTCTTAAGTTAGTAGTCTTGTTTTACATATGTAGTTCATTGTTAATATACATAATGACATGTTTACTTATCATTTATCATGATTAAACATAGTGTAACAATATCTTAATATGATTCATATGTAATTAGTAAGACGTTGTTATAACGATAATCGTTATATATATCGTTTCGAGTTTCTTAATTCAATAAACACAATTTTATGTATATAACTCATTGTTAAAATACCTAATGAGATACTTACTTATCATAATATCATGTTAATTATATATATAATCATATATATGTCATCATATAGTTTTTACAAGTTTTAACGTTCGTGAATCACCGGTCAACTTGGGTGGTCAATTGTCTATATGAAACCTATTTCAATTAATCAAGTCTTAACAAGTTTGATTGCTTAACATGTTGGAAACACTTAATCATGTAAATATCAATTTCATTTAATATATATAAACATGGAAAAGTTCGGGTCACTACAAATATGATATTAATCTCATCTGATTTACGGTTACAACTAGAGTACATAATCTCTAAAACATTAGAAATTATATAATCGTCATGTAGAACGATGATTATGCTTGACGTACAGATTGTGATGTTGAGGCGCGTGATGCTGCTGGTACGGATGATGCTGTCTGTGATGCCTGTAAGTTGTGCATCATATTTTCTAAAGTCACTATTTGAGCGCTAAGCTCGTTGACTTTTTCTATTATTCCGGGATGATTGGCGGTTGGAACAATCGGATGAATAAGGTTTAGAATTTGAGATAGTATATAATCATGACGAGATACTCTGGAAATGAGAGAGAAAATGGTGTCTCGAACAGGTTCGCCGGTAAGTGCTTCAGGTTCTTCGCCAAGAGGGGAATGTGGTGGATGGAAGGGATCGCCTTCTTCTTGTCTCCAATGATTTAATAGACTACGAACTCATCAGATGAATTGAGGATGGCTGATTGTTTGATTCATTCTGGTGACGCTGCTTCCAGAGCTTAGGTGAACATCCATGTTGGAATAGCTATCAGATTCCGAAGAACTCGAACTAGTGACGAGTCCCATTTCGTACTTTCGAATAAAGGATTTTCAATATGAAATGATTTTTGGCTATCGGATGGTATTCTAATTACAAAGAATATCTATATATATAGAACAAAAGATTTGGTAGATTACGAAGGAATTTACAGCATATGTCAGGCAAATCTACAGTAACAGATACTCTAGGATATGAATTTTGTCTATACACTATTCATGCAATCAATGCAGTAAGATATGTCTAGACTAGGAATGATAAGTAGGTAATTTCCTAAGAATGATAAGTAGATGATTTTCGACACGAAATGATAAGCAAAACTTTTGACATGCAGACACGGTCGAAGTCCAGACCCACTAATACATCTAAACAACTTAGCAGTTAGACACACTAATGCAAGACCTGGTTCGCTAAGACCATCGCTCTGATACCACCTGACATGCCCCGTCCGAATCCATCTAGACGAAGTCATTACATTTGGTTACATCGCGAGGTACTTGACCTCTATATGATACATTTTACAAACATTGCATTCGTTTTTAAAAGACAAACTTTCTTTACATCAAAAGTTGACGGCATGCATACCATTTCATAATATATCTAACTATAATTGACTTAATAATAATCTTGATGAACTCAACGACTCGAATGCAACGTCTTTTGAAATATGTCATGAATGACTCCAAGTAATATCTCTAAAATGAGCAAATGCACAGTGGAAGATTTCTTTCATACATGAGAATAAACATGCTTTCAAGTGTCAACCAAAAGGTTAGTGAGTTCATTAGTTTATCATAAACATTCATTTCCATCATTTTAATAGACCACAAGATTTCAGATATTTTATTGTACACGTAACTCGAGTACAAAATAATACGCGTAACCCGCGAATTAAAAATCATTCATATGGTGAACGCTTGATAACCAACTTAACTTTAATGCATAGAATATCCCCAAACAGAACCTCTCGTCTGTATAATAATAATAATCTCGAAGTACTAAAGCATCCGTACCCCGGATGAGACTTGTCGAGGTCCATAGATCTATCTTTAGGATTCGCATCAATTAGGGTTCATACCCGTTTCCTAATTATTAGGTTACCAAGCTAAAAAGAGGTGATATTCAATATTCATAATCCAGCCATAGAATGTATTGATCACTTATGTCTATTTCGTAAAACATTAGTAAAATCAGCGCATGTATTCTCTGTCCCAAAAATATATATAAAGAGGGAGTAATGAAACTCACTCTACAATATTTTGTAGTAAAATATTCATACGACGATACTGAACAATGCAGGGTTGGCCTCAGATTCACGAACATATATCAATTATATATCTATTAAAACATATAATGGAAATCACATAATTTCATTTATTACTATATGTTATTTATGTAATTGTAGTTATATGAAATTCATACCAAATTTTATTTAAAATCATATACTTGAATTATATCTTAAATTATGTGTTATGTATGTTTATTTTGTATATTTATCTAAAATGATTATCATAGTTCTATTAGTATATATATATATATATATATATATATATATATATATATATATATATATATATATATATATATATATATATATATATATATATATATATATATATATATATATATATATATATATATATATATATATATATATATATATATATATATATTTAGTATTATATTAAAAATACCTAATTTGTTATGTGTAAGTATTTATATAATGTTAATACGTTTTTCCTATAGTTATATGGAATATCAATATAATTATAGTATATATAATAAGTGTGTTTTTATGTACCAAATATTTATTTGTTAAAAATGATAGTTTTGATAATAATGAGTTACTAATAATAATAATAATAATAACTTTATTAATAATGATAATATTAATAATAATAAATATTGTTTATAATGATACTTATGTTAATAATAATAATAATAATAATAATAATAATAATAATAATAATAATAATATTATTATTATTATTATTATTATTATTATTATTATTATTATTATTATAAGGACGATACTAATACTAATATTAAATAAAATATTAATAAATTTTATTATTTTCATATTAATGATAATAATAATAATCCTAATCATGTTAATAATAATAATTATACTAGTAATAATCATAATAATAATTCTTTTAATTATTCTACTAAACATATTACTAATATTAGTAATAATAATAATAATTAACAATAACAATAATTAATAATAATAATAATAATATAACAATAATAATAATAATAATAATAATAATAATAATAATAATAATAATAATAATAATAATAATAATAATAATAATAATAATAATAATAATAATAATAATAATAATAATAATAATAATAATAATGGTGACTACCTCACAATAATAAGCTCCAAAAATAAAATGCCCTTGCCCGGGCTCGAACCCTCGACCACTCGTTAACCCGAATACACCCTTAACCATCCTGTTATGTTTGTTTATCTGATTTATATCAGACTCCTATTAATTATAAACCGAATTCTTTTCTGTTTCCTAATATTCTTCTTCTCTACACCAAAAACTGAATCGACCCATAACCAATCCTAACTTCGAATTGAGGTTTGTTTAAGGCTTATAAATAATCAGAAAACTATAAAGTGTGCTTCATGATTAACACACACAAAAAAAAAAATTATATGATCATACCTGTTGTTCGCGACTTCCTTAAAAAAATCGATTTTTGATTTTGAGAAAGTTTTGGACAATACTTTCTACATGAAATAGTTTAGAAATCATGTATACAAACTTTAGGAATTATCAATTATTCCATAAACTCAATAACGAACTCGAATTTTCTTATGAACAAATCGTTTGACTTTTTAATTTATATGTTTGACTCCAAAATTCAAACTCAATATTAAAAATTGGAACTTGAGCTTTGGCAGATAGTTGGAGTAGAAGATTTAAAGCACAACTGCATTTACACATTTTGAAAATTTATTCGTTTACGAAGTTTTTGAAAAAATGAAATAAAACAGAGAACGGAAGCTGTGTTCTTCAAACTATGTTTTGATTTTTGTTGTTTAAGTTCGAGTTGTATTAGTAGAGGGTTATATAAAGTTTAATAGATATATTTACAACTGGATTAACTCAATTAACGCGTATTATAGCTTGATTGCTCGACAATAAAATATTCTGTCAGAATAAAAGTAATAAAAAAATAAAGTGATTCTACTGCTTTTGTTTGATTCTTGTGGATAACCCTTAATTGGTACGATCCATGAGAAAGAAAACAATTTCTCCTACAGTTGGACAACGATTGAAAAATAGAATACGTATTTTATATGTAATTATGTATATATATATATATACGGTATTTATATATTTATATATGTGTGTACATGTATTTATATATATATATATATATATATATATATATATATATATATATATATATATATATATATATATATATATATATATATATATATATATATATATATATATATGGGCAGGATCAATGGGGAAGTAACCAATCAGGGGGAAGCGGGGGAAGCAAAAAAAAAATTCGTTTTTTTGGAATTTTTTTTCCTGCATCAAGATCACACGAAAATATGAGCATTTAGAAGAGACACTTCGTGATGAATGTTATTATTTAGGCGGAAAAATGATCGACAAAAATAACATTCAAGATAATATTGTTCGTGAAGAATATGAACGTTTTTTTCATGTTTTGTGAAGTAAAATTTAGCCCGATTTAGAGTTTAGGGTTTAGGGTTTGGTGTTTTGAGTTTATTCCATAAACCCAAAACACCAAACTCTAAACCCTAAACCCTAAACCCTAAACTCTAAACCGTTCGTGTTAAAAACTCAATCTAAATCCTAAATCTAAACCCTAAATCTAAACCCTTAACCCTAAATTTCTAAACTATAATATCTAAACCCTAATATCTAAATCCTAATAGCTAAAACCTCAACATATGCTCGAAAAACACGATAATTGTTATATATTACTTCTTCGAGCGTTTTCCCGCCAAAATAAAAACATTTATCACAAAGTGTCTCTACTAAATGTTCATATTTTTATCCCATCTATAATGTTCGTGAACAAAGTTTTTTCAAAAAATGAAAAAAAAAAGTTTTTGCTTCCCCCCGCTTCCCCCCGATTCCCCCTGATTGGTTACTTCTCTCTTGATCCTACCACTATATATATATATATATATATATATATATATATATATATATATATATATATATATATATATATATACATATATATATATATATACATATATATATATATACATATATATATGTATATACATATATATACATATATATATGTATATACATATATATATGTATATACATATATATACATATATATACATATATATACATATATATACATATATATACATATATATATATTGAATATATAAGGAACATAATAATATTAATTACACAAATATTAATATCTAATATTAATGAAACAAATAATAATAATAATAATAATAATAATAATAATAATAATAATAATAATAATAATAATAATAATAATAATAATAATAATAATAATAATAATAATAATAATAATAATAATAATAGAATTAATAATGTTTATAATAATAACAGCAAAATAATACTAATAATACTAATAATGATGATATTTAATAATAATAATAATAATGATAACAATAATATCAATAACAATATAACAAATCAAATGTATCAAATTTCATATATATGTAATTTACTTATTAATAATAACACTGATATTTATATTAAATATCTATTCTAATAATAGTAATGAGAGTAATAATATTATTAGTAAGGATAGTAATTTAGATGCATAAAATTTCATATCTATATGTTATCTATAATAATATAACTAATACTAATATTAATGAAAGTAATAATGATACTACTATAACAACTATATTTTAACATGTTAATAATCTATTATTAATTATGTAATATTTAATAATCATATAATATTATATAATAACTTTTATTGATTAATTATTATTTATAAAGTATATATATATATATATATATATATATATATATATATATATATATATATATATATATATATATATATATATATATATATTATAATATACCTATAATAGTTATACATAAAATCACATGTATATATATATATATAGATTCACTTTAAATTACACTTATTTATTTTGTATCTTATTTTACATTTTTGATTTTATTATATTATATTACTTTCAATTATTATTTATATATTTACATTTATTTTTATATTCATAATTATCTTTATTTACAACAATGGTTCGTGAATCGTCGGGAATAGTCAAAGGTATAAATGAATCCATGTACTTAATTCAAAATTCTGATAATCAACATTACAGACTTTGGTCATTGTGTCGAAATCATCTAAAGATTAAGTTTAAATTTGGTCGGAAATTTTCGGGTCGTCACACTTTGTAGTATACATTTACCAAGTTCTTCTTAGTAATGTTAAGGAAATGATAATCGATATATCGATGCTCAAATACAAAAGCATCTTGAAGTAGCAAAACACATCCAACGCATACACCCTTAACCTCGTTAGTGATTTTGTGATGAATAGTTCCTTTTATAGAACATGTAGTATCCTAAATATTATAGTAGCATATAAATAACCAGATATTAATAACGCATAATTAAAAGAGAGTCATAGCATATTGAGGATCTTACTTTTAACAATATTGATAGATCACCCAACTCATTTAGAACACAAGACTTGATAACAACAACAATCTTATCGATTTTGCCCTTTTTCAGACAACCAGATATTGCTCCTAAATTCAAGTCCCCTTCACAATAAAACAGAAACCCGATTTCATAAAGTGTATTTAAATAAAATACGTTTGCTATGCTACCTTATATATAATTTAACTTTAATGTACAATTGAAAAACAAGACACGGTTAATTATTATTATTACCACAATTAAGATATGCCCATTTTGACGCCAAAATTCACGGAAGTTGTACAAAGCTATAATCAAATGTTGCCTCTTTAATCACTTGCCTTATATATTCTTGGGTTGACCTCGGATGTTCAACCTCGTTAAATTCACCCTGGCTTCTTCGACGAAGAGCAGACTCGCGAATACCCAGACCTGGAATATTGTATCAAAGTTCAATGTACTCATGATGACATTCTAGAATTGGCGGCAGTAGTGGTGGCGGGGGAAGGGGGTGGTGGTGGTGGTGTTATTTGCAAGAAAATCCCAATCATCTTCCATTTTGAGCGTGTCTTATTATTAAGTTTAAATGAAGTTCTTTTCTTGTTTTGTTCTGCATAGGGCACTCTTTTAAAGACATAAAATCCGATCTTGAAAATCCGAAAAATCTTGACATTATTGCAATTACGCACAGACCAACACGCATGGTGCTTTTTTGGTCTGTGTGTGATGCGTGTAACATCAGGAAAGAAGGTGTGTTACGCCAGAAGTTATGCAGTCTTGATGAAAATCTCATTAACACGTATCACACACCAAGTTATACGCATGTATGCGTGGTGCGTGATGCGTGGTCAGGGGGCATTATTGCAATTACGAAACTTTAGGGGCATATTGTTACACGTTCTCGGAGATGGGGGAATCTTTTTGACCAATTTTCCTTTTATTCAAACAAATCAACGCATGAAATAGTTGTTTAAAATCAACTTATGTGTTTGATCTCATTTTTATTAAGTCGGACCGACTAGCTAGCCTTTTGAACACTTTAAGCAAAAACCAGGTTACTGGTTTTACTAGCACGGCCCAACAAGCAAACAATGAAACAAACCAGTTTGAACTTGTTAAAGGACCCTTGAACAATGTGAAACTGCAAGAGTCAGTTTTCGATTATTGTAAACCAAAACTCATTTCTTAACAATAATTGACTTTATCAAAACATTTTACACAGAGAACTAGAATCCTGCATTGACCAACTTTTTCTAATTTTATTAATTAATTGTCATGTCCCACATCATACAAATCATGGAAAGTGGAAAAAGTGGAAAACGACATATAAATATAAAATGCATATAATTGGAATACAAATGAAGTGCAATGTAACTAAATTTATTAATGAATTGTGGTTACGGATCCAAGAAAAGAAGCTCTGCTTTTGTGGAAGCTCGTGGAAACCGCGTAACATCCTTAGCGAAGTTGTACTTTTCATGAGCATCAACAGTTGCACGGTGTTGGATTGATATCTTTTCAGAAGTGGGAGAATGAACAAGTAAAAGCTTTATAAAGAGCAACAAGGCTCTTGATCTTTCTACACAGAAGATGTTTATAGTTCTCAATTGGTTCATTGTCCGGTCCAAACAGTCAAAAGCTTCCAAATAAGTTAATGATGGTTTCACATCCAAATGCATCTTTGGAAGATCCTGGAAATACATTAAAAGTGAGACTGACTGTATTAAAAGAACCTACATTAAATTACTATATAAGCGCAGTAGCGCACCCAACATAAAAACACAAGAGAAAATGTTTAGCACTCTTTACCTGATTATTCACATTGAGTTGTCCTAAGTTAGGTGAGTTCCGAAGCCTACATATAACACCTTGAAGTTGAAACAGATCACCATATTTGAAATTTTGTAAGCTTAGAGACATTAAACTACTAGCAGGGTGTGGAAGCCACATGGGAATTTTTTCTGCAATAGAAAACTATGATGGTGAAAGTAAGATATTAAGTTACCAATGAAAGATATGGAAGATGATATGAAAGAAAAGTTCACTTGCTCAAACACATCTAATGAAAAACAAAGATTAAATACCTGAAGATAATACCAGCCAATAACAAAATTCCAATGACGGCATATTACTTACAAAGCTGGCCCAAATTTATTATTTCAACTCCTTGAATGGGTTTACAGAAAGCTATACCAACCACACTAAGACATTAACTATGCAATAACTGAAGCAAAGTTGCATCAAGGCAATGTATGACTATTAACTTATATAAAGTTGCAGACTTGATCTTGAAATTGTAAGCACTTGTGCTTGAAAACATGTGCAACTTCTTAAGCTGTGGTAAGTTAACGACAGTTTCATACTCATTTGATATGGTATTAACCATAACATATGTCAAAGTGCAATTTATTATTTAACTTAATTTGTAGTGTGAAAATGTAACTGTAACATGTCACTGCGGCTCACGCCACAAAGCAGTGTATATTAACCATAACATATGTCAAAGTGTGTAAAAGAATAATTATTTAATTTAAACTAAGTTAATTAAACACTGATATTTAGAGAATAAACTTGACATATAATCTTTCAATCTCACGAACAACATGATTTTGTGTAAAACTCAATGTAACACTAGCTAGGTTAAGTTTTAGAATAAGTGATCCCTGTAAAGCATGTTGATGTAGTTTAGGACAGAAACATATATTTATATTGATTTCTATTATGTAATATAATATAATATAATATAATACAAATTAAAATAACTTCAAAACACACTAGCATTTAATTTTTTGTTGCACCACTTTTTTATTGTCGCACCACTTGCATTGTGAACATTCAACACATCAATATCCGATTAACTGATATCCATTACCGATAATAGCTCGTGAACAATAGTCCCAATATCCATTCGATCTTTTGGATTCTGAGAAGAACATTGTACTCCGATGTCCATTAATGAAATCAAACTGTTTTCATTTACATTCTCATGTAGAAGCACCGGATCAATAATCTGAAGTACATTGCCATTTTTCAAGGCAGTCCTAGCATAGGAATGCAAACTTAGACCTTCACGAAACATTGGATCAATAGGCTTTTTCCTTATCAACATCTCCAATAACACGATCCCGTAGCTATATATGTCTCCGCTAGCTGACACTTCATTTCCAACTCCGTATTCTGCAACACATGGAGTTACTTGTATGACATAAGATATATAATTAAATTTAAATAAATAAATAAAATGGCGGTGCGTAATGGTTAATAGATGATTTCACCTATGAATCAACACATATTTTCGTTTCATTCAGCACCATATGTAATTCAGAGGTTACATACAATCGCGCTGAATGATGAATGATTAAGCATTCGGGACTCAATCATTTAATTGAGAGGCAATCAAACACATCTTAATAGTTAATTTACCTGGAGGTGCATATCCAATGGTTCCTCTTATAACACTCGAGCTACTATTGTTTTCATTAGTAACTTCTTCAAGAGAAAGAATTTTAGCAAGGCCAAAATCTCCAATGTGAGCAACCATATCACCATCTAATAAGATGTTGCTTGGCTTCAAATCACAATGAACAACAACATTTTCACAGTGACAATGTAGATATTCAAGAGCACAAGCCACATCTTTGAGAATGTTGATTCTTTGAGCTAGATCTAACAGAGAGTTCGTTGAATACAACCAACTATCGATACTCCCATTTGGCATGAATTCATAAACTAAAGCTTTGAAATCGTTGTTTTGATAATCAACACTTGAGCAAGAAGTGAGGACCTTCACAAGGTTGCGATGACGAATATGTCTCAAGGCATCACACTCGGCCATAAAACTCTTGATACCTCCTTTCCGTTGAAGGTTTAGTACCTTAATTGCCACTATCAATCCATCTTCATCAAAACCTCCTTTGTAAACCGATGCAAAACCACCTTTACCGATCAAATTCTTCGACGAGAACCCTTCGGTCGCGTTGAAAAGTCTTTCATATGTTATCCTTTCCAAAGATTTAACGAGTAGTGATTCTGATGGCTTTTCTGTTCTCGTTTTTATACTAATGAATACAAACGACACCAAAGCTAAACTTCCAACAATGGAAGACAACGAAATCACAAGAACAATACGAATCAAATGATTATTTCTACTTCTTTTGGATTTGCTATTGGTGCTTTTGCATTTGGGTAAGTTGAGCTCGGGTATACCCCCACAAATCATGTTATTCCCACCAAGGGATATTGCGCTTGGGTAAGCGAAAATACCTTTAACAGGTACTTCTCCATCAAAGTTGTTGTATGAAAGATTAAGATTCACAAGGGGAAGTTGCTGCAAAGATGTTGGAATGAGTCCAGATAAGTTATTTCTTGAGAGGTCTAAAGTATCAAGGGTTACGTAGCTACCAATATTACTTGGAAGCTCACCCGAAAAGTAGTTGCTGGATAAAATAAGATATTTTAGGACTTTTAGGTTGCCAATTTCTATTGGAAGTACTCCAGAAAATTTGTTTTGACTCAGATCTAGCATGGAAAGCATAGAGAGTTGGAATAGCTCGTCGGGTAAACGTCCGCTTAGGTTATTTGCACTAAATTCTATAAGTGTTAACATTTTGCATCTTCCTATAGTTGAGGGTATACTGCCTATGAGCTTGTTCGAACTTAAATCTACAGAAGTAAGACGTGACATGTTTCCTATAGAGTTTGGAATCATCCCAAGGAGATAATTTACATCAAGACGCATATCGACCATGTTTTCAATCTGACCAATGCTTACGGGGCATACTTCCTATCAAGTTGTTTGAACCTAGATTCAGTGAAATTAGGCCGAACAAATTACCTATAGACGAAGGGATGCTACCTGTAATATAGTTTCTATCAAGCCATAGTAACCATAAATTGGATGACAAATTCCCAAGAGAGTCCGGTAACACCCCACCTAAATTATTGATACTAACTTCAAGTGCTTCCAAATTGCTGCAGTTGGACAAAGAATCCAAAAACTTCATGCCATTAATACTCTTATTTCCGAATTTGTTATTACCAAGATATAGGTAAGTAAGATATTGTAGCTTGTCAAAAGCTATATCTAAATCCCCTGTGAGATTATTATAAGAAATACCAAGTGTCTTTAACTCTGAACAATTTGATACTGAGCGTGGAATTATTCCATCCAAGTGATTGGAAGACAACTCTAGCATCTGAAGATGGGGCTGATTCAAGCATAAGTTGGAGGGTAGACTACCACGAAGACGATTTTCTGTAACACTTAATTGGTCTAACATTGAAAGGTTAAACAAAAATGACGGAAGAGTTCCGACGAGTTGATTTTCACCAATATCAAATTTTCTTAAGTTTTTCAACTGATTTAAGGAATCTGGAATGGTCCCACCTAATGGATTCAAAGATAGAGAGAGTTGTTCAAGAGATGTGAGATTGCCAAGAAATTGTGGAATCCCGCCAGTTAAATTATTCTTAGACAAGAATAAATTTGTGAGCATCTCTAGAGAACCTATAAAAGTTGGAATTTTTCCGGATAGCAAGTTATAAGATAGATTAATGAAATATAGTTTCGAGCAACTTGATATGTTAGCCGGGATCTGTCCTGTGAACGAATTATTAACAAGGGATAACACTTGTAATCGAAATAAGTTGCCTATTTCAGGAGGGATATTTCCATTAAGTAGATTATTGTCAACAATAATGTACCTGAGGAAGCTAAGGTTGCCAATATAAGGAGATAACGAACCTACCACACCTGCTCCTGATATATTTAATATGGTAACTCTTTGGTGTCGAAGACCACATGTTACCCCTTGCCACTGACATAAAGGAATAGAATCATTCCAAGATTTAAAGACGTCTTCGGGTGCTTTTGTAAACTTGGATATAATTGCCAATAAGGCTTCTTGATCTGTAGCGGCACTAGCGTCACACACAACTCGGTTCATAAATGGTAGAAGAGTAAGCATTAGGACTCCTTCAACAGACAAGAATGGGAAGACCATATCAGTAGTACTTTGTAGTGTATGTATTTTAAAACTTTGACTTAAAGAAAACTTGTTAATTTGATTATATTAGGCTAGAATGTTACTTATTTATACTGTAAAAAATGATACCTCCGATCTAAACTATGTCAAAAGTCAAACTAATATATTCATATAGAAAAAAGTGTGTGATTGGTCCCTAATGTTTGCCTTATGTTTATTTTTGACGTTATTGGTCACCCAACTACACTCGTCCCGAGGTTAGTCACTACATCTGACGCACGCAGTGGCGGAGCCAGGATTTAACGTTGAGGGTGGCATTATGTAGTAATTAAATATAGTAATAAGAAATTTTCTTGTGAAATAACAACGATATCCGTTATAAATAAATAAACCATACGACTTACAAAAATAATAGTACTACGTATTATACAAAAAGCTACATTGATTACAAAAATAAATACAATCTTAATCATACTAGTTATCATTATCATAATAGTTAATATTAATATAAATTTATATAGTAAATAGGGTTGATTCGTTGAACATAAAGTGGAAAGAAAAAAAAAACCTAACCTTAGCAGTTAGCACAATTGAGTCGCAAATGAGTTTCGCAAGGAGTGATGGAGATGCCAGCAATTTAATTAGACAAATGTGATAATGGACTTAAAGGGAATTAAAAAACTTAAATTAAAATGGACTTATAGACTTAAATTAAAACTGAATTCGGTTATTTTTTACTTAATTAAGTTGTTGATATTGTTCATGTGAACTTAATTGTAATATGAGCCAATTGAGGAAGACGCTTTGATGGACCTAGACACCTATTATAAATAAAAAATTTATTATATATAATAATGGCTCCGCCTATGGACGCACGTTAATGTGAGTCCGTTAAGTGGTTTCATTTGCGTGACAGGTGAGGGTACTTTCGTCGGTTTACCTTTTCCCTTTCTTTCGTCTTACACTTTCATCTTCATCCCCATCTCTCCTTCATCTCTAACAACAAATATAAATCCTAATCATTCAATAACCAATTCAAAATCAAACACCACTTATCAAATTCAAATGAAATCAAATTAAAATGAAATGATCAAAATCAAACATCCTAATTTGTACATTATGCAAATTAGAGTTGTACATTTGTAAGCCATCGTCATCTCTTTTGGAAATTAAAGCTGTACAAATTGAGAAATCGAGCCCAAAGTGATAAGAATGGATATAAAAAATAAAAAAATAATAAAAAAACTCATGTCTAAAGGTTTATGAGTTCATAATCTCAAAGAAGTATTCAAAAATAAATATGAATCGAAACCACAACCTGTACGCCATCGTCATATCTGTTGTTCAGATCTAGAACACTGAAAGTCGAAAAGCTACCGGTGGAAATCGAAACCCACAACCTGTGTACAAACGACCCACCATCGGATCTGGTATACAAACCGAAATCTCTAAATTTCCGGTGTTTCAGTTTCCGTTCATGGCAACGGTGGTGGTTTAAAGTTTTTTCATTTTTTTCAATTGGGATTAAAGTTTGGTGGGATTTGTATGGTGCAATTTACATGTCTCTGTTCGTGCGAAAAGGGACAAGGCCTGCTTCTTTAGGCCAAAGCACATTGCGGCTAGCATAATGGTTATAGAGTTATTGGTATACAAAATTATATGTTTTCATTTAAAATATTTTGTACTGTGTTAAAGAAAACACTGTCAAATGCACCAAATTTACATAATTTAGTTTTTCATAATTTAACTAATCAAATCCATATAATTACTTTAAATTGTTAGCACAAAATAATATGGAGTAATTGTTAAACAATAGTAAATAACAACTTTATCTACAATGTTCTACCGTTCATGTTCTCGGATTAGGCCAGATTTTTTCATGGGCAATAGTTCGAGACGGGTTATGCAAATATGAATGTGTAGGTGATTTAGTCCCCCTTAATGATCCCAAAGTGGTGTTAGAAAAAAAATTTATCGTTAAAAAAATCAAAAAGAGTCTATAGTTACAAAAATTTAAAATTTGAAACTACAATATAAGTAATATATATATATAACCGTCTTTATATAATTTTTATTATTAAAGACAAAAAATAAAAATAAAAATAAAAAATCTCATTACCAATTTGCAATATATGTTATTATTATGAATAAAAAAACAAAAACAAAAGCGTGGCCAACTAATGTTTAGCACCCACTATTCACTAACACCCATATTTGATTTAAGATGACAAAAACAAAAACAAAATATTCAAACAAAACCACAATTATTCAGCCCCTTCACTGTTATATAATATGTCAATTTCAGTTTTTTAATGTTATTATTATTATTATTATTATTATTATTATTATTATTATTACTACTACTACTACAACAACAACAACAACAACAATACCCAATCCCGCAAGTGCGAGGTATGGGGGAGGTGAGATGTAGACAATCCTACCTCTACCCTATAGTAGAAGAGAAGTCATTTCTCCATCCACAGGCAGGACCCGTGTTCGAAGAAAGTCGTCCCTCTCTGTACTCGAGAGTAGAGAGATTGCTTCCGGTGGACCTCCGGCCAGAACTGAAACAATACTAAAAACAGAAAGCGATGTATACCTGAGTGTGCCGTACGGAGCTCATGGAAGGCGCAAGCAATATTACACCAAAATAACGATAGACAAGTATAGACACATATAAACGTATTAGATGCACATACTGTGACGACCCGGAAATTTCCGACCAAATTTAAACTTAATCTTTATATAATTCCGACTTGATAAGCAATGAATTTTTAATAAATCTTGAACCTCCGGAAAGAGTTTTACACAAGCTTTTGTTCACCCTTTTATTCCGACGATTCACGAACGTCATAACTTGATTTAATTGTTTAATTATTGTGTATATATATGGATTTATATGTATTTAACTTGAAAATATGATAATTAAATATCTCATTAAGTATATTAACAAAGTATTGTATATATATTTTCATACTACTAATTTAAAGAGTTTTTGAACAATATATATGTTACTATTTAAACGACGTAATTAACTTATGTTAAAATGTATATACATATAATGTATTACGAGTGTAAATACATCCTTACAAGTATTGAATACACTTATAATATACCAATACATATAAAGGATAGCTATACTCGTATTTCTGTTCAATTTTCTCAAGAATTCTACTCGCATTCATACGGTATTTTTACCCGTATTATACACAGCTTCTAGAAGTATTTACTATTGGTATATACCAATAGAAATCTGCAATTATTTGTGTAATATGTCATCCATGACCTATTCAATTTAATATGTCATCCATGACTTAATATATTTTAACTTATCTTAGATATTTTCACTAAAAGTCAAATTTTCAAGCATATAAATAAGCACCATTTCTAACTCACTTTTACACATTTATTTTCCAAATTTTACTTCTAATTTTCACACACACTTGCAAGAACTCTCTCAAGTTTTGTTCTGCTACTTCTTTCTAGCAACTTTACATTCTAAACTTGAGGTAAAAACTCTACTTCAACTCTTGTTCAATTCATATGTTTATAGATATCTATATAAGAGTTTATAAACTAGAACATAGTTTAGTTGATTCTAAACTTGTTTGTAAAACTAATCTAATCTTTCTAACTTAACTCTAATAACACTTATTTATATGTATTATGATGTTATATTAAGTTAATATAAGAACTTATAACTTGTACATATGAAGAACACCTTGAATCTTAACATATATCCTTTAATCTCCATTCAGTAAAAAGCGAGCTGTTTTGGGTTGAGAATTAAAAACCTATCTTAGACTTTGAGTTCGAGGCTAAGACTTTGGAAATATGTTAATATATGTAAATAAGACTTCCAGTATTTTTTCATGATTTTAGACAAAGTGGAAGTATTTTATCAAAAATCATATATTGGGTGGATGCCGGGATTTTTCCAAATCTGTCCACCGACACAAAAAGAGGGTAAAGCTCTAAAAATTACTACTTGGGATGAACTTTTCGAATTAGTTTTGTAAAATTGACTTCTTAAGAAATTCATAGCAATTTGATTCACTTTAAACGGAGTTGTAATGAATATTTGGCGAGCAAAACAAAATCTGCTAAAATTAACGTGGTATGGACGAAATTTATATTATAAAAACTATATTAACTATATCCTTGTTAACTTTTCCTATATCCTATATATATTTGGACATGTTATCATTAGTATAACAAAATATTATAATCTTGATTAATTTCGAGATTGTATATATATAATAATCTTGGTACGTTCCATGACAATACGTGCACAATACGTTTTGATAAATCCTAAGACAATACGTACACAATACGTCTTAGTTAATTCTAAGATAATACGTATACAATACGTCTCTGGATTGATGCAAGACAATACGTACACAATACGCCGTAGGGTAATTCTAAGATTATATATATATATATATATATATATATATATATATATACCGATTATTGGACTGTTGGACTTTTCGGACTATTTTGGACTACTAAACTTGACAACTTAAATAATCACATGTGATTGAAAATATAAACTTAAATAATCACATATGATTGAAAATATAAACTTAAACAATCACATGTGATTGAATATATGATATGAACTTGCTATATTAATTTTGTTCACATGTATTATTATCTGAATCGTTATTATTATTATAGGTTCGTGAATCCAAGGACGACGGCTATATTTTTAATAAGTTAAAAACTTATTATTAATATACTTTTACTACCGTGAGTATATAGTCCCATTTTTAAACTCTACAAATATTTTGGGATGAGAATACATGCATTTTATGTTTTACGCCGAAAGGACCCGTTCATATACATTATAAACGATTCACAATAGTTGATTATATTGCGAGGTATTTGACCTCTATATGATACATTTTACAAACATTGCATTCGTTTTTAAAAGACAAACTTTCTTTACATTGAAAATTGACAGGCATGCATACCATTTCACAATATCCACTATCCAACTATAAATTGATTTAATAATAATCTTTGATGAACTCAATGACTCGAATGCAACGTTCTTCGAAATATGCTATGAAAGACTCCAAGTAATATCTTTAAAATGAGCAAATGCACAGCGGAAGATTTCTTTAACACCTGAGAATAAACATGTTTTAAAGTGTCAACCAAAAGGTTGGTGAGTTCATTAGTTTATCATAATCATTTATTTCCATCATTTTAATAGACCACAAGAATTTCATTTCCAGTTCTCATAAATATACGTCCCATGCATAGAGACAAAAATAATCATTCATATGGTGAACACCTGGTAACCGACATTAACTAGATACATATAAGAATATCCCTTATCATTCCGGGATCCTCCTTCTGTAACGACCCTGGTTTTCTCAACGTTTAATTAATAATTATTATTATTAATACTTGTGATTAATGAATGTATTGTTTATATACATTTACTTGTTACCGCGATTAAATTTGAATGCCTGAAACGTCTTTGTGACACATTCACGAATAATATTTTTAGAATATTATTTACATTTATGATTAAGTTTTATTAATCATTTTAATTAACTAAGGTTATTAGTTAATTACTTGGGCTTTGTTGGATTTAATTGTTAACTACTAGAACTTGGGCTTTTATTAGTGTTAATGGACTTAAGAGCCCACCCTACCTCTTTAATGGACTAGTTAGCCCATTTTATTATGTAAGTATTACTTTCAAACTTAACTAAATTGATTAGGCTTATGGAATCAAGTTACAAGCTCCTTACACCTAGTTCCCATGCAAGGCCATCTTATAACCAAATTTTAACAACAATTACATGTATGATTTAGTGGACAAAACCTTTCCCCCATCCCTTGAAAACTAACGGCCAAGAAGTGGTCAAGGAGAGCTCACATTTCTTTTTTTTTTTGAAACACTTATTCACTACTTCATTCACTTCACTTTTCACACACAAACTCACTTCACAAATTCTCTCAACTTTTTTTTCTCTCAAATACTTGTAAGTATTATGAACACTTTCTTCTCTTCTTTTTCTTATAAAAACCGAAATATAAGGCACACATAATCATCATCATCACTTGTCTTTGATTGTTGTTATTTGTTGTAGTTGTTTACATATTTGTTGTTACTTACTTACTAGTTATCAAGAATCAAACCTATTAGTTTAATTCTTCATTTTATCTTGTTCATAACAAGAACATACAAGAACTAACTTTCTAGTTATGTTCTACATATAAATTTCTTGAAAGATTGTAAGTTCATGTGTTGAAAATCATTACTTGTGATTCATGAAGTAAACTTCAAGTTTACTTTCTTAAAGATCAAACTTTGGTTTGAATCTTTAAAATATGAACAACCCATGACCTAGTTACTTGTTTACTTAGTTTATTACTTCATGTTACGCACTTTAATTTCATGTTTGTTGGTTGTTATTGGTCAAGTGTTACTAGTTAACCTTGATCTCATTAATCTTGAACTAAAAGTTAACTTTAAAAGTTCAAGAACATGTAAGTAAGCTTTCTTTAATTATAACTTTGTACACTTATGTTAGATCTAGACTTTTGAGTCTTGGATCTTCAAGATCAAACTAAGAACTATGTTCTACAACTTAAGATCTTGATTTTATAAGTTTATTTTCAAGTTGTAACTTAATATTAGTTTTAAAGTTCATGTATGTGTTAGATCTAAGACTTTGATGTAACTTTGGTTCATCAAAACACTTGCAACACTTAAGTGAGTTGTGCTTCATGTCTTAGACTTACACTTGGGTTATGATGGTCAAACCTTGGTGAAAATGATGCAAACACATCAACGATTTGTACACTTGAAGCTATATGCATCAAGGATGAGAACCATGATAAGCATCGAGCACCAAGAATCACCGGAACCTACTGACCCTACTGTTCTACTGTTTCTGTGTCTGACCCGTACGACCTGGGCTACTGTAATTATAATTTTCAGATATCTCTGTTCAAGTAGATAATTTTTCATATAGGACTCGTTTTAATCCGAGTTACGGTTTAGGATTTATGGCCCTCCGATCGTCACTATGTCCATTTAACGTTGTGCTGAAAATTCTGACCTACTCGCACTTAGACCGTCACCACGGTCAAACGAAGACGATTTTGCTTCTGTAATTTTTACCACAACTAAAGGACTCATATACGGAGCCATGGCCACTGGTCTCACCTTATTTCAGTAGGTATAGAGGCCGTGGTGACTGACCGAACTCAGCCTTTGTTTTAAACTCTTTTCATGAACGAAACTTACTTTACACCTTTTGTTTGATGATGAATGATGATGACCTTTAAGACCTTATTTACATTTAAGACCTTATTTACATACTTTTAAACCTATTCGGATGATTTACTGACTTAGTACTATTTGACTTAGGTTGAGGACCCGTTTGGACAACCTTCTTTACTTGCTTACTTTTCGAGTCATACTTTACCGCTACTTTATCATTGTGAGTTATAGCATTCCCTTTTTACTTTAACTATTTTGGGAACTGAGAATACATGCGCATTTTACGTTCTACATACTAGGCACGAGTACTTAAACTTATATATGTGTGGGTTATACAACGGCATAAACATTCCCTTTAGCTCGGTAACGTTTAGTCATTGGTTTTTGAACCGGTGAACGCGAATCTTAGATATGGATCCATAGGGTTTGACATCCCCACTCGGGCTAGTCGCGCTAGCATTTAACAAGTGTTTAATACTTCGTAAATATACGCACTCGCCAAGTGTACTTTCAGGGGGTTATAAACGTTAAGTTAGTTACCGAGTGCCCACGGTTAAACATATACTTTATCATACTGATTTGGATTACTGTTTTGAAACGCTCTTTGTAGCACTGAAATCTCGTGGCCTACCTTACATACTGTTATACTTAAACTATAGCTCACCAACCTTTGTGTTGACGTTTTTAAGCATGTTTTTCTCAGGTGCTTAAGGTTGCTTCCGCTGTTATACTAGTCTTGTTGTAGACACCCGCTGATTTAGAGATGTCACTGCATGAACGCTTACTTTTGCATTCAAACTTTAGTACTTTCGAAACGATGATTTGTAATGACCATTGGGGTCACATACACTTATTAATTGCTTCTACTTAGTGAAGCATACTTTTGATGTAGAACAATTGACGTTAGTTACGACGTCACCTTTTATTATGAATGCAAACTCTTTTTGAAATCGCATATAGTACTTAACCTTGTAATGATCCTGTTGTTGATGGTCCGTACATGATGATTTAGTACGGGGCATCACATTTGATATCAGAGCATTGGTTGTAGGGAATTAGGTTGCATTAGTGTGACGATCGCTCCAAATCCATATGGACGAACACGTCATTCATTGATTTCATTGCGAGGTATTTGACCTCTATGTGATACATTTTGTAACATTGTATTCGTTTGAAAAGGTATTTCATAAATGAATATATAAATTCCAGGTTTTTAACATCTGATGATTTCTACGTATAGACAATCACCATTTAATGGTTTACAATAATACATCTGTTGACAATACAGTCAAAATAAGATACATGGTAATGGTTTGGTGAATGCAAGTTTCTTGTATATAGCATGTATGACTCCAAGCACATATCTTGTATCACGTATAAGCAAACAGCGGAAGACTTCTAGAATCCTGAGAATAAACATGCTTCAAGTGTCAACACAAAGGTTGGTGAGTTCATAGTTTTAATATTACACATAATCCGTATATCAATGTGGATTACAAAAGTTCAGTTGTTTTATTTAAAACGTTTATCAATAGGTTTTACATAAAAGGTGGATCACAAGATTTCAGTTGTTTCATCCGAAACGTTTATCAATCGGTTCTACAAAATTGAGCACCCTGGTAACTAAACTTTAACATTTATATAATTTGTACCCTTTGTATAATCATCTTAATAATACACGCAAACCAACGTGTACGCTTCTCAAATAGCATACGTCCGTTAAAAGGCTAGTGCTCTAGCTCGGACGGGGATGTCAAGCCCTATGGATCCATATACTACTACTCGCGCCCACCCGTCCATATCCTATGTACTGGCAGCTACTAGTTACCAAAGCTAAGGGATTTTCGGTTTAACTCAGTGTAGAATTTTGTATGTACTTGTGTCTTATTGCGTTTAAAATAAATTGCATGTATTCTCAGCCCAAAAATATTTAAAGTATTTAAAAAGGGAGACTATAACTCACACATATAAATATTGTATATCGGTTAATAAAGCATTTGCATGTATTCTCAGCCCAAAAATGTAGAGAGTAAAACGGGATCTTATGAAACTCACACAAAATCAGTTTTAGTATTTGTATCCATTTAGTAAAACAGTTTATAAAACTGCGCATGTATTCTCAGTCCCAAAAATATAAAGAGTAAAAGGGAATCAAATGAACTCACAGTTAAATATTGATATACAATATTGTAGGAAAGCACGTAGATGCATCGGAGATGATAAACACGAGGTTTGATTCACAAAAAAATACCCCCGAACATTACCCATAACCTCCTTGGCAATAACCCATAATTTCCTTAGCTCTAGCTTGCTCGAAAACTCATTTTGAAAATTACTTGGAGCGCACTCCGTCGTAATATTTGATGTACATTATTATTTTTGTATCGCAAAAATAATAACACTAATAATAAAAAAAAATAATAAGATTAATAATAATCTTATTAATAATAATAATAATAATAATAATAATATAAATAATAAATAAAATAAATACGGAGTAATATGTATGTGTGTGTTTTTTTTTTCTTTATTCGGCAGAAAATGTTGCAATTTATAGAACCTGGCCTGAAATCTGGAGTCATGCGACTCGCATGGAAATGGCCTTCTGGCCATGCGACTCGCATGAGGACCAGGGACAGCTCACATTGTTTTGGCTCCTAGCTTGTCGACATAATATAAAATAAATATAAATATATAAATAATTAATATAATTATTTATATATTATATTTTATTCTTGTGCATAGTAGACTAGATATTTTTGGTCCGTTGCGTCGGGCGTTTCTTCTTGACTCGGGTCCCGGTTCCGGATTTTCAGACGTCCTTGCGTACTATTTTATATCGTGTACTTTGCGTTCCGCAACTTGTACTCTTGTCATTTTTAGACGTTCTTCATCAATAATTTGAGCCTTTTTAATTGTATCTTGTACATTTGAGCATTTTGGACCTTTCCGTTTTCAATTCTTCGTTTTCGCCTTTTGTCTTCGCACTTATTAAATATAAACGAATATTACTTGAATATGGAACAATTACAACTAAAATCCTGTCTTTCTTGGGGGATAATGCTATGAAATATATGTTCCTTTTTAGCCTTATCAATAGCCTTAAATTATCCCTTAATTATATCACTCAAAGTGTATCTTAAACTTTCGAGTGTTTTGGTCATTTACTTCTATAAATCATCGTCTCGCTATTTGTTAAAATACATTTTTATAATAGCGTTTTACTGTAGCAAAGTTACTGTAGCAAAGTCACTGTAGCAAATAGTGATTTTCGAAAACACTGTAGCATTTTGAGTAATGTGGCAATTTGAAAACACTGTAACAAATTAGTGTTTAACTGGTTCATCTTAAACGCTTTAGTTAACTTATCTAAATATCAATTGAATCAATAAACGAATGTTACTATCGTTTATTATATATATGTATATATCTTTTTAATATACATAAATCAGTTTTTAAATACACATTGGAAGTTATTTATAAATAAATTTTAATAATAAATATTTCAACTTATCATATACATTCAAATAGATATTTAAACCAATAAGTTTAATGTACGGTATCAAACAATTAATACATTGTTACCTTTTCATGTTATAGTATATATGTATCTATTTACATATAATTGTTCTCGAATCGTCGAAAATAACCGAAGGGTATTTAAATATATAAAAGTAGTTCAAAAATTTTGAGATTCAGTTTTACAGACTTTGCTTATCGTGTCGAAAATGTTAATCATACAAAGATTAAGTTTAAATTTGGTCAGAAATTTTCGGGTCATCACAATTAGTGAGTCTAAGACCGACCCGAGTAGGATTCACTAATATGACTAATCTACAACTTGCTAGTTTACTTGCTTCCGCTGAACTTACTGCATATTGCTACTTGCTTTTACTGCTATATATCGTATACTGCTACTTGTTTACACTATTGCATGATATTAACTACTTTCGATTGCATGCTACTGTGTTATATTACTGCATGCTACTATCTGCCCTTAGCATGTTACCTCGGTATGATACTGTTACTATTGCCATGCTACGTGCTGCTGTAAACAATCTAGGCTGCTGTAGTTGTTATGCTTGATTACGCTCTTGCTACCTGTCTACTATCCGCTATACCGACTTGGAGAAGTTATCCTTCCCGGTTCAGATGTTTTCCTGAACTACTTTCCCACTCGTCTAACCCTAAGAACTAGTAGTGTAATCCACCTGTTACTACTGTTCCACCGTTCCAGAGATCGAAACATTTCTTCACGCAATCTAGAAGATTGTTCAGTTGATACATACCCTGTACGCTTTCATGACCGTTACTTAACTCTTTCATTCTTTACCACTGCTCGACGATCTAACGACACTTCTGGACTTAGGTCCCTAAAACTCCTAGACATTAGAGAAGTCGGGAAGGCATTCCCTTTAACAAGGTCATAGTGACTTCTACTGATGCTCAGCCATACCCAAAGACTTGGGAGTTACCTCGAGACATGTCGTATCACTACTTGCTACACGTACAACTCAACACGAGACCTAAATTGAATTTCTAGAAAGGAATCTAACGACGCTACCTGAATCCGAACCTTTGAAGAAACTTCGGGACACTTAGGCATTAATACATGATCTACGGAACCTACGCACCCACATCGAGAAACTGTGAGATTAGTTATGTCGATTCCATTTTGAGACAACACAGGTAAAGCACCGTTAGATGAAATTGAGTAGAACTTGAAGTGATCGCGTTACATTGACCATGTGAAGTGATATTGGAATGAACGTACGATTTAGTACAATATAATGATGCCAGGCCAGCGTGATTATATTGAAGTAAATTATGCAGAAGTTCCAATGTTACTACATGAGGAATATGGGGTGATCCAGGGAAAATTTTGGCAGGGATCATTTGAGCATACGCATTATAGTCTGTTAAAGATAGGGAAGGAATAACCACGTAGCCCAGATACTATACAAGAAGGGCTTTGATTGCAGAACTGATAACCCGAAAATCTGTTATAAATATCGACACCCTGGACATTTAAAGAGAAAGTTCTCATATAGGAAAAACTTTAAACTCACCTGCGATAAAGAAATCATTATGGAAACTTGCATGGATCCTGATTCTTGTTAGGGTACATTTCGGCACAACGTTTTATTATTTCGGAGTTGTTTAATACTAGAATGATAGAAACCTTACATCTAAGAATCTTAGCATTATCATGAATAATAAACCATCAACAACCATGGGAATTAAGTATTCTATAGGACACAAGCAAATGGTAAACTGAGGAAGATAGAGGAATAATTTAAGGTAGTACTTTAAGATTAACAGGTGGGTCATTTGGAGATGACCTCATATTAACCAAACTTGGGAGTTTTAATGTAGTAGTTGAAAAGGATTAGTTACCTACGTACAGGCATATGTTATTTGAGAAGATTGATAGAATTTTTCACAGTAGTACAGTAAGATTTGATTTGGGATGAACTTTAAGATTAACCTAATACTCATCGAGCTAGGAAGCTTTGATGAAATAGTTGGAACGAACTGACCTTCAAGAATGAAAGCGGAATTTATTTATAATGGGAAAAATTTATTTGTATACCTCGCAAGAATGGTGAAACTATTATGGGGAGAGATGTAGCCCGAAAACTGAACCTTATTAGTTACATGACAACAACCCGAAATCCCACAATGGAAATGGGAAGAAATTCATCATTAACTACCAGAGATGGTATGCGGTTAGGACATCATCTGGGTTATTATTGACCGTCTCGCCAAAACGGCACACTTTCTAGCCATGAAAGAAACCGATACAATGGACAAACTTGCACAACGATACTTAAAGGAAATTGTATCCCGTCACTTCAGCAATTCAAATTCTATATTGAGGATTACCCAAGAATCTCATTTGATACTCATTCTTACGCAACTCTAAATCCTAACTTATTACGACAAATTTCTTATTCAATGATAACCACACCACCATCCTTTTTACTTCGATATTAGTCATAACATTCGAAATGTTCCAAAAATCAATGGGTGGTTCATTCTCATCCTCATACTCTCTCATTCGTATCTCACTTATAAGCAACAACTTCACACTTAAGCATTTTTTTTGGTCAAAGGACTTATGCCCTACTAATAGTCGTCAATCGCATATAAATTCAATGGTTTTTATTACCTCAAATATCACTCGAAATTTTCAAAAGTCTTTTACTCGATTCTCATCAATCTTTTCCAACTTGTAACCTCCGAAATATGAAAATTTTGTTTGCCAAAATCTTACACACATTATTTTACTGTGATATCCTCTCAGAGCTTTATAAAAATAAATATATTTTGTTCGCCATTCGCGCAAATTTTGAAATCATATACGTTATATAAAATAAAGTAAATGATTACTTACCTTTGACAAATACATGTAAAATTTTACTTTCACTCTTACAAATCAAATCTTTTGTTCAAAATATATTTTACTTTGAATGGTACGGGTTGTACATAACCCTAGTTTACTAAAACTTCGTTTCTCTCCATATATTGTCACCTTAAACAATTTCTATAAAAATTTTCGTTGCTTGCTATATAAAATTCTCCGTTGCTCATTCGTACCTAAGTCATCGTGAAGACTTTACAACCGTCAAAATCGAGAGATTCATGTGTGTATGTGTTGAAGACAATCCTGCCACGTCATGCAAGGCCTTCGGGCATCCGCTAACACTTAAACCATTCAAAACTATTGCGTTACCCCATGGATTTATTTCACCACACCTGTTGGAACAATGCTTGTTCTTACATAGCACTAGGACCTGACTCATTCCAAGGGATTCTCATTTAGTGGTATTAATACCATCATTATTCCGACTTTAATACTAGTCATAACCTGTTTGGCACTTTGTAAATTCAAGAAGCAATTAACTTCTCATCCTCGTGCTCTATCCTTCGTACCTCACTTTTTAGCAACGGCTTCGCACGTGAATATTTTTGGCCCAAAGACTTGTGTTCTGATAATTACCAAAACTACATTTATGTCATTAGTTTTCATTACCTAGTAACAGGTCACCCGATGATTCAAAGATTTTCCACTCAAATTTTTTTTTTCTCCAACTCGTAACCTTTGAAATACGAAAAACCATGTTTATCAAAATTTTTACCCGTTGTTTATTTGTGCGGTCCTCACGAGATCTAAAAACCTTTCTATCACTTATACAATTTATAAAATCATACATATTTTTAAAAGATTTTTAAATATTTTTAAAAGATTTTTAAATATTTTTACCATTTTTCGAATAATGTTAAAATGGAAAGATTTCTCAAATCAACGTGGACCTTTCAACAGAGACTTGTAATCATAATTCAATATATCTGATAATTCAATCATTTGATCTTATCTTCTAATTCCATTGATAAACATTTTGAAACAGATACAATCATATAAAGTATTTAATCTAATATTTTGTTTACGTTTCAAGTTATAATATATATACACATATACATATATAATCATATTCGTTTAATGGTTCGTGAATCGTTGGAACTTGGTCGAGGTTGAATGAATGTATGAACATAGTTTAAAATTCTTGAAATTTAACTTAACAAATATTGCTTATCATGTCAAAAACATATAAAGATTAAAGTTTAAATTTGGTTGGAAATTTCCGGGTTGTCACAGTACCTACCCGTTAAAGAAATTTTGTCCCGAATTTGAGTGGAAAGGTCGTGAATGATAATAAGTATGTTTTCATGATGCATACGGGCTGAAAATTAGAGTTTAATCATCAGCGAATAATTTGGATAAACAATCCATTTATATGAAGAGTACGAATGAAGCTAACATAGAAGAGTGAAATGAGTAAGTGTAGATTCATCTTATCATTTGATGTAGATATGATTGATTCCCAGATTTCAAGGGATTTGAAGAAAATCTTCTTAATAAGATTTGACTCTCCGGTAATTAAGGGAATTAGGATCCGCTTTAAATGTGATCGTCCATTTTAATTGTTCTGTCGGAGATTTTCTTATAAATTCACCCCCTTCATTTCCTTACAACTCACACCTTCTGTTGATGCATTTTATGCAAGTCCCTAGACATCTACCCACGTCCATTGCAGGTATAACAGTTTACAGGCCACCATGATTGCTCGTTATCATCCTATCCGTGTTTGTATGTGGTTACAGGAACGAGATTTTGATGTTTGACTATGTTAGACTTAGTCAGACGTACGAGTGAAGCCTCACTAGTACGGCTGACAGGCTCATACGCACGGTTAATGCTGAGCTAAGTCACAATTACAACCTAAATGAGAAGACACGAGTGAGTGATCACCCGTACGGCTGATGAAGCCAACTCGTACGTGTGATGAATGAATCGTATAGGTGAGTCAACAACAGGGGTATATAAAGTCTTATGTTCTTCATTTTAGGTTAAGCCTCTCATTTGTTACACACACTCAGATCTAGTGAGCTCCTCTGATTCTCTCTCAGTCCAAATCACCCAGGTGGTGAATAATAGCTCTAGGTGTTGATCTAATCACACTTGATTTAATTGTGGTTTGACTAAATTAATCAAAAAAAAAAAACTTAACCTATTCACTAGAGGGTTTGATTCACTTATTCCGCCATTGTGTGAGTTAAATCTGTTGATTTCTAAATTCCTAGTCATGTTTCATCACCTTCTATTCTTTCCCCCTCAACTCATATTTTAAAGTATTCATCAATATGCTACATCCAGTTCTGATTCTCGATATACTTTTAACTTTCATATCGGTCATTCTTCTTTTTCATCAACCGGCGGAAGAATCTATTTACTTCTACTATACTCTTGGGTTTATAGTGTTTCTAGTTCTCCCGTGTCTTTATATTGCTATATGCATCGATATATATGGTTTATAATTTCTGGTTTGTCGTTGGGCTTTATATGTTCCCTTATATTTCAAAGTCTCTACTTCTGTCTTCTATAATCATTATCATTCACAGTTAATGCTCTCTTTTATTTGCTGCAATTTATACCCCAATTTCTATTTCGGAGTTTTGTCCTTTCGTTTCTTCTTCTTGCGATTAAGCACCGCTTGTAATGGTCCAGAATTCACAGATATGAATTTCAGAATGAACATTGTTAATGTTCTAGGAAGGAAATTGTGATGGCACGATCTTGACTTGTCAAATTACTAGAATACCTTGGAAAAGGCCGAATCATCAAGAAATATTTTCTTGATATTTTAGAGGTTAAATAGAATACAAGAGTCGTATAACATGTCACATGATGATGTTATGATCTGTGAATCATCATGTTCCATTTAGAAACTCAGCATGACTTACTGTAATATAATCACATTGATCAAGTGTCATTATATTATACTAATTCATGCTTCAGTTCCCAACACTACTTCAAAATATTTCTATTTTAAACTTGAATGTTTCAGAATTTAGAAACTAAAATAGTTTCTTTTATGATGTAATACAGATAGCGCGAAGAGGTTAATGATTTCAAATAAGAAAAATTAAGAAAATATCTTCAGAAATATGGAGGATATTTATAATGAAAGATATGATGATATTTTAGAATTTCTAATATCAGAGGATGATGAAGAATATTGTCCGCAGGAGTTTAGAGTCAGGAGCAAGGTATTCGTTAATGACTTTAGCATGTACTGAATCATTTGGATCCTTTGAATTCAGGTTCAGTCTTTGTAATTTGTCCACAGCCTCCTTCCTACTTTGCTCAATCCATTTTTCAGTTCCAAAACTTCTCTTTTTCTGCACTTTGCCAGCACACTTCATCATTATCGTCCAGCTTTTACCGTTTAAAGTCGTTTATAGTTTTTGCTGCTTCATCAGATTTTTTCCATTTTCGGAGAACCAATTCGTTGTTCGGAGTGTTTTTCAGAAACTTCACATTCAAATTAAGTCCAGAAGATAGACGTTATATATACACATATAACTGTTGGCGTAGACATGCTGCGAGATTTCAAAATTCTGATTGCTAATTTCCAATGATTCGTATGGCAATTCTCATTACAAGATGCGAATGAGTAAATGATGGGGTTTCAATGAATAATTATAATGACTTTTTGGAGAGGCTAAAGTCAAAGGGTAATGAAGTTGTTGGTACATCTGCTAATAATGTGGTGGAATGTAAAAGGTTCCCTGGTAACGATGGTGTATATCTCAAGGTTATAATAAGGTTAGTCTGACTGAAAAGTCGAAGTTGACTTGCTGGAGCTGTGACAAAACTGGCTACTTTGAATAGGAGTCGCAAAGTTATTTTTGCTAATAAATGCCAAAGAATCTGACGCGGATACGTTATTTAAACTTTTACTTTGGTTTCAAGAGTTTTTCGGGTACATAACTGTGGGTAACATGTGGTTGGATCATCATCTCGATTGCTCATCATTCTAAGTGTCTTCAGAAATTTTTGAAGGGTTTGAACACAGGTTATAATCGTTAACATATATTTGATGTTCTAACACAGTTTTGAAGTCAAAATATAGCTTGTGAAAGATGTAAGGATCTAAGAGTGATGATTTTGGTCATATCTCAAGTTGAATTTTGAGATTTCAAAATCAGAATATGTAATTAAATTTTGAATGAGTATGGTTGTTTTGATTTCTATAAAAGAATATATATTGTTGTGAAAGTATGGAGTATAATGGATGATTTGCTGAATCAGATTAGAAGAATGTAACATATTAATTGTGAATTTATATATCTCTCGGGTATTACCTACCCGTTAAAAAAAATTCACAATTAATATTTTGTACAAAAGAATTTTATTACAGTCTTTATGAATATATATATATATATATATATATATATATATATATATATATATATATATATATATATATATATATATATATATATATATATATATATATATATATATGTATATTTTCTTCAGATGTAACATAGATTTAATGAGTTAATGTTAAATTAAACTCATTTGATTTAAGGTTGAAACTAGAATTGAATAATCCCTAAAGGCTTTAAAAAGTACATAACTTTTACGTAGTATTTCTTTAATGACATTGAAATTATGAATTAATACTTCGTTATTTGTTGATGTATGATGTTCGGTTCGTGGAATTCTTGTGAATTTCGCAAAGTACGAATGATGTTATCTGAAAAGTTTCGTGTACATCGATGATGAAAGTGTAAAATCAAATATATATGATGTCAAAGCTAAGGGGTATAAAATACTATTAAATTTTATCAGAAAATACTATTAAATACGATACAATTTTACACAAGATATTTATTTATTTATAGAATGGATATACTTAAACCTTGCTACAACACTTATAGGCAGTGTACCTAATCGTACAGTAGTGTAGTTTTTAGTAAGTCCGGTTCGTTCCACAGGGAATCTTTTTTTAAACAAAGCTCAACGCTATATTGGTTTACTTTTATGAAAATACAAATATATATATATAAATAATATTATTATTATAAAGGGGAGTTTTTACCGTTTAATGACCGGTTTGTCGATTTTAAAACTTTAGTCGCAGTTAAAACCAAATGTAAAATATTAAAAATAAATACAAGACTTAAATTAAAGCATAAAGTAAATAACGATAATGAAATTGCGAATAATAAAAGTGCGATAAAATAAACTTGCGATAATTAAAAAGTACGATAATTAAAAGTGCAATTAAATACAATAACAATAAAAATGCGATAATTAGAAGTGCAATTAAATATAAAATAAAGAAAATTAAATATGAAATAAAAGAATTATGCTTATTTAAACTTACGTAATCATGATGTTTGACGTGTTGATTTTAGTTTTATGCCCATGGGTTAATTATCCTTTGTCCTGGATTATTTAATATGTCCATACGGATTTATCCATAATAGTCCATCAGTCATAAATATAAAGAGCGAAAGCCTTCGTCAAATTATTCTTATTCCCGAAGTCAAATATTCCAACTAATTGGGGATTCGAATTGTAACAAGGTTTTAATACTTTGTTTAATGAATACACCAGGTTATCGACTGCGTGTAAACCAAGGTTTTACTACTTTGTTAACAATTACACCAATTACCCTTGAATGTAATTCACCCCTGTTTCAACAAGTTTATTAACTATTAATCCAGTTCCGTATCCGGTAAAATGAATAATTATTGGTATTTATAGATATCCCGCCCACCGTACCCAGTCAAGCGTATGTGGTTATATATAAATACGTCTAATTATAAGTTTATATATTAAATTAACAAGATATTGTTTAGTTAATATAAAACCCATTAATAGCCTATAGTCTAATTTCCACAAGTGTCGTTCTTTTGTCCAAACCCCAATTATGGTACAAAGCCCAATTACCCAATTTTAGTAATTAGCCCAACATCATGATTACTTCGGATTAAATAAACATAATAATAACTTAGCTACGAGACATTAATGTAAAAAGGTTGAACATAACTTACAATGATTAAAAATAGCGTAGCGTTACACGGACAGAATTTCGACTTACACCCTTACAACATTCGCTAACATACCCTTATTATTAGGATTAAAATTAAAATTAAAATTAAAATATAAATATAAATGTATACGATATAGATAGAGAGATGGATATATTGTGTTTTTTTGCGATCAGAATTCGTTTGCTTTTATAGGAATTTTCGACTTTTGGGGCTCCGCGACTCGCGGCCAATTTTGCCTTCAAACTCCGTGAGTCGCGGAGTTTGAAATTACAGCTCAGATACTTTGGAGTCTTTCTTGCCGACAGATTTATAAATATATATAATATATTAAATAATTATAAGAATTATTTAAATATTATATTATATTTATGTGCATAGTTGATTTGTAATTTTTAGTCCGTTGCGTCGAGCGTTGAGAGTTGACTCATGTCCCGGTTCCGGATTTTCGAACGTCCTTGCGTACAATTTAATATCTTGTACTTTGCGTTTTGAATCTTGTACTCTTGTAATTTCGAGACGTTTCTTATCAATAATTGGAACCTCTTTGATTGTCTTTTGTACTTTTGAGCTTTTTGGTCGTTTGCGTCTTCAATTCATCGAATCTGTCTTTTGTCTTCACCTTTTATTATTTAAACGAATATCACTTTTAAATAGAACAATTGCAACTAAAAGCTTGTCTTTCTTGAGGAATAATGCTATGAAATATATGTTCATTTTTAGCATTATCAAATATTCCCACACTTGAGCGTTGCTTGTCCTCAAGCAATATTGTCTTGAAATACTAGAATCACTTCTTTATTCTTCACACTTTGTACATCAGTGATTTCTATACGGTGGTATAAACAATGGTAGTAACGATATGGTTTACAGTCCCACATGACTATAAAAATTTAGATCCATTAAGGAAATTGGATCTTTATGAAAACATTTAATCTTTTGAAAATTAAATCTAGTTTTTACCCTAGATAAGTTTTCCGGAATAACCCTTTACCGGTGTTTGCAAAATATTTTTGTGGGTTTAGTGGGTTTCAGATTTGAGAATTTTAGCTCAAAACTTGCGGTTTTGTGTCACCCACTTGCTAACCTTGTATTTGGAAAGCAACACGTCCAGTTCACTTGTCCCGTATATTACCTTTCGGTAAACTACCGTCTGGTTGTAAAGGAAAGCGATGAACAAGAAACTGTTAAGGCAATGTCCCCTGACATGCTTTTAATTATGGTCTATAACGTGTCGGACGCAATTACTATCCTTGGTAGGAGCAATAGTAAAGCTCACCCTTATAATTTTTCGGTATGGCACAAGGTCCTATCTTTGACCACTATGCAACCACCGTTCTTACGGTTGACACCCGATTTGGTTCAGGTGACCTAATGAATTCCATGTGAATTCCTAGGATTTTACATTCAATGGTAATGAACGCATTGAAAATAGGGTTTTCAGAAAACAAATCGGTTTGTAATTTTGATCAAAATATTTTCTCGTTTAAGCTCGAGTTTAGATATCATTGAATTCCATGAGTTTGTAATTCTCAATCTTTAAGGTCAATCTCTAGGATTGAGTAATATCAGTCTTAAAAGTTGATTTTTAATCTTTAAGGAGATTATCCTTTCTGGGGATCTGATTCATTAGTCTTATCCAGCTAATTTGCATGGTGCCCCCCCATTTTACGAGATAAATCCTTCTCATGGTTAGGATAAATCTGACCACTTGGCGACCCTGTTTAATGCTGAGGTCCGTAGATTTCCTGCTGATTTTAGTGATGACTTTTCTGGATTTTTCGTCAACCTACAGCTGGTCTGGACGACAACTTCATGACCTAAATCAAGAAGCGCGTGTCTTTTTCGGAAGACTTTACTTCCTTTTAATGATGGAATTGATTCATCGTGTAGATCCATCTTTTCTTTTATTTCATCGGGTAAAACAGTTTAGTTTAGTCCAAAGCAAAAGTATTTTCAGTTATTTGTTACAGATATATGTGACATATGTTTAAGATAACTTGGTAAATTTTCCCACACTTGGCTTTTATTTTCCTTTTTATCGTCCTCTATTCCATTTTAAATGAATTTTAACATTTTGGTTTGTTTCTCAATTTATGTCCTTTTTGAGGTAACAATAATTTCGGTGTTAAAACCTAGTTTTATCGTTCATAAATATGTATAAACATGATTTTGAGTTCATTTAATTGAAAATTTTGAAAAATTTTACTAGATTTGGGTAGTCAGTATATAAGACTAGGGCTGTTCTTTATTATCAGAGAGCACTAGATTCTAATACAACTACTGCTTTACTAGTATTTTTAATGGTAACCAAGTGTATAAAGTAAAAATTTTAAAATCCGAAAGAATTTAACCCCTTCCCACACTTAAGATCTTGCAATGCCCTCATTTGCAAGAAATCAGTAATAATTTAAATTATTGAGGGTGATTTGTGTGAAAATGATTAAATTTTTACCAAAGTTTCCAAATATATTGGCGTTTGTTTGCTGAATGATAAATGGTGCACATCATTTGTTCATTCCGTCTTGTTGTTATTTCACATATATTTTGCATCTTGTCGTCAAAATTAGTTGCTTTTGCTGAACTTAATGCCAGTCTTTGAAAATGCGTTGTTTTACCCTGTTGTGTACATAAGATAAACTGCAAACATATATACATATTTTTGAAGTTTGGTATATTACCCCACATTCAAAAATTATTAAAATCTAAGAATAAAAGTTAGACAATTATAAAAATGATTACAATATTAACAAAAGTATTAAACATATCAATCATTACAAATTACAAAATAAAAAAAATATAAGTAGACTAGGGATGATATTGATACCAATAGGGGTTCCAGGCATAACCATAGGTGCTATAGAATGCTTCGGCAGGGTTATACGTAGGATACGGTGGCTGCATCTCTATAGACCAGGGAGGGAAGATGGGTTTCGGTGTAGGAATATAGTTTCTACCTATATGTTGGCAATGAGCTATGATTTGGTTCTGATGAACTTGCCAATCTTCAAATGCTCTCTGTCTAGCATTTTCGTACTCCTGAGAAGCTATAAACCTTTGCATTTCTTGCATCTCATTCCCCCCTCCTACATTACCTTGCTGTTGGTTTCTCTCAACCTGTGGATGTCTACCATGGTATGGTACTGCGGCGTTATTTCGCCTCTTCAAAACTTTCGCACCATGGTATACATTTAAACCTATAGTATCGCGGGGTTCTGGTTCTTCTACTAACAATCCCCCCGACTTATATCCACACCGAGATATTTAGCAATCAAAGTAATAAAAATACCACCTCCTATTATGCTATGCGGTCTCATCCCCCGAACCATAGCTGATAAATAATAACCCACACAATACGGTATACTTACAGCGCTTTGTGGGTCTCGAATACACATATGGTAAAACAAATCCTGTTCATTTACTTTTTCCTTGTTCTTACCCTTTTGTGTAATCGAATTAGCTAAAAACCTATGAATCACTCTTAATTCGGCTCTATCTATATCCAAATAAGAGTAATTTCCCCCTTTGAAACGGTGATGGCTTGTCATTTGACTCCACACACCGTGTGTATCAAAATTTTCATCTATCTTTCTACCGTTTAGTATCAACCCTCTACAATCGGCAGATGCTAACTCCTCAGGCGTATATATACGTAAAGCCTGAGCCATGTCCAGTAAAGACATGTGGCGCATCGAACCGCCTAATAAAAATCTAATAAAAGAACGATCGGTTAAACTAGCTACCCGATCATTCAACTCTATACTACACAACAATTCTTCACACCATACTTTATATACAGGTCTACGTATGGTGAATAAACGTACCCAGTCATTAAAAGTATAATTACCATACCTCTGTACAAGTAATTCCCTAATTGGCCCGGCCAATTCTACAACTTCTAAGGGTCCCCATTCTATGACCCTCGGTACCTCAACAACCTTAGAATGAAGAGTATGCAAACCCCTTTGATATTTTGGATAATCTATCCAAAGTCTGTCAAATCTCAGGTTCGGGTGCAACTCTTCCAAGTGCATATCAGAAAATGTCATGACCGGATGAGGTATATCCTGCTTGTAGTAGTTATCCACCTCCTGTTGTTCCGCATTCTCAGCAGGAGCATTGCGGGCTTGGGATGAAGATTCACCCCTTTCAGTCTGCAAAACACATCAAACACAATTTTTGTGCATCCAAATATGCATTAGTGTCAGCAAAATCATCAATTAAAATAATTACAATGACATGATCAATTTATATCAAACTTAAGCTCATTTTCATATTTTCATCAAATCTACACTTTTTCAAATAAGCATATACGAAAATGTTCGTCAAGTTCATAAGCATTCAACTCAAATAACATGTCAAAATAATCATTACTAGCAATTAAACAAGTCTCAAATGGCATTATCTTTCAAAAATCAAGTTCATGAATTTTTAGACTTGAAAAAGTCCACTTTAATTCTCAAAATCATGTTTAGGCTCAAAGTTTGGATCATTTAACTACCTAAACATGTTACACTACTTAATTTAGCAACAATTCATGACAAAAATCGGCCATAACCTGTTTATATCAAAAAGCCCCAAATTTGCTCAAGAACACAAACCCTAGATTACTCAAAATTTGAAGTTTAAGGCTTCTAATCATGTTAAACAGCATCAATCTAGGTTATACAAGCATAATACATAAACAATTTAAGCCTAATTACACTAAAAAGCATCAAAATCAAATTGGGAAAAAAATTGCTCAAGAACACTAATTTCGGATTAAATGGTGTTTAGGTGTAGAAATTTACCGTTTTTCTTGAGTAATTCCTAGATAGCATCCTTCTCAACATGATTTTAGTAAAAAATTTGGTGATTAACGGTTAAAAATTGTGAATTTGGGGTGTATTTTTCGGGTTTTTGTGGAGTATGTTCGCAGTTTTTTTTTTTTTTTCTGTGGGTTTTGTGTGGACTGAGCTGTTTCAGCTCTTATTTTTTTCTGTAATCCGATCCTCCCGCGACTCGCGGCATTTAAGCCTTCAAACTCTGCGAGTCGCGGAGTTTGGTATATATATATATTTTTTTTTATAATCTTTAACTTATAAAACAATTAAGTAAATAATTTTTAAAATTTTGTTTCCCTTGTTATTTAGGACGAGGTCGTTTCGGATCGATGTCCTAGTCCGTCCTTCGACAAAATTTTAAAATTTGTCTTTTTGTAGGGATTGTTTTAAAAGCTAAGATTTTTTTGTTTTTTAATGTTTTTGGCATACTTTAATTCAATAAGATTAAAAATAATGATAATAAAAGTTCTCGTCCCTCCCTCGGGTAAAGCAATTTCGGTTCAAAGACCTAGTCTTCAACTTACGACAAATTTTAAAAATCATATTTTTAACTTAATGAGATAAAGTAAATTTTTGTTTTTAAATTCACACAATTTAAATATAAAATTCAAAATTAATATTAAAAATTCACACAAAACTTAAAATTTGAAATGCATAAAATTAAAAATTCATATTTTAAAAATTAAAAATTCACACCAAACTTAATTTAAAAATTCATATTATAAATTCACACCAAACTTATATTAATTTTTCAAATATTTACAATTTTAAAAATATTATTTTTACAAAGTTTACAATATTAATTTAAGATTTATATATTAATTTTAAAAACATGGTAAAAATAAAATTAAAAATCTTTTTGGCTTTTTATCCCACTTTAATCAATCAAATATTATCAAAAATATGCGCCCCTCTTTTCGGTAAAGTAATTTCGGTTCTAAGACCTAATTTAACTCATGACGAATATTTGAAATATTTTGGGTTGATTGATTAAAGATATTTATACCTTAAGAATAAACGTTAAATTTCGCAGTGATGTAATAAATTTTTGATTGATATCAATAATTTCGGTCGCCAAACCTAATTTTATTCAATACCAATTTAATACTTTATAGCGAACAAATTAGCGTTTATTATCAAAAGGTTAAAAATAAAAATAAAAAATAAAATAAAAACTGTACAAACATACCTGTGAAATAGATTTCTTAGTTATATGATCTATCCCATTCATAAGATAGTCGGTTTAATTGGTTTTCCATAGCTACATAGGCGTAACCTCGAGCATTCAGTGTCTTTTCTTCTAAACATATGAACGGTCCGTCTCTGCATAAAGTAACAAATTCGGTATTTGAATAGGTTTGATTATTTGAACATTTACCTCCATGTGACCATTTTCCGCATTTGTGACATCTTTCTAGGTGTCGTGCTCTTCTTTTCGCTGCGGATTTTGATTTTCCTTTACCAAATTGTAACTTATTATCTTCGCATCTGGATTCTTTTCTAACTCCGTCCATTTTTTCTCTGATTACTGATACTAATTCACTCAGGAGTATGTCATTATTACGTTTAGTGATCAAAGCATTTAGCATTAGACCATGGTTTAGTTCACAGGCAGTCTTCATTTCGTAAAAACCTAAAAAAAAATAAAAATTCAGAATGGGGGAAGAAGACTAGTTCTTTAGGGTCTGCTAGGGAAAGACCATTCGGGTTCCATTTTCGAGAACTACACGAAAACAGACAATCTAACTCTAACAGAAATACATATTATCCTTTAAAGACTTGATTCTCCCCACACTTAGTTAGCTATGGTGTCGAAATTGTGATTAACTTCATTGTCAACTTCCATCGGACCATGTATGTAATGTTTAACTCTGTGACCATTAACTTTGAATTCAATCCCATTTGAATTTATTAATTCTATCGTTCCGTATGGGAAAACTCTTTTGACTATGAATGGTCCAGACCATCTTGATTTCAATTTTCCAGGAAATAGCTTGAATCGTGAATTGAAAAGAAGAACTCTGTCTCCTTCTTTAAATTCTTTTGAACTTCTGATTCTTTTATCATGCCATTTCTTCGTTCTTTCTTTATAGATTAACGAATTTTCGTATGCTTCATGCCTTAATTCTTCTAATTCGTTTAGTTGACTTAATCGTAGACGTCCGGCTTCATGTAAATCAAGATTACATGTCTTCAAAGCCCAAAATGCTTTGTGTTCAATTTCTACTGGAAGTTGACATGCTTTTCCATAAACAAGTCTAAAAGGTGTAGTTCCAATTGGAGTTTTGTAGGCTGTTCTAAAAGCCCAGAGTGCATCCTCCAATTTAATGGACCATTCCTTCGGATTTGATCCTACGGTTTTCTCTAGAATACGTTTTAAGGCTCGGTTGGTATTTTCAACTTGTCCACTTGTTTGTGGATGATATGCGGTGGAGATTTTATGAGTTACTCCATATCTTTTAAGAACTTTCTCAAGTTGATTATTACAGAAATGAGTACCCCGATCACTTATTAAAGCTTTCGGTGTTCCAAACCTTGCAAAAAGACATTTTAAAAAGTTGACTACAACTCGTGCATCGTTAGTTGGGAGAGCTTGTGCTTCCGCCCATTTAGATACATAATCAATGGCTACGAGTATATATAGATTATTATGAGATTTTGGAAATGGACCCATAAAGTCTATACCCCAAATGTTAAATACTTCACATACTTGGATGACATTTTGTGGCATTTCATCACGTTGACTTATTTTTCCGGCCCTTTGACAAGCATCACAGGATTTGCAAAGAAGGTGTGCGTCTTTGTAAATTGTAGGCCAATAGAATCCAGCATCATAAACTTTTCTTGCTGTTAGTTGAGGCCCATAATGCCCTCCTGTTGGTCCTGTGTGACAATGGTTTAAAATTTTACTAGCTTCATCTCCAAATACACATCGGCATATTATTCCATCGGGACAACTTTTAAACAGATGTGGATCTTCCCAGAAATAGTGTTTTATATCACTGAAGAATTTCTTTCGTCTTTGGTACGATAATCCTTTTTCAAGGAATCCACAAACTAAGTAGTTTGCATAGTCTGCAAACCATGGGATTTCTTTATAATCTATCTTCAATAGATATTCATCAGGAAAGTTGTCTTGTATGGCCGATTCATTTAGAACTTCTAATTCAGGATTTTCAAGACGAGAAAGATGATCAGCGGCGAGATTTTCTGCTCCTCTTTTATCTCGGATTTCAATATCAAACTCTTGTAAGAGTAAGATCCAACGGATTAATCTTGTTTTGAAAATAGGTATCTAAGAGCAGAATGGTCGGTATAGACCACCGTTTTTGCTAGAACGAGATATGATCGAAATTTGTCAAAAGCAAAGACAATAGCAAGGATTTCTTTTTCAGTAGTTGTATAGTTCGTTTGTGCTCCTTGTAACGTCTTACTAGCATAATATATAGGTTGAAATCGTTTTTCAATCCTTTGTCCTAAAACGGCTCCCATTGCAAAATCACTTGCATCGCACATTAGTTCAAATGGTAGATTCCAATTTGGTGTTATCATGATAGCGCATTAGTAAGTTTTTCTTTAAGAATATTAAAAGATTTGATACACTCATCTGAAAAGATGAATGGAGCATCCTTTTCTAGGAGTTTATTCATAGGAGTGGCAAATTTTGAAAAATCTTTTATGAAACGTCGGTAAAAACCGGCATGCCCTAGAAAACTCCTAACTCCTCTAACATTGGTGGGATGTGGAAGTTTAGCAATTACATCTACTTAGCTCTATCCACTTCAATTCCTTCTTTTGAAATTTTATGTCCAAGAACGATGCCTTCTTTAACCATGAAATGGCATTTCTCCCAATTAAGTACTAGATTTGATTGTTCGCATCTAATAAGCATTCGTTCAAGATTAACTAGACATGATTCAAATGTATCACCGAAGACTGAAAAGTCATCCATGAATACTTCCATGCATTCTTCTATCATGTCATGAAAAATCGCCATCATACACCTTTGAAAGGTTGCAGGGGCGTTACAAAGTCCAAATGGCATGCGTTTGTAAGCAAAAGTACCATAAGGGCACGTGAATGTGGTTTTCTCTTGATCTTCGGGTGCTATTGGAATTTGAAAATATCCGAAAAATCCATCTAGAAAACAATAGTAACTATTTCCGGCTAATCTTTCCAACATTTGATCTATGAAAGGTAAGGGAAAGTGATCTTTTCTGGTGGCGTCATTTAATTTTCTATAATCAATACACACACGCCATCCTGTTACAGTCCTAGTAGGAATAAGCTCATTTTTCTCATTTGTAATGACAGTCATGCCACCCTTCTTAGGTACGCATTGAACTGGGCTTACCCATGGACTATCAGAGATTGGATAAATTAAACCTGCATCTAGCAGTTTAATAATCTCTTTCTTAACTACATCTTGCATATTAGGATTTAGTCTTCGTTGGTGTTGCACATACGTTTTATGACCTTCTTCCATAAGGATTTTATGTGTGCAATACGAAGGACTTATTCCTTTAATATCATGAATCTTCCATGCAATGGCTGGTTTATGAGCTTTCAACACAGAAATGAGTTGTGATTTCTCATTTTCAGTAAGAGAAGACGATATTATTACAGGTAATTCAGATTCACCATGTAAATAAGCGTATTCCAAATGGTTTGGAAGTGGCTTTAACTCTAATTTCGGAGGTTCTTCTATCGATGATTTATATCGATATCTGTCTTCTTCTTTTAGCATTTGAATTTCTTCTGTTGTTGGTTCATATCCATTAGCTATAAGTGTAGCTAACATTTCAGCTTCATCAATTGGTTCATTACCTTCTCTTAAAGAACATTCTCCTGTTCCTTGTAATTCTGGAAATTCTTCTAATAATTCTGCATGTGCATCTATAGTTTGAATATAATAACATGTATCATCTGCAGATTGTGGTTGTTGCATTGCTCTATCAACTGAAAAGGTAACACTCTCATCCTCTATACTTAGGGTCAGTTTCTTACCGAACACGTCTATCATTGCTTTAGCCGTGTTTAAGAATGGTCTTCCTAATATGAGAGGAACTTGAGAATCTTCTTCCATGTCCAGAACAACAAAATCTACTGGAAATACTAAAGTACCAACTTTAACTAGCATGTTCTCCATTATCCCTCTAGGATATTTTATTGATCTATCGGCTAGTTGTATGCTTATTCTGGTTGGTTTCAATTCTCCAAGGTCTAGTTTAGCGTATAGTGAATACGGCATTAGATTTATACAAGCACCTAAGTCTGCCAATGCTTCTATTGAACTAAGACTACCCAGAAAACATGGAATTGTGAAACTTCCTGGATCAGATAGTTTTTCTGGTATCTTATTCAACAGCACTGATGAACAATTAGCATTCATAGTAACAGCCGAGAGTTCTTCCATTTTCTTTCTATTTGAGATTAGATCTTTCAAGAATTTAGCATATCTAGGCATTCCTGAAATCACATCAATGAAAGGAAGATTTACATTTATCTGTTTAAACATATCCAAGAATTTGGATTGCTCGGCTTCAAGTTTCTCTTTCTTCATTTTACTCGGGTAAGGAAGTGGTGGTTGGTATGGTTTAACATAAGGTTTATCCTTAACTGTGTTATCTTCATTAACCTTTTCAACTACCGGTTCTTTTTCCTTATCTTGATCAGGTTGTGGTTCTTGTGGAGTAGGAATAGCTTCATCAAAAGTTACAGGTATTTCCGGTGGTTTAAGTGTTGTACCACTTCTTGTGGTAATAGCTTTAGCTGTTTCATTCCGGGGGTTAGCATTTGTATCACTAGGTAGACTTCCCGGTTTTCTTTCACCTATTAACCTTGCTAGGTTACTTACTTCTTGTTCTAGATTTTGAATAGAAGCTTGTTGATTTCTAAATGCTTGAGCATTTTGTTCATTGGTTTGTTTCTGAGATGTGAAAAACTGCGTTTGAGTTTCAACTAGCTTCGTCATCATATCTTCTAAATTCGGCTTTTTATCATCGGTTTGTTATGGTGGTTTGTTTTGAAAATTAGGTCTTTGCTGATTGTAAGTATTATTGGATACTTGTTGATTGCTAGGACCTTGTTGGTTGTTGTATGGAATATTTCGGTTATAATTCTGGTTTTGATTGTAAATCGGTCTTGGCGGTTGATAATTATTCTGATAATTATTTCCAGGCCTTTGGTTTATGTATGAAATATTCTCTCTTTGTTCCATTGTTAATTCAATACTGAGACAATCTTTTGTCAAATGTGGTCCTCCACACTGCTCACAACTAATTCGTATTGAGTGAATATCTTTAGTCATCTTTTCCATTCGTCTCTCGACAGCATCTATCTTTGCGGAAATGGAATCTAAGTCATGGCTAGAATCGGCTCTAGCTGCTTTAGATGATCTAACGATATCTTTTTCTTGGTGCCACTCATGTGAGTGGGAAGCAGTGTTATCAATTATTTTGTAAGCATCAGTTTCGGTTTTCTTCATAATAGAACCACCAGCTGCTATATCTATGTGTTTTCTTGTAGTGATGTCGCATCCTTGGTAGAATATTTGTACTATTTGACAGGTGTCTAAACCATGTTGCGGAAATCCTCTTAATAACTTTCCATATCTAGTCCACGCCTCATATAGAGTTTCATTTGGTTTCTGTGTAAACGTAACAATTTCTGCTTGAAGTCTTACGGCTTTAGATGCAGGAAAGAATTGTTTAAGAAATTTGTCAACTAAAACATCCCATGTATCGATCGCCCCTTCAGGTAACGATTCCAACCAATCTTTGGCTTCTCCCTTTAAAGTCCAGGGAAATAACATGAGATATATATGTTCATCCTCCACTTCTCGGATTTTAAATAGTGTGCAGATCCTATTAAAGGTACGTAGATGTTCATTTGGATCTTCCTTCGGCGCACCGCTAAATTGGCATTGATTAGTCACCATGTGTAGAATTTGTCCTTTGATTTCATAATCTGGCGCATTAATGTCTGGATGAGTAATTGCGTGACCTTGGCCAGTGCGTTTAGCTCTCATTCGGTCTTCCATACTTAAAGGTTCCAGATTCTCCATAATTGAATTTGTTGAATCGGAATCACTAGAGGATTCTGATTTAATGGTTCGTTCCTCAACAATCTCTGTTTGAATGATTGGTGGTTCCGGGGGAAAGTTTAGTGGTTCAGGATCTACAAACCGTTCCTGAATATTCTCCGGATTCTCAATTGTGAGGTCGGGTTCAAAAAAATGGATTATCGGAAATTTGAACTGAAGTACTTGGTCGACTGGATGACGATTTTAAAGAAAAATCAACGGCGGTTATATTTGCTAAATGTCTTGATCTAGTTACAGGTGGTGAACGTACAAAAGGTGGTGAACGTCTTGCTCGGTGCATTCACTGAATATCCTATTAGTTTTAAAAAGGAAAGAAAAATTATAATAAGTTATCCAATCAATAGACTTTTCTGATTTTGCCCACGTTTCGAATAGCCAAAAGATGCAGCAGAGGGGCAGGATTCGTTTGGTCTCAATATAATTGAGGACTGTTTGGCTCCAATAACCCGGTCCACGTACAAATTCAACTATTACTACGAACCAGAAAATTTTGATGTCTATCAATTTAACCACTTAAAATAAATTTTCGTAATTTTAAGAAAATTAGATAAGAAGTAGAATAAAAATCTATGTCCTAAAAACTAGAATAGCGAGAAATAAGAAAGAAAAAGAGCGCGTAGGAAAAAAAATCGAAAAAGAAAAATGGTTGAAAAATAAAAGGTGACGAAAAAAAATTAAAGAAACTTATAAAACTTAAAAGTACTTGACTAACCTAACCTTATTACTACAACTAACTTAAAATTATAATCGCAAATTGAGATTACTAATTGGAATGATAATTGATACATAGTAAAAGGTGTCTAAAAATATTAAAGCTTATAGGAAAAACTAAATCCCAAATGGAAATAACTTAAAAAGAAACTAAAACTTAAAAAGGCGTCGCAAAATTCTAAAGCACCTAAATCTTAGTCTAAAGAAAAAGCACTTAAGGAATTCTACGGCAAAGACTAAAAATCTAGAAGTAAAAATAACTATGGCAAAATCTAAGTTTAAAACTAAATATGAGCTAAAAATACAAATATTACGTTAAAACAATTAAAAAGGGATAAAATATAAAAATATACAAAAAGTTGTAAAAAGTACAATTTTTATAAAAATATTATTTTTATATTAATTATTTATTAAAACTATTTATTTTACAATTTAATAAAACTAATTAATACTAAATACATAAAAAAAGTAAAAGTTAAAATAAAACTAATTATAATATTAATAATAATTAGGGTTAAATAATAATAATAATAATAATTAATTACCCCGTAATTAATTCAGTTTAGGGTTTCTGTCAGCGTGTCAGGATTACTCCGTGAGTTGCGGTTTTTAATGCATCAAACCCTGCGAGTCGCGGGGTTCAGAAATTCAGATGACAGCTTATTTAAATTCGACGCGTTTTTCTTTATTTATTTTTTTTTTATTTTCTGTTTTTAATTTTTATATAAATAAAAGATATTTAAATAAAACTTATATTTTTATAAACTAAAATAAAAATAAAGAAACTTATAAAACTTAAATATTTAACAAAATCTTAAAAATACTTATATTTTTGTTTTTCTTTTTATATTTTTGAATAATTAAAACGTATTTTTACAAAAACGAATTTTAATAAAAGTTAACTAAAAATCTTTTTTTTTTATATATATAGCGTTGCGCTTCCGGCGTTTAAGAGAGTCCCCGGCAGCGGCGCCAAAAATAACTTGATGTCAAAGCTAAGGGGTATAAAATACTATTAAATTTTATCAGAAAATACTATTAAATACGATACAATTTTACATAAGATATTTATTTATTTATAGAATGGATATACTTAAACCTTGCTACAACACTTATAGGCAGTGTACCTAATCGTACAGTAGTGTAGTTTTTAGTAAGTCCGGTTCGTTTCACAGGGAATCTTTTTTTAAACAAAGCTCAACGCTATATTGGTTTACTTTTATAAAAATACAAATATATATATATAAATAATATTATTATTATAAAGGGGAGTTTTTACCGTTTAATGACCGGTTTGTCGATTTTAAAACTTTAGTCGCAGTTAAAACCAAATGTAAAATATTAAAAATAAATACAAGACTTAAATTAAAGCATAAAGTAAATAACGATAATGAAATTGCGAATAATAAAAGTGCGATAAAATAAACTTGCGATAATTAAAAAGTACGATAATTAAAAGTGCAATTAAATACAATAACAATAAAAATGCGATAATTAGAAGTTCAATTAAATATAAAATAAAGAAAATTAAATATGAAATAAAAGAATTATGCTTATTTAAACTTACGTAATCATGATGTTTGACGTGTTGATTTTAGTTTTATGCCCATGGGTTAATTATCCTTTGTCCTGGATTATTTAATATGTCCATACGGATTTGTCCATAATAGTCCATCAGTCATAAATATAAAGAGCGAAAGCCTTCGTCAAATTATTCTTATTCCCGAAGTCAAATATTCCAACTAATTGGGGATTCGAATTGTAACAAGGTTTTAATACTTTGTTTAATGAATACACCAGGTTATCGACTGCGTGTAAACCAAGGTTTTACTACTTTGTTAACAATTACACCAATTACCCTTGAATGTAATTCACCCCTGTTTCAACAAGTTTATTAACTATTAATCCAGTTCCGTATCCGGTAAAATGAATAATTATTGGTATTTATAGATATCCCGCCCACCGTACCCAGTCAAGCGTATGTGGTTATATATAAATACGTCTAATTATAAGTTTATATATTAAATTAACAAGATATTGTTTAGTTAATATAAAACCCATTAATAGCCCATAGTCTAATTTCCACAAGTGTCGTTCTTTTGTCCAAACCCCAATTATGGTACAAAGCCCAATTACCCAATTTTAGTAATTAGCCCAATATCATGATTACTTCGGATTAAATAAACATAATAATAACTTAGCTACGAGACATTAATGTAAAAAGGTTGAACATAACTTACAATGATTAAAAATAGCGTAGCGTTACACGGACAGAATTTCGACTTACACCCTTACAACATTCGCTAACATACCCTTATTATTAGGATTAAAATTAAAATTAAAATTAAAATTAAAATATAAATATATACGATATAGATAGAGAGATGGATATATTGTGTTTTTTGCGATCATAATTCGTTTGCTTTTATAGGGATTTTCGACTTTTGGGGCTCCGCGACTCGCGGCCAATTTTGCCTTCAAACTCCGCGAGTCGCGGAGTTTGAAATTACAGCTCAGATACTTTGGAGTCTTTCTTGCCGACGGATTTATAAATATATATAATATATTAAATAATTATAAGAATTATTTAAATATTATATTATATTTATGTGCATAGTTGATTTGTAATTTTTAGTCCGTTGCGTCGAGCGTTGAGAGTTGACTCATGTCCCGGTTCCGGATTTTTGAACGTCCTTGCGTACAATTTAATATCTTGTACTTTGCGTTTTGAATCTTGTACTCTTGTAATTTCGAGACGTTTTTTATCAATAATTGGAACCTCTTTGATTGTCTTTTGTACTTTTGAGCTTTTTGGTCGTTTGCGTCTTCAATTCGTCGAATCTGTCTTTTGTCTTCACCTTTTATTATTTAAACGAATATCACTTTTAAATAGAACAATTGCAACTAAAAGCTTGTCTTTCTTGAGGAATAATGCTATGAAATATATGTTCGTTTTTAGCATTATCAATATACTTGATTTATTATGAATTGGAATTTGTTGAATTGCGACAGAGATTGTAGTTAACGCTGGTTAAGTTGCGGCCGAAGGACGTACATTATTGCATATTTGTAATATGAATTAACCGAGTAGTTAAGATTCACACACAATAGCTTAGCACGGAAAGATTTATTTTAATATATATATATATATATATATATAATATACATATAATTTCTTCAGAGGGAGTGAGTTAATTCTTCATAACTCGTTGATACAATATACACGTTATTGATTAGTAATGATGTCCACAGTGATTCTTGAACTGACGGAGTTTGTGATGTTATCGGTGTTGTTGATTTGGATGTTGACTGTACTGACGATGCTGGTAACGCTGACGGTACTGTTGATGCTGTTGGTAAAGCAAGTTTAGCTTGTTAATCACACACCATTTTTGTCAGGGTTTCTACTCTTCCTTCTATCATTTTGGTTCGCTTAACTGATTTACGGTTAGGGCTAGATTAGATAATCTCTAAGACTTTAGAGATTACATAATCACCGCGGAATGTTTCTCCAATGAAGTTATGAATTAATACTTCGTCAGTTATTGTTGTTGGTACTCCTTGGTATCTATGGTGCGTATGACGTTGATGCTCATGGGACAGATCGTGAAGTTGAGGTTTACGACGCGGTTGTGGTTGGAGGTGGTAATGGTACAGTTGGCGTTGATGATGGTGGTACTGGTTATGCTGCTGATGCTGCTGCTGATGTTTGTAATCTCTGCACCATATTCTCCAAAGCCACTACCCGAGCGCGAAGCTCGTTGACTTCTTCTATTACACCGGGGTGATTGTCGGTTCGGACGAGCGGATAAATAAAATCTAAAATTTGATGTAATATATAATCGTGACGAGATACTCTGGAAATGAGCGAGAAAATGGTGTTTCGGACAGGTTCACCGGTAAGGGCTTCAGGTTCTTCGTCAAGAGGGCAATGTGGTGGATGGAAGGGATCACCTTCTTCTTGTCTCCAATGATTGAGGAGGCTACGAACCCATCCCCAATTCATCCAGAATAGGTGATGACTGATTGGTTGATCTATTTCGGTCACACTGCTTTTGGAGCTTGAATGGGATTCCATTTCGGAATCTGAGTGACTTGAACTGATGACAAATTCCATTTCGTACGATTGGATAAAGGATATTTTTTTTCGATATGAAATGATTTTGGATAACGGATGGTATTCTAATTACATAGAATATATATATATATATATATATATATATATATATATATATATATATATATATATATATATATATATATATATATATATATATATATATATATATATATATATATGTATACATATGTATACATATACATATATAAATCAAAAGATTTCGTAGATTACGGAGGACTTTGCGGGATATGTCAGGCAAAGTTTAAAGTAACAGATACGATAAGATATGATTTAGCAGATATGCTAAGATATGAATTTTTGTCTATACACTATTCATGCAATCAATGCAGCAAGACGTGTCTTAGACTAAAAATGATAAGAAGGTAATTTCCTGAAGATGATAAGTAGTTAATTTTCGACACAAAATGATAAGCAAAACTTTTGACATGCAGACACGGTCGAAGTCCAGACTCACTAATGCATCCTATCGACTTATCAGTTAGACACACTAATGCAGACCTGGTTCGCTAAGACCACCGCTCTGATACCAACTGAAAGGACCCGTTCATATACATTATAAACGATTCACAATAGTTGATTACATTGCGAGGTATTTGACCTCTATATGATACATTTTACAAACATTGCATTCGTTTTTAAAAGACAAACTTTCCTTACATCGAAAATTGACAGGCATGCATACCATTTCATAATATCCACTATCCAACTATAAATTGATTTAATAATAATCTTTGATGAACTCAATGACTCGAATGTAACGTTCTTCGAAATATGCTATGAAAGACTCCAAGTAATATCTTTAAAATGAGCAAATGCACAGCGGAAGATTTCTTTAACACCTGAGAATAAACATGCTTTAAAGTATCAACCAAAAGGTTGGTCAGTTCATTAGTTTATCATAATCATTTATTTCCATCATTTTAATAGACCACAAGAATTTCATTTCCAGTTCTCATAAATATACGTCCCATGCATAGAGACAAAAATAATCATTCATATGGTGAACACCTGGTAACCGACATTAACTAGATACATATAAGAATATCCCCTATCATTCCGGGATCCTCCTTCGGACATGATATAAATTTCGAAGTACTAAAGCATCCGGTACTTTGGATGGGGTTTGTTAGGCCCAATAGATCTATCTTTAGGATTCACGTCAATTAGGGTGTCTGTTCCCTAATTCTTAGATTACCAGACTTAATAAAAGGGGGCATATTCGATTTCAATAATTCAACCATATAATGTAGTTTCGATTACTTGTGTCTATTTCATAAAACAGTTATAAAAGAAGCGCATGTATTCTCAGTCCCAAAAATATATATTGCAAAAGCATTTAAAAAGGGAGCAAATGAAACTCACGCATATAAATATTGTAAAATAGTTAATAAAGCATTTGCATGTATTCTCAGCCCAAAAATGTAAAGAGTAAAAAGGGCAAATGAAACTCACCATACTGTATTTCGTAGTAAAATACATATAACGTCATTGAACAAGTGCAAGGTTGGCCTCGGATTCACGAACCTAAATTAATTATATATATTTATGTGTTGATCAATATTTGTCTAACAAATTAGGTCAAGTCATAGTGTACCACAATCCTAATGCTCGAGACTAATATGCAAAAGTCAACAAAAGTAAATTTGACTCAAAATAATTTTCAAAAATCTATACATGATTAATATATATTTTAAATATCGTCGTTTAATATTTTTAAATATTTTTAAAAGATTTATTAGCGTAAATAATATAATTTATTTATTAATAAATAAAATTTTATATTAAATTTATATAATAAAATATACTTTTATATATATTAAGTAATAAAATTTATAGGGTTCATTTAATATCATAAAGATAATATGATAGGTATTATTAAAGTAAGTTATTACACGTAGTAAAATATGTTTGTGTCACATATTTAATTGATAAAATAATATCTATAATGATAGTAAGTAAAAGTTGTATTATTTTGTAATAATAATTATTATTATAAAAATATCAATATTTATAATTACTAAGATGACATTATGATAAAACGATAATTCTAATTATGATAACATTAATATTTACGATAATTTTTAATATTATCTTTAAAATAATAATTCTATTTAAAATAATAATAATAATGATATTTTATAGTAACAATGACATTTCTATTAAAATGAAAATTTTTGTTAAAATGATAGTTTTAATACTAACGATACTATTAATAATAATAGTAATGATAAAAATAATAAGAACGATAATTTTATCTAAATCAATATCTTATAATATTTTAATTTTATCATGATACTCTTACTCATTATTTCCTAATCGTTTCGTTTAATAGCTTTTAATCATCTTTTATATCGTGTTCATAATAATGATAATAATAGTAATCAAAATAATTAGGTGTTACAAATATTTATTTTAATTACACTAATATTAATAATAATAGTTACTATAATATTATTAACGATAATACTAATAATTATCTTAATGATAATATAGTAATAATAATAATAACAATAACAATAACCATTTTTAAATAATGATATATATATTAATAATGATAATAATAATAATAATAATAATAATACTAATAATAATAATAATAATAATAATAATAATAATAATAATAATAATAATAATTGGATAATAATAATAATACTAATTATAACTTTAACGATAATAACGATAGTAATAATAAAAAAAACAATTTTTTTAATGATAAATCCCTTTTATTGATAAAGATAATAATAATGATAATAATAAGATAAAACTAGAACGACGATAAAAACGACGATAATAATAATCATTTTTAATAAAAATATCAAAAATTCAATTGATTATAACTACTAATCCGTTCATCGAAATCATTCGATATCTAAAGGAAAAGTTCTCAATTTTCGCTAGCTTTCCAAGGACATGCATATCTTATACCTTATCTCAACTGCAAGTGTAACTAATTCAAGATTCAACCTAACTTGTCTAAGGGCAATATCAAAAGTACAAGCATGCATAATCCTAAATACTCGAGCACTAGTCAGGGATACACTATTAGTATGTAAAAGTTAAATTATGAGTACTCACGTATCAATATTGAGATTCAATATTGCAGGAAAGGTACGTAGATACAACGGAAATGATAAACACTATATTGACCTCACGAGCATACCCATGAACCATACTCAATCACCTCCATAGCTATAACCCATAATTTCCTTAATCCTATCCTACTCGAAAAACAATTTTGAAATCACTCGGACAGCACTCCGTCGTAATATTTTATGTATACTAATAATATCTTGAAATAATATGGAGTAAATATATATATGTAAATAGATTGAGAGAGTTTAGAGAAAAATATTTTCAAGTTTCTACGAAATAATGAAACCTATTGAATTCTATTTATAATAGATTTTTGAATTATTAAAGTGAATTATTAAAGTATGAATTATTAAAGTGAATTATTAAAGTTAAAGTAAAGTAAAAATAAAGTAAAGGTAAAGTTTAAGTATAGTAAAAGTATAAAACTATGTACGTATAATACGCGTATAAATATATATAATATTAATTTAAATCGTTATATATATTTAATAAAATAAAATATAAATATCGTTATCTTTATCATACTAGTTAAGTAATGAGTTATCAAAAGTGGTTCTAGATATTTATAAAAGTTATATACATTTTAATAATAAAGATCTTTTTAAACTGAAAACGTTTTTGTACGTTTGAAACTAAATAGATCAATCGAGTCTTTATGAGATTCAATCTTCCACTATCCTTTGTCTAGTTCTCAATGATTGATAATTTGTTCTTATTTATAAATTACTTTACCATTTTCCGAATATTGTTAAAATGGAAAGATTTCTCAAATCAACGTGGGCCTTTCAACAGAGACTTGTAATCATAATTAAATATATCTGATAATTCAATCATTTGATCTTATCTTCTAATTCCATTGATAAATATTTTGAAACAGATATAATCATATAAAGTATTTAATCTAATATTTTGTTTACGTTTCAAGTTATAATATATATACACATATACATATATAATCATATTCTTTTAATGGTTCGTGAATCGTTGGAACTTGGTCGAGGTTGAATGAATGTATGAACATAGTTTAAAATTCTTGAAATTTAACTTAACAAATATTGCTTATCGTGTCGGAAACATATAAAGATTAAAGTTTAAATTTGGTTGGAAATTTTCGGGTTGTCACAGTACCTACCCGTTAAAGAAATTTCGTCCCAAAATTTGAGTGGAAAGGTCGTGAATGATAATAAGTATGTTTTCATGATGCATACGGGCTGAAAATTAGAGTTTAATCATCAGCGAATAATTTGGATAAACAATCCATTTATATGAAGAGTACGAATGAAGCTAACATAGAAGAGTGAAATGAATAAGTGTAGATTCATCTTATCATTTGACGTAGATATGATTGATTCCCAGATTTCAAGGGATTTGAAGAAAATCTTCTTATTAAGATTTGACTCTCCGGTAATCAAGGGAATTAGGATCCGCTTTAAATGCGATCGTCCATTTTAATTGTTTTGTCGGAGATTTTATTATAAATTCACCCCCTTCGTTTCCTTACAACTCACACCTTCTGTTGATGCATTTTATGCAAGTCCCTAGACATCTACCCACGTTCATTGCAGGTACAACTGTTTACAGGCCACCATGATTGCTCGTTATTATCCTATCCGTGTTTGTATGTGGTTACAGGAACGAGATTTTGATGTTTGACTATGTTAGACTTAGTCAGACGTACGAGTGAAGCCTCACTAGTACGGCTGACAGGCTCATACGCACGGTTGATACTGAGCTAAGTCATAATTATAACCTAAATGAGAAGACACGAGTGAGTGATCACCCGTACGGCTGATGAAGCCAACTCATACGTGTGATGAATGAATCGTATAGGTGAGTCAACAGCAGGGGTATATAAAGTCTTATGTTCTTCATTTTAGGTTAAGCCTCTCATTTGTTACACACACTCAGATCTAGTGAGCTCCTCCGATTCTCTCTCAGTCCAAATCACCCAGGTGGTGAATAATAGCTCTAGGTGTTGATCTAATCACACTTGATTTAGTTGTGGTTTGACTACATTAATCAAAAAAAACTTAACCTATTCACTAGAGGGTTTGATTCACTTATTCCGCCATTGTGTGAGTTAAATCTGTTGATTTCTAAATTCCTAGTCATGTTTCATCACCTTCTATTCTTTCCCCCTCAACTCATATTTTAAAGTATTCATCAATATGCTCCATCCAATTCTGATTCTCGATATACTTCTAACTTTCATATCGGTCATTCTTCTTTTTCATCTACCGGCGGAAGAATCTATTTACTTCTACTATACTCTTGGGTTTATAGTGTTTCTAGTTCTCACGTGTCTTTATATTTCAAAGTCTCTACTTCTGTCTTCTATAATCATTATCATTCACAGTTAATGCTCTCTTTTATTTGCTGCAATTTATACCCCAATTTCTATTTCGGAGTTTTTTCCTTCCGTTTCTTCTTCTTGCGATTAAGCACCGCTTGTAATGGTCCAGAATTCACAGATATGAATTTCAGAATGAACATTGTTAATGTTCTAGGAAGGAAATTGTGATGGCACGATCTTGACTTGTCAAATTACTAGAATACCATGGAAAAGGCCGAATCATCAAGAAATATTTTCTTGATATTTTAGAGGTTAAATAGAATACAAGAGTCGTATAACATGGCACATGATGATGTTATGATATGTGAATCATCATGTTCCATTTAGAAACTCAGCATGACTTACTGTAATATAATCACATTGATCAAGTGTCATTATATTATACTAATTCATGCTTCAGTTCCCAACACTACTTCAAAATATTCCTATTTTAAACTTGAATGTTTCAGAATTTAGAAACTAAAATAGTTTCTTTTATGATGTAATACAGATAGCGCGAAGAGGTTAATGATTTCAAATAAGAAAAATTAAGAAAATATCTTCAGAAATATGGAGGATATTTATAATGAAAGATATGATGATATTTTAGAATTTCTAATATCAGAGGATGATGAAGAATATTGTCTGCAGGAGTTTAGAGTCAGGAGCAAGGTATTCGTTAATGACTTCAGCATGTACTGAATCATTTGGATCCTTTGAAGTCAGGTTCAGTCTTTGTAATTTGTCCACAGCCTCCTTCCTACTTTGCTCAATCCATTTTCCAGTTCCAAAACTTCTCTTTTTCTGCGCTTTGCCAGCACACTTCATCATTATCGTCCAGCTTTTATCGTTTAAAGTCGTTTATAGTTTTTGCTACTTCATCAGCATTTTTTCCATTTTCGGAGAACCAATTCGTAGTTCGGAGTGTTTTTCAGAAACTTCACATTCAAATTAAGTCCAGAAGATAGACGTTATATATACACATATAACTGTTGGCGTAGACATGCTGCGAGATTTCAAAATACTGATTGCTAATTTCCAATGATTCGTATGGCAATTCTCATTACAAGATCCGAATGAGTAAATGATGGGGTTTCAATGAATATTTATAATGACTTTTTGGAGAGGCTAAAGTCAAAGGGTAATGAAGTTGTTGGTACATCTGCTAATAATGTGGTGGAATGTAAAAGGTTCCCTGGTAACGATAGTGTATATCTCAAGGTTATAATAAGGTTAGTCTGACTGAAAAGTCGAAGTTGACTTGCTGGAGCTGTGACAAAACTGGCTACTTTGAATAGGAGTCGCAAAGTTATTTTTGCTAATAAATGCCAAAAAATCTGACGCGGATACGTTATTTAAACTTTTACTTTGGTTTCAAGAGTTTTTCGGGTACATAACTGTGGGTAACATGTGGTTGGATCATCATCTCGATTGCTCATCATTCGAAGTGTCTTCAGAAATTTTCGAAGGGTTTGAACACATGTTGTAATCGTTAACATATATTTGATGTTCTAACACAGTTTTGAAGTCAAAATATAGCTTGTGAAAGATGTAAGGATCTAAGAGTGATGATTTTGGTCATATCTCAAGTTGAATTTTGAGATTTCAAAATCAGAATATGTAATTAAATTTTGAATGAGTATGGTTGTTTTGATTTCTATAAAAGAATATATATTGTTGTGAAAGTAGGGAGTATAATGGATGATTTGCTGAATCAGATTCGAAGAATGTAACATATTAATTGTGAATTTATATATCTCTCGGATATTACCTACCCGTTAAAAAAATTCACAATTAATATTTTGTACAAAAGAATTTTATTACAGTCTTTATGAATATATATATATATATATATATATATATATATATATATTTTTTTTTTTTTCTTCAGATGTAACATAGATTTAATGAGTTAATGTTAAATTAAACTCATTCGATTTAAGGTTGAAACTAGAATTGAATAATCCCTAAAGGCTTTAATAAGTACATAACTTTTACGCAGTATTTCTTTAATGACATTGAAATTATGAATCAATACTTCGTTATTTGTTGATGTATGATGTTCGGTTTGTGGAATTCTTGTGAATTTCGCAAAGTACGAATGATGTTATCTGAAAAGTTTCGGGTACATCGATGATGAAAGTGTAAAATCAAATATATACTTGATTTATTATGAATTGAAATTTGTTGAATTGCGATAGAGATTGTAGTTAACGCTGGTTAAGTTGCGGCCGAAGGACGTACATTATTGCATATCTGTAATATGAATTAACCGAGTAGTTAAGATTCACACACAATAGCTTAGCACGGAAAGATTTATTTCAAAATATATATATATATATATATATATATATATATATATATATATATATATATATATATATATATATATATATATATAATATATATATAATTTCTTCAGAGGGAATGAGTTAATTCTTCATAACTCGTTGATACAATATACACGTTATTGATTCGTAATGATGTCCACAGTGATTCTTGAACTGACGGAGTTTGTGATGTTATCGGTGTTGTTGATTCGGATGTTGACTGTACTGACGATGCTGGTAACGGTGACGGTACTGTTGATGCTGTTGGTAAAGCAAGTTTAGCTTGTTAATCACACACCATTTTTGTCAGGGTTTCTACTCTTCCTTCTATCATTTTGGTTCGCTTAACTGATTTATGGTTAGGGCTAGATTAGATAATCTCTAAGACTTTAGAGATTACATAATCGCCGCGAAATGTTTCTCCAATGAAGTTATGAATTAATACTTCGTCAGTTATTGTTGTTGGTGCTCCTTGGTATCTATGGTGCGTATGACGTTGATGCTCGTGGGACAGATTGTGAAGTTGAGGTTTACGACGCGGTTGTGGTTGGAGGTGGTAATGGTACAGTTGGCGTTGATGATGGTGGTACTGGTTATGCTGCTGATGCTGCTGCTGGTGTTTGTAATCTCTGCACCATATTCTCCAAAGCCACTACGCGAGCGCGAAGCTCGTTGACTTCTTCTATTACACCGGGGTGATTGTCGGTTAGGACGAGCGGATAAATAAAATCTAAAATTTGATGTAATATATAATCGTGACGAGATACTCTGGAAATGAGCGAGAAAATGGTGTTTCGGACAGGTTCGCCGGTAAGGGCTTCAGGTTCTTCGTCAAGAGGGCAATGTGGTGGATGGAAGGGATCACCATCTTCTTGTCTCCAATGATTGAGGAGGCTACGAACCCATCCCCAATTCATCCAGAATAGGTGATGACTGATTGGTTGATCTATTTCGGTCACACTGCTTTCGGAGCTTGAACGGGATTCCATTTCGGAATCCGAGTGACTTGAACTGATGACGAACTCCATTTCGTACGATTGGATAAAGGATATTTTTTTTCGATATGAAATGATTTTGGATAACGGATGGTATTCTAATTACATAGAATATATATATATATATATATATATATATATATATATATATATATATATATATATATATATATATATATATATATATATATATATATATATATATATATATATATATATAAATCAAACGATTTCGTAGATTACGGAGGACTTTGCGGGATATGTCAGGCAAAGTTTAAAGTAACAGATACGATAAGATATGATTTAGCAGATATGCTAAGATATGAATTTTTGTCTATACACTATTCATGCAATCAATGCAGCAAGACGTGTCTTAGACTAAAAATGATAAGCAGGTAATTTCCTGAGGATGATAAGTAGTTAATTTTTGACACAAAATGATAAGCAAAACTTTTGACATGCAGACACGGTCGAAGTCCAGACTCACTAATGCATCCTATTGACTTATCAGTTAGACACACTAATGCAGACCTGGTTCGCTAAGACCACCACTCTGATACCAACTGAAAGGACCCGTTCATATACATTATAAACGATTCACAATAGTTGATTACATTGCGAGGTATTTTACCTCTATATGATACATTTTACAAACATTGCATTCGTTTTTAAAAGACAAACTTTCTTTACATCGAAAATTGTCAGGCATGCATACCATTTCATAATATCCACTATCCAACTATAAATTGATTTAATAATAATCTTTGATGAACTCAATGACTCGAATGCAACGTTTTTTGAAATATGCTATGAAAGACTCCAAGTAATATCTTTAAAATGAGCAAATGCACAGCGGAAGATTTCTTTAACACCTGAAAATAAACATGTTTTAAAGTGTCAACCAAAAGGTTGGTGAGTTCATTAGTTTATCATAATCATTTATTTCCATCATTTTAATAGACCACAAGAATTTCATTTACAGTTCTCATAAATATACGTCCCATGCATAGAGACAAAAATAATCATTCATATGGTGAACACCTGGTAACCGACATTAACTAGATACATATAAGAATATCCCCTATCATTCCGGGATCCTCCTTCGGACATGATATAAATTTCGAAGTACTAAAGCATCCGGTACTTTGGATGAGGTTTGTTAGGCCCAGTAGATCTATCTTTAGGATTCGCGTCAATTAGGGTGTCTGTTTCCTAATTCTTAGATTATCAGACTTAATAAAAAGGGGCATATTCGATTTCAATAATTCAACCATATAATGTAGTTTCGATTACTTGTGTCTATTTCGTAAAACAGTTATAAAAGAAGCGCATTTGCATGTATTCTCAGCCCAAAAATGTAAAGAGTAAAAAGGGCAAATGAAACTCACCATACTGTATTTCGTAGTAAAATATATATAACGTCATTGAACAAGTGCAAGGTTGGCCTCGGATTCACGAACCTAAATTAATTATATATATTTATGTGTTGATCAATATTTGTCTAACAAATTAGGTCAAGTCATAGTGTACCACAATCCTAATGCTCGAGACTAATATGCAAAAGTCAACAAAAGTAAATTTGACTCAAAATAATTTCCAAAAATCTATACATGATTAATATATAGTTTAAATATCGTCGTTTTATATTTTTAAATATTTTTAAAAGATTTATTAGCGTAAATAATATAATTTATTTATTAATAAATAAAATTTTATATTAAATTTATATAATAAAATATACTTTTATATATATTAAATAATGAAATTTATAGGGTTCATTTAATATCATAAAGATAATATGATAGGTATTATTAAAGTAAGTTATTACACGTAGTAAAATATGTTTGTATCACATATTTAATTGATAAAATAATATCTATAATGATAGTAAGTAAAAGTTGTATTATTTTGTAATAATAATTATTATTATAAAAATATCAATATTTATAATTACTAAGATGACATTATGATAAAACGATAATTCTAATTATGATAACTTTAATATTTACGATTAATATTATCTTTAAAATAATAATTCTATTTAAAATAATAATAATACTGATATTTTATAGTAACAATGACATTTCTATTAAAATGATAATTTTTCTTAAAATGATAGTTTTAATACTAACGATACTTTTAATAATAATAGTAATGATAAAAATAATAAGAATGATAATTTTATCTAAATCAATATCTTATAATATTTTAATTTCATCATGATACTCTTACTCATTATTTCTTAATCGTTTCGTTTAATAGCTTTTAATCGTCTTTTATATCGTGTTCATAATAATGATAATAATAGTAATCAAAATAATTAGGTGTTAAAAATATTTGTTTTAATTACACTAATATTAATAATGATAGTTACTATAATATTATTAACGATAATACTAATAATTATCTTAATGATAATATAGTAATAATAATAATAACAATAACAATAACCATTTTTAAATAATGATATATATATTAATAATGATAATAATAATAATAATAATAATACTAATAATAATAATAATAATAATAATTGGATAATAATAATAATACTAATTATAACTTTAACGATAATAACGATAGTAATAATAAAACAAACAATTTTTTTAATGATAAATCCCTTTTATTGATAAAGATAATAATAATGATAATAATAAGATAAAACTAAAACGACGATAAAAACGACGATAATAATAATCATTTTTAATAAAAATATCGAAAATTCAATTGATTATAACTTCTAATCCGTTCATCGAAACCATTCGATATCTAAAGGAAAAGTTCTTAATTTTTCGCTAGCTTTCCAAGGACATGCATATCTTATACCTTATCTCAACCGCAAGTGTAACTAATTCAAGATTCAACCTAACTTGTCTAAGGGCAATATCAAAAGTACAAGCATGCATAATCCTAAATACTCGAGCACTAGTCAGGGATACACTATTAGTATGTAAAAGTTAAATTATGAGTACTCACGTATCAATATTGAGATTCAATATTGCAGGAAAGGTACGTAGACACAACGGAAATGATAAACACTATATTGACCTCACGAGCATACCCATGAACCCTACTCAATCACCTCCATAGCTATAACCCATAATTTCCTTAATCCTATCCTACTCAAAAAACAATTTCGAAATCACTCGGACAGCACTCCGTCGTAATATTTTATGTATACTAATAATATCTTGAAATAATACGGAGTAAATATATATATATGTAAATCGATTGAGAGAGTTTAGAGAAAAATATTTTCAAGTTTCTATGAAATAATGAAACCTATTGAATTCTATTTATAATAGATTTTTAAATTATTAAAGTGAATTATTAAAGTATGAATTATTAAAGTGAATTATTAAAGTATGAATTATTAAAGTGAATTATTAAAGTATGAATTATTAAAGTGAATTATTAAAGTATGAATTATTAAAGTGAATTATTAAAGTATGAATTATTAAAGTTAAAGTAAAGTAAAAATAAAGTAAAGGTAAAGTTTAAGTATAGTAAAAGTATAAAACTATGTACGTATAATACGCGTATAAATATATATAATATTAATTTAAATTGTTGTATATATTTAATAAAATAAAATATAAATATCGTTATCTTTATCATACTAGTTAAGTAATGAGTTGTCAAAAGTGGTTCTAGATATTTATAAAAGTTATATACATTTTAATAATAAAGTTCTTTTTAAACTGAAAATGTTTTTGTACGTTTGAAACTAAATAGATCAATCGAGTCTTTATGAGATTCAATCTTCCACTATCCTTTGTCTAGTTCACTGATAATGCTAAAAACGAACATATATTTCATAGCATTATTCCTCAAGAAAGACAAGCTTTTAGTTGCAATTGTTCTATTTACAAGTGATATTCGTTTAAATAATAAAAGGTGAAGACAAAAGACAGATTCGACAAATTGAAGACAAAAAGGTCCAAAGAGCTAAAAAGTACAAGATACAACTAAAAAGGTTCAAAATATTGATGAGGAACGTCTCAAAATGACAAGAGTACAAGTTGCGGAACACAAAGTACGCGATTTAAAATAATACGCGAGGACGTCCGAAAATCCGGAACCGGGACCTGAGCCAAGAAGAAACGCCCGACGCAACGGACCAAAAATATCTAGTCTACTATGCACAAGAATATAATATAATATATATATAATTATATATAATTATATATTATATATATTATTATTATTATATTACGTCGACAAAGAAGAAAACAAAAGCAGTTGGCTGAATCCAGGGTGGCCATGCGACTCGCATGGCCAGAGGCACAAAACCATGCGAGTCGCATGGTGTGAGATTGCTGGTCAGGTCCTATATAAAGCCAGTTTTGTGCCGAGTTATGATCATCCTTTTTCTCTTCCTCTTCAACGTAAATATATTTATATTTATAATTTATATTTTAATTTTAATTATAATTCTAATAATAAGGGTATGTTAGCGAATGTTGTAAGGGTGTAAGTCGAAATTCTGTCCGTGTAACGCTACGCTATTTTTAATCATTGTAAGTTATGTTCAACCTTTTTATATTAATGTCTCGTAGCTAAGTTATTATTATGCTTATTTAAAACGAGGTAATCATGATGTTGGGCTAATTACTAAAATTGGGTAATTGGGCTTTGTACCATAATTGGGGTTTGGACAAAAGAACGACACTTGTGGAAACTAGACTATGGGCTATTAATGGGCTTTATATTTGTTTAACTAAATGAAAGTTTGTTAATGTTAATATAAAGATTTACAATTGGGCGTCCCTATAAATTACCATATACACTCGATCGGACACGATGGGCTGGGTATTTATATGTACGAATAATCGTTCATTTAACCGGACACGGGAATGGATTAATAGCCACTAGAATAATTAAAACAGGGGTGAAATTACATTCAAGGGTAATTGGTGTAATTGTTAACAAAGTAGTAAAATCTTGGTTTACACGCAGTCGATAACCTGGTGTATTCATTAAACAAAGTATTAAAACCTTGTTACAATTCGAATCCCCAATTAGTTGGAATATTTATCTTCGGGTATAATAATAATTTGACAAGGACACTTGCAATTTATATTTATGACTGATGGACTGTTATGGACAAAAACCAGACGGACATATTGAATAATCCAGGACAAAGGACAATTAACCCATGGGCATAAAACTAAAATCAACACGTCAAACATCATGATTACGGAAGTTTAAATAAGCATAATTCTTTTATTTCATATTTAATTTCCTTTATTTTATATTTAATTGCACTTCTAATTATCGCACTTTTATTTATTGTTATTTTATTTTATCGCATTTTTATTATTCGCAATTTCACTATCGTTATTTACTTTACGCTTTAATTTAAGTCTTGTATTTATTTTATATTTTACATTAGGTTTTAACTGCGACTAAAGTTTTAAAATCGACAAACCGGTCATTAAACGGTAAAAACCCCCCTTTATAATAATAATATTACTTATATATATATTTGTATTTTTATAAAAGTTAAACTAATATAGCGTTGAGCTTTGTTTAAAGATTTCCCTGTGGAACGAACCGGACTTACTAAAAACTACACTACTGTACGATTAGGTACACTGCCTATAAGTGTTGTAGCAAGGTTTAAGTATATCCATTCTATAAATAAATAAATATCTTGTGTAAAATTGTATCGTATTTAATAGTATTTTCTGCTAAAATTTAATAGTATTTTATACCCCTCTGCTTTGACATCAAGCATTTTTGGCGCCGCTGCCGGGGAACATTCGACGAAGCGAAACGTCATATTTTTAATTTTTAAGTTATAATTAGTTTTTGTAAAATTTATATTTTTGTTTAAAAATTAAAAAAAAAGAAAAAAAAAAGCTTTTAAAATCGAAAAAAAAAAAAGTATTTTAAATATATTTTTTTAAAAGTTTTTCTTTTATTTTTACAAAATTATAAAGTATTTTAAGTTTATTTTTAGTTTTAAAAATTAAGTTTTATTTTAATTATATATATATATTTATATTTTAAATATAAAACAGAAAAAAAAAATAAATATTAAATATACGTGACCTGTCAAATTGAACCTGTCAATTGAACCGGTCCAGTTCAGTCATGCGACTCGCATGACCCCCCGTCTTAAATCATGCGACTCGCATGAGGGGTCTGACAGGGCCACATCCAACCCTAATTTCGCATTTATTACGGAGTATATTATATTATTATTATAACTAAACCCTAATTCTATTATTATTATTATAATTAAGTTTAATTTATTTAGTTATTTTTACTTTTATTTAGTTTTATTATTTATTTACTTAATACTTTTATTATAAAATATGAAAATAATATTTTTATAAAATCTAATATTTTTATAACTTTTTATAACTTTTAATATTTTGTCCCTTTTTAATCGTTGTAGCGTAATATTTGTATTTTTAGCTCATATTTAATTTTAAACTTAGTTTTCGCTATAGTCATTTTTACTCCTAGATTTTTAGGCTTTGCCGTAGAATTCCTTAAGTGCTTTTTCTTTAGACTAAGATTTAGGTGCTTTAGAATTTTGCGACGCCTTTTTAAGTTTTAGTTTCTTTTTAAGTTATTTCCATTTGGGATTTAGTTTTTCCTGTAAGCTTTAATATTTTTAGACCTTTTACTATGTATCAATTATCATTCCAATTAGTAATTTCAATTTGCGATTATAATTTTAAGATAGTTGTAGTAATAAGGTTAAATTAGTTAAGTATTTTTAAGTTTTTATAAGTTTCTTTTATTTTTCCGTCACCTTTTATTTTTCAACCATTTTTCTTTTTCGACCTTTTGCGACGAACTCTTTGTCTTTCTTATTTCTCGCCATTCTAGTTTTTAGGACTTAGAATTTTATTCTACTTCTTATCTAAATTTCTTAAAATTACGAAAATTTATTTTGAGTGGTTAAATTGATAGACATCAAAATTTTCTGGTTCGTAGTAATAGTTGGATTTGTACGTGGACCGGGTTATTGGAGCCAAACAGTCCTCAATTATATTGAGACCAAACGAATCCTGCCCCTCTGCTGCATCTTTTGGCTATTCGAAACGTGGGCAAAATCAGAAAAGTCTATTGATTGGATAACTTATTATAATTTTTCTTTCCTTTTAAAAACTAATAGGATATTCAGTGAATGCACCGAGCAAGACGTTCATCACCTTTTGTACGTTCACCACCTGTAACTCGATCAAGACATCGTTTAACAAATATAACCGCCGTTGATTTTTCTTTAGAATCGTCATCCAGTCGACCAAGTACTTCAGTTCAAATTTCCGATAATCCATTTTTTGAACCCAACCTCACAATTGAGAATCCAGAAAATATTCAGGAACGGTTCGTAGATCCTGAACCATTAAACTTTCCTCCGGAACCACCAATCATTCAAACAGAGATTGTTGAGGAACGAACTATTAAATCAGAATCATCTAGTGATACCGATTCAACAAATTCAATTATGGAGAATCTGGAACCTTTAAGTATGGAAGACCGAATGAGAGCTAAACGCACTGGCCAAGGTCACGCAATTACTCATCCAGACATTAATGCGCCAGATTATGAAATCAAAGGACAAATTCTACACATGGTGACTAATCAATGCCAATTTAGTGGTGCGCCGAAGGAAGATCCAAATGAACATCTACGTACCTTTAATAGGATCTGCACACTATTTAAAATACGAGAAGTGGAGGATGAACAGATATATCTCATGTTATTTCCCTGGACTTTGAAGGGAGAAGCCAAAGATTGGTTGGAATCGTTACCTGAAGGGGCGATCGATACATGGGACGTTTTAATTGACAAATTTCTTAAACAATTTTTTCCTGCATCTAAAGCCGTAAGACTTCAAGCAGAAATTGTTACGTTCACACAGAAGCCAAATGAAACTCTATATGAGGCGTGGACAAGATATGGAAAGTTACTAAGAGGATGTCCGCAACATGGTTTAGACACCTGTCAAATAGTACAAATATTCTACCAAGGATGCGACATCACTACAAGAAAAGACATAGATATAGCAGGTGGTGGTTCGATTATGAAGAAAACCGAAACTGATGCTTACAAAATTATTGATAACACTGCTTCCCACTCACATGAGTGGCACCAAGAAAAAGATATCATTAGATCATCTAAAGCAGCTAGAGCCGATTCTAGCCATGACTTAGATTCCATTTCCGCAAAGATAGATGCTTTCGAGAGACGAATGGAAAAGATGACTAAGGATATTCATGATATACGAATTAGTTGTGAGCAGTGTGGAGGACCACATTTGACAAAAGATTGTCTCAGTATTGAATTAACAATGGAACAAAGAGAGAATATTTCATACATAAACCAAAGGCCTGGAAATAATTATCAGAATAATTATCAACCGCCAAGACCGATTTACAATCAAAACCAGAATTATAACCGAAATATTCCATACAACAACCAACAAGGTCCTAGCAATCCACAATTATCCAATAATACTTACAATCAGCAAAGACCGAATTTTCAAAACAAACCACCACAACAAACCGATGATAAAAAGCCGAATTTAGAAGATATGATGACGAAGCTAGTTGAAACTCAAACGCAGTTTTTCACATCTCAAAAACAAACCAATGAACAAAATGCTCAAGCATTTAGAAATCAACAAGCTTCTATTCAAAATCTGGAACAAGAAGTAAGTAACCTAGCAAGGTTAATAGGTGAAAGAAAACCGGGAAGTTTACCTAGTGATACAAATGCTAACCCCCGGAATGAAACAGCTAAAGCTATTACCACAAGAAGTGGTACAACACTTAAACCACCTGAAATACCTGTAACTTCTGATGAAACTATTCCTACTACACAAGAACCACAACCTGATCAGGATAAGGAAAAAGAACCGGTAGTTGAAAAGGTTAATAAAGATAACACAGTTAAGGATAAACCTTATGTTAAACCATATCAACCACCACTTCCTTATCCGAGTAAAATGAAGAAAGAAAAACTTGAAGCCGAGCAATCCAAATTCTTGGATATGTTTAAACAGATAAATGTAAATCTTCCTTTCATTGATGTGATTTCAGGAATGCCAAGGTATGCTAAATTCTTGAAAGATCTAATCACGAATAGAAGGAAAATGGAAGAACTTTCGGCTGTTACTATGAATGCTAATTGTTCAGCAGTGCTGTTGAATAAGATACCAGAAAAACTATCTGATCCAGGAAGTTTCACAATTCCATGTTTTCTGGGTAGTCTTAGTTCAATAGAAGCATTGGCAGACTTAGGTGCTAGTATAAATCTAATGCCGTATTCACTATACGCTAAACTAGACCTTGGAGAATTGAAACCAACCAGAATAAGCATACAACTAGCCGATAGATCAATAAAATATCCTAGAGGGATAATGGAGAACATGCTAGTTAAAGTTGGTACTTTAGTATTCCCAGTAGATTTTGTTGTTTTGGACATGGAAGAAGATTCTCAAGTTCCTCTCATATTAGGAAGACCATTCTTAAACACGGCTAAAGCAATGATAGACGTGTTCGGTAAGAAACTGACCCTAAGTATAGAGGATGAGAGTGTTACCTTTTCAGTTGATAGAGCAATGCAACAACCACAATCGGCAGATGATACATGTTATTATATTCAAACTATAGATGCACATGCAGAATTATTAGAAGAATTTCCAGAATTACAAGGAACAGGAGAATGTTCTTTAGGAGAAGGTAATGAACCAATTGATGAAGCTGAAATGTTAGCTACACTTATAGCTAATGGATATGAACCAACAACAGAAGAAATTCAAATGCTAAAAGAAGAAGACAGATATCGATATAAATCATCGATAGAAGAACCTCCGAAATTAGAGTTAAAGCCACTTCCAAACCATTTGGAATACGCTTATTTACATGGTGAATCTGAATTACCTGTAATAATATCGTCTTCTCTTACTGAAAATGAGAAATCACAACTCATTTCTGTGTTGAAAGCTCATAAACCAGCCATTGCATGGAAAATTCATGATATTAAAGGAATAAGTCCTTCGTATTGCACACATAAAATCCTTATGGAAGAAGGTCATAAAACGTATGTGCAACGCCAACGAAGACTAAATCCTAATATGCAAGATGTAGTTAAGAAAGAGATTATTAAGCTGCTAGATGCAGGTTTGATATATCCAATTTCTGATAGTCCATGGGTAAGCCCAGTTCAATGCGTACCTAAGAAGGGTGGCATGACTGTCATTACAAATGAGAAAAATGAGCTTATTCCTACTAGGACTGTAACAGGATGGCGTGTATGTATTGATTATAGAAAATTAAATGACGCCACCAGAAAAGATCACTTTCCCTTACCTTTCATAGATCAAATGTTGGAAAGATTAGCCGGAAATAGTTACTATTGTTTTCTAGATGGATTTTCCGGATATTTTCAAATTCCAATAGCACCCGAAGATCAAGAGAAAACCACATTCACGTGCCCTTATGGTACTTTTGCTTACAAACGCATGCCATTTGGACTTTGTAACGCCCCTGCAACCTTTCAAAGGTGTATGATGGCAATTTTTCACGACATGATAGAAGAATGCATGGAAGTATTCATGGATGACTTTTCAGTCTTCGGTGATACATTTAAATCATGTCTAGTTAATCTGGAACGAATGCTAATTAGATGCGAAAAATCAAATCTAGTACTTAATTGGGAGAAATGCCATTTCATGGTTAAAGAAGGCATCGTTCTTGGACATAAAATTTCAAAAGAAGGAATTGAAGTGGATAGAGCTAAAGTAGATGTAATTGCTAAACTTCCACATCCCACAAATGTTAGAGGAGTTAGGAGTTTTCTAGGGCATGCTGGTTTTTACCGACGTTTCATAAAAGATTTTTCTAAAATTGCCACTCCTATGAATAAACTCCTAGAAAAGGATGCACCATTCATCTTTTCAGATGAATGTATCAAATCTTTTAATATTCTTAAAGAAAAACTCACTAATGCACCGATCATGATAACACCAAATTGGAATCTACCATTTGAACTAATGTGCGATGCAAGTGATTTTGCAATGGGAGCCGTTTTAGGACAAAGGATTGAAAAACGATTTCAACCTATATATTATGCTAGTAAGACATTACAAGGAGCACAAACGAACTATACAACTACTGAAAAAGAACTCCTTGCTATTGTCTTTGCTTTTGACAAATTTCGATCATATCTCGTTCTAGCAAAAACGGTGGTCTATACCGACCATTCTGCTCTTAGATACCTATTTTCAAAACAAGATGCTAAACCAAGATTAATCCGTTGGATCTTACTCTTACAAGAGTTTGATATTGAAATCCGAGATAAAAAAGGAGCAGAAAATCTCGCCGCTGATCATCTTTCTCGTCTTGAAAATCCCGAATTAGAAGTTCTGAATGAATCGGCCATACAAGACAACTTTCCTGATGAATATCTATTGAAGATAGATTATAAAGAAATCCCATGGTTTGCAGACTATGCAAACTACTTAGTTTGTGGATTCCTTGAAAAAGGATTATCGTACCAAAGACGAAAGAAATTCTTCAGTGATATAAAACACTATTTCTGGGAAGATCCACATCTGTTTAAAAGTTGTCCCGATGGAATAATACGCCGATGTGTATTTGGAGATGAAGCTAGTAAAATTTTAAACCATTGTCACACAGGACCAACAGGAGGGCATTATGGGCCTCAACTAACAGCAAGAAAAGTTTATGAAGCTGGATTCTATTGGCCTACCATTTACAAAGACGCACACCTTCTTTGCAAATCCTGTGATGCATGTCAAAGGGCCGGAAGAATAAGTCAACGTGATGAAATGCCACAAAATGTCATCCAAGTATGTGAAGTATTTGACATTTGGGGTATTGACTTTATGGGTCCATTTCCAAAATCTCATAATAATCTATATATACTCGTAGCCATTGACTATGTATCTAAATGGGCGGAAGCACAAGCTCTCCCAACTAACGATGCACGAGTTGTAGTCAACTTTTTAAAACGTCTTTTTGCAAGGTTTGGAACACCGAAAGCTTTAATAAGTGATCGGGGAACTCATTTTTGTAATAATCAACTTGAGAAAGTTCTTAAAAGATATGGAGTAACTCATAAAATCTCCACCGCATATCATCCACAAACAAGTGGACAAGTTGAAAATACCAACCGAGCTTTAAAACGTATTCTAGAGAAAACCGTAGGATCAAATCCGAAGGAATGGTCCATTAAATTGGAGGATGCACTCTGGGCTTTTAGAACAGCCTACAAAACTCCAATTGGAACCACACCTTTTAGACTTGTTTATGGAAAAGCATGTCATCTTCCAGTAGAAATTGAACACAAAGCATTTTGGGCTTTGAAGACATGTAATCTTGATTTACATGAAGCTGGACGTCTACGATTAAGTCAACTAAACGAATTAGAAGAATTAAGACATGAAGCATACGATAATTCGTTAATCTATAAAGAAAGAACGAAGAAATGGCATGATAAAAGAATCAGAAGTTCAAAAGAATTCAAAGAAGGAGACAGAGTTCTTCTTTTCAATTCACGATTCAAGCTATTTCCTGGAAAATTGAAATCAAGATGGTCTGGACCATTCATAGTCAAAAGAATTTTCCCATACGGAACGATAGAATTAATAAATTCAAATGGGATTGAATTTAAAGTTAATGGTCACAGAGTTAAACATTACATACATAGTCCGATGGAAGTCGACAACGAAGTTAATCACAATTTCGACACCACAGCTAACTAAGTGTGGGGAGAATCAAGTCTTTAAAGGATAATATGTATTTCTGTTAGAGTTAGATTGTCTGTTTTCGTGTAGTTCTCGAAAATGGAACACGTATGGTCTTTCCCTAGCAGACCCTAAAGAACTAGTCTTCTCCCCCCATTCTGAATTTTTATTTTTTTTAGGTTTTTACAAAATGAAGACTGCCTGTGAACTAAACCATGGTCTAATGCTACACGCTTTGATCACTAAACGTAATAATGACATACTCCCGAGTGAAATAGTATCAGTAATCAGAGAAAGAATGGACGGAGTTAGAAAAGGATCCAGATGCGAAGATAATAAGTTACAATTTGGTAAAGGAAAATCAAAATCCGCAGCGAAAAGAAGAGCACGACACCTAGAAAAATGTCACAAATGCGGAAAATGGTCACATGGAGGTAAATGTTCAAGTAATCAAACCTATTCAAATACCGAATTTGTTACTTTATGCAGAGACGGACCGTTCATATGTTTAGAAGAAAAGACAATGAATGCTAGAGGTTACGCCTATGCAGCCATGGAAGACCAATTAAACCGGCTATCTTATGAATATAATAGATCATATAACTAAGAAATCTATTTCACAGGTATGTCTGTATAGTTTTTATTTTTATTTTTACTTTTAACCTTTTGATAATAAACGCTAATTTGTTCGCTAAAAAGTATTAAATTGGTATTAAATAAAATTAGGTTTGGCGACCGAAATTATTGATATCATTCAAAAATTTATTACATCACTGCGAAATTTAACGTTTATTCTTAAGGTATAAATATCTTTAATCAATCAACCCAAAATATTTCAAAAATTCGTCATGAGTTAAATTAGGTCTTGGAACCGAAATTGCTTTACCGAAAAGAGGGGCGCATATTTTTGATAATATTTGATTGATTAAAGTGGGATAAAAAGACAAAAAGATTTTTAATTTTATTTTTACCATGTTTTTAATCTTAATATTTAAATCTTAAATTAATATTGTAAACTTTGTAAAAACAATATATTTAAAATTGTAAATATTTGAAAAATTAATATAAGTTTGATATGAATTTATAAATTTTTAAAATTAAGTTTGGTGTGAATTTTTAATTATTTTTAAAATATGAAATTTTAATTTTATGCATTTCAAATTTTGAGTTTGGTGTGAATTTTTAATTTTTAATTTTGAATTTTATATTTAAGTTGTGTGAATTTAAAAACAAAAATTTACTTTATCTCATTAAGTTAAGAATATGATTTTTAAAATTCGTCGTAAGTTGAAGACTAGGTCTTTGAACCGAAATTGCTTTACCCGAGGGAGGGACGAGAACTTTTATTATCATTATTTTTAATCTTATTGATTTAAAGTATGCCAAAAACATTAAAAAAATCCAAAAATCTAAGCTTTTAAAATAATCGCTTGAAAATGACAATTTTAAAATTTTGTCGAGGGACGGACTAGGGCATCGTCCCGAAACGACCTCGTCTTAAAAAGAAACAAATTTTTAAAATTTTATTTAATTTATGTTTTAAAAGTTTAAGGTTTTAATAAAAAAAAAAAAAAAAAAAAAAAAAAAAAAAAAAAAAAAAACCTGGAATTGACCCCCATGCGAGTCGCATGGGGGAAAGGCTTAAGCCATGCGACTCGCATGGCTGTTAAAAACTGGACAGGATCAAAAGCTCAGCGAGCTGCTCTTTCTTTCACAAACACACACATATACACGAAAACTCTCCCAAATCCTCTCAAAAATCCGCCATTTTTTACCAAATTTCTTGCAAAACTTCACAATAATCATGCCTAGATTCAGTAGTCTCAACCCCTTCAGGAGAAAGGTAATGATTTCACCCCTAATCTCTTTAAATTCGAATTTTTGTGTTCTTGAGCTAGAAAATTTATATTTTGATTTTGTTAAATTTAGGTGTAATTAGAGCTAAATTGTTGTTATATTATGCATGTATATCCTAGATAGAAGCTATTTAACATGATTTGAAGCTAAAAACTTCAAATTTTTAAGAATCTAGGGTTTGTGTTCTTGAGCAATTTGGGGCTTTTTGATATAAACAGGTTATGGCCGATTTTTGTCATGAATTGTTGCTAAATTAAGTAGTGTAACATGTTTAGGTAGTTAATTGATCCAAACTTTGAGCCTAAACATGTTTTTGAGAATTAAAGTAGACTTTTTAAGTCTAAAAATTCATGAACTTGGATAATTTGATATAAAGGCCATTTGAAACTTGTCTCATTGCTAGAAGTGATTATTTTGGCATGTTATTTGAGATAAATGCTTATGAACTTGATGTACATTTTTCGTATATGCTTATTTGACAAAGTGTAGACTTGACAAAAATATGAAAATGAGCACTAGTTTGATTTGAATGCCATGTAACAAGTGTTTAATTGTTATAATAATTATTGTTGACATGTTTAAGAGTTTAAATGTGATAAAACATTGTACACATATTCGTATGTAAAAGTGTAGAATTGTTATTGTTAAGAAAATGTGTATAAAATGTGTTATGAATTGAACATGTCATCATAATTGTTTCAAGTTATTATTTTGCTAACACTAATGCATATTTGGATGCACAAATTTTGTGTTTAATGTGTTTTGCAGAAAGCCGATACTGGAGGTTCAGGAGCATCATCATCCAGGCAACCAGAGCCCGAACCGGAAATGTTTCATGAACAAGAACAGCATATGCAACAAGAAGAAGAAGAACAGGAGGAGCAACATATTCCATATCACGATCAAGATCAGTTATTCATGAATCAGTTTCGTCAATTCGCTCCACATCAAAGGATTCTGAGCTTAGACATTAATGAAGATCAGTTACACCCAAATCTAAGATTTGATCGATGTTGGATAGAGTATCCAGATTATCAAAAGAACATGCACATTCTCTACTTTAAGGTTGTTGAAATGCCAAGGGCAATTGACTGGGTACCTTTGGAAACAGTTGACCTTGCCGAACCGATTCGGGAATTATTGGTGCAAAGGTATGGTAATTCTCAGTTTAACGATTGGATGCGCCTATTTTCCATTCGTAGAACCATATATAGGGAATGGTGTATAGAATTACTTAGTACTATTAAGTTAAACAGTAATGTTAGGAGGATAGATGATAGAAGCTTTATTAGATTTCTGTTAGGTGGACGCATGTACAGAATGTCCATGATAGATTTAGCCAGGGCCTTACAGATTTACACCCCTGCTGAACTTTTGAGCCCCGACTGTAATAGCCTGATTGCCCAAGGAGAAAGGGTAGATAGGGAATTTGATGTTAACACTGTCTGGAGGCGTATGTCCCACTTTAATGAATTTCACGCCAGTGGAAATCATACATACTTAGATATAGACAGAGCTGAACTCCGGGTGATTCATAGATTCTTAGCAAACACAATTACACAAAGGGGTAGGAATAAGGAGAAATTGACCGTAAACGATTTGTTCTACCTCAAGTGTATTAGAGACCCGAGGAGTTTCGTTAACATTCCCTATTGTGTTGGTTATTATCTCGCTAATGTAGTTTCGGGGATGAAATCGGGGAGTATTATAGGTGGTGGTATTTTCATTACTCTCATTGGAGAGTATTTAGGTGTAGATAAGCACCAAGGGGGTCCAATGAACGAAATAGAGGACGGAGGTGAAACTATAAGTTCAAACCTTTATCACGGTGCAAGGGTATTATTGATGAGACGTGGTCGGGTACATCGATACGAGGGACCTCAGCGACAGGTAGAGAGAGGTTCGGATGACGAGATGGAGGAGGCGAACAACATTATAGGAGTTGTTCGGGAGACTGCTCTTGATTTAGGCGTTCGTATGGAGGATGAATACATGACGAACTATGATAGGCATATGCAGTATGAGGCATGGCAACGCCGGAATGACTACGAGCATTCCCGGCAACGAGAGCATGGCCGATGGGATTATCATCAGCGCCAAATTATAAGCCAGTTGCAGCCTGGCGAGATGTATTATCCGACCCGACCCGCATACTATCCCGCACATCAGCCAGAGATGAGACCACCCTATGATTCATATGATTATGACGCAGCATACCAGTACACCTATAATCAGCCATGGAACCCGGACGCGAACATGAATTGGGATCCATATCCTAATTTTCCTCCTAACCCACCTCCTGATCAGTAGAGATAAGTGGTAATTTCTATTTTTATTTTAAACACTTAACATTTTATTATGTTTATGTAATGTTTGATATTTTATTATTATTGTGTACTAATATTTTTCTTATAGTTTGAAAGTGGGATGCCAAAGTTCCATTTCAAATTGCATGTATGATTATATTTGTATTGTATGTATTCTCTTTTATGCACAAAACAGGGTAAAACAACGCGTTTTCAAAGACTGGCATTAAGTTCAGCAAAAGCAAGTAATTTTGACGACAATGATGCAAAATATATGTGAAATAACAACAAGACGGAATGAACAAATGACGTGCACCATTTATCATTCAGCAAACAAACGCCAATATATTTGGAAACTTTGGTAAAAATTTAATCATTTTCACACAAATCACCCTCAATAATTTAAATTGTTACTGATTTCTTGCAAATGAGGGCATTGCAAGATCTTAAGTGTGGGAAGGGATTAAATTCTTTCGGATTTTAAAATTTTTATATTAAACACTTGGTTACCATTAAAAATACTAGTAAAGCAGTAGTTGTATTAGAATCTAGTGCTCTCTGATAAAAAAAGAACAGCCCTAGTCTTATATACTGACTACCCAATTCTAGTAAAATTTTTCAAAATTTGCAATTAAATGAATTCAAATCATGTTTATACATATTTATGAACGATAAAACTAGGTTTTAACACCGAAATTATTGTTACCTCGGAAAGGACATAAATTGAGAAACAAACTAAAATGTTAAAATTCATTTAAAATGGAATAGAGGACGATAAAAAGAAAAATAAAAAGCCAAGTGTGGGAAAATTTACCAAGTTATTTTAAACATATGTCACATATATCTGTAACAAATAACTGAAAATACTTTTGCTTTGGACTAAACTAAACTGTTTTACCTGATGAAAGAAAAGAAGAGATGGATCTACACGATGAATCAATTCCATCATTAAAAGGAAGTAAAGTCTTCCGAAAAAGACACGCGCTTCTTGATTTAGGTCATGAAGTTGTCGTTCAGACCAGCTGTAGGTTGACGAAAAATCTAGAAAAGTCATCACTAAAATCAGCAGGAAATCCACGGACCTCAGCATTAAACAGGGTCGCCAAGTGGTCAGATTTATCCTAACCATGAGAAGGATTTATCAAGTACAATGGGGGGGCACCATGCAAATTAGCTGGATAAGACTAATGAATCAGATCCCCAGAAAGGATAATCTCCTTAAAGATTAAAAATCAGCTTTTAAGACTGATATTACTCAATCCTAGAGATTGACCTTAAAGATTGAGAATTCAAACTCATGGAATTCAATGATATCTAAACTCGAGCTTGAACGAGAAAATATTTTGATCAAAAATACAAACCGATTTGTTTTCTAAAAACCCTATTTTCAATACGTTCATTACCATTGAACGTAAAATCCTAGGAATTCACCTGGAATTCATTAGGTCACCTGAACTAAATCGGGTGTCAACCGTAAGAACGGTGGTTGCATAACATGGTCAAAGACAGGACTTTGTGCCAAACCGACAAATTATAAGGGTGAGCTTTACTATTGCTCCTACCAAGGATAGTAATTGCGTCCGACACGTTATAGACCATAATCAAAAGCATGTCACGGGACATTGCCTTAACAGTTGCTTGTTCAACGCTTTCCTTTACAACCGGACGGTAGTTTGCCGAAAGGTAATATACGGGACAAGTAAACTGGACGTGTTGCTTTCCTAATACAAGGTTAGCAAGTGGGTGACACAAAACCGCAAGTTTTGAGCTAAAATTTTTAAATCTGAAACCCACCAAACCCACAAAAATATTTTGCAAACACCGGTAAAGGGTTATTCCGGAAAACTTATCTAGGGTAAAAACTAGATTTCGAAAGATCAAATGTTTTCATAAAAATCCAATTTCCTTAATGGATCTAAATTTTTATAGTCATGTGGGACTGTAAACCATATCGTTACTACCATTGTTTATACCGCCGTATAGAAATCACTGATGTACAAAGTGTGAAGAATAAAGAAGTGATTCTAGTATTTCAAGACAATATTGCTTGAGGACAAGCAACGCTCAAGTGTGGGAATATTTGATAATGCTAAAAACGAACATATATTTCATAACATTATTCCTCAAGAAAGACAAGCTTTTAGTTGCAATTGTTCTATTTACAAGTGATATTCGTTTAAATAATAAAAGGTGAAGACAAAAGACAGATTCGACAAATTGAAGACAAAAAGGTCCAAAGAGCTAAAAAGTACAAGATACAACTAAAAAGGTTCAAAATATTGATGAGGAACGTCTCAAAATGACAAGAGTACAAGTTGCGGAACACAAAGTACGCGATTTAAAATAATACGCGAGGACGTCCGAAAATCCGGAACCGGGACCTGAGCCAAGAAGAAACGCCCGACGCAACGGACCAAAAATATCTAGTCTACTATGCACAAGAATATAATATAATATATATATAATTATATATAATTATATATTATATATATTATTATTATTATATTACGTCGACAAAGAAGAAAACAAAAGCAGTTGGCTGAATCCAGGGTGGCCATGCGACTCGCATGGCCAGAGGCACAAAACCATGCGAGTCGCATGGTGTGAGATTGCTGGTCAGGTCCTATATAAAGCCAGTTTTGTGCCGAGTTATGATCATCCTTTTTCTCTTCCTCTTCAACGTAAATATATTTATATTTATAATTTATATTTTAATTTTAATTATAATTCTAATAATAAGGGTATGTTAGCGAATGTTGTAAGGGTGTAAGTCGAAATTCTGTCCGTGTAACGCTACGCTATTTTTAATCATTGTAAGTTATGTTCAACCTTTTTATATTAATGTCTCGTAGCTAAGTTATTATTATGCTTATTTAAAACGAGGTAATCATGATGTTGGGCTAATTACTAAAATTGGGTAATTGGGCTTTGTACCATAATTGGGGTTTGGACAAAAGAACGACACTTGTGGAAACTAGACTATGGGCTATTAATGGGCTTTATATTTGTTTAACTAAATGAAAGTTTGTTAATGTTAATATAAAGATTTACAATTGGGCGTCCCTATAAATTACCATATACACTCGATCGGACACGATGGGCTGGGTATTTATATGTACGAATAATCGTTCATTTAACCGGACACGGGAATGGATTAATAGCCACTAGAATAATTAAAACAGGGGTGAAATTACATTCAAGGGTAATTGGTGTAATTGTTAACAAAGTAGTAAAATCTTGGTTTACACGCAGTCGATAACCTGGTGTATTCATTAAACAAAGTATTAAAACCTTGTTACAATTCGAATCCCCAATTAGTTGGAATATTTATCTTCGGGTATAATAATAATTTGACAAGGACACTTGCAATTTATATTTATGACTGATGGACTGTTATGGACAAAAACCAGACGGACATATTGAATAATCCAGGACAAAGGACAATTAACCCATGGGCATAAAACTAAAATCAACACGTCAAACATCATGATTACGGAAGTTTAAATAAGCATAATTCTTTTATTTCATATTTAATTTCCTTTATTTTATATTTAATTGCACTTCTAATTATCGCACTTTTATTTATTGTTATTTTATTTTATCGCATTTTTATTATTCGCAATTTCACTATCGTTATTTACTTTACGCTTTAATTTAAGTCTTGTATTTATTTTATATTTTACATTAGGTTTTAACTGCGACTAAAGTTTTAAAATCGACAAACCGGTCATTAAACGGTAAAAACCCCCCTTTATAATAATAATATTACCTATATATATATTTGTATTTTTATAAAAGTTAAACTAATATAGCGTTGAGCTTTGTTTAAAGATTTCCCTGTGGAACGAACCGGACTTACTAAAAACTACACTACTGTACGATTAGGTACACTGCCTATAAGTGTTGTAGCAAGGTTTAAGTATATCCATTCTATAAATAAATAAATATCTTGTGTAAAATTGTATCGTATTTAATAGTATTTTCTGCTAAAATTTAATAGTATTTTATACCCCTCTGCTTTGACATCATTCACAATGATTGATAATTTGTTCTTATTTATAAATTACTTTACCATTTTCCGAATATTGTTAAAATGGAAAGATTTCTCAAATCAACGTGGGCCTTTCAACAGAGACTTGTAATCATAATTCAATATATCTGATAATTCAATCATTTGATCTTATCTTCTAATTCCATTGATAAACATTTTGAAACAGATACAATCATATAAAGTATTTAATCTAATATTTTGTTTACGTTTCAAGTTATAATATATATACACGTATACATATATAATCATATTCGTTTAATGGTTCGTGAATCGTTGGAACTTGGTCGAGGTTGAATGAATGTATGAACATAGTTTAAAATTCTTGAAATTTAACTTAACAAATATTGCTTATCGTGTCGGAAACATATAAAGATTAAAGTTTAAATTTGGTTGGAAATTTCCGGGTTGTCACATACGCCATGGACACAAGTACTTAAAATATATTCTACGTTGAGTTGTACCACCTTGCATATCTTCCCTAATAGCTTGGTAACTAATATTTACATGTTGTAAGAACATGTAAGCGCGAATCCTATTGATAGATCTATCGGGTTTGACAACCCCAACCGGGCTAGTTGCTCTAGTATCGTAAACGGTTGCATAGTACTTCATTTTTACTACTCTTGGTACAATGTAGGGAGATTTCATAATAAAGGGAATATGCCACATTCATGGTTAAGTATGGTTACCGAAGTGCTCAACAACTTATAAAATACTTTTATACACTTGTGAGTGTACATATATTTATAACTATGAAAATCTTGTGGTCTATATTTATATCGATGCTAAACCTATATATCTCACCAACCTTTGTGTTGATTGTTTAAGCATGTTTATTCTCAGGTCCTTAAGAAAGTCTTCCGCTGTTGCATTATCTGAGCAAGCTATGCATGGAGTCTCATGCTTTTGTTTAAATGAAGTGTTGCATTCAATAAAACCTTTGTTATGTATTATATTCGATTGTTATGTCACGTGTGTAGTATTTGGAAACCGATGTATCATGGGGATTATTTCTTAAATAATCGCCCACTTGTTTAAAACATGCATTATGTATAATAATGGTGTGCTTTTTATGAAATGAATGCAATATTTTTATAAAACGTATCATATAGAGGTCAAATACCTCGCTATGGGACCAATGAATAAAGTACTGCGTTTATAGTAATATGGACGGGTCGTTTCACATACAAAAAATATATACATCCATACACATACATATATAGACCTACATACATGCATAAACATACTTACCCACATATATAAGCATACCAACATACATAAACACGCATACAACATCCATAAACATACGTCTATACAAACGTACATAATCATACCTACATAAACATAAACATAAACATACATATATAAATGCATACCTGCGGAAACATACATGCATATTTCCATACATAAACATACATCAATACATTCAAACGTACACGAAAAGACAAGCATACCTACACATACTGCTACATACAAGCACACAACAACACACACACATGAAACCCATATAAACACTATGCCCTAACCGCATAAACAAGTATGTCCTAGTAAGTCTTACACAGCACAGAACAAACCTATGTACAAAAGAGAGAATAAATAAATAATATATATATATATGTAGGGCAGGATCAATGGGGAAGTAATCAATCGGGGGGAATCGGCGGGAAGCAAAAAAAAAAAATTTCGTTTTTTTGGAATTTTTTTTTCCAGCATCAAGATCACATGAAAATATGAATATTTAGAAGAGATACTTCGTGATGAATGTTATTATTTAGGCGGAAAAACGATCGACAAAAATAACATTCAAGATAATATTGTTCGTGAAGAATATGAACGTTTTTTTTTCTTCATGTTTTGTGAAGTAAAATTTAGCCCGATTTAGAGTTTAGGGTTTGGTGTTTTGGGTTTATTCCATAAACCCAAAACACCAAACCCTAAACCCTAAACTCTAAACCGTTCGTGTTAAAAACTCAATCTAAATTCTAAATCTAAACCCTAAATCTAAACCCTAAACCCTAAATTTCTAAACCCTAATATCTAAACCCTATAAACCCTAATATCTAAATCCTAATATCTAAACCCCAATAGCTAAAACCTCAATATATGCTCAAAAAACGCGATAATTGTTATATACCAGAAAAAGGCTGGCCGCGCGTTGCGGCGGCGTACAAAAGTGTGACTGCAACCCGTAGGCGTGCCCAAATCAGCCTGTTTGCGCACTGATTGCTATTCTCTAATGGTGACCCTAATGTGATGTGATTACAAACCTATTACATGCTACTTTGAAACAACTGAATGCTATAACTACCTTAAATGAGATGATTGTCCATTAACTCCTCCAATACTTTTCTTGTTCTCTTGAAATCAATGTTGACTGAATCCATCTGTTGAGAAAAATTGCTCCTTTCAAAGCTAATAACCTCTTATGTTTGAATATGGTCTTCTTCTACTAGACTACAACTCAATACATAAGTCAACTCTACCATTCTGTTAGAAATAATAAAATAACAAAACAAAATCAATTAAATATTTTTGAAATTGATCAAATATAACTAAAGCAAATGTCACCGAACAATAATTAATTTTTGAACACTTTATTTCACCTCAAAGTACATGATAACTTGTGTGTTACTGTACAGAAAGAAATGGAAGTTTGTGTAAGGTTACTTTTAAAATCAATCCACATTCCTCTTGATGTCATAGCTTTACGAATGGCCTTTAAGACTTCAAGCTCGCTATAGAGCTTAGAAACGCATTGGTACATGTGCGTGACTGCACCCTGCTGCCCGCGTTGTAACTACTTGTGAAATGAGTATGATTTGAGGAAGGAAGCTGGATGGGCAAAGATTTCACTAAATCAAACTTGCATAAAAACGAAACCGCCGATTGAAAAACTTAAATAGATACATAAACAAATATCATATATTGATTGACAAATAATAATCATAGAATAAAAAAAAGTGTTACATGAGGAATACCTTGAAGCGTTTGAGACGGTGGAGATGGTGGTGGCGAGAACCACAACGGCAGAAACTCGGGGACTACAATCAACAGCATCATAGATGCAAAAATTTGAGATCATTCTCATGAACCCTAATTCGTACTGTAAATATGCAGATGATTCTAACAAAACCAAAAAAAATTACAATTTCTTACCACAACAAAAATTCGGTTGACTTTCACTGTTTTTAGGCCTCATGTGGATTGGCCGTTGTTCTGACTTCATCAATATCATCTTGTATACATCCAATGTAACATGTTGAATATCAATGTTAGATATTAGTTAAAAATTCATTTACATATATATGCGATTGTAGCAGGGTTGAGTAAATCTCTCTACAAATATTTATATTAGTGTGCCAATAGCTTCAAACCCTTCAACCCTCTTGACCCATAAAAAGCACACCAGTTTACCGAAATTCGTTGGATCCTAATATAAACTTCTATTAACAACCAAACAAATAATCATATTTTGTAACACTATTCATATGAAAAGCAGCCACTATGATAAAAGTGAATGCAAAGATATACCTTCAGGCTTTAAAGGAAGAGATTACTGATATCGACGGAAACTTCCTATCTACTGTACAAACCAATAGCTGCAAACACTACTGTAGTGCCGCCTCAGATGACACCAGCTGCAATTCCTGCTAACAAATAATATAAGCATTCAATAGAAATTTCAGTGGAAATTTAACCCAAACGAAAATCAACAAATTAATCCAACAATTGGTCTACATTGTTAATTCAAACATAAAGCACAATCCGGTAAACAATTACATAAAAAAACCTATTTAATACCTGCAACATCCAAATTTCACCTTTAAAATCTTAATTTTTTTTTTTTACAATCCAATCGCTCGGAACAACAGAGGGCAGTAGCAACCTGAATCAAAACCTTAAAAAAACGACAACCTCATAGCAAACCTAACAGCATATTTTACATATTACCAAGGAAAGACATCTCATTATAAATTAAATAGTCATTTACCAAATGAACAGCAAAAACAGAGAACATCAACTTCAAAAGCAAGTCAGCCCAAAAAAAAAAAAAAAACTGGGGAATATGTTTTAAAAAGTCAGCGAAATTGTATAGCTATCATGACCAATCATGACCTGTAGTTGTGAAGCCAACACAATATGAGTCATTTACCTTAAGGTTCTAGAAAAATGTTCCAAAATGTTACCTCTAGTTGTATAGGTTGTACACTATCATCACCTCCTGCATAGATTAAGGGTCAAAATCAAAATGATTCCGCGAACGTCCGTAGCCCCTTTAATAATAAGGAAAACAAAGTTCCTGAACAACATGCACAAAAGAAATTATATAACAAACATAAAAATATTGAAAGCATAAAGCAATAAGAAAACATCATGCAATTATCAAAACAGTTACGATTATTAGAACCTGCAAATAATCGAAATTCAGTGTATTTTCAGCTGGATTGGAGTCAAATGTAGAAAACTAAAAGAATTGAGGCTCAGACATGTGTGTAAAACCAAGCAAGAGAACATGAATCGCCATGGCTGCAAACTGTAGGTTGCCCCGCCAAGATACGAAACCATTTTTCTCATTGCTTGATTAAACTCCAACAAAATCATCATCACAGCCTACCGAAACCTCAAAACAATAGTACCAGCAATCTCTTTTGATAAGATTAGCAAACCTTAGGAACTTCTCATTTGTGAAAAATTGAAGAGATATGAGGCACAGGTATGTGTGTAAAACCAAGCAAGAGAACATGAATCGCCATGGCTGCAAACTATAAGTTGCCCCGCCAAGATACGAAACATTTTTTTCTCGTTGCTCGACTGAACCACAACAAATTCATCATCACGGCCTTTTTATTAATCTTATTTGTTATGAATCTCATTCATAATCAGTAAGCTGAACACAACAGCTTCTCAGGTGAAGAATGTGCAATACAGCTTATTGTGCAATGCAAGGCAAGAGTACCACCACTCACAACCTGTAATGATATGAAATTTATAATCAATGACCTTAATTTACTTATTTACTGCTACAATATATGTAGTAGACCAAATTTATATATCCTTATTTTTTCCGCAATTCATCTAAAATATATACAGTAAATATCAGAGAATCAAATAATCAAATTTGATAGACATATAACAAATGTTCACATCAGTTAATAATTTCTTCATAAGTTAATCAAACAATCAACTTACTGATTATGATCCTAAATATGGACTGCAAGCTTAAAAATATTTTATTAACCAAGAACATCCAATGTCCCGTCAAATACACTTGCACCAGCAACAATATTCGTTTGACGCATCTAATTCAAGACTATGCAAATGAAGAAATTACACAGCAAGCTTGAAACAATTAATTAAAATATTAACAAACCTACATTTTAACATACAATCAACAAACATATAAAGCAAGAACTAATATATTTGTACCAATTTATTTGTTACCAACACCACTTTTGATATAAATCTATTAAAGATCCAAATATCAAACAATAAGGTGATCAAATAATCATTTTTTCTATAATTAATTTATTATAAGCATAGAAAATAGCATAGGAGATATACCATTCATCATTTACGAAGGCGACGGGACCATTAGCACAGCAACAGCAACAGCAACAAAACAAATGACGATTTAGATCAACAGCCACAAACCCTAATTTCATAGCGAAATCTTCAATCAATTAAAAGGTACAGATGCAAACCGTAATTAAAAAACCACGGCAAGATCAAATTGAGAGCGGCCAAGAAATCAGCCTCAAACCATGGTCGATTAAAGCGACAACATACGAAATCGGGGCTTTAAACCACCGGAAAAACATCGATTTCATGGCGGGTGAAGGCTGTGATTTTTATTCCGTCGAGTGTAGAAACGGGGAAGAGAAAGTGGATGAAGAGAATAAATGGGGAAGAAGAGTCTGGAAGGGAGTATAAAAGGGTTGGAGGATTGTCGTTTGATAAGCGTGGGGAGGCCAAAACGACCAAAACCTGCGTGACTTTTAGTATATAGGGGTAATTACTTCTTTGAGCGTTTTTCCGCCAAAATAAAAACATTTATCACAAAGTGTCTCTACTAAATGTTCATATTTTCATCTCATCTATAATGTTCGTGAACAAAGTTTTTTCAAAAAACGAAAAAAAAAAGTTTTTGCTTCCCCCGCTTCCCCCCGATTGGTTACTTCCCTCTTGATCCTACCACTATATATATATATATATATATATATATATATATATATATATATATATATATATATATATATATATATATATATATATATATATATATATATATATTATTATTATTATTATTATTATCATTATTAGAATTTCTTATTATTCACTATGCTCATATTGATATTAGATTTAGGGTGTGTTTGGATGAAAGTAGCTGGAGCTGGAGCTTTTAGCTGGAGCTGGAGCTTATGAGATAGAGCTGGAGTTGAAGCTTATTTTTTAAGCTGGTAGCTGGAGTTTATTATTCTTTATAAGTGTTTGGTAAACTAGCTGGAGCTTATTTTCCAGTTCATAAGCTCTACTTTTTTTCATAAGCTACTAAAAGTAGCTTATTTTTTCAGAGCTTATGATTTTCATAAGCTCTACTTTTTTTCTCTACCAAACGAAGCTTATGACTTGGAGCTTATTAAAATCATAAGCTCAAGCTCCTATAAGCTCCCATAAGCTCCAACAAGCTCGTCACCCAAACACACCCTTAAATTAATTAATTAGCTAAAATATTATTCTAAAGTTTGATTTGGATTTGAATTTGATTTTAGTGAGATTTGTTAGTTTAAATTAATTAGGACGAATGTTGCTACTCTTGTTTATTTTGGAGAGACGAAGATAAAGACTTAAAGAGTGGTGTTGAAGATGGTAGGTGAAAATTGGGTTGGATAAAATCACGAAACTACCCTTACACGCATCGTATATAGTATCACTTAACGGTCTGACACTAACGTCTTTCATGTTTAGGGGACCAACCACAAACCAAGTGCCTAGTTAGGTGACAAAACGCGTCAAAAATAAACATAAGTGCAATTGTGCATTATTTGGCAAAGATAAGAGACTAACCGCGTAATTTGTCTCCCATATATTTCATATTGACATTGATTGATATTGATATTGATATTGATTGATATTGATACTGTATTTGATATATATTGATATAAATTAAAGATACAAAATTGGACGTATAGTGACACATATTTTTTCATCCATTCCAAATTATATAGTGAGAGGTCAAAAAAGAAAAAAAAAAGATAATATATACATCTATGACGTGCTATAGCGACGAGTGGGATTAATCATGCGTTTTACTACGAAAAATATCTACTATATATTCGTAATATTATAATGTGTTACATAAAAAAACATGATCATTAATATTACTATTACAATTTTTTTTATGCTTTGTGGACAGTGGCGGTACCAGAATTTTTTTTCACTGGGGTGAAAAAAAAATTTAAAACCTTAGCAATTTTTTTGGACAAAATATGAAGGTTTTTGAGCAAAAAATAGAGGTTTTTAGGCAAATTATGAAGGTTTTTGGACAGAAGGTTTATGGGCAAAATTTGAAGGTTTGTGGAAAAATTTGAAGGTTTTAGGGTAAAATTTGAAAATTTTTGGGCAAAATCTGAAGGTTTTGGGACAAAATATGTAGGTTTTGAGGCAAAAAAAAAAAAAAAAATCCACCGTGAACAAAGTCGAAAAATTCAAAAATTTTACACTGAAAATTGCAAATCCACTGGGCGCGGTTGTCCCCGCTTGCCCCTAAATAAAACAGCCCGTGTTTGTGGAGTATCTCATAGACTGTAGTTATAGATCAAACTTAAAACTTTCATCTTTTTATTTTCCTTAAATTTGTCACGTTAACTGTTACAGTAATTAGAAGCAGTTAATTATCTTTTCCTTCTTAATCAAAAAATTGTTTATTCAATTTAAGATAAAGATATTAAACAAATACTTCATTTGCCATATAACATTTATTAAAATAATTGACGTATTATGTTGAAAACTTAATTAGCTTAAGTACTCCTTATATATCTAAAAATTTTGTAATCATAATGTGAATTATCCAAAATTATATATATTTTCATCTGGGAAAATATAAACTCACTGTTCAATTAATAAAAAAAGTTGTTTAAAGAAGGAGAAAACTAAAGGAACAAAAAAGAAGCTAGATATAATAATAATAATAATAATAATAATAATAATAATAATAATAATAATAATAATAATAATAATAATAATAATAATAATAATAATAATAATAACGTAAAATGGTGACATCATCACAATGTCACTATTTTATCATTCATCTCTGGTTAAGTATGTTAAGTAATATATAGTATATAGTATGTATTAAAATAAAATGTAAATGTAAATCATGATGTCACCATTTTATTATTTATCTCTTGTTGACAAATCATATACATGTAAATGTACTCTTTATGTATCTAAAAATTTTGCAACCATAACATTAATCATCCCAAATTTGTTTAAAGGAGAAGAAAACCAAAGGAGAAAAAAAAAGATGAAGCTATATTTTAAGAAAAGTAAAAATGATAATAATATAATATTAATCTACTTTTTTCTTGCATTTATCACATTAACTATTAATAAGAAGCAATTAATTATTTTTTTCATTCTTTATAAAAAAAAAAGTAAATATCGTACATTTATTATTTTTAATTTAAGATAAAGATATTAAACAAATATTTCATTTGTCATATAACGTTTAGTAAAATAATTAGCTTATTATATTGAAATTTAATTTACTCATGTACTTTTTATGTATCTAAAAACTTTCTAATCATAATATATGAATCATCTAAAATTTGATCAAAGAATAAGAAAAAAAAAAAAAAAAAATATGAAGCTAGATTTCACAAAATAATAATATAGATATTGACACCATTTTACTCATCATCTCTTGTTGACAAATAGTATATATATATATATATATATATATATATATATATATATATATATATATATATATATATATATATATATATATATATATATATATATATATATATATATATATATATATATATATAAAGAAGAAGAAAATTATAAAAAAATGGATATCAACATGAAATATGAAATGATGTCACCGTCATGTTATTCACCTCTTGTTGACAAATAATATAAATGTAAAATGAAAAATGTAAAATGTAGATATAAATGTAAATGTAAATGTAAATGTAAATGTGAATGTGAATGTAATAGATAATAAATGTGATTCTAATTGATATGCAAGAATCTGGTTTTAGCAACATCGGGTATAGTTGTTTTACAAGTACGATAACAACAACAATGTATCGACCCGACTTTTTCGACTTATATTATTACTTTATACTTTTACGAATCTGCGTATATGTACGTACTGAGCTAGATGATATTCTGGAGTCATTATCCATGCTTATTACTCTTGTTAATACCTTACAACGTGTTATTAAGTGATTAATTACTTAACTTGATCCTTGAATGCTTTTACGACCGTTGGTGTCACTAGTCGTTTAGAACGAGATACGTACTTGGTACACGTTAAACTTTGGTCATAATTGGAGTATTATGACTACTTAATTCTAATTGTTACTCCCTCCGTCCCTATATTATTGTCCACTATTCCATTTTAGGATGTCCCAAATTAATTGTCCACTTCCATAAATAGAAAGGAAAGAAGATATTTCATTGGTGGATCTGGAGAGAGAAGAAATTTCATTGGTGGAGAAATAAAGTTAGTGAGATTTCCTAAAACTGTGTGTTTATTGTCCGGTGACAATAAATATGGGACGGAGGGAGTATTTCTTAATGACAATTACTTAGTTTGTCGGTTGCTTAATTACGTTTAGTGAATTGTTAATTACTTGGGCTTATCTCAATTGGACTAGGATTACCAAGGCCCACCCTACTCTAGTTAATGGATTAATTAATAAGTCTATTTTAATAAGTTAAGGAACCCATTAAGCTTAAGATAATCTATTAAGACATAAGACAAAAGTATATGCATACATGCTTGTACCACCCTTACACATTTTGGCACCATGCACCATGCCACCCAACATCACCACCTCACTTTTGTACCACCATGGACCACCACTCCCCCACCCTCCAAACCGTAGGTTTTTTGTGTCCCCCACCATCATCACCATTTTGTTGTCTTGTATTGTGATTTCTTGCCTATAAATACAAGACCCCTCCATTCACTAAATCATTTTGCACACTCACACTTTTCTCAACATTCTCACTCTAGAATTCTCTCTCATTTGTAAGTTTTAAAACTTATTTCCTTTCTTTTTTTCTTACAAAATCGAAATTCATCATCATCATTATTGTTTCAAGATCAAGTTTTATAACTTGTATCTTCTTTACATCTTGTTGCTTCAAACTCTTGTTTAAAGATTATGCAAGAACATGAAGGATTCAAGCTCTCTAGCTATGAATCTTTCTTTACTTGTTTAAATTACTTTACTTTTGGTTAAAAGATCAAAACTTGTGTTTATGATCTTCATAAAACTTATAGATCTAGCTTTATGCTTTATGGATCTACAAGAACATTAGAGATTCAAGCTTTCTAGCTTAGGGTTTCACCATTTTGTTTAGATCTAAGCTTTCTAGCTTTTGACCTCATTACTTTTACTGGATCTAGGCTCTCAAGCTTATGGTCTCATATATCTTGTTTAGATCTAAGCTTTCTAGCTTATGGTCTCATTAATCTTGTAAGAATCCAAGCTTTCTAGCTTAGGGTTTCATAATACTTGAGATCTAAGTTTTGTTGTAGATCTCATTTACTTGTAACCTTTTTATGATTTTTATGGTGATAAAAATCAAGTCTTTATCATCTACATATGATAAAGGCACATAAACTTATATAAAAATGAGAAGAAACAATGCTTAATGCTAAGGATGTAACTTTGGATCATCATGTAGCATGAAGCTCTTAAAGAGTTGGTTTTCTTTTCATTTAATGTTAATAAGTGTATTGATGGTTAAAGCTTGACCAAAATGATGCAAAAGTATCTAGAGTTGTACACTTAAAGCTCAAATGCATCAAGGATGAGAACTATGATAAGCACCATGAGTTAAGAAACCCACCGGAGCACTAGAATCTGTTTTTCCGGGTCTGATCTGACTCCTAGAGCTTTTGGAAAGTTGATTTCCAGAAATTTCGGTATGTGTAGATGACTTTTCGTTTAAGACTCGCCTAAATTCGATATACGGTTTAGGATTTATAGTCTTCCGAAGTTCACTACGCCTTCGTAACGACGTGCTGAATTCTCTGACCAACTCGCCCTTTGATTGTCGCCATGGTCAAACAACATCGAGTTAGGATCTGAGCTTCGGACAGCGTTAAGAGGACTCACAAACGGAGCCTTGGTCACTGGCCGCACGTCGTTTCAGTTTGTGTAGAGCTCGTAGCGGCTGTTCGAATTTAGCTCTTCGTTTCGACCTCTATTCTTGCTGAAAACTTACTTTATCTTTTACACATGATGATAATGATGATACTTAAGACTTAACTTACTTACTTTAAAACTTTTTGGGACAATTTAATGACTTAGCAACCATTGATTTAGGTTGAGGACCTTTTGAATCGACCAACTTACTTGTTTGGACCGACTTACTTTTTATTTACATTTTAACTGAGAATACATGCGCTTTTTATGTTTTACATACTAGACACGAGTACTTTAACTTTATATATGTGTGGGCGACATAACGGCACAAATTTTTCCCTTAGCTCGGTAACGTTTAACTATTAGTTTATGAACCGGTAGACGCGAATCTTAGATATGGATCCATAGGGTTTGACATCCCCACTCGGGCTAGTCGCGCTAGCATTTAACGGGTGTTTAATACTTCGTCTATTTTAACGCACTCGCCAAGTGTACTTTTAGGGGGTGATATATATATTTCTTTGTCAAGTTAGTTACCAAGTGCTCACGGTTATGCATATACTTTTCATACTGTTTTGAATACAAAAATCTCGTGGTCTACATTACTCTATCGTTTACAATAAAACTATAGCTCACCAACATTCGTGTTGACCTTTTTAGCATGTTTTATTCTCAGGTAACTAAGACGATTATGCATCCGCTGTACTCTGCATTGTTAGAGATGTCTCTTAAGCATGGACTTTTTATTTTGCATTCACTACTTATGTTATATTCGAACCATGGTTTTGTAATGACCTAAGTGTCACGTACTATTGCTAATGTTTTCTATCCGTAGAAGCACGTTACTTTTGTAAAATATTTGTCGTTGGAAAAACGTTATATTTTTATGAATGCAAAACCTTGTTTTAAAATAGCATATAGTGTTATACCGTGTAATGGACCTGTTGTTGATGATCTGTACGATGATGGTTTTGAACGGGGCATCACAGTTGGTATCAGAGCATTGGTTGTAGAGAATGAGTCTGCATTAGTGTGTCTTGACCGAGTCGACTAGAATTCACTAATAGGACTAATCTACAACTTGATCGTTTACATGATCCTGCGAAAACTGCTTATTGCAACTGTTTACTGTTGTATTATAACGACCCTCATTTTTCCATTCTATACTTTTCCTTATTAAATGCCCAACAAAATAATTAACCTTAATAATTAAACTTTAATCGATAATTGTTAAGCGTTAATAATTATAAAATATAATAATTAACTTTGTACATTAATCGACAAGTTAATAAAAATAATAAGTTAATAAACTTTTGTGAATAAATAAATAACTTTAAAACTTGTGTATTAAAAATAATTAAACTTGGATAATTAATGAACCATTTAAGCTAAATTAAAGTGCAAGGTTTAAAGTGAAAAATGTTAAACCCTAACCCTAAAACCCTAGCCGATTTTAGAGAGGGTAAAATTACCCTTTTACCCCTAAAATTTTCGGCCAAGACACCCTCCCATGACCCCTTTTTCAAGCTAACTTGTTCCCTAAGCAATTCCTTATTAAACCCTAATTCTAGAATAATCCTATCCTCCCTATAAATAGAGACCTAGGCTAACACATTCTATGTACCAAATCACAATTACAACTCTCTCTCAAATCTCTATCCCCTCTCTCTTGATTTCGGCCAACACAACCGAAATCATTATCATCACCATCGAAATCCCCACCAATCTTCAAGGTGATCTTCAAGTGTTCTTTGCGTTCTTCGTGTTCATCGTGAATCTTCAAGGTGTTCTTCAAGTTTTTCAAGGCTTTAATCCTCAATCTTCATCGTGTTCATCTTTTCTTCGTTAGTCATCTTCGAATTTTCAAAGGTATAACATAAACCCTAAACTATTTACATAAACGTTGATCTTTGTTAATTCATATTCATATTATAAACTTGTTATACATAAGTAAATACATAAACAACTAGATCTATACATGTAAAAAAAATATAAACATATATATTTATGTATGCATGTCGACTAGAAGAAAAAAAAAAGGGAAAGAAACTTTGATCTTAAAACCCTAGGTTATTACATGGAAGATTTTTTATGGTTAATTAAGGAAACAAAATAAACCTACATATATATATATATATATATATACATATCGACACATATACATATATACATGTAAAAAAATATATTTTTTATATACATACATACATATATATATATATATATATATATATATATATATATATATATATATATATATATATATATATATATATATATATATATATATATATATATATATATACTAATCCCTAATTACTTAAACCCTAAACCTAATTAATTATTAAACCCTAATTCATTAAACCTAACCCTAATTATATAATACCACTTTAATTATTAAAATCCTAATCATTACTACATTAAATAAAATCCTAATTTACTAAACCCTAAATTATTAAACCCTAGGACATTAATTACTAAACTCTAGTTATTAATTACTACTTTAATTAACTAACCCTAAATAATGAAACCCTAATACTACTTATACTATTAATTAACATGTATACACTATTACTATTACGAGCACCTATAACCTGTTACTTATATTGTAGCACATAAAAACATTTTGGGATATGTATTAGAGATGTATAGATCTTCGAACTTTCTTGACGAATGGTTTCTACGAAACTCTAGGCGGAAGGGTTTGGATTTCCGATTTAAAGGGTCCTATAGCTCAAGCCCCTAGACCTGAAATGGCCATTCGAAGAGAAAGGGGTGATTGGAAGCTTATCTAATATGGCAAGTATCCTAAAATGGAAAACACTCTTAAAGTAGAAACTTTCTAGTTATAGAAAATTACTAAGATAAGAAACCTACTAAAAGTGGAAACTTTCTAAAAATAGAAACTTACTATAAAAGGAAAACGAACTATACTTAAAACACTGTCATACTTAAACATCTACTTAAACATGGGCAAAAACACTTAACTACTCTTAAATGTCATAGGTTGACTTTTCTGCTTACTCATCCAACTTCCTATTCCGAGGAATAACTAGCTCTCTCTCTACTTACTAAGGTGAATTCATAGCCCCACTTACTATTGCGCAACTTATTTACTTTTACTTTTCTTGGGGTGAGACACATGCTATTTTTACATTTTACAATTTTGACACAAGTACCAACTGTTAAAACTATGCTATACCCGGCTATGTCCGACTAAGTCCCTACAATGATATTTTTAATTGCTGCTTGCATGCTTAATTATTTGGGGTAGGCCTATCGGGAGTAACGTCCCCGATACATTTGACTAAGTCTTTGTATTACTTAATAATGAAATTAAACCGACAAGTATAAACGATAACTTGTCTTGGGGCAAACTTGAACGTTTAGTCTAAATATCACGCATTGGCATAACTTTTTGATCCCGCGGGAGATCAACTTTACAACTAAATCTTGTGGTCTAAAAAAACTGTCAAACTTTTGTTAAACCTATGAACTTCACTCAACCTTTTTGGTTGACACTTTAGCATGTTTTGTCTCAGGTGCTGTTTGATTCAAGCTCTTATACTTACTGCTTATGTGATGCTACTTGGACATAGGATCAAGAGATATCACATTTATTTCTATTGCATTTAAACATTTACTTATTCTTTTGTAACGACATTTCATTTTCCGCTGCGTACTCATTAAAGTTAATTTTCTCATTTAGTTTTATTCTCGTTTATTATAATATGTTGGTATATTTTGATATTAAGTCACATTTCACCTAGGCCCATAACTGGGGGTGTGATAGATTGGTATCAGAGCATAACCAGGCTGTTATAGAGAACCACGATTGCATTTTTATGTGTGCCTTATTTGCTAGCTAGGGTGCCTTAGCAATCTAGAAAACTATAACCTTTCCTGCCTTAGACTTTAAAGCACTTAGGATTGCCCTATAATCTTAACATTTATGCTTTCCTAAACTTGACTAAAAGATTCTAATCATAGTCTCTTTCCTAATGATAGGATGTCAAGCTCAAGCGTTAACAAGCCCAACAAGGCAAATCACAACCCTACTACCGAAGTAGGTGTTGGACACTCTGTAACATCTAGACCTGTTCGAAGTCCTTCTTACAGTCCTGCTTCACCAAACTATTGGACAAATACTCTGCGAAATTCACAAAGGTCTCTTTAATATTATCTAACTTTGAGAATCGAGGATAAAGGAAAACGTCATGAAGAAGCCGGTCCATCAAGGAAGAGAGCCCGGTCTACTTTTTATGATGGTCCTAAATATGAAATCATGAGCCTACGAAATGATACCGAGAGAAACATTGGAGGTCTGCTTCGCCACATGGCAAGAGTGGAGCTTCGAATGGAGAAACTTATGAAAGAAAATGTCGAACTAATAAAAGAGTTAATGCTGCTAAGGTGCGAGGAAGAACGCAACACTCGTTGGGGGAAGCAATCACTTGCTCGTCTCCAGGAGGATGTTGACTTCCGAATGAAAATGGAGAGAAGCCGAGTCGACAAACAACTTGCCTTAAGGGAATACGACACCAATGCCGTTAACAGTCGTGTTACCAACTTTTTTGACAATCTCGAGTACCTCTACGAAAATCAAAAAGGAAATAACGAGCGATATGATAAGTTTATCAAAGAATATCTCGAATCTCAAACTGAAAGGCTAGAGAAACTTGTGAAGGATAACATGGAAAAAGTGATGAAGCAGTTTGAGGACGAGAAAAAGAAATATGAAGACTATTTCAATCTTAATATTCTTTAGTTATTTTTTCCATTTTCTATCTATGTAAAGGCTATGCCTTAAAACCATTTCTATTTCCGAATCGTGTACTAAAAGGCTTATTTAATGCCTCGCTCCTTAATAATATAAAGTGTTTTATATATATCATGTGATATCAATACTTTATCTTATTCCTATTTGTAATTGCTCAACCCTATAATTTATTAACTTATCCGACTTATGTTCACTTATGTAGCGACATCATGGTTCGTCCAGCTACACCTACTGTTAACAATATTGTTTTGATTACCGAGCAATTCCAACAGTTACTCACTATCGCACAAGGCAATGCTCAAGCCAATAATGTCAATCCTCAATCGAAACCTTGTTCCTACAAGGATTTTTCAAACTGTCACCCTCCCACGTTCAAAGAAAATGAAGAAGCTGTCGAACTAGTTCGCTGGTTCGAGAAGATGGAGTCTATTTTCTGTATTTGCAACTGTGGTGATGACGATCGAGTAAAGTATGCCACTAGCTCATTAGGTGGTAATGCTTTAACTTGGTGGTCTGCTCATGCCAAGTCCGTAGGAATTAACAATGCTAATGCAATTCCATCGAACGAACTCAAAAGCATGATGGTCAACAAATATTGCCCGAGGAGTCAAGTTCAGAAACTTGAAGCTGAGTTCTGGGAACTCAAGGTCAAGGGTACTGATATTGAATCGTTATCTGGAACTTTCTACTCTATGTCCTGAGATGTTTCCTACCGAAGCTAGAAGAATTGAGTGGTATATTGAAGGTCTTCCCGAGGATGTTCAAAGGAATGTTATAGCTGCCGAGAAGGTTACTCTGGATACTGTGATTCTTCTGGCACAAAATCTAATGTTGGCCAAGAGAAGAAGAGCGTCAGCTAATAAGCAAGTTGAAACCAAGGGTAATGATGGTAAGAGGAAGTTTGAGCCATCTCAAGGTTCGACTCAGAATGTTAGTAAGAAGCCTGCGGATAGTACAAAGTCGAATTATAAGGGTTCCTATCCTTTCTGTATTTGTTGTGAGAGGCATCACCCGGGGCAGTGTACTGCTGTTTGTTCGTTGTGTAAGAAAGTGGGACACGTTGCTAAGACGTGTAAGACTTCTCCAAAGGACAAGGTTATCGTTCCAGCTAAAGCTCCTCCTACATGTTATACTTGTGGAGAGAAGGGACACCTTAGTCCTAATTGTCCTAAGAAGAAGGATAATCCCACTACTGAGCTAATGCTACTACTGCGAAGGGTCGTGCATTTGTTATTACTACTGCTGAAGCTAGAGATGAGGATGATTTCATCACGGGTACGTATCTTGTCAATAATTGTTATGCAACTATTTTATTCGATACTGGTGCCGACCGAAGTTGTGTGTCAAGTGATTTTTGTACCCTATTTACTGAAAAGCCTCAACCCTTAGAAACTAAAAGATTAGTAGAAGTAGCCAATGGAAAAGTCATGCAAGTCGATAAAATCTATAAAAACTGCAACTTAATCTTAGCCGATAAGGAATTTAAGATAGACCTTTTGCCGGTCGAGCTCGGAAGTTTTGACGTCGTAGTTGGAATGGATTGATTACGTCCATTACATGCTGCTATCACGTGTTACGATAAAACTGTCCAAATTCCATTGGGAAATGGGGAGACTCTCTTCATCCAAGGTGAAAAGAGTGGTTCCAATCTCAACATCATCTCCTGTATTAAAACTCACAAATACCTTATGAAAGGTTATCCAGCTATTCTAGCCCATGTTAAGATGATTGAATCGAAAGAGAAGCGTATTGAAGATGTACCAGTGGTTAAAGACTTTCCTGATGTGTTTCCCGAAGATCTTCCTGGTCTTCTACCTCCTCGACAAGTTGAATTTCAAATTGATTTAACTCCCGGTGCTGCTCCTATTGCTAAAGCTCCGTATCGTTTAGCACCCTCCGAGATGAAGGAATTATCCAACCAGCTCCAAGAGCTATTGGATATAGGTTTTATTCGCCGAAGCTCGTCCCCATGGGGAGCTCCTATTCTGTTTGTTAAGAAGAAAGATGGTACGTTAAGGATTTGCATTGATTATCGCGAACTTAACAATCTTACTATCAAGAACAGTTACCCGTTGCCACGTATTGATGATCTATTCGATCAACTTCAAAGGTCAATCATCTATTCAAAGATTGATTTGAGATCTGGTTATCACCAACTCCAAGTCAAGGAATCCGATATTCCTAAGACTGCTTTTCGCACTCGCTATGGACACTATGAGTTTTGTGTCATGCCTTTTGGTTTGACCAACGCACCTGCTGTGTTCATGGATCTTATGAACCGTGTTTTCAAACCCTATCTCGATAAATTCGTCATTGTTTTCATTGATGATATCTTGATCTATTCCAAGAGTGAGAAAGAACATGAGCAACATTTGCGTATGATTCTTGAACTCTTACGAAAGGAACAACTTTATGCTAAATTTTCTAAGTGCGAGTTTTGGCTCAAACCCGTACAATTTCTTGGACATGTTGTTGATAGAAGTGGAATACATGTCGATCCAGCTAAGATTAATGCTATTTAGAACTGGGAGATACCAAAGACTGCGAGGCATATTCGCTAATTTTTGGGACTTGCCGGTTACTATCGAAGGTTCATAAAAGATTTTTCTCTCATTGCTAAACCTCTTACAAAGCTAACTCAAAAAGGGAAGAAATTTGAGTGGTACGAAGAACAGAAATCTTCTTTCAAGATTCTGAAGGAGAAATTGACCACAGCCCAGATTCTATCTTTACCCAAAGGTACTGACGACTTTGTTGTTTACTGCGATGCTTCGAAGCAAGGCTTTGGTTGTGTTTTGATACAACGAGAAAAGGTTATTGCCTACGCATCTAGGCAGTAGAAGAAACATGAAGAGAACTATACCACACATGACCTTGAGTTAGGTGCTGTGGTATTTGCATTAAAGATATGGAGACATTATTTGTATGGTACCCACTTTACGGTGTACACTGACCATAAAAGTCTTCGATAAATCTTTGATCAGAAACAGTTGAATATGAGGCAAAGTCGATGGCTCGAGACTTTGAATGATTATCACTGTGAGCTGAAATATCATCCTGGCAAGGCGAATCTAGTTGCCGATGCTCTTAGTCGAAAAGAAGAAGTTAAACGTGTTCGTGCTCTAAATCTAAAAATCAAATCGAATCTTATATCACAAATATGTGAAGCTCAATTGGAAGCTATTAAACCGACACTTATCGAAGGTGAAGGACCTATCGGTTTTGAGAACCAACTTCAAGTCAAAGCCAATGGTACACGGTACTTTGGCAACAGAATTTGGGTCCCTCGTTTCGGTAATCTCCGTAAACTAGTCTTGGATGAAGCACATAAGACTAGATATTCTATTCATCCCGGTTCCAGTAAAATGTATCACGATATGAAGAAATTCTACTGGTGGCCTAACATGAAAGCTGACATTGCTACTTATGTTAGTAAGTGTCTCACTTGTTTGAAGGTCAAGGTCGAACATCAAAAGCCTTCTGGTCTGTTGACACAACCCGATATTCCGCAGTGGAAGTGGGAGTGCATCACTATGGACTTCGTTACTAAGTTACCTAAGACTTCGAACGGTAATGATACTATTTGGGTCGTAGTTGATCGTCTTACTAAATCTGCACATTTCATACCGATCAAGGAAACCGACAAGATTGAGAGATTATCACAGCTTTATATTAAAGAAATTGTCTCACGTCATGGTGTTCCTATCTCGATTATTTCTGATCGCGACAGTCGATTCGTTTCCAGATTCTGGAAAACATTACAATCTGCTCTTCGAACTCAACTCGACATGAGTACAGCCTATCATCCTTAAACGGATGGTCAAAGTGAACGGACTATTCAAACCATGGAAGATATGCTACGTGCTTGTGCAATCGATTTGGGCAAAGGATGGGATAGACATCTACCTTTGGTTGAATTTTCTTACAATAACAGTTATCACTCCAGCATTAAAGCTGCACCTTTTGAAGCTTTATATGGACGGAAGTGTAGATCCCCTTTGTGTTGGGATGAACTTGAAGACAGACATTTAACTGGTCCTGAAATCGTTCACAAAACTACCGAAAAGATCATTCAGATTAAGCAACGTTTAGAAACTGCCCTAAGCTGACAAAAGAGCTATGCCGATAGGAAACGAAAAGACATCGAATACCAAGTTGGAGATAAAGTCATGTTGAAAGTATCCCCTTAGAAAGGTGTTGTCCGCTTCGGTAAACGAAGTAAACTCAGTCCACGATATGTTGGACCTTTCACAGTCACTCAAAGAGTCAGTCCCGTGGCGTACCGATTAGAACTACCAACCGAACTCAGCTAAGTACATGATGTGTTTCATGTCTCAAATCCTAAACGGTGTCTTGCTGATGATACACTTTTTATTCCTCTGGATGATGTTCGCATTGATGAACAAATGCACTTCGTTGAAGAACCTATAGAAATCATGGAAGGAGAGGTCAAACAAATGCGTAAAAGTAACATACCTATCGTTAAAGTCCATTGGAATTTGCGTAGCGGCCCCGAATATACCTGGGAGCGCAAAGACCATATGAAATGGAAATATCCCCATCTCTTCTCAACTGCTGATGCAAACGAGGAAACTACCTAAAAACTTCGGGACGAAGTTTTCAATAACGGGGAGGTACTATAACGACCCTCATTTTTCCATTCTATACTTTTCCTTATTAAATGCCCAACAAAATAATTAACCTTAATAATTAAACTTTAATCAATAATTGTTAAGCGTTAATAATTATAAAATATAATAATTAACTTTGTACATTAATCGACAAGTTAATAAAAATAATAAGTTAATAAACTTTTGTGAATAAATAAATAACTTTAAAACTTGTGTATTAAAAATAATTAAACTTGGATAATTAAGGAACCATTTAAGCTAAATTAAAGTGCAAGGTTTAAAGTGAAAAATGTTAAACCCTAACCCTAAAACCCTAGCCGATTTTAGGGGGTAAAATTACCCTTTTTGTAGTGACCCGAACTTTTCCATGTTTATATATATATTAAATGAAATTGTTATTTACAGGATTAAGTGTTTCCAACATGTTAAGCAATCAAACTTGTTAAGACTTGATTAATTGAAATAGGTTTCATATAGACATTTGACCACCCAAGTTGACCGGTGATTCACGAACGTTAAAACTTGTAAAAACTATATGATGACATATATATGATTATATATATAGTTACCATGATATTATGATAAGTAAGTATCTCATTAGGTATTTTAACAATGAGTTATATACATAAAATTGAGTTTATTGAATTAAGAAACTCGAAACGATATATATAACGATTATCGTTATAACAACTTCTTACTAAATACATATGAATCATATTAAGATATTGTTACACTATGTTTAATCATTATAAATGATAAGTAAACATGTCATTAAGTGTATTAACAATGAACTACATATGTAAAAAAAAGAGTACTAACTTAATGATTTCGAAACGAGACATATATGTAACGATTATCGTTGTATCGACATTAAAATGTATATATATCATATTAAGATATATTAATATATCATAATATCATGATAATATAATAATTTAACATCTCATTAGATATAATAAATATTGGGTTAACAATATTTAACAAGATCGTTAACTTAAAGGTTTCAAATCAACATTTACATGTAACGACTGACGATGACTTAACAACTCAGTTAAAATGTATATACATGTAGTGTTTTAATATGTATTCATACACTTTTGAAAGACTTCAAGACACTTATAAAAATACTTCTACTTAACAAAAATGCTTACAATTACATCCTCGTTCAGTTTCATCAACAATTCTACTCGTATGCACCCGTATTCGTACTCGTACAATACACAGCTTTTAGATGTATTTACTATTAATATATACACTCCAATAATTAGCTCTTAGCAGCCCATGTGAGTCACCTAACACATGTGGGAACCATCATTTGGCAACTAGCATGAAATATCTCATAAAATTACAAAAATATGAGTAATCATTCAAGACTTATTTACATGTAAACAAAATTACACATCCTTTATATCTAATCCATATACCAACGACCAAAAACACCTAAAAACACTTTCATTCTTCAATTTTATTCATCTAATTGATCTCTCTCAAGTTCTATCTTCAAGTTCTAAGTGTTCTTCATAAATTCTACAAGTTCTAGTTTCATAAAATCAAGAATACTTCCAAGTTTGCTAGCTTACTTCCAATCTTGTAGAGTGATCATCCAACCTCAAGAAATCTTTCTTATTTACAGTAGGATATCTTTCTAATACAAGGTAATACTCATATTCAAACTTTGATTCAATTTCTATAACTATAACAATCTTATTTCGAGTGGACATCTTACTTGAACTTGTTTTCGTGTCATGATTCTACTTCAAGAACTTTCAAGCCATCCAAGATCCTTTGAAGCTAGATCCACTTGTCTCTTTTCCAGTAGATTTATCCACAAAACTTGAGGTAGTAATGATGTTCATAACATCATTCGATTCACACATATAAAGCTATCTTATTCGAAGGTTTAAACTTGAAATCACTAGAACATAGTTTAATTAATTCTAAACTTGTTCGCAAACAAAAGTTAATCCTTCTAACTTGACTTTTAAAATCAACTAAACACATGTTCTATATCTATATGATATGCTAACTTAATGATTTAAAACCTGGAAACACGAAAAACACCGTAAAACTGGACATACGCCGTCGTAGTAACACCGCGGGCTGTTTTGGGTTTGATAATTAAAAACTATGATAAACTTTGGTTTAAAAGTTGCTCTTCTGAGAAAATGATTTTTATTATGAACATGAAACTATATCCAAAAATCATGGTTAAACTCAAAGTGGAAGTATGTTTTTCAAAATGGTCATCAAGACGTCGTTCTTTCGACTGAAATGACTACCTCTTACAAAAACGACTTGTAATTTATATTTCTGACCATAAACCTATACTTTTTCTATTTATATTCAAAAAATAGATTTCAATATGAAACCATAGCAATTTGATTCACTCAAAACGGATTTTAAATGAAGAAGTTATGGGTAAAACAAGATTGGATATTTTTTGATTTTTGTAGCTACGGGAAATATTAACAATTCTATACAAATCATATCCTAGCTAACTTATATTGTATTATACACGTATTCTAATATATTATGTAATCTTGGGATACCCTAGACACGTATGCAAATGTTTTGACATATCATATCGACCCATGTATATATATTATTTGGAACAACCATAGACACTCTATATGCAGTAATGTTGGAGTTAGCTATACAGGGTTGAGGTTGATTCCAAAAATATATATACTTTGAGTTGCGATCTAGCCTGAGACGTGTATACACTCAGTCGTGGATTGATTCAAGACAATATATATCGATTTATTTCTGTACATCTAACTGTGGACAACTAGTTGTAGGTTACTAACGAGGACAGCTGACTTAATAAACTTAAAACATCAAAATGTATTAAAAGTGTTGTAAATATATTTTGAATATACTTTGATATATATGTACATATTTGTTATAGGTTCGTGAATCGACCAGTGGCCAAGTCTTACTTCCCGACGAAGTAAAAATCTGGGAAAGTGAGTTATAGTCCCACTTTTAAAATCTAATATTTTGGGATGAGAATACATGCAGTTTTATAAATGTTTTATGAAATAGACACAAGTAATTAAAACTACATTATATGGGTGAATGATCGAAGCCGAATATGCCCCTTTTTCTTGGTAACCTAAGAATTAGTAAACCGATCTACTAATTGACGCGAATCCTAAAGATAGATCTATTGGGCCTAGCGAACCCCATCCAAAGTACCGGATGCTTTAGTACTTCGAATTCGTTTTAATCATGTCCGAAGGATTTCCCGGAATGATAGGGGATATTCTTATATGCATCTTGTTAATGTCGGTTACCAGGTGTTCACCATATGAATGAATTTTATATCTATGTATGGGATGTATATTGAAATATGAAATCTTGTGGTCTATTATTATGATTTGATAATATATAGGATAAACCTATAACTCACGAACATTTTTGTTGACGTTTTAAGCATGTTTATTCTCAGGTATTTATTAAGAGCTTCCGCTGTTGCATACTAAAATAAGGACAAGATTTGGAGTCCATGCTTGTATGATATTATGTAAAAACTGCATTCAAGAAACTTATTTTTGATGTAATATGTTCTTATTGTAAACCATTATGTAATGGCCGTGTGTAAACGGTATATTTTAGATTATCATTATTTGATAATCTACGTAATGCTTTTTAAACATTTATCGATAAAATAAAGGTTATGGTTGTTTTAAAAAGGAATGCAGTCTTTGAAAAACGTCTCATATAGAGGTCAAAACCTCGCGACGAAATCAATTAATATGGAACATTTATAATCAATATGAACGGGACATTTCACTTTTACCCTTAAAATTTTCGGCCAAGACACCCTCCCATGACCCCTTTTTCAAGCTAACTTGTTCCCTAAGTAATTCCTTATTAAACCCTAATTCTAGAATAATCCTATCCTCCCTATAAATAGAGACCTAGGCTAACCCATTCTATGTATCAAATCACAATTACAACTCTCTCAAATCTCTCTCCCCTCTCTATTGATTTCGGCCAACACAACCGAAATCATCATCATCACCATCGAAATCCCCACCAATCTTCAAGGTGATCTTCAAGTGTTCTTCGCGTTCTTCGTGTTCATCATGAATCTTCAAGGTGTTCTTCAAGTTTTTCAAGGCTTTAATCCTCAATCTTCATCGTGTTCATCTTTTCTTCGTTAGTCATCTTCGAATCTTCAAAGGTATAACATAAACCCAAAACTATTTACATAAAATTTGATCTTTGTTAATTCATATTCATATTATAAACTTGTTATACATAAGTAAATACATAAACACCTAGATCTATACATGTAAAAAAAATATAAACATATATATGTATGTATGCATGTCGACTAGAAGGAAAAAAAAAGGGAAAGAAACTTTGATCTTAAAATCCTAGGTTATTACATGGAAGATTTGTTATAGTTAATTAAGGAAACAAAATAAACCTATATATATATATATATATATATATATATATATATATATATATATATATATATATATATATATATATATATATATATATATCGACACATATACATATATACATGTAAAAAATATATTTTTTATATACATATATGTATATATACACGAAAATATACATATATATACTAAACCCTAATTACTTAAACCTAAACCTAATTAATTATTAAATCCTAATTCATTAAACCTAACCCTAATTATATAATACCACTTTAATTATTAAAACCCTAATCATTACCTAATCATTACTACATTAAATAAAACCCTAATTTACTAAACCCTATATTATTAAACCCTATGACATTAATTACTAAACCTTAGTTATTAATTACTACTTTAATTAACTAACCCTAAATAATGAAACCCTAATACTACTTATACTATTAATTAACATGTATACACTATTACTATTACTAGCACCTATAACCTACTACTTATATTGTAGCACATAAAAAAATTTTGGGATATGTATTAGAGATGTATAGATTTTTGAACTTTCTTGACGAATGGTTTCTACGAAACTCTAGGCGGAAGGGTTTGGATTTCCGATTTAAAGGGTCCTATAGCTCAAGCCCATAGACCTGATATGGCCATTCGAAGAGAAAGGGGTAATTGGAAGCTTATCTAATACGGCAAGTCTCCTAAAATGGAAAACACTCTTAAAGTAGAAACTTTCTAGTTATAGAAACTTACTAAGATAAGAAACCTACTAAAAGTGGAAACTTTCTAAAAATAGAAACTTACTATAAAAGGAAAACGAACTATACTTAAAACACTGTAATACTTAAACATCTACTTAAACATGGGCAAAAACACTTAACTACTCTTAAATGTCTTAGGTTGACTTTTCTGCTCACTCATCCAATTTCCTATTCCGAGGAATAACTAGCTCTCTCTCTACTTACTAAGATGAGTTCATAGCCCCACTTACTATTGTGCAACTTATTTACTTTTACTTTTCTTGGGGTGAGACATATGCTGTTTTTACATTCTACAATTTAGACACAAGTACCAACTGTTAAAACTATGCTATACCCGGCAATGTCCGACTAAGTCCCTACAGTGATATTTTTAATTGCTGCTAGCATGCTTAATTATTGGGGGTAGGCCTATCGGGAGTAACGTCCCCGATACATTTGACTAAGTCTTTGTATTACTTAATAATGAAATTAAACCGACAAGTATAAACGATAACTTGTCTTGGGGCAAACTTGAACGTGTAGTCTAAATATCACGCATTGGCATAACTTTTTGATCCTGTGGGATATCAACTTTACAACTAAATCTTGTGGTCTAAAACAACGGTCAAACTTTTGTTAAATCTATGAACTTCACTCAACCTTTTTGGTTGACACTTTAGCATGTGTTGTCTCAGGTGCTGTTTGATTCAAGCTCTTATACTTACTGCTTATGTGATGCTACTTGGACATAGGATCATGAGATATCGCATTTATTACTATTGCATTTAAACATTTACTTTTTCCTTTGTAACGACAATTCATTTTCCGCTGCGTACTCATTAAAGTTAATTTTCTCATTTAATTTTGTTCTCGTTTATTATAATATATTGGTATATGTTGATATTAAGTCACATTTCGCCCAGGCCAATAACTGGGGGTGTGATATATATGCTACTGCTTTATGGTACTGCCTTATGCTACTGCTATACGCTACTGTTACATGCTACTGTTATATATTACTGCATGTTACTGCTTATTACTACTGCATGCTACTACTATCTGCTTTTGATTGCATAATACTGCTATATACTACTACTTACTACAACTACTAAATACCACTATCCTCTGTGACTACTATAGGCAACAAATTGTATACTACTGTCATTTGTTACCACTATATGTAACTACTGTATGCCACTATCATCTGTTACTGCTACTTGTAACCATTGCATGCTACTGTTATATGCTATCGATTATATGATACTATTGTATAACACTACCGTATGACACTACTAGTATTAATCTGTTATGTACTGCCTTAGATTACTGTTGTAGATTACTATTATGTGCCGCTATGATATACTATGTGCTAACATTTCTGATTAATTGAGCCGAGTGTTAACTCACATGTATCCGAACAAACTTTGAAATTTCTTGCACCATAAGATATTTTCTCAATCCATCCCCACTCATCCGACTTTGGGGACTTGTATCCTGATCCATCAGATACCACCATCCACCTGATCCCGAGAACGAAGCGATTCCTTGCGCAATCGAGGAAGAGTTCCCCTCGGTGCATGCACAAATCAAAGTAGATCCCTTAAAAGAGGAACCCTCCGTGGAATGGACGGAGCAACCACACCTTATCACACTTACCATGCTCACCGTGATGGGCCGCACACGATGTACAAACTCTCATAATAATGCACAAATATCATAACCTGGTATACTATTTACCTTCATCCTACACCATCCGCCCGAGATCTAACAACACAGTTAGACTTAGGTCCCTAACACTCTTATACATTAAGATGATAGAAGGACATTTAAATTCCCCTCAGGTTGGAGTATCTTCCGTTGATGCTCATCTATACCCAATGACTTCAGAGTCGCCTCACATTGCCTATATCATTCCTTGTTCGACATGAGGACACGATTGAAGCTCTTTAAAGGAACCTGGAAGCATTGCACGAACTTGAGTGTTTTGAAGACATGCACCGACATACTTAAACATCGATGTGTACCCTACGAAACCTACGCACCTACACCGAAAAGCCGTGGGATAAAGTACGCATAATTCCCGTTGGGATAGCAAGGATGGAGCATCACTTAGATGGAGCTGAGTAGAAACTCGAAGTTGATCACGTTATCTTGAACTTGTGAAGTGATGACGGAATGGAAGTATGAATTAGTTTAATATAATGACGACTGGCCGACTTGATTATATTGCGGTAATTCATACAGAAGTTTCGATGTTGTTACATGAGGAATATGAAGTGATCAAAGAGAATTTTGGAAGACATATTGGTGTATTTATTGGGCGAACTACTAGAAGTGGAGGAAGAATGGCCACATGGCCAAGGAGGTTAAAGGGGACTCACATGGATCTGGAGTATAGTGGAGACTACGTTTCATCTCAACAATATTGTTTACTACTGGAGTGGTTGATACCCTAGATCTAAGAACTTTAGTGTTTTGATTAGTATGCCCTTAACACCCATGGACGTTAAGTATATTTTATGGAGCAAAGCAATGGAAAAATAACAAAGGTAGATGAATAATTTAAGGTAGTACCTTAAAATTAACAGGTGGGTCATTTGGAGATGACCTCATGTCAACAAAACTTGGAAGTTTTAAAGTAGTAATTGGAAAGGATTAGTTACCTACACCCAAGCAGATGTTATTTGAGAAGATTAATAGAATTTTTCACGGTAGTATAATAAGATTTGGTTGGAATGGACCTTTAGGATTAACCTAATACCCATCAAGTTTGGAAGCTTTGATGTAATAGTTGGAATGGACTGGATTTCAAAGATGAAAGCGAAAGTTATTTGTAGTGAGAAGATTCTTCACATACCTCGTGAGAACGGTGTGCCAATGATAGTACACGGAGAGAGGTGTAACTCAAAGCTAAATCTCATAAGCTGTTTGAAGGCTCAAAAGTTTATAAGAAAAGGACATTTTGCAATATTGGCACATGTGAAGAAAGTAGAAACCGAAGAGAATTAGACGTCCTTCACCCCGATCAGAAAT